>NW_026138059.1:19044062-19654375 GCF_025592945.1 Manacus candei | reverse complement strand
AGTACTGCTCTTCCATCAATATTATGAACACACTTGCCACTCCTCAATCCCTTCAGAGTGATTGTACCTTGTCACAGGAATAGGGTGAAGCTTAGGCATAGGCTGAATATGTGCAGAGCTACAGACATTCACAAAATTTACATCAAACAGAGATGTAATTATGCACCGTTCTGGCAAATATAGATATATTTAATAGATTTGAGTACAAAATATTTTTTCCAACTCTAAACAAGAACATCTGCACCTACTGTTGCCCACTTTTTTTTTAGATTATTTAGCTTTTCCTTTAGATATTAGAGAGAGTTACCATGGCTTCATTAAAGGTTGGCACTGGATAAACAAAACAGATGCTTTTAATCTCTTATTAAAGCTCCTTCCACTTCCCCTGTCCAGCCTAACCAATGTTTTCAGTATAATAACTGCATGCACCAGTATGGTTCAGTATCAAGTGGTTGGAAAGCAGATTTCAGAAGAGGACCTTGTGGTCCTGGCGGATAAGTTGGGCATGAGCCAGCATCACGGACTCACAAGTACAAGAGAGACGTGGGCACACTGAAGCAAGTCCAGCAAAGGCACCATAAGATGTTTAAAGGACCAGAGCACCTTTCAGACAAGGAAAGGCATAGTGAGTTCAGGTTGTTTAGCCTGGAGGAGAGAAAGCTGGAAGGGCAGGGAGAGGGTAAGGAGCAAAGACTAAGGCAGACAGACTGCTGCCTGTGGTATCCAGGAACAGGACCAAGAGGCACTGAACATAAACTGAAATACAAGAAACTCCACTGAAACATAAGAATAAATGACTCATTTGTTTTTAGTGTGGAGGTGGTTGAATACTGGAACAGGTTGTCCATTTCAGGTCCATTCCAGCCCATGCTATTCAGCAATTCCATAATTCAACCCGTTCTAACAGAATGATCTTGAAAATAATTTATCCCCCTTTCACTATCCCTGCTTCAAGTCATAATTCTTGTATAGTATTTCAGTGCTTCCTACTGATGCCTATCTTGATTAACATATTTTAAAAATACTTCATATCACTTAATTCATACATTTTTCACAGACCACTGAAAAACCCACTAGGGTTGCTGCAATACTGGGAGGGGTAACTGGTAACCTCTCTCCATGACAATGACGGAATGCTTCGGAATGATAGCTATTACAAACTTACTGTTCATGTACCCTGTCATATCCCAGTTTATCCATCTTAAGGTGCCTACATAACATACTTAGTGCAGTAAATGTGTTACAGATTTAATCTCCTTTAAGATAACTTTCTGGAAGGTGTGCCATCACAATCTCTTAATGAACATCACATTTTAGCCAGTTGCCTAAGTTCATACTTGTTAAATTATACACAATGTCTTAGGAAAATGTGGAAAATGTTCCTGCAGTGAACTTAAGCCATAGAAAACATCTGTTTCATACAAAATTCACACGCTTTCTTAAATACAGAAACTTTCTTTAGTATTCTAAAACATTGTCAGGACGTGATAATATATTCCCACTTCATGTAGTAGAATAGATTGTAGCAGTTCATAATTTTTGAGACTGAAAGTATCTGGAATCTACTTAGTTGATTCACCATCCACGCTGAATAAGGTAATTTCCATATGCATTCCCCTATATACTTTTTTGTATTAAAAGCTGTAGAGATTGTTTGTGATGATACCTGCATCTGCACTTGGGCAGCATTACAGAACTTTGATTTCACATTTTTCCAAAAATGATGGACCAGAGAACTCTGAGATCTATACATTTTAATAGATTTTAAATATTTTTTAAAGTCAAGCTACTTTTAGTCAGCATTATTATAATCTATATTTGATTTTTACTTAATTGCATTATTCTATTTAAAATGTAACTAGTCAATAAAACCACAGGTGTTTTTTTCCCCCATAGCTTTATTCTGCATTGCTTTTCAGTGAACCACAAGAAAAAGAATTTAATTTTTCATATTTGCATATTTTTTTATCTGCATGTTTGATGGCACTACTGGTTTCTGCTCTAGCTAATTTTGTTATTGTAGTGTGCAATTCTAAAAACCAAATTTAGTAATACAACAGTCTTGTCAGAAAACAAAACATCTCATATAATTAAGAATTAGAAATAAAAAATTTGTAACAAAAGATACATGAATTCTGACAACCAAAAACTGAACCTTCACATATACTCCTGGGCTCCAACAGACGGAATACATTAGCAGAGATGTACTGTTAGATAAACCTGAAAAGCTTTTGAACTCGATAACCTTAACCTAAGAGAAATATTGTACTGCATGCTTTAAGATTATCTGTTCAAAACAACTTTTATGCTACAGGAAGCTTTCACCACCATCAACTTGTAACAGTGGATGAGATTTGGGAAAGCCCCTTAAATTTTTAAATACCACTTCAGTGAAATTACCACGTTAAGGAAAGCGATCCTTAGGGCATAGCAGCCTGTTTCTCCCCAGAAGGGATTCATTTTACCCAATTACAATATACATATGCATCTCCAACTTAAATTGGTCCTAATCCAAGCAGAAAGTATTTCTGTTTCAAAGGTGATAATGAAAAGGGTCCTAAAAAGCTCACGTCACCCCAACAATGCTAATTTTGATTAAAAATAGGCACAAGGTGCTCTCTGCAAAAGTAAGTCAAGAAATCTTCCAGAAGAGCTTGCCCTGGTGTAGCACTGACACCCCATTAGAACAGTTCACAAGAACTGTTTTTCCTTACTGTTACTCCTGTATTAGTGAGTGCTTTGATGCTACCAAAACACCTTGGGGGGGGGGGGGGAAACTGAAGGCTACAAGTAGGAAAATCCCCTTTTCTCCACAGTTGCCCCTCAGTTCCCAGGGAATTTTAGTCACCTTCTGGCAGGGCAGGAAGAGAGAAGGTGTCTCAGATGTTATCAGGACTGCAAAATAAAGTTTTAGAAACTGTCACAACACCCTGCAAAGGGGCATGGAAACATGTACTCCATAGAACTCCCTTCTTCACTCCATTCTTCTCAAACTTCCCACAGACCTCTCTATGTGCTGGAAGCATCATCTTCCCTGACAACAGTATCCAGAGGAGAAAAGGTCAGTAGGAGACAGGTAGAATGCAGGTTCAGCTTCACCATTTCTTCCTCTTCCTTGTCAGGGAAAGATGATCACTGAATACAATACCAGTCACAGCACTACACAAGCCTGTGAGCTGGGCCAGGGCCAACAAATGTAACCCAATATAAGCACCAGACGACGACTGTGGGTGCTACTGTACTTTTATGATCTCAGCATAACTGTGATTTCAGACTGCCCAGGTCAAACCTGATCACAGAATTATAGAATCACAGAATCAGTTGGGTTGGAAGGGACCTCCGAGATCATCAAGTCCAACCCTTGATCCACTACCGCCATGGTTACTAGACCATGGCACTAAGTGCCACATCCAGTCTTATCTTAAAAACCTCCAGGGATGGAGAATCCACCACCTCCCTGGGCAGCCCATTCCAATGCCTGATGTTTGGTGGCCTTGAAGAAATGCAGGTGACTGTGAATATGCATGAGTCATCTATTGCTAAAATATTTCATAATCGGATTTTGTTCCTATCCAAAAGAGATTATGTCATTTACATTAGTCAGTGAAAGAAAAACCCAAGTAGGAAGCAAGTACTCAGCAGAAACATCCATCTCTTCAGCTTGTCTGGATTCTATCCTTGCTGCTATGACAGAGATTCATATTAGACTGCAACACGATAAAGCAAAATCTGATTACTCATTCGAACATATTAAGGCAGCAGTGAACGACTAAATTAGACACTAAAATTCTCTGTTTAGAAATATCTTTGGAGTCTTTTGAACTTTGTAAAGAAGTACAATTTTAAATTATTCTTCCTATTTTCTACTTTGGAATAAAAGTAAAGAAGGGTAGCTGACAGTGTAATTCAAACCCCAATTGTATTTTACCTTTTAAGTGAAGCAATTTTCCCCCATTTCAACAATGCTTAATGAAATACACTTCTGCAGTTCCCAGGTTTGCTTTTTTTTTCCCCTTCTAAAATGAAACCATCATTCAATGATCCACTTTCTCAGATGAGAAAGGCAGCATATACTCTCACTCTTTACGCCCACACCTATACTTGCTTCACTGTCCAAGTTCACCGCCTAGTAAGATGGAGAAGTAAGCTACATGTTAGGCCATACTTACATTATCTGGGTATAGCTGTATTATGTTCATGCATAATATTTCAGCATAAATACAAATATATAAATAAAAATGTATTAACTAGATTGTATGTCACAGAAATAGATGTATCAAAAAACAAACAATCAAAAACTAACAAGCCTGTGAACTTCAGCCAAGGCAGACATTGTCAAAACTGCTTTGCCAGAAAAGCCCTCACCAACTTACTGCAGTGAACACACAACTACCTGATTAAACAGCTGGTTCACCATATTGCCTGTGTGCTACTACAGTGCACCTCACTGCAAGCAACAGTCTGGAAGTCAGCAGAAGGGGGGCTGGAAACACACTAGGATTTCTCATAAGGGTATTACAGAGAATGAGGCAAAACAATGTCACCAGGAAGAGTCATACTGTTTTATCCCCATAACATGGAAAAATATATTTAGAAAGGACTCAAAGTATACTGCTAAAGAACTACTCATCACTGAAAGAGGAAAACAGAATATAAAGAGTCGCAAGCAAGCTACTTATTAGATCATAACACTCTGCTGTTATGAATGTAATAGACAATGTTTGTCAAACTTACAGAACCTAGGAATAACCTTCAAGAGATACAGAGGAAAGCAGTTAGCTCTGTCTCAAAAAGTTTTGACTCTAAAAGACAACATACATAACGTTTCCTACATTTCTCTTACTTAGCTTTCAAAAAAATAAGTGACAGAATTCTCAGTGAAACTGTTTACTTACATTGAAGGCATTGACTGCATTTTTATCATAATACTTCTTCTTTTCATACTTATCCCTGATGAAAAACTCCACAGCTCTGGAAGTAGCTAGTTTAAGGAAAATACGCATTCAGATAAATAGTAACATTAACCTAAAAAGCTCATGGTTATTCAAATTCAAAAACTGCACTAGATTCTTGCATCTCATTTTGTAGTTTTAAAACAGCAGAACAAATCACTCTACACAGAACAACTGCTATTGCAGTGTCCAAAATGAACTTCTTTTTACTACAGGGAATTAATCAGTTTAATCTTTTAAGAAACCAATATGTAGTATAACTCAGTGTTCCACAGTTAGGACATTTTCACCTGGTATTTATAATCTACCTGGCTGTAGTACTAAAAATACTTGAACAACAGTACTTATATATGGTAAATAATTGTAGGTTACCATCTTAACTTGGGAAAAATACTTTCTCTTCAGAAAAAAAAAAAGGTGAAACGTATGTATCTGTTCTCTGATTTGCACAAGTTACACCATGTATCAAAAGCTTGTACTAAACAGCTCTCCCATATCCAAAAGTCCTCCTTGAGAGTCTCCTGTTACAACAAACATCCCTGTGGAAGGCAAACAAAACTAAAACACTAGTGATAAAATGATATTGAAGCAAATATGGCAATAGCAGCAAGCATATTGATGTAGAAAACCAGAACTAGCAACTCAGTAGCTCAAATACAAAAAGGAAAACTAGTTTTTCCTCAATTATTCTCTCAGCTTCATAAAAGCAGCTCATCCAAAGCAGTGTAAACACTAACTTTAGTAAAGCTGATTCTTTGGTATCTGTAGAATAAATTTTAATTAATTTGTCCAGCAATGGGATTATCCATTCAAAAATTGTAATTGCAACTGTGGAAGCTCCGATTCATTGCCTCTTAAACTTCCAAAGCAATTTGGAAAGACACTTTAGCTCCACATACTACATTCTAAGATTAACACTGAGCTCGGTCCCTTCACTCTGTGCACCAAATTATTTTGTCAAAAATCACATCTGGTTTCAAACAGTATGCAAGTATCACCTGAAGACACTGTTTCATAAAAGTTACAAACCCCAAAACATTCTTTTCTACCTCTTTCCAAATATATCTAAATTCTAAAGGGTATCTTGAGCACTTTGAATATACAACTATCTTAGTACTAATACTGCATTATCCTTTATACTGTCATTTTGAAAAAAAAAAAATCAACGTATATTATTAAATCACAGATGAATGGAAGTTGTGTAATATGCACCTCCCACAACTTTACAGATGTAGTTAATTCTTAATGGGGTTCCCTCAAAAAGTTTATTTCCAAATTGCAGTGCAAATTATTGGATTATATTAACTCAGTGGGAGGAGAAGATAGAGAAAGGGAATTTAATTTTTTTTCCCATGCTTTTGGGTTGCAACTGGATAACTGTACTAAAATATAACTAGTAGAGAAAAGATTCAAAACTTGACTGTTATAAAATACCCTTGAACAAACTAATCTTTCTTCAAATAAAACATCTTAGCTATTTGCCACAATTAACATTTTCAGACACCACATTCAGATTGTCAAGTGTTTTATGTTTTGGTTGCACAGACTTTAGGTTTAGATATTTTAGGTCTTTTGCAGTAGTATTTCTGTATTTTTAGTAGTTGCCCAGAATGCACACTTGATATTTCAGACAATTAGAAAGGTTTAATTTAAAAATTATTAACATTGAATCATAAGTATTTAAATTTCATGGGGCTTATTTTTGAAAAATATCCACCTTATTCAAGTTACCCCCTTCAATATGCATGAATTTTTGGACCATGCCTAAGTTTCTTTAGGTCAATAACCTACTGTGTTCTGGCTAACAAAAGAATTTTAAGCAACCTCGACAGATGCCAAAACTTAAGAATTGAGTAAAATGAAGAGACAAAAAAAATATTCACTCTATTCTTGGAAGAAAACATTTTCCAACAGGAAACTAAAGCTGCCATAGAAAAAAAACCATCACAATGATGCTCAAAGTTAGCTTCTACACTACAGCATCCCTGCCAAGTACAATGGAAGAAAAAAAAATACTTAAAAAGGTCAGTCTTGTGATTAAGAAGCAGATGTGATCAGGGATCTTTAGCAAAAGATTTTGTGCAGATGCCACATACACATTTCTCCTGTGCGTTCACTTTACTACCTAAAAAAATATAAGTATATTATAGTGCTACAGGAATTTACACACTAATACAGATGAATATATACAAAACTGATCATTACATGCAAAACATTTACATAGTTCATCCAAAAGAACATTCAGAACATGAGAATATTCATAACCAGAACACTGGTGATATACAAAGTTAATTTTGTAGTGATACAAAGAGCAAAGAGGAAGGACAAAACCCACCCATACCACAACAGCTTGTCATGAATGCCAAGTAGGTAAGTAGATGCCAAGTTATGGGGAAATTGAGAAACAAAATAGAAAATGCTGGCATCACCTGTCCTGGTACTGCAGTTTTAATAAAGAAAACACAAGCAATGAAATATATTCAGTTGACTAAGTCCACCACTCAGAAGCTGACAACTATTCAAAAGGGTACATAATTAAGTATACAGTGTGAACAAAGGAATTTTGCTCCTACTTCTGAAAGTCTAAAAATTAGACTTTGGGCTTGATCTGACAAGAAAAGCTTAGAGTAAAGCATTATTGCTTCTCATGCAATAGCACCAGTGAATTCAAGTTAGCTGCAGTAAGAATAAAATATACATCTTCAAGATCCATTTTTGAGTACGTTTTAGTCAAAGTATTTCAGTCCTATGGCTGAAATAAAGTTCTAGAATATTACAGCTAGAATACTACAGTGCTATCTGGTTCCAGTTACTTTTTCTTATGGGGATGTATGTTTAATTCAAAAGCTACTAGAATATGAAAAAATGCATCTGTTTTGCTCAAGTGCATTTTATAAAAAGTAGTCTAACCCTTCAAAAAAAAAAAAATCTTCCAGCACAGCATATCAAGCATAGAATCTAACAAACAGAAGAACCAAAATCACTTTTGGACATAGGAGAATATTCAGATCCAGTTACAATTAAGTCTGTTTATCAGCACCTGTAGCCTGTATCAGTATCAGGAAAAGAGAGTTGGGGAAAGATTCAGCTCACTCAACACTAGGTGTTTAGGATCTCATTACAGCTAAAGAGTTCCAGGAAGATCAGGTGAAGCAAATCCTACCGATGAAGTAACTTCACTAAATCAAGAAAAATACAAATCTAAGGTAATGCCACTATATATTACCCTAGTGATTCAATAAATTTAAAAAAACGTATTTTTTTGAGAAAATTTATTTATTGTCAGTAGATAGTTTTTCTTCCAACCCTTTCCTTCCAGGTACATAGTGACAACCATGTCCAAACACAAGGGGTGGCCATCAGAGAGGTTAGGTGTTTTTTATGTACTCCCATGCTAGTCACCCAGAGAAAGAAATCCATACCTCACTTAAGTAAGATCCAATGGCTTATTTACTTTACCATTCAGCTCATTATTTCCTGATCAAATGCTTCTAACTTCAGCTGACACTTATTCAAGAACTCTCTAGCATCACTCTACCTTCTACATACAGGGAATTTATGAAGTCACCTCTACAGAAAGCAAAAATAAATGGGGCTTGCCAAATCTCATTACAAAGTAGATTTGCAATAACTGAAGTAATTTAAACCTTTTCTGAACTGTTCTCAACTTCCACTCTCATTTCTTATACAACAATATCAATGAAATAAATAAGATGAGCTGTCAAATGTAGCAGTTCCTTGAAACAGTCATAACATCTAAATTGCATTAAAAGTCATTTCAGTGTGAAAGTCGGAACAAAAAGGATACTGATCTGTTTGAGGTCTTCGGAAGTTCTCTGGCAGATTAGCTTCATAGAGTAGCCTTGCTTTAGTATTTCCCATTTCCTGCATGCACTAAGGAAAAGTGGTAGAAAACAGTTAGTTGATGTCCATCAATACTTTAAATCCAGAAACAGTCAGAATGCTATTGGTGTGCTTAAATGACACTACAAGCTTTTAACTTGGAGATCTCTCTGTTGCCATATGCCTTGGGAGATGCTACCTTGGCTGCCGGCCAAGACTTGCTGGACAAAAGCAAAAAACACTGATGCTGTTTACAGCATAAACTAACCCATCCTGGGAAAGACAGGCTTTCATCTCTCAAGATGGCTCTTCAGACCAGGAAGAAAGGAGTAAGAAAATTTGTCTGATGGTAAAAAAAGGCTTCAGACTGGAGAACGCCTAGAGAAGTCAGTGCTTGGTACACCAAAACAACATAACCAGGAATGATGCAGATGTGTGAATGCTACCTTACTGTCAACTACTGAAAAGGCTTACAACACATTTTCTACAGATTCAACAAAGAAATAGCTTCCTGAGTCCCTGTGGGAAAGTAGAATACCAATTTCTGAAGTGTTTGGAACCTAAAGTCATTACAGCAGAAATGTAACACATTAAGAACTACTGTGTTTACAAAACATTTAAGTTGGGCATGATGATAAATGCAAATCCTTTCAAAAGTACGCCTGGCATCCCTGCCAAATTGGAAACATATTTAAGATATTTTACCTGTATTTGTTCTGGTGTCCATTGATCCAAGTTGACAGACTTGACCCTTGATATATGGACCCCAAGATTTCGATGTATTCCCGCACATCTGATGCAAATAAAAACACCAGTGTTCCAAGAGGCCCATCTTGGACCTAAGAGGAATGGGGAAATAAATCAGTTATTTTCAAAATTCCATATACTGTGAAGATTTTCTTTGGCAAAATTCCATACTGACAATCTGAATCAACAAGTTTGAATAAAGGCTCATAGCAGTGTCTCTAGGATATGTATTACTTTAAACAATCTCTGCTGTTAACAATTTTATTCACAGATTTCTACTTCTAAATAATGTCACAGAACATTAGTTAGCCAGACTAAGCTAGAAAGTCATATATTGTGTCCATCTCCCCATGCCAAAAAAAACCCAATAAACAAACTTTAGAAAGTTGGTTTACTAGCAACAACAGGATTTTGCTTGCATCTTGAATAATCCTTATGGCTATGCCTCAGATGCAAGCATCAGCAGACATCAATAGAAGTTGCTAATTTTTCTCCAATTAAAAGCTTCTTAAGACATGCATCTGTACTTAACTTGAAATTAAATGCAGGGCAATCTTATATTAATGCAACAAATCCTTTAATACCTCATACAGCACTGACTCTAGAACAGCAGCATGCAAGGTCTTAGGGAATGATTATACCAATTTGCAAAATCAACTGATAAAAATATCCATGACTAAGAATGGTAGAAAAATGAGTATGTTCAGTACCCTTGATTCCTAAACTAAAGTATGAGTTGCCATTCAGAAACTGATGGATTTTCTCACAGAATCAGGTTGATTTATGAACCTTTCCATCATTTCTCAGCTGTGCCAGCATGTTGAGAGAGAGTTAAAGTATGTTGGCCTGAATTACTGCAGTGACACTTGGAATGTTTCACTTGAAGTTACTATGCAGTCTCTAATTAAACACATTAATATAATTTTATTCCAGTCCTGTACATCACCACTGTTAAAGGCACCGCTTTAAAGTCCATCTAGTTCTGAGCTCAAAGACTAAATAATTAACCACCAAAAGCAAGAAAACACATTGAAGAGTTTGAAAACATTTCAAGCAATTATTTTCTGCTTTTGTATGACAGTTATGCATCTACACCACTAACACAACTTCTGCATTTCAAAATCAATATATTGTAAGAACACTTTCCTGGGACCTACAAAAGAATTTTATTCTTCCCTCTCTCGATCTTTAGCTTAGGGCTGCATTGGTTTGACCCCAGCCAAACACCCACAGAGCTGCTCACTCACTCTCTCTTCAACAGGTCAGGGAGAAAAGAGAAGGAAGGTGAGCAGACTTGCAGACTGAGATGACAGTTTTAATAAGTGAAGCAAAAATCACACACAAACAAAGGTGGGAAAAAAAGGGTAAAGAAAGGATTTCTTCACTACTTCCCATGGGCAGGCAGGCAGCTGTCCAACCACTTTCTAAGAAAGCTGTGCCTCAGTACACACAAGACTTGTTTTGGATGACACCACCATAACCAATAACATAATTTCTTCCTCTTCCTTTCCTTGAGCACTTATTGCTGAGCACATCCTCACATGGCATGGAGTGGTCAGTTAGAGTCAGCAGATGTCCCAGCTGCATCTCCTCCAAATTTCTTGCCCACCCATCACTAGTTGGGGTGGTGACTCTCAACTCTCTGCTCCCCACTCAACTCTGGGGAGCAGAACAGAAACGAGAAAATCCCTGATACTGTGCAAGCACTGTTCAGCAACAGCCAAAATAAGGAAGCAGGAAAAATCCTTTCAGCTTTCAACTTGGGGTTTCAAACTGATATTTGAAACCCCAAGACACATTCACAGATCTCTGGATTGGTTACAAGAAGCATTCCTCCTGCTAGTAGAAATATTGTCTGTATTTTGGGTAATCACTTTGCTTTTAATTTATCTTGTTCGAGATCTCAAAAAGTTAGACCATTTGATGTCCACTCCCTGACCTTTAAGACCAAAATCATTAACATGATTGGCGGTTTTCAAAATCAGTGCTACTATCATTAAATTAGATTTTGGGAGTCAAGAGATCTAACAGTTACTCAGTAAAACTGACACAAGTGGCAGTTCTACATTAAAACTACTACTTGTCAGATAACAATGGTCAGACTGTTTGTAATGTGTGTCTTAAATAGTTCAACAACTAGCAACCTATTAATCTGTGCTTTATATTTTCCCCTATAAAACACTACAGATGCATAATACACTGCCCCTTACAGTTGGTAGATTTATATTACAGGAAGATTCCACTTAAAATTTATACTACTTTTAGATTTAATGCTTCAAGATAGAGTTTTGCAGGTTATCTGCCTCAACCTATTAATCAAATTTCAGCTAAAGTACTATACCAGAAGAAACTTAATAAAAGAAAACCCTTAGCCACTCCATTGCAGATCAAGTACCTCAGTTTATGCAATTGCTTAATGTAGCCATGATGATTTAGAAACAAAATGGTAAGACAAAGTCTTGTATGCCCAACAGCTTCTCCATTTTTTTCCCCAAACAATAACCCATGGATGTGCCTGCTAAAAAGCCAAGCCTGTTTTGATGTGGTTACCACAGGGACAGCAGGTGTTTATCTGTAGTTTCTATATGCTGTCCATGGTTTTATCCCTATAAGGTGTGTACACAATCACTATGAACTTTTTACCACAAATGAGTTTGTACAACTACACATCACATGAGCTTCGTGTTGTTCTTCAGGTTCTTTCTCAGCTGTGAGATCCCAGATAGGCAAGTTCAACATTAATGAGATAAGACTGGAAGGAGGACTTGACATGACTGAAGTCTACTTTAATGAATTAAGACAGAGATCATTAACTTTGTAGTTAAAATATCACACTTAAAACTTTGTTAACAAAAAGAAAGATTATAATACAGTTTGTGAATTAGCTGGTTTTCTCCTGGAAAAAAGCAGTTTTATATTTTCCCAGAAGCTCAGATTTCATTAATTTGTACTTATTTATAAAATAAATTGGGGAAATCAAATATATTTAAGCAATAAAGAAACAAATTAAACAGTGGAATAACAGGCAAACCTGAGGTCAGACAAAAATATTCATGTGTAGCCTCTGAATTGAATTCTGACTAATATGCAATATTAAACATTTCAAATGAAAAATGTTTTAATTAATACAGATTGATTACAGGTACAGTTAAGCACTAGGCAAAAGTTAGAAAATGTTTTCTGTGTGGGCACCAAACCAACTGTGCTTGACTTAACCAATTAACTAAAGCTTAGTCTGCAAACTTTCCTGTGTGAGAAACATTAAAAGGTGATTTGGACTGATTCAATAAAAAATTTACAGTTTTGCCAATTCTGTATGAAGTCAGGATCCTTTTTTCTGTATACAGGAAATATTTTGCACTAATCAAAATACTCAGAGGCTTTGTCTTCTGGGTCCTTAAAGATACATTTGGTTTTCTTCAGAAAAAATTTACAAGAGTAACCTGGTTTATCTGCTGTATTTATTTTGGTAGCCAATTCAGAAGATGTACATTTGGCTTCAGAAATGAAGAGTGGACATTAAGAATCTTGATTACTGCTATTTTACACTATTTAAGACACCTCTACGTGTCAGTAGTAACGCTACCTTACCTATCAAGAACTACATTATACAATGCAACTTCAATCAGCAAATAATAAAATGAAATACTTATGTCATGTTTGACATAAGCTTTAATAGAATTGTAATTTTTTTCTTTTGAAAGCCATTTGAATACACATTTTTTACTAGAAGAGCTGAGCTGCTCTTCAACAGCTTGCTGCACCACTCCAATACAAAAATACACTTCAGGTCATTTCTTCAGTCATTTAAGATGTGGGTATCTGGTTAAAAATACTTTCAGCCTCTTTTGTCCTTTGCTGAAGTTAATTTAAGGAAAAAAGCCATAGGACTGAAAATGACCAATATTTATATTAGACTACATACTACAGTACTGTGAAGTCCCTGAAACACTGCCTGGCTGAACAAAGGAAAAAACTTCATCAATCCTAAACCAGATTGCTGCTTCCAAGATGAGAACTGAATTTTTTTTTTCTTCACTTTGAACTTTCTTTTCTATATTTATATATACAATCTACTGGCTGGATTTAAATTTCCTTTTCAGTTCTTAACAGGTGGCTGTGAAGGTGTGTGCTATCTTCCAGAGAAATCAAGACAAGATTTTGAATGTGTAAGATCATTCATAATTTAAGTAACCCTTAAAATAACTAAGTTAGATTTTTAAGCCCACAAGGTTTATTGTGCATTGTTAGTCTTACTGGCAACTGTAATTCAGTTGCCTTAATAAAAAGGAGTGATTAATTTTGATTTGAAATTTAAACACAGCACAAGTGCAAGTTTTTTTTTTAAGAGCTAAACAGAAAGATGGATTTGAGCTGTCATATGGCTTCACAAAAATTAATTTGGAGTCTTGGCTATTGCCTGTTAAATGGAAAATACCAAGTGACATTTCCTAATGCACTGAGCCTGGCTGGGATAGAGTTACCTTGCTCCATAGCAGCCCCTATGGAGATGTGCTTTGGATTTGAGACCAAAACAGTGCTGAAAACAGTAATGCTGCAGCTGGACAGTGACTGCACAAATTCAAGGATTTCTTTCCCATTCCCACCTAGTAGGCAGGGAGTAGGCAAGAGGCCAGGAGGGGTCACAGTCAGACCCCAATTGACCAAACAGCCAACCCAAACCCTATGGCATTATGCAATTTTGCAGAACAAAAGCTGGGGGAAAGACAGAGGAGGAAGGGGGGCAATAGTGGTTATGGCACCTGCTTTCGCAAACAACCATTACACAAGCTGAGACCCTGCTTTCCATGACATAGCTGAAATCCACCTGCTGATGGGAACTAGTGAATGAAATCCTCTTTTTTTTTCATTTGTATGCACAGGTTTTGCCTTCCTTATTAAACTGCCATGATTTTGAGCCACAAGACTTTCCACCTTCCTTCTACTTTCTCCCCACTGGAGAGATGGAGGGGTGGGGTTTGGTGTTCAGCTGCTCACTGAGGTCAATCCATCACACCTGCTACTACATTACCTTATATTCAGGGACTGTGTATCAAGCATTGAACACAAAACAGAATTCAATCAGGTTCAAGGAAACAGCCCTAACTGTGACAGATTTAGAGTACTTAAGGAGTCCTTTTATTAGAGACCATTTGGGCTCTAAGAATGAAAGAAATATGTAACCACCAAAAAACAACGTAACCTGCTATTATCTTGAAGTATTCAGAATTTGTAGGTAACTTGTGAATTTAAGAAAAAAACTAAAGAGAAGGTTTTTTCCAGTTACAGTAGACTTCCATGCCAGTATAGTTATTGTATAGAACCAACATTCTCCCTACTTGTAGAAATATCTACAGCTAGTTGGTAGCTGTAAAACTGAGAACATTTCAAAAACTGACTTCAGCTGTTTAAAACTTAAGCAATAAAGAGCTTGAAAATAATTTACATAATTTTAGATAAAAGCCTTCACATAAGTTGATTTCAAGCCAATTTTTAAATTGCTGAAAAACTTATCCAACTTCACATGCCATTTTTTCATTCTAAAATGAACAAAGTGCGAATTTTGTGAAAAAGGCGTAATTTTTTACATATTCTCTGGTGAGGGAAAGTTTTTTCTCAACATATTTTAAAAATTTTTCCACTTTTCCTCCACACTTGGCCTCTTTCAGGATATAATTTTTGATTGCAGATTTCCCCTTCATATTATTTAAACTGGACTGGTATCTTGCATGTGCTTAATGCTTGTGCACATACCGCTGTATATAGCTTTCTTCCCCAATCCCATTAACTCTCTCCATAAGGACCAGGTGTTATACTCCACTATATTAGAAAGAAGCTGATTGAAGAAGCCACAACAATTCACAGCATTGCTGATATACCCTGCTAATGCAATTTTAGACAATACAGCCAACTTTTTGTGGGTACATCTGACATAGATCTTTGGTCAAGAATAATGACAGGAATGGTAATGCTGAAGCTGGTATAGTGCATTTCCAAAGAAAACACAAGACAAAGCAAACTAGTGTTTGTAAGTCCAAGGTTTTACTGCATCTGCTCAAGTTTTATTTTGCATCGGCAGACGCACAGTACTGTATGAGTACAAAACACAGTTTACACAATACTGTTCCTTTAAAATGCTGAGGAAAAGGTACTTTTATCAGCATTACAAAACATGTGAAACTGTATATGAATCCAAGCAGTCAATACAGTGTGAAACATTGCTTTAGCTCTTCATTTGATTAGTCTGTATAAAAATCCTTCAACTGTTTTAAACATCTCAGTCCACACTCCAGCCTCTACTCAGCTTCCACTTGCAGTAGGAAATTAGTGAGAAAGGTTATACAATACCAGGCAAGACTGGGCAGGAGTAGGAGAACCTGTTTTCCTAATAAACATGTTAGGGAAAAAAAAAGGCAATGGAGACCAGAAAAAAACTAAAAAGAAACAAAAGAGATAAGACATAACTGGGAGACACCCACAATGGAACAAAATCACTGCAGATTTGACTAAAAAGTAGAATGATGATGTTACTTCCCTTATTACAATAATTCAGAGTTTCCTTCCCTCCATCAGTCCACTACAATCTGTTCAGCTTACTGTAACTGCAGTTAATACTGAAATGCTCCTTTTTCTCAACACAGGTGTTGCCCACTCTTACTAAACACCTTAATTTACAGAGAGCAAACAGAGGTCTGAATTGGGGTACAAAGAGCAAACACACCGCTTTTCAATTTTATATTTGCTGTCAATGGGAAGGGCAACTATTTTACATCTCAGCAAACAATTCTGAATCCTCTATACTGTGTGCATAAAACCAGTTTGCTAGGTAACTAATAAGTTTGAGAGAAAGTTTTAAATGGAAAAAAGCTTGTCGAGTCTAACTTTAAATAAGGTTTGTATGATAGAGGTACATAGAAATTAAGTTAGTTTTCACTTTACATTCTTGCAGTTACCAATTAGAAATTCTACAAGGAAGGAAGCCAAGTGCTTTGCATCTCTAATACAGTCTGTAGCAAACTTACCTTGGGCCAACATCTTTAAAGACTTCTGAGAGACTATAGTTCTTCCTTTCACTCAAATGCACCTAAGCTGTTCTTTAACCATAAAGCACGGTGAAGTTACTTTAATTCTCTTTTGTTTCCTCAAATTCTGCTGCTGGTTGACAGAGCTGATTTGCCAAAGAACTGGCTCCATCTTGTGGAACAGAAAATTAACTGCAAGAAAATCTACACACTTGACTCATCCTGAGTGGCTGACAGACAGTTTCTAAAAGCTAACACTTTTTGGCCAAAGACAAAGCCTCGCTGGTTGCATCAATTCAAGCATACCCATGCAGTGCTCTCTCTCTCTCTCTCTCTCTCTCTCTCTCTGCATTACTCCCACACACAATTCATACTGCTTGAGTGTTCTGCTACTCAAGATTTCAACCAAGTTAGCAAAGAATATTTTCCAGAAATATCTATTATATCTCCAAGCTGAGATACAGATAAAGATCGTGAACAGAAGACCCTTAAATACCAGACACAGAGAAAAGAAGAAAAGCAAGTAAGCAGCAGTTGTATTTTATGTAATTCAACACAAGAAACTAACACAAAACAGTCTCTTCTCCAGTGGCTACTCAGGGAAGAGCAAAAAACCAAGTCAGAACTTATAGTGACTCCTTCAAGTTTCTCTCCTCAAAACATAACACACTGAAGATAGTGATTAAGTCAAGGTGATACTGAAATGGTCAAAACAAATCAACTACTGTCATCCATTTTCAGTCTAATACTTCGGGGGATAGAGAAAAAAAAAACAAACAATTGAGAACACCATCCACCTACCCCCAATACGAAAGATTAATTGCAATGTTAATCATGTCCACTGAAACAGACTTTGTGAATTAAAGAACAAATCCCCAAAAGAATAAAATATTTTGCATAAAGATCTTGAAGTAAAGGAAATCATGCAAGAACCACAGTACAAGAACTTTAGTCTATGAAATAAAATGTTCTTCAAGGTCCTTGAACCTTAAGTCTTTTGAGACTACTGATATGGGACTATTTACCCATCACTTGATCCACTGAATTAGTTTCTGATTAAACAGAGCAAACAGCCTGAAACACGTTCTTGTGTCACACCTACTCCTCATATTAAGCTTCATTTCTTTTCCTTACAGTAGACGAGGCTTCCTTGTTTTACCTCCATACCCAAGACTGGGAAAAACATGCAAGCTCAGTCTTTATATGCTTTTCAGATGTCAAAGTCTAAGTATGTAGCAAAATATTGTTTTATATAAACAAAGGCAACAAAAGGCCATAGCTTAAATGGTAGTTCTTAGCAGTCTCTTACAGGTGCCTTAGTAAGCCTGTGTTTGGATAGTCAAGGCCAGAATATGAGAACTTAAAACTTCCCACATGCAGAGAAGTGTGACAGGAGTTCAAAGAAGAACTGTTTGAAATGGGTTGGGTTTGTAGTTTTAAATAAAATCAAACTCAACAGCATAAAGCTGTACTGAAAGCAGACAATTCAAGCACACCGTTCCAGAGCCCAGCTTGATAACAGCTGAGATTCATATGGTTCAAGGTGTACTGTAAGAACAGTGTGAAGACAAGCCTTAGAAGCATCGCTTGGCTATTTTTAGCCAGTGTCAGGTAAGCGGTAGAGAGTTTCAGGGGCAGAATTCCTCCAAATTTGTCCTCCTGGATAACCATTTTTCATGAAAGTCATCAACAAATCCATTAAGTTCAGTCCTATGCACAACTCTAAAGAGGCTGTTTAAAAGTATCACAAACGAAACTCTTCCTCTGCACAACCTGTCCCACCTCTTGAAGTCACAGAAATATGTATCAACCAGTTTCAATTATTCCTTCAGCTCACTGATCCACTTGATTCAGTAGCATCAATAACTGCTAAAAGCATTTCAAAGAAATTTCAAGGGCTGTATGAAGCCTCAACTAGAAAGGAAGTACAGTGACATGAATGTTCCTTCAGTTCTATGTTTAAGCCACAAAATCAAGTGGCTGGCTTCATAAGTACTTTAATTCTGGAATGCATCCAAGTAATTTCAAACAGCAAAAGCTTTATACAGAAAATTAAGTTTGGAATATGAAAAAAGCGCAGTTTGTAAATCAGAGAACTGGTTAGTTACAGCTATTGGAGATATACAGGAAATAAATGTCAGTTTATTCTTGAGATGAACAGCCTTTTTCTTGTCTAATAGCCCTTTGGCACAAGAAATGTTGTAATGTGACAAAGTGAAAGAATGAAATTTTTTTGGCCTTATTAACAGTCAGCTACTAAAAATATTTTGACTAAGATGGGAGAAGATAAGTTTGCTTTTCCAAAATAAAATGTTATGTGATTATACGATGCAAATGCTAAGCTGTGAAATACAATATTTAGAGTTCACCACAAAGTTCTATACATAAATATGTAGTTGATCACTCCAGATGTAAATTAAAAGAAAAGGGAGATCATGAATAGCTTTTGGAGATTTGTTCCCCAAAACATCACCAAGGCCTCCTATTCATCTTACTTCTAAGATGGCAGGATTTAAATAGAACACCTACCTCATTAAAACACTTACTTTTGATGCAAATATCAGTTTAACTCAGTGTTTTGTATGGAAACTTCCTTTATAATCATTTCACAAAGTTGAAAACCAGTTCACAAAGCACTTCCTTACTTGGAAGTACTTCACACCACAAACTTCATCCACCCTAAAACTGCACAGGTAAGCAGGATCATAACCAGCTACAGAACTGTCAGAGAGCAGCTCCTGATCCTTGGCTGGCAACCACACCCACCATGCTCATACTTGGTTATGCAGAGCACACGTGTGGGTGACTGCATATGGAGAGTGATTAAGTCAAGGTGAGTACACACAGAGTACATGGGACACAGTCACAGCACTTCTACCAGCCGTGTGGGACACTGGCCTGCTACAGCACACCCTTGGGAAACTAAAGTCAGTGTCCTAAGTATGAGAAATGACAGAGGTACCAATCCCAGCACATTCAATAAGCAAACAGCTTCAGAAATGAAAGGAGTAGCGCTCCAGTTTTATCCTGCCTGTGTCAGAGCTCAGGCTGTGAGAACAAGGTGTGCAAGCTGTCATTTCCTGTTAGCAGCATTTGGTACTTTCTAGAAAAGACAAGGTTATGTAGCATATACTACAGTATTAGTAGGAAACTTCTAGAGCTCATCCTGACTGCAATTTTTCCCTTGTCAGCAAGGAATTGCTGAAAGGCTTACGGTTCTAAGTGTACAATTTATATTCCTTTTATATGCAGAAATAAAAAGAAAACAGGGAACAGTGAGCTCTTACAAAATGTTTTCATAAGTTGGTAGCTAAGCATTAAGTAAAAGCATCTCTGAAAAGAAAAAAATGTAAATCTATGCTACTCTGTTAGGATGTAGGAATCCCCCTACGTAGCCAGGCAAAGGATAATGATTATATAAGCATCTGTTGTAAAAAAACCTTTAGCCAGCAATTGAAGTTCTTCCTTTAACTATGACAAAAGTCTCAGAAATAAGATTTGTTTGCAAGACAGGTTTATAATACAGTCAGTGTGCCATAAACAAGAATAAAGCTTACCTTTTTCTGCTAGAGAGAAATTATCTAGTAATTGTGCTTGTGATCCTCCCTTAACCATTTTTCCTCAAATATAAGTGAAGAGACTTAAGTAAACACTCCACAAACTATACAACCTCTGTGCAGTCCTCAATGACTCCAGAGATGCACTCCCTTGTACATTACAAAGCAGGTAAATGCAAACCCGTAATGTCTCCAGCATAAACCTATCTTTGAAAAAGATGCAGTGATCCAAGTCTCTCTATGCAAGGACCATAGAATCAGTCATTAAGGTCAGAAAAGACCTCTAAGATCATAAAGTTCAACCATTAACCTAGCATGGCCAAGTGCCACATCTGTATGTTTCTGAACACTTCCAGGGACAATTCAACACTTCAGGCATTGGAACTGGGCAGCCTGTTTCAATGCCTGACCACCCCTTCAGTAAAGAAATTTTTCCTAATATCTAAACTAAACCTCCTTAGATGCAGCTTCAGCCTATTTCTTCTTGCCCTGTTACTTCTCACTTGTGAGAAGAGGCCAACCCACAGTTGGTTACAGCCTCCTTTCAGGTAGTTGTAGAGAAAGATAAGGTCTCCCCTGAGCCTTCTTTGCCCCAGGCTAAACAAACCCAGCTCCCTTGCCATTTCTTCTAAGGCTTGCACTCCAGACCCTTCACCAGCTTCACTGCCCTTCCCTGGACACACTCCAGCACCTCCATGTCTTTTGACAGCCAACTGCCAAGAGCACCCCCGAGTTTCTTTCTACTGGGCTGCTCACCAGCCACTCTGCCACCAGCCTGTAGTGCTGCCTGGGGTTGTTGTGACCCAAGAGCAGGACCCAGCACTTCACCTGATTCAACTTCATACTGCTGGCCTCCCCCCACAAATCCAGCCTGTCCAGATCCCTCTGTAGAGCCTTCCTGCCCTCCAGCAGACCGACACTCCCAACTCAATTTGGTGTCATCTGCAACTGACAGTGTACTCACTTCCCTCCTTCAGACCATTGATAAGGATATCAAACAGGACTGAGTTCTGGGGAACACCACTGGTTAGCAGCTGCCAGCTGAATGTAACTCCATTCACCACCACACTCTGGGCCTGGCCACACAGCCAGTTCATACCCAGCAAAGAGTGCACCCACCCAAGCCATAAGCCGCCAAAGCACAGTGCCAAATTTCAGGTTCTAGACTGTAGAAATACACTGAAAACCATCTGTAAAGACTGGTCAGACAGTTTCTCATACCAATCTTCTCTGCTATATGGGTTTGTGCTGGGATGGAATTTATTTTCTTCATAGCAGCCTCTCTGGTGCTGTGTTTTGGATCTGCAACCAGACAGTGTTGATAACACACCAATGTTTTAGCTACTGCTGAGCAGTGCTTACACAACATGAAGGCCTTTTCTGCTCTTCAGGCTGTCCTGCCAGTGAGGAGGTTGGGAACAGGGAAGAGGACAGGAAGAGACATCTGAGACAGCAGACCCTAAATGACCAAGGGGACATCCCATACAACACCATGCTCAGCAATAAAAGATGGAGTAAGAAGGAGAAAGGGGGAACATTTGGAGTGATGGCATTTATCTTCCTACATAACTGTTAGATGTGATGTAGCCCCGCTTTCCTGGAGATGGCTGAACACCCACCTGCCGATGCTAAGTCGTGAATTAATTCCTTGTTTTGCTCTGCTTGTGGGTGCAGCTTTTGCTTTACCTGCAAAACTGTCTTTATCTCAAACCATGAGTTTTCTCTCTTATCCTTCTGATTTCTTCTGCCATCCCACTGGCATGGGTTACAAAGAAATCCCACAACATCCATATTCACTGCAGAGACATATTCACCTACATTCCTCCTCTACATACTGTCTTCCCTCACTTCCTCTGCAGGTTATGTACATCAGACCAAGTAGATTTTTATGCTGCACTATTCTCACCTCTCTTACCTACAGAGAGCCTGTCTGTCCACATTCATACCCTAATATATTGGTAGGAACAGCCTACCACACAAATGTAGCTCTAGTCTTAGATGATCCCCTAGTTTTACTGTAACAATATTATCAATCTTCGGAGCAGAACTTTTTGTGGACCTCTTTTGTGGAACTTAACAAGAAACCATGGGAAAAAACAGGCTGAAGAGGACAGACAAAATCAGGGCTTTCCTCCACTTTAAGCTCCAGTGGCATAGACACAAATCCTTCCCACAAATGTCCAGGACCTGCATGCCAGGCTAGCTACACCCCAGTACTGTACTCTCCCAAAGTCTCAGCAAACAGCTCACACCTCAGAGTTCTTCAATGCCCATCCTTGAAGCTGGGTTTGGGCCAATACATAGAAGAGAAGGTATCTGTGCTCTGTGAGATGTTTAACACCTGCTCTTTAAAAGACAGAATTACTGTATTTTCTCCATCACTGAATAAAAACTATAAAATAATTTAGCTGTGAATGGAATTCATGAGGTCATTTAGAATAACCTAATGTTTCAATCAGATCTAATTAGACCAGGCTGCTCAAGGCTTTGTTCAGGTGCCTTGAGTACCTCTAAGTAATATTCCACCATCTCTCTGAGGAACAACTTGGTCCAGTATTTGAAGTTTTCTTATTTTTAACCAAAAAATAACTTATTTATATCCAATCCAAATGCATCATGCCACACATTTGAGGCTTAAACACGTTTTGCATCTTTCTAAAGGCACGTCCTTTCTTCCTAAAACTAAGGCAGTCTCATACAAGATGATACTAAATTAAATATAATTCAAACTAACATTCCAGCATGACAGACTATAATCAACATTCAGACATCATTATATCAGCTACATGTGACTGGGAAAGGAAAAAACAAATTTATTTTTAAATAGTGTTCTTCAAAGCTATTTTAACTAGATTTGCATTTCAAAAAATGGAGAGCAAGTTCATGGCTTTACTGTATAAGTTTTTTTTCCAAAGTTTCTCTGTAGTTTCTGTAGAAAATAAGTTGTTGCTATAAAATATTTTTCCTCAAAACACCATTTTCTTCAGATGCCAAAGACTACTACCAAAGTAGTCCACCGCATTTAGTCTGGAATATAGGATTGAGAGTATGGGTTCAAAGTAGGATTAAGGGTGCTTGACAAGTATCAATTCTCAAAATTTACTCTCAAAGCTTTGCAGGAATCTCAAGCATGTGATCTTGTCGGGTTGTTGTTTTTTTTTCTTTAAGACCAACCACTTGACAGAATATTTTTGCTTCATAAATATATTTTTGGAGTAACCTTTTTTTAAGAAGAGATTCCATGAATACCCAAACTCCATGGAAATTGCAGTGAATAAGGCAAGCGTGAAGGGCCTTCTTTCAAAGGCTGCTTTCTACATGCTACATAACACCCAGAAAAGTGAACCAAGGCTTCTTAGTCTTTATTAATGGAAACAGCAGTTACCTTCTACTCAGAACACAGAAGAAACTTTCAGCAGTTGTGGTACATTAACCTTGGCTGGCCATCACACACCAACCAAGGAGGAGAAAATAAGATGAAAAAAACTTCATGGGTCAAGATAAAGGCAGTTTAGTACAGAAAAGCAAAGGCCATGCACAGAAGAAAGAAGAAAAATATTTATTCACCCATCAGCAAGGGAATTGCTGGGAAACAAGGCCTCAGTACACAGTGGTTGCTCTAGAAGACAAACACCTTAACAACAAATGTTCCCCATGCCCTACTTTCTTTTAGCTTTTAATGCATCACTTTTTATAGCCCATCCCTCTGGTTGGTTTGGGTCAGCTGTCCTGGCTACATACACCCCCTCCCAAACTCTTGCCCACCT
Organism: Manacus candei; assembly: GCF_025592945.1. Lineage (NCBI taxonomy): Eukaryota > Metazoa > Chordata > Aves > Passeriformes > Pipridae > Manacus > Manacus candei. Next base: position 19,630,487 of record NW_026138059.1, on the reverse strand, counting down.
CTAGTCTAGTGGCCTTTGGGTGAGGCTGTAGAGACAGCCTTGATGCTGTACTTGCACTGCTCAGCAACAGCTGAAACACCAGTGTTATCAACACCCTGGCAGCAGCTGCAAAGCACAGCACCATGAGGGCTGCTACACGGAAAGTTAACTCCACCCAGGCAAACTCAATACAGCAGTTCAATATTTAAAGTCGAGAATAACTCACCTATCACTTGGCAATGAGAACAAAGACCAAAAAGTCTACACCCGGTGTCTTATTGGCATCTCTCTTTCGTTTAGGAGGGGAGCTCAAATGCACAAGCATACTTCTACTGAAGATGTAAAGGGTGAACATTAAGTGTGGCATTTGCCATGTTTAAAGGGATATTTTTGTTATTCTACAGGTAACAGGCAAGTATGCCATAGGTACAGACTTTAATGGGAAAATCAGTCCCTATATATTATAAAAGCATCATTACTTGTTGATTGTTTCTATAAATTGTTGCGAATCACAAATTTAAATCCAAATTACTTGAGCACACATTACAAGGAGCTTATTTAAAATGATCACTCAGTCCCAGTTGCCACTCACTGCCATGTTTTGAATCCCCTGCAGGTTCAGCTGCATTCAGGAATACCAGGCTACACAATTAATCACTTCCATCTTCTTTTGCAGAAATTCCTATAGGATTACTACTGCCAGTGAAGTACTACTACTACTACTGTTCTATGAAGCTTCACTCATTTTCGTTCAAACACTTCAGTAAAACTGCATTAGACTCTTGTTCCCTTCTCGTTAAAGGAGGAAGGAACATAAGAGTATAGCAATCGATAGCCAAATGTGGAATATCACATTCCTTTTCTCATCCATGCAACAGAGACAGGTCCCTACTCTTAATCAATATATTTTAACACAAAATCATAGCCAAGTACAGCTTTCAGAAACAGAACCGCTCTTCTACCAAACCACAACTGCAAAGTTAGTTGCCTGGCAACACTGCCTCTAAGTATCATGCACGGCTGTCCACAGCTCCACTCTGACAGGGACTGAGCTACAATTTCTACCTCTTTTTTCTCCATGGTCTACGGGATGCAAACACCTCTACCCAAGAGAGGAAAAGGGCAATTGACAGTTTAGGGTTCCTGAGATAGGCAGAACGCTGACCTGTGCAGTTCTCACTTTCCCCATAACACTTGTCACCATCCCCATCAGCTACAGAATCAGTGCTCTCTATATCCACATCTGCCACAGACTTGCAGCATGAGGATGTTCTCTGAAACTCTAAGTTCCTCCTCCTCTTCCAATCTTTACCTCAGAACAGAAAAGTATCTGGCTTCTCTGTTCAGAGGAACCCAAATCTACTCATCAGTATTTTGGACAAGCAGGAAACAAAGCAGGAGCTCAGGTTCTCTCAGTTGGGTTGCTTCATAGCACCAAGCAGAAGCTCCTTGAGAGTATGTACTCAGACATACAAGTTTAGCACCTAAGGGAAAGTAACAAGTGATCCAGACAAGACAGTGGAAGAAAAGCAGGAGTTAGCATCATATCATATAATCAGAGTCTACTGTAAACAAAGATGAATACAAACAGGTATCCATTCAAATCTTAAATATGCCAAGTTACTACAAAGAAAATAAAGCAGTTTTGTTTGAATGGCTTTTTGTGAAGCCATTCAAGAGAAAAATATTAAGAATAATATTGCTCAAGCTCTCAAACATTAATCAGATAAGAGGTCAGAATGGAAGAAAAACAGGAATCTGTAGCAGTTTCTCTTTTGCCCCAGTCTTCCAGGGGACATAATTTTTAGACATAATATGGAGTTAAAACCAGCAGTTTTAAGATCCAGGGAAATTTCTGACACAAGAGACACAAGCTCTAAACAATTTTCTACCAGCTCTATGAGGCAGTTTAAATAGTGAAAGTATTCTTCCAGCTGGATTTAAACAGAATTTCAGTCAAACAAGACATCGGTAACCCTTCTACCATTGTGTCTCAATTCCCACTTGCTTCAAATAGCTAGATTTGGTCCTTTTTATCTCTGGATGCACAAATCACAGTAAGATTCCTACACTTCCTGAAGAGTTAAGGCTCTACTACAGCCTGTATTTACTGCTGTTTAATCACCTTTCTTTCTCATAAGAGACTTCGACTTTAAACAAAAGAACCTTCTTTTAAATCTACACAGGCTGATACTTGCACTAGGGAGAAAAAAAGAAAAAAATTTACATGGTGTCTGCAGTGGGACTCCATACCACCTTGTACATGATGCAACAACTGAATTGGATCTGAAGTAGCAGAGACTAGAAGGGACCCCAGGAGTTCAGCTAGTCCAAGGCCCTGTGCTCAGAGCACAGAAAATACAGCAAGTTGCTTCGGGCTGTTCCAAATCAGATTTTCAGTATCTCCAGGAATGGATACTCCACAGCCTCTCCAGGTAACCTGCTCCAGTATTCAACATCTCCCAGAATAAAGCTGATTCCTATGTTTCAGTGCAATTTCCTGTGTTTCCATTTGTGTTCATTGCCTTTTGGTCCTATCACCAGATATCACAGATAAGTCTGCCTCCATCACCTTTACTCTGTTACCAGTATTTATACACCTTGAAAAGATCTCCCCAGCAGCCTTCTCTCCTCCAGGCTAACCAATCCCAGCTCTCTCAGCCTCCCCTTGATTGTTAGGCACACAGTCTCTTCACCTTCATGCCCTTTTGCTGGACTTGCTACAGTCTGTCCCTGTCTTTGTACTGTGGAGCCCAGAAATGGACACAGCACTACATATGCAGTCTCACAGTGCTGAGGAAAAAGGATTGCCTCCCTCCAGACACTGTGAACACACCCTTCCTGAAATACAATCCAATATGCTGTTTGCCTTCTTTCTGGCAAGGGTGCGTTGCTGGCTCATGACCAATTTTTGACCTACAGCATCTCCTCTGCACCCCTAGCACCCTCTTCTCGAGGGACAGGGCTTTGCATTTCTCTTTGTCGAACCTCATAAGGTTCCCATTGGCCCATTTCTTTCACCTGTTTACTTTTCTGCTCTAAATAGCCATGCATCCCCCTGGGCCACCTGTCTCTTCTTCCACCTCTTATATGCTTCCTTCTTATGCCTGAGCTTTCTCAGAAGCTGCTTGTTCATTTAAGTAGGACCTCTGCTGCCTTCACAAAATTTTCTGTTCACTTGGATATACCACACTAGAGCTTAAAGCAGTTAACCAGCTCTCCTGGATCTCTCTATTCAGAACTATCTTCCAAATGATTCTTCCAAGATCCCTGAACAGAACACAGCCTTCCTTCCTGAAGATCACAGTTGCAATCCTACTTTTTGCTTTGCTGTTTCCTCTTCAGATCCTGAACTCTTCCATTTCACAACCACTGCAGCCAAGACTATTCCTAACCTTTACATCCTCAACCTGTCCTTCCCTGTTTGTAACAGGTCCTCAACCATTTGTATTAAGATGTGGTCGTCAATGCATTCCAAAAGTCTACTTGATTACTTATTCCATGCTATGCTGTTACTCCGGGAAATAAGCAGGGTGGTTTGAGACTCCCATGAGCATCAAGGCCTGTGAAGGTTGGGCTTGAGTTATTCAACAAAATCCTTGTTACTACTTCTTTCCTGATCCAGTGTGAAGCAGATACACACACCACCACCCATGACAGTCTGGCCTCTAATCCTGACCCATAAGCTCTCAACTGGCTCATTAACCATCTCTGGGCAAAGCTACAGGCAGCCCCACTGCTCTCACAGCAAATGGCAATGTCCCTTGATCACCATCCCAGCCTGCCCTTCCTAAGGACCTGCACCTATCCACCGCAGTCCTCCAGCTGCACGAGCTAGCCCACTCTGCAATGCCAATAAAAAACATGGCTCAGTCTTAAATAATTTTTACTTTTTCATAATATCTAAAAACAACTTATTGACAGGACAGTGAAGGTAGATTCAACTAGTCATGGGTTTCATAGGATAACTCTTTAAGAATCTCAACATCAGAATAAGATATCAACAAAAAACTTTACCTGTTCACAAGGCAAAGTCATTATGCCTTTAAGAATTTAGTTGTGGCCACAAGAGAACAAAATGAAGCATCTCAGTTCCTAATGTAAAGCTGAATCATACCCAAATGAACCTTACCAAGCTAGTCTAGGACAATGTGACACCTGAGCTAAATCAACTGCTGACTACTCCCTGAGTAATGTCTGATAATTGACTCTTAAGTCCTACAGGGCATATGCATTAAAGACAGAATCACCTCTCCAGGAAAAGGTACCTCCCTAAAAGTCTGGATATCATACAGATATATCTGATTGTTTCCTCTGTATCCTGTACAAAGACCTCTTAAAGCTGCAGCACAGTTGCTCTTTCTTTACAGCATTCAGATCAAAGAGGGTAGATTCACAAGACAGCATCATTCCACTACACAAAAGGAAATTTAGGAACAAAGGAAAGACCAGTTGGTGTAAACTGCATCCTGCAGTGGCAGCTTTTTCATGTCACTAGAGAGTGGCAGAACCACAGCTTAGGTACCATTGGGAGACACACTCTGACCAAAAGGACTGAGGTGTTTTGCACTCCAAAAGGCAAGAACGTGGTCTTATCAATACTAATGATCACTTTTCAGGAACTGTCCCACCTTTATGGTTCACACAATGGAAACACCTTAGATTGCCAATGACTTCTCAATGTAGGACAGCAAACTAAGCATGTAAGGAATTTTGCATCTGTATAATACACCTCAGAGAATCTAAAATTTGCAGCATAATAAAGAACCAAATCCCACAAATATTTTTATTAGTAGTCACAGAAATAATTAGGTTGAAAGGGACCTCCAGAGGTCACCCAGTCCAGCCTTATGTCAAAGCAATGCTAAGTTCAAAGCTACATCATACCACTTTGGGTCTCATCCAGTCAAGTTCAGTTAAGTCCTGAAGAATGGAGATTGCACCCACAAATACCATTTTAAGGACTTGGGTAAAAAGCCTTCAGATTTTGCAAATAACTGTTCTATTAGAAGCTAAGCAGATTTCCTGTGACTTTTTGAGAGTATTTTTCTGATCTGTAAGAGTCAAGAGATGGAAACAAATCCCTTCCTTACAGGCACCACTAGAGTCACCCAACACTGCAATACCCAACCTACTCAAAGTGGTTCTCTAAGTTCTAAGCTAAAACTGCCACACTATTCTCCCAGCAAGTGAGGCTCTTTGTTTGGGGAAGACAATTACCACTTTCAGGGCTGCAACAGCAACTAATTCCTAAGTTTCAGTCTCATCCAACCAGTGTCAGCAACAAGTAAGAGCATATAAAACAAAAACAGAACACTGAGGTAGTTTTATTTAGTAGCAGGGAAACAGGAAAAAAACCCTATCTGGTTATACAGTATAAAGAGAGACTGAAGGGAGTCTCTGGTCCCTTAAGGTCTTTGAAGGTACTATCTTCAAAAAGAGGCCAGAAAAACAAGACTGTAAGTACCAAATAGTCACTAATCATAGTAAGGAACTGTATCACTAGAAATTCTATAGTTCAACATAGATCATTCCAGTTGCAAAGTTTAAGTAAGACTCACCCTGAATCAAAATGGTTTGCCTTCATTATTCCTTAAGGAAGTATATTGCAAAGCCTCACTGGACAGCTAGAGGCTTTTAATTGTTGCATCTGTCAATTCATATTCCAGTCTGTAACGCTCGCACAATCTTTACCAATTTGATCTCCCAGCAGCAATACCAACCTTGCAACAGAAATGCACAGAGAAGTACCAGCAATTTCTTGATCCAAGTGACCTGCAGTAACATCTGATATTTGCAACTATGGTCACTGGCACACAATATCCACAGAGCACTAAATCTATTGGTCAGTTATTACTTTGTGTTTGAACTTCAATACAGGGCAAGAAGTTGCACTGGAGATGTGTGGAACTGACCTCCAACATAATCCAACTGTCTTCCATTGCCCATAATGCCCTACTTCAAGAGTTCCTTCACCTTAAGAGGAATACAGGGAAGAACTTCACCTGAGGAGGTACAGCAGCCAGGCCTTGTCCCAGTGTGAGCTCTGTTGATGAGCTGTCCCAAAGCTTTCTTACACTGTAAGAAGCAAAAGCTGAAGCCTTGCATGAGCTGGGGGCAGTGGGTTATAAGCTATCCAACTGTTTTAGGTTAAATCTTGAGGAAGAAGTACACTATTTATTGAAGTATACAGGCAAGATGAACACCGTGGAAAGACCACACATCAAACAATTAAAGAGCAAAAGAAGCTTCACAAAAAGCTGTGATCACACACAAACATTTGAGTTGATCTCCCAGACACAGAAGAGATTCCGTACAAGACTTAAATTGTAAAAAAAAAAAAAAAAAAAGTAATCATAGCAGCTTTAAACACACCTGGAATATTCCAGATTTCTACTGATAGCTAGTTTACCCACTTACTTAAACTAGATGTTTTGCTCCCCTACTGCTGAGAGACTTTCTGTTTGGGATTGGCCAATTGTTAGGGAAGTTAAAATTAGGTTCACTTAACAATTGGTTCTACCTAAACAAATTTCAGTACTGCAGTCTTTCCTGTCCAGTCTCTCCCCACACCCCATGAGCCTGTACCTTTCACTTTTCAGACAGAAAAGACCAAGTCTTCAGTTACATATTGATATTCAATGACTGTACAGTACAACTCTAAGTATTGAAAAGTATTTTCATTACTATTATAACCAAAATAAACCAATTTTAATCTCATTGAACAAGCAACAGCATCCATGTGCCTCTTCATGCTAGGATTGTGGTACCAGATCATTTAAACATGTTTCAAGTGCTACCAGGCATGAAGTAAGCAAATATTAAAAAAAAAAAAAATAAAACCCAAAAAACCAGACCACTTCCTCCAATACAGAAATTTATTCACTTTTTCTGAAGGCCCAAAACATCTACAATTGTTTATACTAAGGTCTGCAAGCTTCCAATTACAATTGGTTACAGTTTTAAAAAATTGGAAAGGAGCTGACAACTCACATAATTGCCTCCTTGACAGAGAGATGAATTTACAAGCAGTCTTCAGTAGTCAATCCATTTGTACTAAAGACAAATGCATCCAAATACAATCATAGCAAACAGAAATGGTATGTCAGAGAACATTCACCCTGGTTTCAAACATTGTTAGGGACAGTAATCAATCTTATGTTCCACATTTGCAGAGATAATCAAGAACACTCAACCAAGACTGATTGTCCTCAATCTACAGGCCTGCTTGCCTAGGTGCACAGACCTTTGATTCTGGTGAATATCTTGTCACCTTCTAAGAAAAAAGCATCTCCTTTTGTGCTTCATCACACACTTTAATTTCTAAGTACTTGATTCAGTACTGTTTAATATCAGCATCCAAGTAACACCAGCCTTGCTGCCCAGCAGTAACAACACAGGAGACTTCTGGCATGTTATGAGTAGGTATTAACCACACAGAAATAGCAAATTATATCCCCTATAGTCAAAGGGTCCCTGACTGATATTAACAGGTTTTTTATTTTGGTTCCATCTGACAGATCTCTAAGAGGTATTATTGCTTAAGGGACTCAAATACCAGCACTGAAACAACAATAAAAAAATGCATTACCTTCCCTCTACAGTGAAAGGGAAGAAAAATTCACATGCTTTACAACAGCTTTCAGCATAGTCTACACACCTGATATAGCTACAGATTTGTCCATCTACTTTCCTCTCCTAGATCCTTCCAGTTCCTACCAGCTTTACTTAGTTATACAAAGAAAAGGATCACAAAGGCATTTCAGCTGCCTCTCTTTGAAAACTTCAGGGTGACTTAAGCTACTGCCACCATATCCTATTATTTCCCACATATATCAAAAACAGAAGTGTAACTACTTTCCAGTAGTATAACACTGGGAAGACATTTACTGCCTTATGTAAGTATCTGTAACTGCTGTTCAGGCAGGGATGTAAAGAACAGGCAGTACACAGACAAGCACTGCCTTGTCAAATGTCATCACAACCTCCCCACTCTTCCAAAAGTCTCAGTGATTGAAAAAACAGTTCCAGAACCTTTGATTTTTAGGCTTCTTCCCCACAGAGTGTCATCTACTCTTTCTGACAGCTGTAAGATTTACAGTTTGAAGGTGACATATGGCAACTACCGTATGGCCCTACGACAGGTAGTTTCCGACACGTTTTAGCAGTGACAATCAGATTCACAGCAACTATTTTAACAGGCAAAAGGCAAATACAGAATAAAAAACACTTCCAAAAATTGTTGCCAGAGTCAGCAATCCTAATTATTACTTAATGCTACTCTGGCAGATGCGTCCTCAGCTGCATTCTACACCTTCCAAAGCCATCTAACATGTCTGCATACCACATACTTGAAAAAGCAGATCAGAAACCAAAGGATTGGTTTGTTCTTGATACAAGACCACTATTAATGACAGGAAGATTATCTTGAGGAAGACCAAGAAGTAACTTTTTTGAATTCTTACACAGAGCAAGCATGTGATAATACAGGAAAGGTGCATGCTTCAAATCTGCTCACAGGACATACAGATGGTGGTCCTATATCTGAGAGCAAGGAGAGCTAACTCAGTAATTTAGTAGTGACAGGATGGTAGTAAGTTTTGATGATCATCATCTTGATGCAAGAAGTACAAGCCAGAGGAGAAGCCTTAATGATACAAAGGAGTTCAACAGTGGCATTACTGCAGATACAATGAAAGTAACAAGTGATAAATACGGTAATAGGATCAGATTAAATTTTTAAGGGTCAAGAAGATATTTATAAGATTTTAAATTACACCTAGCTACTTAAGAATTCCTGAAGGCTCAAAGAATAGCAGTTAAAACAGATATACAAGCATAATCTGCAAAATTTCCACAAGACTTTGATGCAACTATCTGGACAGAAGCTTAGGGTAAATATAATACCTCAGGTTTAAGAAAGACTGTAACACCTAGGGTGAGAGAAAGGAATTAAGGATGACAGCTTTGGTTAAGAACCCATGCTGAACTGACAGCTATCTGAAAGACCATACTGAAAACAATGTTTTTAAACAGTGCCAGAACAAGACCCGAGATGCAAATGCAACACAGTTAACACAACCAGAGTTAATCCCGAAGACGGTGTTACCTCACAATTAGGTGAGCAGAAAAAAACCCAAAAAGTAGAACTCAGGGGATCCTACTGAGCAACAGAGAAGAGAATGACAGAAAATGGAGCAAAGTTCACGCAAGAGAGGGAAGTAACAGAAACTAAAGCAGACAACATTTCAAAGAAAACAGAATAAATTACATTAACAAAAGGAAAAACATGCTTTTTACAAAACATGAACTAGGACTGGCAGAAGTCCTAAATATTTTGTCATGAGTGGTTTCATGTCCATGTCTGCAGAATCCAGGATGAAGAGGCTCCCTACTGGAAGTGGCAAAAGGGAACTCCAGACTAATGACAAACATGACCAGAGATGAAAGGGATGCTGTTAGTGCTGCAAGAGGTGAAGGAGACTGTCACAGTCTGGGGAAAGTCACACAAAGACCTGACAGACTCTGGTTAGCTTAACAGAGCCATGTTAATAGCTACTGCCTCAGACAGCACTGCATTCCAGGACTAGCAAAACTACAGCTTTGCCAGACGGCAGCAAGTCATGAGCACTCAAACACCATGGATTAAACGTGTAACATATTAGGAAAAAACTGCTAGCTGGCTGCAGATTTTTCACTTATTTTGTTAACATGAAGTTTTAACAAAGACTGATGTAACAAGGAAGAGCTCAACAGTGGCATTACAGGCTTATGACAAGCTTGATTTTCAACTAAACAATTGATCTTGGGTTTTTTTCTGAGCTATGTCTACTGGAAGTATACAGAAATCCAGACTTCAGGGCATAGTGAAAGCATGTCAACTTGTTCACACAACTCTCCTTCCTGGAAAGAAACTTCATTAACTTAAGGAAAGAAATCTACAAAGACTGTGCATATATGACCATCTCTCAGCCAAGCACCTCTAGAACAGCTGCAACTAAAGCATCTTTATCATTCCACACACTCCTCTCCATCTATAAAAAAACATACACTTAATACAGTAGAGGCAAAGTCAGATAGCACTATAAATCTAATATGACAAAAGACTTAAAAGAAGAGTTGCTAGAACAGGATGAAGAAAGTAAAAATTAAACTTGAAGAGAGAAAGAGAATAAATAAACAACCCATAATTCCCTCAAATTGCATCAACCCAGTATTTTCAGGCCAGCTTTCCTGGAGGACAGGGTAAAAGCAAGCCATGCCTCTGACACACAGACAGACAGCAAGGGAGAAGCAGAGTTGAGCAAAAGGGAAAAGCAAGAAGCCTTCAGAAGCCCCATCAGACTTAATTCAGTTTCCATCCTTCTAGTAAACTATTTTACTTAAGAGGTACTAGCAGAAGGCAGCCAGGTCAAGATTGGTAGGTCCTCCAGAACCTGAACAGAAAAGAACCAAATTCAAGATACACTGAAGCTTGATCTTACAAAACAAAACACCAAAGAAAAGAACAGTGAATAAAAATACATTATTATACATTAATTAACACATTAAAGGAAGAGGAAGATGAAAGTGTCAGCACTGTTGAACTGAAAGGGCAAAAGTAACCAAGCATCAAGGACTACAGAGACTTACAAACAATACTTTGACCAGGTGATGGTTAGAAAGAGGAAACTCAGAAGGTAGAACAAAAAGTAATTGGAGAATTCCAGACTCTGATCTTGAGCAACACAGCCCTAAGGCCTACGCTATAGAACAATATATATAGGGAATTCCACCAGCAAGCAACTCAGAGCAGCATTCAGCACAGAAATCTGAAGTGCCAATAACACACAAAACATACAAACATGTTTTTTCCAGAAAACCGCCAGTTACAATGAGTCTTTTACATGGTAACCAGAAGTCAGGAGGCAAGAAGAACTGTACTAGAAAATGTTTAAGAAGAGTTACAAAATATAAAGATCTATTAACCTTTGGTGTAATTCACATCATATAATTCTTAGGGTTATATCTTAGGACAATACAGTCCTGTTTCCAATTGTTCAAGGCACTGCATTTCTTATGTCAGTGGCAAAAAAAAATCAGCATATGGAGATTGGAAAGAGAATTTACAAACACAGTGCCATTTCTGGTTGCTCAAACAAAGCTCACTGTACTTCACCTCCACTCAATGGAGAAGGACTGAACAAGGCGGCTCTGACTAATCATACAGTGAGAACCCCTGGTCGTTATTCAGGAAGCATTACACTTAATAACTTACAGTGCAGTCATCTTATTTAGGGTAAGATCTTAATTAATTGACTCTAGATGAAAGAGGGATGTGCTACGTTTTTCTATTTCAAAGCTACAGAATCCAAAGTAAATACAAACACAAATATGTATCTACTTTTGTGTAGGAAAGAAAACCCACTAGACAAAAGAAATGTAAGATTTGACAGCGATATAATCTCTAAAATTTCATTCATCACCAAAGCTACATCTGTGACACATTTAATCAGACACAGACAGCCAGATTCACAAAGCCTGGCATTTTGACTGAGTCAGCATCACAGGGTATATTGTTTTGGACAGTCGGCATTCAACTCATCTGGCAACTACCCCTGGCACTGGCCAGTCCCTTCCCGAAGGCCACAGCCCGCTCTCGATCGATACCTGGCAGCGCAGGAAGCGGACGCGGCCGTGAAACTTCAGGAAAGGGCTGGGCCAGCCATTGCATAAAGCCCCAGCTGGGGGTTCCTCGCCAGAGGACAAGGCAGCTACAGCCCAGCCCATGGAGGAGCGGGAGGCGGCCGGCACCGAAAGGACAGGCTGTCTGCCCGTCTGCACCGCCGCTGCCCCGGGCCCGCCCATCCCGGTCCCGATCCCGGCTGCCGCCCGCCGGGCCAGGGGCCGGGAAGGGCCGCCCGCCGTGCCCGGCCGCCCCTGCGGACGTGGCGCGGCCCCTCCCGGTCCTCGCAGCCCCGAGCGGGACCCGCGGGGGCAGCGCCGCGCCCGGGCGGCCCCTCGTCCCCCGCCCCGCGTACCCTTGGCCTCGCAGTCCGCGCAGTACTTGTTGTCCTCCTCCCGCAGCAGCTTGGCCAGGATGGCCTGGTGCTGCTCGTTCTGCTTCTGCGCCTTCTCCCGGCAGGAGCGGGTGGCCATGGCGCGGCTCGAGCGGGCCGGGAGCGGGGCCGGGAGCGCTCCTGCCCTGGCGCGGCCACGGGAACCGGCGGCCGCGAGCGCTGACTTCCTCAACCGGAACTACTTGCGGGCGCGGACGCATCCGCCCGCCTGCCTGTCTGTCTGCCTCCCTCTCCGCTGCTCCCGGCGCGCGCGCGCACACGACCCCCCCACCCCCAGCAGCCCCCTGTGCCGCCAGAGACGAAAAATAGTCCGCCGCGTCTCAAATGCCGCGCTAGGATGTCGCCCCTTCCTCGCAGATCTTCGCAAAGAGCGAAAACCCCCGCCCTGGCTTTGGAAGGGCACGGAGAGGCGGTGTCCAGCCGAGGGGGGGTCACCAGGAGCCAGCAGGTGAAATATCCATCCGCCGGAGGGTGATCCCGCCCTCCAGGTGCTGCTCGAGGGGGCGGAGCCCGGCGCGAGCCGCCGCACCTGTGCGCGCGCCGCCCCGCCCCGCCCCGCCCCGGCCGTGAGGGGACGGGTCCCTGGGGTGTCCTGGGGGCCGCGCTGCTCCAGGTGGCAACAAGGCGGGAAGTGCCCCGAAACACGCAGCCAAGGGATCTGCCAGTGTCCGTGTCTTTGAGGCAGGTGTCTCTTTCTTCAGGCCGCTGCTGAGGGAATAAAGATAAGCTCTTACAGCCTCTGGACTGAACAGATACTGCCACAGCCTTAACTTGCCCTCTGAACTTTCTCCAAGAGTACGTGTTTCTGTCTGAAATAAAGCATTACAGGCAGCAGAGACCATACAATGAGGAGAGTAGGGCTTTTCCACTCCCACCGAGGTGGTGAGATGCTCTGAGGAAGGCAGAGCTGGATCCTGAGGCTGCTCTGTTGGTTGGACACAAAGCACTTGCAGAAGGCACAGCCCAAGCTGATTTTCTGGGACCAAGGCTGGACCTCTACACTTTGTACCATGTCTATATTGCCCCCTTTCTCCATTTTGTATCATGTCCCTTTGCCTCTCTTGACTACTCTGTTGAGTCTGTTCACCAGTAACATCCTTTTTTATCAAATCAATTCTAGCTTGTTGTGGTTTTTTGCCTCTAATCCAACCCTTCTGGAAAGAGCTGAAGCCTATATATAGCCTATAAAATCCTTAAGTGAGGCAGATGGAATTTCAGGTCTTTTCTCTCTCAGTCATTAAATTACTGAGTCATTCTCCGTATCTTTCTTTTTCTCGGTTCCAACTCCCCTAGGTTTGGAAGAGTTACAACAGAAAAACCTAAGAATAATGTTAAGTTAATTAGTCAAGTTAATTAGTAGCTAGCTAGCACCCAAAATGGGAGAATGTGGTTAGATTTCCCTCAAATAGAGAGTTAAAATCTGCCCATAGAGTGTTCTGGCCAGTGAGCTACTGGGTGTGAGGCTGCAAAATGAGGATGTGGTATAGACACATAATTTCAACAGAGGGTTTACCATCCTAATTGGAGCTGGCATTAAGGGTTAAAACCAGCAATACAGAATGGCACAACAAAGCTGAGCTCCAGCTGCCTTACTGCAGTGTCTAAATCCAGACTTGCTACACCAGAAGGTGTGCAACACAGACGTTGTATTCTGATATTCACCATGAGTCCCTTGCCAGAGACTTGATTATTGGGGCGCAATAGTCCTGGCCGCTTAAACATGACATTAAACAGGACTGACTTCTTCTAGCTGAATATTTACCTACAAGCATACAACTTTTTTTCTAGCCTAAAGTGGTTTTAATTATTGGATTTTTTTTTTTAGAGAAAACCAGTTTCAGCTAGAAGGGCAGCCTCTGCTCCTTGCTGTTATTCCAGGACTCAGAGCAAGAGAAGTGGGTAGAAATTCCCCGAGAGAAAAGGAGATTAACTTGCCTCTCATATGCCAAGTAACCAGCGGCACTGCCATTTTACAAGAAAATAGTAGTTGCTTTTGTACATGACAGACCTGACCTGTAATTTAAATGTAATCTGAAATTGTCTTCCATACTACCAGAAAAAACCTACACAAGTGCAGACTAATTGTATTGTTTGGTGTGCACTTTTGCCCTTAGTGCCTTAAAACTAGATATCTTGATTAATATGGAATATCCTCTTCTAACAGTCAAACATGAAGATGCGCTTTTTGTGTTCAGGTCTGAAAATTATCCTTTCCTTCTAAATACTTCTGCTTCTAGTAGAAACACGAAATCACCTGCTTCACCAGGGGGCTGAGATGAACAGGTTATTAATATTTTAATAGATAGGGCTTTGAAAACAGCACGCTGTAAATACTTTATTAGGTGTTTCCCTCAGAGTTCAAATGAATCAAAAGAGGACAAAAATGTATCCCTTCTGTGCCTTTGCTGCTTCTTCTAGATCCTGAAGAGAAGCAGTGTTGTAGATGTGAAGTTACTGCCCGAAGCATTTTTCAGAGAGAAAAAAAAGGAAGAAAAGATGTCTTTCGGGATACAGTATGATTTACAGAATGACTTAAGGTCTGCCCACACCATGCCGTGACATGTAGTGCAGAGAGGCCAGAGATGTTGCTCCTTCAGAAGATATATAGTTGTCATGCTGAGCCTGTCAGCTCGGTGCCCTTTGCTTCACCTTTCATTAAGCCCTGCAGAGCACAACCTATGCAATCCAGTTTTGGAATTATTTAAGTACATACTCTGTGTTTCAAGACCTGTATCCTCAGAAGTGAGTGAGTTTCATGTGGCTAACTGAATTTTCCATAAAGGAACTTAAACACTGGACTTCTGCAGTTTCCAGTGCTAGAGATTGTGTTGTATTCAGTAAAAGCAAAGATTTGCCCAGCATGAGAAAGATCTCTCCCTAATTGTCACTACTTGTCATCCTGTAGGCTATTTCACTGTTTTTTGCAGGGATACCTACAGACAATTTGTGAAGTTCATGTTGTTTTATAATCTCATAGCTGAAATTCACTGAATCTAGACAACCACCTTATTCAGGAATCATCCCATAAAACAGCTTTAAATAGTATTTGCTAATCAGGACAGTATTAGCATAAATTTGACTTAATGGGGAAGAATACATCAGGTGCAAAGTTATTAACTGGATTGAAACCAGGTGTCAAAATAGCTGCATTTTTCTAATGCCTCATCCTCAAATATCGAAGTCCAGAAATAAATAGGGTTCCAGCTGGAGTTGTTCAGTCAAGAATTTCTGATTCATAAGGAACCTTGGTGCTTCAGATAGTTTCATGATCTTAAGTAAAAAGAAATATATATATATATATATATATATGTATGTATGTATGCATGTATGTATGTATGTCAAACTTCCTGGGAATGAACTCTTCCATGCTGGCTCTCCATGCTGTGGAGTCCGGGGTAACGTGGTACCTGAGTTCCTTGGCTGGCAGACAATGGCAGAACCTGAAAAGTTGACACTGTGTTTTAGCAAACATTTTAGATGCAATTTCTATCACAGACTTAAGAAAATCTTGAGCTATGAGCCAGTCACTCTGCCTACCCTTGATGGCCAGTGGAGAGAAAGAGACATTCCTGAAGGTGGTTTGTCACGCTCTCAGAGAGGTGTTTGACTGGGGTGAGCTCAACTACCATCTGGAAGGGCCTGTGTTAGAAGGACATGAATGACTTTTCTGATAATTTGTGCCTCCTAATTGACTATAAAGGGTAGAGAGGGTGACCTTGTACCTGAGTGGGCAAAAGATAGACATTTAAGAAATGGATTCTCACCATTGTTTTTAATTAATGAGAATTTTTCAGCAGTGTACTTTGTGTAGAAAAAGTCCTGCCCAGCTCTAGTTCTAATATTTTTAATTTAAAAAAAAAAAAGAGAGGAAGTCATAGTAACATCACATTACATGAAATTACACCTCTATCAGGGAGTCTACAACTATACCAAGGGTTTTCCCATATTCTTCTTATTTGCTTAAAAAGAAAAACACAGCCCCCAAACCAAATTCAACAAAGTGTTTAAAAATGCAGTATTTTCTACCAAACCCTCCCCCCAAAAAAAGCCCAAACCCCCAAAAGTCAAAACAAAACAACAAACACAAACAGACAAAAACAAAACAAAAAACCAAAATACAACAAACCACAGCCTTTGAAAATCAGAAAGTTTGGTTTTCAAAGCTCAATTTTAATTCTGCTTTGATAAACCTTTTTAATATTAATATACAAACTACACGTATATTTGATCATAATACATTAATTTATGCTTTACAAAAGTTATACTGTACAGAATGTATTGATGCTATGAAAAGAATCTTTATGTGATGCAACAGTTGTTGGGGACAAGACTGTCTAAACTTTAGTTGAATAGACTGGGTACACAGGAGAAACAAGATTATATCTCACCATCCCCAAAATGGGTATTCCACATTTGACAGCCTGGTAGTGTCACTGCAGTTGGAATTCTGGTCAATAAGCATTGCAGGGTTCCCCAGGGGTGGCATGAGTCATGTGTTCTTACAGTTTGAGCACTTTTTGCTTGGCCAATGAAGCAAACAGCTATAGTGTCACTCCTAAGATGGTTAAACAGTATTAAAACACCAGTATTTATAGGTGAGGCTTGTTTCTGTACAGCAACTTGACTGGAGAGTTGAGATATCAAAGACAGTAAATTTTTCCTCCAGTTTCTGGGTTCTTCCTTTACTTCTATGCAGAGACCAAGCACTTGGTGTTAGATCAATTATTGACATTATGACATCCCAGATAAGGCAGTCTGATTTCTATAGCTGCTGAGCATTTGAAATACATTGAAAGATTGTTATGTCATTTGAACTTCTGAAAATTAAGAGAGAAATTCTTAAAACTAGAAAGAGATCTCCATCTTGTATGAAAGTAGCATCCTGGCACATGATGATCCTTCACCAGCAGTCTTGTTTTCTTGAGAGTTATTAGCCAATCTGCATTTTAATTGTAAATAGAAATTAATACCTGAGGGGGGAAACTCTAAATTAAATAGATGGATGCAGATGACTAAATACATTTCAATGACCTTTGCTCTCAGTCATAACTGTGTAAGCTCAGGAAAAAAATACCATACTGTAGAGCTAATATGCATATATACAATTATGTTTTAAACTAGTGCATGTATTTGGCCACTATATTCTAGTGTGAATTATAGTGTAGGATACTGTAGGCGTAGAATATAAGGATATGAAATCTCCATATGGTTCTGATGGAAGCACGGAAGAGATCTTAAAAATTAAATGCTTTGCACTTTCCAAACGCACAGAGTACTTTCAGCTATTTAAGGCTATTTGTATGTTTCAGTCTGAGTCTTCTCATTTCAATTCATCTCATTTTAAGATTAGGCTTGCTGAACAGAGAGACTGTTAGATGGAACTCTGTGAGTCACACATTTGGCTCAGTCAGGGTTTGAGGATTAGACTACCACCCTTAGGTATCAGTAGTCCTTGATATCTAAGAGAAGAAGAAGAGCAATAATCAGACGTAAAATCAGTTGCAAAATCATAAATTTGAAATATCAAGGAAAAATATGAAAAGAAAATACAAAGAGAGAGAGCTGAGCTTCATTGTTATTACTGTTTTATGCACTACTGTGCAAAAGGGAGTCTTTGAAGCTTAAAAATGTTTTGTTGATGGATAAATGACAGGATAGACACTAAAGCTAGGACAGTTTTTGATCTTCACAAATCTTAATTTTAGCTCTTCAGCAATAGGAACTGTGATTCATATAGCCCATTCTTTCCCTCCAATGAAGTCATGAACTTGCAGATAGCACAGGCTAAGGACTAGCTGATGAATTGCAACATTCAGACTGTTGTAGACAAAGTAGAATCTACATATACACAGCTTTTGAGATGGTTTTTCATCTGTAACATTATGTTTTTCCTTCTCTTTTTTGTAGTACTTTTTAAATACTAGTGTAAATAAATCAGTGTATGTCTTTTCAATATCCCTTATGATGAGGAGTGATTAATAATTGTGTGCTATATCTTACCTGTTTGAAAGTCTGCAGTGGTCCTGCCAATGCTACCTATTTTTGTCTTAGTAGAATCTTTGTCAGAGAAGTGGAAAAACTGAAGACAAACATTTTAAATATTTTTGTTTTACTTTTGCTCCTTTGAGATAATTTCATACTGGGGAAGACTGAGGGGGTGGGTTTATAGCAAATCATACTAGCTTCTGAGTGTCTCTGAAGTTCAGAGATGCTGAAGAATAATAATTCCTACTTCAAAAGCTGGATATTTTTAGAGAGCAGTGAGTCTTTTATCAAGAAAAGAATGTCCATAGCACTCACAAACTGAGCTTATATCTGCAGGAAAATGTTTTTCTTCAGCCACTTGATACTCAAGAAATGAGAAAAGTGATTTGCTGTACAAAAGAAAAAAATAATCTCTTCCTTCAGCCCTTCTCTGATCTATCACTTGAGGAGAAACATAGTTGGATGTGTTCCCGGGGCAGTGGCTACATATGGCAGCTAAAAAATCTCCTGTGTGGCTGTCTCTTGAAGCATGAAGCTAGTGATGGTTGATGTGATCTTTTTAACTTGTTTTTTTGTACAAAACTTGCAGTTATGCTGCACAGGAAGTATGATGTCAGGAGAGTATGAGCTCTGGCTCCAGGAATTTGCAGCTCTTGAAGAGCCGTGTGGCCTTACGCAGCGTGTGCAGGAGAACAGGAAATCTCTGCACAGGCAGCTGACTGGGATTCACTCCAGCTTGCTGGTTTGCTTCAACTTTTTGCTGCCTCCCTTTAGGCTGACTCTGGAATTCCTTCCAGATCAGACCAAGTTTTCACAGAATAGGGAAGGTTTTGTGGAAACCCCCTTGTGACTGTATTGCTTTTCAACAGGAGTTCTTTCTCTGTACAGAATCTATGTTGGTCCTTTCCTTTCCTTTCCTTTCCTTTCCTTTCCTTTCCTTTCCTTTCCTTTCCTTTCCTTTCCTTTCCTTTCCTTTCCTTTCCTTTCCTTTCCTTTCCTTTCCTTTCCTTTCCTTTCCTTTCCTTTCCTTTCCTTTCCTTTCCTTTCCTTCCCTTTCCCTTTCCCTTTCCCTTTCCCTTTCCCTTTCCCTTTCCCTTTCCCTTTCCCTTTCCCTTTCCCTTTCCCTTTCCCTTTCCCTTTCCCTTTCCCTTTCCCTTTCCCTTTCCCTTCCCCTTCCCCTTTCCCTTTCCCTTTCCCTTTCCCTTTCCCTTTCCCTTTCCCTTTCCCTTTCCCTTTCCCTTTCCCTTTCCCTTTCCCTTTCCCTTTCCCTTTCCCTTTCCCTTTCCCTTTCCCTTTCCCTTTCCTTTTCTCCTCAGCTACCATGTTTGTCTTTATGACATGGGCCCAGACATATATATGTCATGTAAAAAAGAAAAATTACCATTGCAATGTCTGTGCTTTTACCACTACAGCACCTTTGACATCAAAGTCCTGTTCAAAATACTAGTACAGAAAAGCAACGGGGTTTTCTAAGTGCAGAATTATTTTGATTGTTTAAAAACAGGCTTCTATCTTTAGAAAGAATATTGAATTTTCTCTTTTATAGCTTAATGATTCGTTGTTATGACAGACTTAATCAATCTGATGAGTCCATGTTCAGTGTTCTGGCAAATATAATCAGCCCTGGAGTGTTTTCTTACTCCCCAAAGGCACATTGTTTCTGTGTTTATTTCATTCTGATGTTTTATCTGGAAACCATATTTCTTTTTCTTGAAGAAAAGTGTACCGAGACATGCATTGAAAGTCATGTGTTTAATTTATTGAATATGAAATGATCTTTTTATTTAGGAAGTGAAAGGAGAAGGTTATAGAACAAAAAGGCTAGCTAGGTAATGGGTGAAGAAGTTACAGAGAGAAAAGGGAAAAGATTGATCTCATAAAATTCACAGGGCACATTTAAAGACAGTTTGTAGTAATAAAAAGGACTGTTAGAGATTCTAAGACAAGCCCAATGTCTCACTTCTAAAAATGATCTACACAATGTGCATTTGTTTGAGTTCCAGTTTCCATAACTTATTTCTTGCTTCTGAATCTTTCATTTTGTGTTCTTTAATGTCACTTGTCTGCCAGATTATTCTAGGACCTTTGAAGTGCAGAAAGATGGTTTATTTTCAGGCTTTACTCCCATGCAGAGTTCCAACATGCACTGCAAGTCTTTGGGGGAGGGATTTGTCTCCTAAAATTATGGAGATTTTACTGAGTACTATGAAATAATGAATTATAAAGAAAACAGAGATATTCTAGGCTAAAAAAAAAAAGTAATATAAGTGTATCTTATATGTGACGTAGAGTCTACTAAAGAGGATCATTATTTAACAAGCATTGCTTTATTTTTAAATGTCAGTACCTGATTCTCTGACAACAGGAATATGTGCATGGAGCAGCAGAACAGACCGTTTCCACTCCTCAGGGAGTGCAGGTCAGAGCCTGTGGTGTGGAGTGGTGTGTACCTTTCCTATTGCAGGAAAGGCAAGGAAAACTTTATGCTGTGCAGTAATAACTCCTCCTTCAAACCAATGGCGTTAGTACATTGCTAACCCTGCTGATTTCTTGCATGCTGTGCAGAAGGGGCCCTTCTTAATCAGATCAGTTGCAGGAATGACCTGGCACATGCAGATTATTGAAATAAGGTGTCCCATGTAACACATGAATACTTAGTGTGTCAGGGTGATTTAGACTGGAGTCTCTATTTAGATGGCGTTAACACCACACATTTAATAATAGTCTAGTGCCAGGCAGGAAATAATTACTTGCTCTCTAAAGGATAATTTGTAATAAGCAATGTTGTCCTTACAACTCCTATGATGTGACGTTCATCTCTGAATCTTCAGTTTAAACGACACACCCAAGGTCAGCCATTATCTCTCTCTATTCTTACTACCACAGTCTGATAGGAATGGTTTCACTATGCATGCATAGAGCATTCATGTCCATGACAGCTCTTTAATGCCAGATAAGATTTTTGGTACTCTCTTTCTTATGCAGTACAAGTGGTTGTTAGCCTTAGCAGAAGGCTCTTAATAAGTGAATTAACAATAGTTAAGGTTAAAATAAAATTGTCATATATTTTAAGTGATGTCAATTATTTTCCATTTATAAGAAATTCCCATTATCTAAGAAACCTTAGATCTTACCAAACTACAGCAGTTCTTAAATTCTGATAATCATGCAGCTAAAATATCATCCTTTTGACATTCTACTCAGTAGAAATCCTAATTGAGTACTAAGATAGACTACTATCCCTTCTACTCACTCAGGGGAGACTTACAATGATAGTATGACTTTCAACCAATGGAAAAATGAAAAATAAAAATTTATTTTAATTGCATCTGATGGAAAGGTATTGTTGGACAGGTGACTTCCTCTATTATTTCCATGGTTTTTAGTTTGATTACACTTGGATGCTAATAAATATTTAGTTCCATTTCTAGTTTGGGGCTGTTTTCTGTGAAATCTCAAAATCAGCAGTGGCTTTTTCTGTCTCCCTGATGATTCTGAAGTTCTGTCAGTCAAAACCCTACACAAAATTCACAGCTTCCTCTGGTTTCAGCTGAATCTCACCGCCTGTGCCTCAGATAACCAAGCAGCAAATTTCCCTGGGTGTCACACCAGTACTAAAATTTATCCATGTCAGTATTATACAACTTCCTTATATTCTCTGTGACTTACTCACTTTGCATTTCAATAGTTAAAGACAAGGCTTCATGTCCTTCGAGTCGCAGTGTTCAGAGACATGACAGATATAACTAAGCTCTTTAAGTGGCTCTCTAATTTCAGGGTAGGTTGCATGACATTGACAGTGTAATTTAAAACTACATCTCTGAGCTTTTTCATCTTTTTCTTTTCCTAGCACACATTTCCATAACCTACTTGTATCATATAAAAGGGAAGAAAAAAGTAATTTCCTATGGCTTTTTTTTTTGACTGAAGATGTACCTCACCAATTGCATCAACATCCCTTCTGCACCACACAATAATGTAAATAGGTAGATTTGTCAACACATGTAATGTGGGGTTTTTTGTACTTTCCTGTGATGTATCTGATGTCTGGAGTCAGAGACAGCATTTCTGTCTTGATGAAATGGGTCTAATCCAATACAGGTAGATACAGGCCTGGTTTTGGCCTAGTCATTTCACATCCAAGGGCTTAGTTTCCCCATCAATAAGATAATGTACTGGTCTCCTTTTAATGTGATACCAGATTTATAGAGGTGAAGTGCTGCTAAAGAACATTTTATTATGAAGTCCTGTATCCCTGGAGCTTAGATTAAGGGGAAAGCATTTGCCTCATGCTCATTTGTTCTTTCTGAAATATCTGCTTTGTATATATTTTTAAAAGATGGCATGGAGTTTGAGGTTCAAGGAAACGCTTCCTGCACTTGAGAGCAGCTGCCTCACTTTGTTGACCCTTTACAGCCTCAAGCTACCTCAGCTACAGGAGAGCTTCTGGCATGACTCATCCTGGAATTGCAGCTTCCAAGAATATGCATCAGGGGAGCAGAATTGGAAGGTAAGCAGGTTTTCCTACTTCTGATTCCATTTCTGGCTGAGATTGAATATCCCATGTGTCGTAGATTCTGTATCTCTTCAGCTGAAGATTCTTCTGAAAAGTTTCTTGGCACCCAGAAAACCAGGGGTTTCAGCTGGTCTCCAGCTGAGAGGTGCCCAGTGGGTGGGTACCAGTTGGGCTTGACAATTCAGGCACTGGGTGCCCTACATGCCTTGCTTTAGCTGTGGGGCTTATAAAGCTGGAGGTACAGCCTTCTGGTTTAGTCCTAAAACTGCCATTTTTCATCTGTGGTCAGAACCCAAAGGTCAAATTTTCTGATATGGAAAAGCTCCTTTTTTAGTAAACAAAAAATAGAGCCATTTTTTTAAAGTATTCTTACTTTTCTTAATACAAATGTGGATGAAGGAAAACATCTAAAAATATATCAGATGAAATCTACAGGGTTGGAAGAATTTGAAGCTTTGTTATTAGTGAATGATTGCTGTGAGGAGTCCTACTCTTTCATTTTAAATTTTCAAAGATAGCCAATGTCCACAGATGCAATTTGTTTAAACTGTACTTGTAGCATAGACATGATGAAAAAATCATTATTACAAAAGCAAATGATTTGATAGTAAATTGAAATTAGGAAGAAATGGGATTTCTCCTCCTTCAAATAACTTGATTTTAATGCTAATGAAACCTTGACAAATAAAAAAGAAAAAAAAATCTCCAGGAAGGGTAAAAACTGAGAAAAACTATCTAGTTTTACAGAAAAGAACTGCTTTAAAGTGGCTAAAAGAGCCTAAGGCATTGCACAAGCACTGATGAGATTGCTGTTCCCAAGAAGTTTTATTCTGGTCACACACAGACATACCTTTTCTGAGGAAGGCACATAAGAACTGACAAAGTGGTCACACGATGTAGACAGTCTGCATGTGACACACATGGTTTAGTGTGTTAAAATTAGGGGGGTTGGCTGATGCTTCCAAGAGGTGACTTGCCTGAAGATGGTGCGTCTTTGTTTTCACGGCAGTCTAACCGAGAGATGCAGCTTATCGGTCTTCTCCCATGTTTCTCTCCTGTGTGGTCTTTAGTGGAGCCCAGTTATGTAGCTTTTTCAGACATGTGTCCCTGTGCTTTATGAAATACCCCACACATGTTGACTGCCAGGGAGTCTGAGAAGCAGACACCTTTCACAAGCAGGTTGACCTTCACCTGGCTGAACAGTGTTATCTCAAATTTTGTTCAGAGTCTCCAGTTGTGCAAATTGTTGTTGATGTTAGGTGTGCCAGGATGTTTGTGTTCATCATTGATTGGCTTCAGGTATTTCAGCTTGAATTGTTTTGTATGTGCAATGAAAATCCCAGAATCATAGAGTATGCTGAGTTGGAAGGGGCCCACAAGGATCATCAAGTCCAACTCCTGGCCCTGCACAGGACCATCCCCCAGAGTCACACCACGTGCCCAAGAGTATCATCCAAACACGTCTTGAACTCTGTTAGGCTTGGTGCTGTGACCAATAATCCTTTCTTCTTACTGTAAGGGTTTAGGTCAATAATTTCTTCAAAATTCTCCTGATATCTATTTCTTCTTTGAGGGACAGGACAGACACATGTTAATGTAACAAAGAATCCACACACACTGTCAGCAGCCTGGAGAGCAGAATGGGACCTTGGCTCTTTGTCTTTGCTCTGATGCTTTCTGAGGCTGCACACAGTATCCACATTTCTTTGTCTTTAAAAATATCTCAGATTGGTGTCCAAGAAACCCCTACACTTCTTTGGAGAGATAAACTATCGAATATATCACACTTCAGCTGATTCTTACTCGAGAAGTAAGTAAGGGGGGTGTGTACAAGAATATTTCCAAAGACATTTTTAATTACTATTGTCCTCTGCAGACCCTAATTCCTTACTCCGTGCAGTAGCTGGCATTCCCCACCATCAGCCAACTATAATAAATTCCTTCACACACACAAACTTAATTGTTCTTGAAGTCTTGTTTTTCTTGCTCTTCAACACACTTCAGTCATGACTGATGTGGTTTAGTTCATATGACACAGCCCTCTGAGCACTGTTGACCACAAACTGAGGGAACATTGATTACCAAGTATTAGGCTCCATGTATTTTCCAAATTCTTCCCATTATTTACTGATGATACAAAGGAAGCATTCTGTCCCAGTTCTGTAACCACTGCAGAACAGCAATACAGACTACAGGTAGAAGAGCAAATGGCATGAGGTACAGAAGCTGCGTGAGCCTCAGCTGGACAAGAAGAGTAAGAAATATGGCTATAGTTGGCCAGGAATTGTTTTTTAATGCCAGTGGTACAGCAAACGGTGCATACCTGGGGAGAAACCAAGAATGACACAGTCCTCCATCCTCGTGTTTTGGCACATGTGATTAGAGGGTGGGATACAGATCACAGAAATTAGATTTTGTTCATATTAGAATTTCAGGTGGAAATAAAAGTCATAAAAATAACATATATAAATAGGATTGAACACCATATGAATAGGTAAAATCAAAGACTCACCCATGAGTGTAAATATTGAAAACAGAACTAAGCAAAAGACTGATATACTCAGAGAGATTTCTTCACTGAGAAATATAACTGCATCTGCCAGCACTTCAGATTTTCTTCTCCCATCACTCTAAAAGTATAATGATGTTGTTATTACAAAAGAGAAATGCTCAACATGCCTTCTTGTGGCTTCAGTTGAATATTTGCAATGAGGAAAAAACATACCTTTATTCACATTGGATTCCGTCTCACATACATCGAAGTCAGTAGAAATGTACAGTTGTTCAGGTATCTAGTATCTTAAATTTATTCTCTATATTATTTTCTTTAATGATGTTTATCTTTTTGTTCAATATCTTTTCCCACTCAGGAAACACTACAAGTCCTCTTGACTAATCACAGCATTAAAAAAATCAACTGTAAGAAACAGTTTCAAAGGAGCAGCCGATCAAATGCTCTTTAAACGATTTCCAAAGTTAATTTATACCTTTTATCTAGTCCTGTCTCTAGACAATTTGTGTATGAGATGTAGGACTGCTTGAGGAAGACAGGGTCTGAAAGAGAATTGTACTGAAAAGCTACAAAGGCTTAAAACCTAACCTATAAGATCATGGTAAGAGATAACGGAAGATTGAAACAGAAAATTGTCCCACTGATGTTCAACAATGTCTACTACAAGGGGACTTCCACTAAAGCACTGGGTGATATCTCTGCTAGATGAAGGATGCTGGCCTAGCTGGATTTTGGGCATAGTTCTAGCAGACAGTATCAGCCTGGTGTGTCCCACCAGGATTCCTTTCGTGGCCACAAAAATAGGCATTTGCTAAACAACTTCTCAGTAGTGGAGAAGAGACATTAGTATTTGCTTTTTACATCAGTCTTGATCTGCCTGTAACTTTTTCAGTTTTCAAAATGATATAAAAACTAAGCAAACTCCAGAAGAAACACTATTAGTTGTAGTTTTACTACATACAATATTTTATTATAATTGTTATCTATGAAGTTTTGATGCATTGTGAAATGATTTCATGAAGTGCCAACCTCCCACACAGGGACAAAATCTGTGAATGATTCTGTATTAGGTGTTTATATATATATATATGTATGTATATATATATATGTGTGTGTGTGAATAAGGATATGCAAATATATGTAGATATTCACGTGTTAAAAGCAGTTACAATTTTCAGTTTCAGCTCTGCGTGGGAAGCAGTTTCCTTCCATGGAGAGGAGCAGATTCACATCTTGACCAGAGAGGAGAACTATATGACTAGTACTTGGCAGGAAATGCCAGGAGTCCACACTGCTACCTGCTCAGTGCCTGGAAGCACTTGGGTGCTTCAGAGGAAAATGTGGGCTTAGCAGCCTGCAGAGCCCATCTGCCCTGAGAGGACAAAGTTGGGATGCTGCTAAGGAAGTCTGTAGGTTATCCTGCACAGGACAGCAGGAAAGCACAGTGACTCATACACTCTGCAGCTGCTTAGGTTTGCCCAGTCTGTAGCCAAGGAATGGGGAAAGAGAGCTGAGAGTACTGGGAGTGAGGTGATAGGAAAGGATGATGAATTTGGGATTGGATGCAGCACAGAGGATGTGTGAGAGGGGGCTGTGAAGTCACACGCTGGGCCTCACTGTACATTTCCTACTGTTTGCAGAAAGCTCCACTGACTGGCTTCCCACAGAACTTGCTTTTCATGTGTGCCACTATTGATGCACTACAGTGTGTTCTACCACTCATGTACTAAGTAGAACTCACCCCTGCATGTCAATCCATGTCAACAAATCACCAAGGCATCAGTAGTCATGCTCCAGCACACCAAACCCTCCCCAGAATCCATGGTAAATCCAGACCTCTTGTGCCTGAGTCTCGAAAAGCAGCATATTCAAGCTAAAATTACTTCTGATAAGGCAATGACCTTGGAGACCACCTAATCTAAAAAAAAATAGAAAACAAACAAACCAAAAAATGGGCAAGAAAACAGGCTTAGGGAAGAGTTCGCTGTGTGTCCAGGAACAGTATGACATCCAGGGCACTTCTGAAGTTTTATAATATGTGTCTGGCTGTTGAAGTACAGCAGATGGAAAGGGTTCTGTGGACTACAAAGTGAAATTTGGGCTGCTATTCCCAAATTAGGTTGAAGGAGAATTTCCTACAGACCAGGCAGCCCAAAATGTTAGAGGGATTTCTTGCCAAATTTCCCTCTTCCCACTCATTCCATACCTTACCATTTCTCTCCCAGCAATCAGCAGATGAGGAAGCAAGATCCATGATGCATTATATTTTCTCTCAAAGGCCTGGAGAAATCATTCTTTCCTCTGTTGAGGGTTAACAAACCAACATTGTGTTTTCCAGTTCCACTGTGGACTAAAATAATGCCAGCATCACGATTGATGATGCTTTGCCTACAGCCCCTGTTTCAACATAATCTGAAAGGATACAACCATTTTTTGTTACCATAAACTGAAAGAGAAAACAAATGCACTGGTGTGATGGGGGAAATCCTGGGATCATGTCAAAGCAGAGATGGAAGAGCAAAAAAGGAACTAAGAATTGCAACTTCTATTATGGTATAAAATAAATAAGTTTTCAATTTTCTTCCGATGACCAGACATGAAAGGGATACAGACCTGTAGGTCAGGGCCATTCTCTTAGTGAGGGATAAGCGCTCTCCTCCACATGCTGCCAGTTCATGGGTTCAGAACATTTCAGGCTGAAGGAGGTGCATGAGGTGCTGCTGATGGACATTCTGAGGGGCTTCCCTGGTCAGCTGGGGTTTTCTAAACTGCAGGAATCTCTGCCAGATCAGCACTCCAGAACTTGCTGCAATAGAGAAAAATCTAGAATAAAAGGTCAGTTAGATGTTACAGTGACCTTGCCATTCATAAATGGAAGGAAAGACTCCAGAAACAGAGACTTGTCCAGCACGTGCAGCAGTTTAGCCCAGTGTAGCAGGGAGGATGCTGAAACTGAAACCAGTACACCATTGAAAGCTCAACAAGAACAATATTTATTACAAAAAAGTAGCCAACAAAATGAAAACCCAAGAGAGAAGAAGGAGGAGGAAAATAAGCCTTCAGTATGACTCCCCCACTCAGGTGTTGCTTACAAAGTTATCTTGCTGACCCCAGAATGCCTAGAATTACCCATAGCAGAAGCTGCATCCTCGGAATGTCAGCAGGCTCCCAAGATGGCAGGTGTCCCCACAAAAGGCAATGTTGTCCTTCAGTGTGAAGCTTGAGTTCCACTCCCAGCACGAGCTCTCTGCTTTTTATACAATTAACTGGTGATGTCTACCTGGGCAGGTGTGGCCAGCACTGCCCAGTTAGAGGCCTTCAGTCCCTCCCTCCGTTATTCAAGCGGCATCTCTTCTGCCCATGCGTGAGTACTCTGGAATTTTCCTGTGCCTGCGTTCTACACCTTGGGGGGTCTTTCCTAAATTAGTCTGGGGGTTTACTTCATCCTCCTCCGCTTCACTTTCGCCTTCAAATGCCCTTGGAGGGCTGTCAACCAATAGTGAGGTACCAATTAATTTCAGCTAATACAAGATGCTTGCTTCAAGGATGAAGTTCTCATTTATCAGTGCTTGTTTTCTTATAACTTGGCAGGAAAAGAACAGACTCTCACAAGTGGCTGGGCCAAACACAGATCAAAGTATCAGCATCTAATTAAGCATGGATACACCCAGGCTTGGTGCAGTTCAGGTGGGGAAGCCTAGTCCTGCCTCCCCTCCCCTCTGTAACACAGCACACCACCAGTCATCTCATTCTCCACCCTCATTTCAATAATATGGTGAAATGCAAATACTTATTCTTTTCTTGAATTCTTGTGCTGTTCTGCTTTCTGCCTTCCTACAAAGGACCAGAATAGCTGCATGAATCCTGCACTAAGTATTCCATTTTTTCTCCTCGCAAAGGGTTTGTGGAACCCAGCAGGCCTCTGTGCTACAGCCAGTATTAGCCACACTTCACTACAAATGGTTTTACAGGAAGGACCATCTGGTGGTCAGCTGCCCAAATGCGTATTTGTTGCCTCCTGCACCTGTTCAGTGTGTTGTTCAGCCTCTCCCTGACAGGTGCTCTCCCATCAGAGTTCTTCCTGAGCAAGGGGACGAGAGGATGCAGCACATCTCCCATAACAGCAGCAGGTACAAACAGCTCTTTGAGATTTCTGTTCTTAAGGAGGAATAAATCCCAGCTTATCTTCAAAACTGAAATGATGCAAAGGACCAGAAGGATAATACCTGGCTCAGAGATCAAACTCGCAGTATTACAAGCAACTGCATCAGAACTCAGGTGAGCCTGCAATGTACCTGCCAGTCAGACCTGTACTACTTTAGGATGCGATTTCTCTGTGCAAACTAAGCCATCCACTTGCATTAAAAACTTAGTTTGGGACTGCCCTGACAGACTGGAATGTCCTGACTGGACAGACTGGACCACAGCCACGTGCTCTGAAAGTAAAGCAACCTTTACCAAGGAGACCCTGAAATGAGTTTGGTTTATATGTAAAACTTTCAGGGAGACTGGTGCTACTTCTTAGAGGCATCTGTTACTCCCTCTACATCCTTGACTTCCCAAAAGAGCTACATTTTAATAGAATAATAAACTTGAATTTGAGAAGCAAATGCAACTGGAGAAGTTCTAGTTCATGGAACTTGACTGGTATTAAGATCTTCACATACAAAACCCTCAGCTTATCAGAAGATTACCTTCAGAGAAAGAAAGGAGAGGGAGAAACACCTGCAATTTTTGATTAATTTTGTGAACTATCCTGTTAATTACTACTCCAGCAGAACTAAGGGTACGTATCAAAAAACGGCTTTAAGGATGGCAAAAATTAAAAGTAGAATTAAATAATATGCTACTTAATAATAAAAGAGCTGTAGCTGTCCTTATCAGGCCAAAAAAATGACATCACCAAAAGCAGGGAGAATGAAGCAATATGCCCGCCAGACCAAAGAGCTATATGTCATTATAATGCAGTCCTGTCTCAGAAAAATCATCTGGAAAAAAAATATGTCTGAAGATAGTACATACTTGCAAGTGAAAGCCCTGGGGTAAAAAAAAATGGGCTAAAAGCAGGATATTCCCTAAGCTAAGCAATATTTGCTCATCTCTCTTCTAAGAGATGATGAAATTTTCCCCAGCTTTCATATGGCAACTGGAAACAAACCATCCTTTGTTCTTTAACCTCTCACGAGGAAGTCACACATACTAAAGGTTTGCTGAGCAAACATATGATCCTTTTTCCTAGTCTGCCAGTTTTATTTTGATATTGGCTCCCTCCCAGCAGCACATCAGAACAAGACTGCTTAGTTGTTACGTTGATGCACTTCATCCTTTCCTTATTAGGGAAAAAAAAACCCAAAATTTGTAGGTTTGAGATACTTCCTGTCACCCAGATGTAAATACATTCAGTGTTACCCTCCTGGCTATACCATGCTTTAGGCATTTGTTTGGGAGGTGGATAGGCAGAAGGAATTTAAAGTCTTAGCTTCAGCCTTTCTCCTCTCATTTTAAGGCAAGCAAACTCCCTTTACAAGGTGTCGAAGAGCTGGCCCTGGACACTCCCTTCTCTGCAAGCAGTGCTTGCGATGGGCACAGGCAGCAAAAGCACTGGAGGTCCTGTTGCCTCACTGCAACCCTCCTCCCTCTGAGAAGGAAGACAGTAATTCACACCTCGCCTAGGACAGCTATTCAGGCAGCCTTTAAAGTCAATGTAGAGGATGCACTTAACCCCCCTCCATTCACCATCTGTAAGGACAAATTCACCTCCCCTACTAAGACAAACTACTTTTTAGAAGCATCTCACTCCATTGCAACCAATTACGAAG
Organism: Manacus candei; assembly: GCF_025592945.1. Taxonomy (NCBI): domain Eukaryota; kingdom Metazoa; phylum Chordata; class Aves; order Passeriformes; family Pipridae; genus Manacus; species Manacus candei. The sequence continues at coordinate 19,599,617 of NW_026138059.1, read as the reverse complement.
AAAACACAGATGGTTATGTAAGTCACTTAAGTTTGAAACAGCTGATTACAACAGAGTTCCAGTCCCAAGCAGTAGTTCAATATGTGGCTTCTAGAACTAACCTGACCACTACTTCACATCATAGCTCACCTGATTTTGTCAGTCTAACATTTGAGAATTAGAACTGTGTTTTGATTGGCAGGTATATCAACTTTAATATAAATTAATGTGTTAAGTAAGAACCTTAAAGAGCTTCTTTAAATACATTCATCCTAAAAATGGCAACATTAAAATACGTTATTTTTTTACAGGCACAAGACTATAGCTGACTGAGAGACTTAATGCTGGGAAAATGCATGTCAAAGACCTTGCTGCTGTAAGCTTTAGGTGGCATTTCTGATGTTGAGGGGGAAAAAAAATCCATTCTCACAGAAAAAAAAAATGCAGAGTGATACTAAATATTTCTGAAGAAAATACATATGCTCAAAGTAATTCATCAGCTTGGTTTCCAAAGGATGGGAGGCCAATTTCTGCACTGCCTCGGCACTTTAGAAGTCAGTAACTCCAACCTGTTCTGAAAAGGCGTCAAGGAGAGTAGAGTTCTCAAGGTAATTAAGTTCTTGCAAGCTCTGTGGAAATCAGTGGTTGGGAAAGAGGTCCAAATACATCCTCTCAGAGAGAAAAGATGGTCAGAAAGATGCCCTTCTCTTGCCCGGCAGAGATAATGTCAATCGACAGTGGAATATGGAGAAAGATCTTTGATCTGCAGGAGGTGTAAGACATTGAGAGGGAAGAGGACTTCGTTAGTTCCACTCCTTACAGCATTCATTTTAAATAGAGCTCTTTTCTCAGGATCTGCCATTTTGTAACCATGATTCAATTTCCACTGTGCCACCCTTTCTGCAACAAAAGTGCTCGGGAAGATTAAACGTGACTACCTCCCCGACCACCAGTGACTGAGATTAAGAGTGAGCACAGCCATACCCACATTAGAACGTAGCCAACACAAAACACCAGCTAAGAGAAGGTATTTTATATTGCATGTTACAAAAGCATGAAAGCAACCACAAATGTGTATGGTTTTAATGACCATCGGCACACAGAAACACAAATCATTTCCTTATGCTTTGATATGCTTGATGCCATGTTACTGAGTGATGAACAATTACAAACCCATGGAACGCCCAAATCTTATTCTCTTACAAAATGATCATCATCATCATCAAAATGAACTGCTCTTATAAATGAATTTGCTCTTTTCCTGACATATCAGAACACGGTGTGCTGCTTTTTCAATAACAATACCAAAGTAAAGGCCATAAAAAGGCAAGTAACATAACTGTCACTACAGGTTGCTGGAATTTGTGATCATTTATTGCAGTCAACTGGAAAAGTAGTAAAGTTTTATAATAGCATTCTACAGTCCCTTATAGACATCTGCTACCATCAAGGGTAAACAGATCTTGCATTTTAACTTAGTAAAATCAGCACTGAAATATAAACTTACCAAACAAGGCAATATATAGCAAGTACTTTCTTTAACTGTTTGGTGCAACTTCATGTATTTCGTAATAAAGTAATTACAAAGCAATTTCTTCAAACAGTAAAGGCTTCATAATTTTAATAATGTACAAAATGTATCTATGCAAAGTAGCAGCAGCAAGTTTAAAAGAAAATCCACTGCAGAAACCCAACATACAGGTTTTAAGTAAAGAAAACCAAATGGAACAGCAAGCATCCTTCAGTACTGCAAGAATTTGCTTACATAGGTAGAACAATTTTCCTTTGTCTCCCAGAAAGTTAACAGAAAATGGATACAACTCCTGCTGCTTTTCACTGTTTATACTAACAAAAAGAACTATAAAAATAGATTCAATCTGTATTTATGATAAAAACATACCTGTGGCTAATCTAACAGCTAATGCCACAAGCCATTGCCTCACCCTAATGCTGTATCTCAGTGAATTTCTAATAGTAATCATCTGGGAAGAGCACTGAAAAAGTGCTGAAGCGCTGCTTTCCTAACTGCAGGCACTGCAAGAAAACAAAACAGAAATGATAACTTACGCCCTATGATAACATTGTATCAGTTGTTACATTCAAACCATGACTGGTTTTGCAGCACCACAAAATTTTGAGTTTAATTATTACTGGAACCCAGGGCTTCTCTTTCTGTGGTCTGGTTGCCAGATCACACAAAATGGCCCTTAGCATTCACTCTTTGGCTCTTACATGTTATTTTGCCCAAATGTTCAGTTTCTTATCTCTTATTGACATGTTCTGCAAGCAAAGACTGAAGTGATATCCTCTATTTCCCCAGCTCCAATTCCTTGACAGCTATTTACAATATGGGCTAACAAGAGCCTTTTTACTTTAGGAGAAATTCCTTCAACGAAAGTGCTATCAAGCACTGGAACAGGCTGCCCAGGGAAGTGCTCAAGTCACCATCCCTGGAGGTATTTCAAAGATGTGTAGATGGGGCACTCAGGAACACGGTTTAGTGGGGTTTTTTTTCAACATAAATGATTCTCTGAGTCTATGAAAGAAAGCAAAATAGCTGCCTTTATGAGGCACTCTATCTTGTTGGTACAGACACTGCTCTCAGAATTATCTTCCAAATCCAGGTATTCCATGGATGGTGGCAGTGAGCACCCAGTACCTTTACTTGCATGAAGGAAGACAAGCAGGGGCCTGGACAGCACTCAGGTCAGCCCTTACTCATAAAGCTGAGAGAGACTGAAGATAACCAACTGAAACATAAAGAAAAGGACAGAAAAGTGAGACCAGTTCCTTGTATGCTCAATCAAAAAGATGTAATTCTACATCCAGGGAGAAGTGACGCTGGTCTGTGCTGAAGGAAGCAACTGATTTGAAAATTAAGAATGCCAAGAAGTACGTAAACATTCATGGAATGTGTGCTGGAAAGGGTAAAACCTGGTATGAGAAGATAATGAAGTCGTGCAACAATTCATGAGAAGAAGATTTAGAATTCAAAAATAAAATAACTGCAGTAGTGTTACTGCCTATTTGCAAATTAAGATGTTAAACCTCTTAATAATAATGCAGAAAAGGCAGAAGCTTCCAACTAAAATTTCTACTTCCCAGCTGAAAAAGTGTATTGTGTGAGGAAGTCTTTTCCAACCCAAGAGCAACTGAAAAGGCAAAGCATTACTAGAAATAACTGTTAATAAACAGCATATATTTAATTTAAAGATAGCTGACCCAGGATATCTTTACGTAACTGGAAATGCTAATAGATTTTGGGAAGATCTAACTCTCACACTACAGAAGGGAAACTAGAATGAATTAGATATAAATACAGACCAATTTTCCAGTATCCAAACTATGCTGCAGAATTTAAAGGTTCAAAATGTAATTACCACCAATCAACATACTTAATGAGAAACAGCTTTAGTACTTTTGTAGGATGTCATCCCAGTGAGACAAACATCCGAACTCATACTTAGCGTGATCCTATGTCCATAACGCACACACCAGGTACACAAACTGGCAAAGTTCAACAAGAAGCTCCCCCACCGGCTGCCAGTCAAGTGAGTTTTAGGGAGGCTGCAGAGATTTGCGATAGGACCAACATGCTTTGATGCTCTAATAAAACCATGCAAACACGAAGCTGGGCAAAGCCCACACAGAGCCAGAATAATGCAAAACTCAAACCATTCTCTGCATCTGTGACTAGAGAGGATCCATTTGTTTAGGCTATCAAAAAATACTTGCACAGAAATAGAGCACATGTTCACACATTTCAATAATGACAGCTTATTATGATTAGTAAGTACCCATACAAGCGGTAGATTTGCACTCTACTACAACATTTACAACTAGGCAAATTCTTGAACGAAGAACTGAGCTCAGGCTGACTGAAAGATATTTAGTGTGATGCTAGATAACTTAGTTTTAAGACCTGCAATATTAGATCATCTAATGGAATTAGTCCCCTTTGACCATAAGGTGTCAGAAAGTCATGTCGTATTTTCCCCAAGCAGCCTGTTTGCAAATGGGCATCTCCACTTACAAAGGAAAAGATAATGCAAATAGCATGGAAGTAGCCAGGTTATAAAGAACAGTGTTCTACAACTGCATACAGATCACCCCTGTACTACTTGCCATCATGAGCTGACCTCTGGGAATTAAGCCTCCATTTCCACTGTGCTGGTTACAGTCCTCAGTCTGAGACAAGACCATCCCGTCTCAACACACAGGAAAAAACACCCAGTGCATTGTAACAGGGACAGAGGGGATGGTTCTTGAGTAAAGGGGCTTTGCCAGTGAACCACTGTGTGCAACCAATGACCTACTGATCTCCTCAGAGATGGCTCTCTTTTGATGAATGGTGTCCAGGTTCATGAGCTGCAAAGCTCTTTCAACACTTTTACAACACTACATAAATGTTTACATTTATACAGAAGTCCAAGCCCTTCTAAACCCCAGTAAGATCCTGAATACCAATTTCACATCACTATACCTGCATTTATACTTGCACAGTGTAAATATCATTAAAAATCACACAGACATTGAGAAGTAACAGTTCCATAATCTGAGTTGCAGCATAGTGTTTATTTACATTATATCACTCAGAAAATTCCACCACAAGCATGACAGATTCAAGAAGCTTCACAACAAATCCAGCTGAGATTTTTTTCTGTACATTATATTTTTCAACAACGAGAAATATTTTATTAGCAATACGGACACATTTAAATATTAAAAATCTATACAACGTCCTTTTCTCTCCCAGTCTCCGAAACGTGTAGGTTCAGGGCCTCTAGGTCCACCCCTCTCTTTTGTAGTAGGATTGATTCCATCAGGGAATTCTAAAATAACAAGGAAAGTTCATTAAAATTCCTATAATGTTGACAAATATAAAGATGTCACCATTTATGACGTCTGGCTCTTAGTTTCATTTTCAAATACAAAATCAATTCTCTTTCATTTTTAAAGGCAACCTTGAGTTAAGCATTTCCCAGTACTACAAAAGTAATTTCATTTTTTTTGACTACAGTCAGCAATATATATGATCATATTCAGTTATGGAAATAAAAAAGCAACTCAATGTCCAGAGGCATTAAAGCAACACAATTTCTCATGAATTCATGATCAGAACTTGTATCATTCAGGCATACTGTACAGAGGTTCACTACATCTAAGACCTCAGGCCACTTTCTGTTTGTTTAGGTCTCTAATTTTAAGCATTTGTTTTAAATTTCACTTGAATTTTAGTCAAGATTCTATTATTCTTGTATTTAAACCTGTCTTTCCCCGACGCTGGTATGTTTTTCAAGAAATGGCGTTTTGATATTCATCAACATCAGGCTAGAAACTGGACCTTTTTTACCTTCTAAAACTTAACTTAAGCTCACTAAGTCACTGTGATGTCCTCTCAGGAGAGGGAGACTCTTTTTCAGTGGGGTACAAAGGGACTTTCATCTCTCTCTGGTAAGTGACATGCTAGGTTTACACATAACCAGTGCTTCTTCACAGAATGGGTTGGAAAGGGACATTTAAGGCCACCTAGTTCCAACTCCCCTGCCATGGACAGGGATGCCACCCACTAGGTCATGTTGCTCAGGGCCCTATCCAGCCTGGGCTTGAACACTTCCAAGTATAGCTCACACACAACTTCTCTGGGCAACCTGCTGTGCTTCACCACTCTCTGAGTAAAGAATTTCTTCCTAACATGTAATCTAAACTTGCCCTTTTTCAGTTTAGAATCCCTTATCCTGTCACTATCTGCTTGTATGAAGAGTTCCTCTCCCTCTGTGTTATAAGCCCCCTTCAGGTACTGGAAGGCCACAGTGAGGTCTCCTGAAAAGCCTTCTCTTATCCATGCTGAACAACCCCAACTCTCTCAGCCTGTCTTCATAGAAGTGCTCCAGCCCTCCAGTCATCTTTGTGTCCCTCCTCTGGACCCACACAATCAGGTCCATGTCCTTCCTATGCTGAGGACCTCAGAGCTGTACGCAGCACTCCAGGTGGGGTCTCACAAGGGCAAAGTAGAGGGGGAGAACCACCTCCTTCGACCTGCTGGCCGCGCTGCTTCTGATGCAGCCCAGGCTATGGGCTGCCCATTCCAGCTTTTCATCCATCAGAACCCCCTATCCTGCTACAAAAGAAAAAAATTCTGCTAGCTTACACCACTTTCTCAAACACCACAGAGCTTTCTGCACATTGGTCAATGTGCTTACACGACTCAGTGCTCCCTTACTCAGGGCTGTCTCTTAAAAATAGTTAACTCAGGCCACCAATCCACTAAGTACTTGTTGGCACAGCACCATCCCAGGCTGAGTGTTTTCTCATCCTGCACTAGATTGCAGGGCTCCATGAAGCTCACTGTACCCCACATGTCCCTTGCCATGCTGATTTTCCAGAGTCTCCCATATATTTGTGTAGCTTGGGACTCCCTCAGTCATACCCCTAACTCAGCCCCCATGGACAACACAACTAATGAGAAGCAGGGTGGAAAATCAGAAAAGGCAACAGAAATCCCGAAGAGCAGAGAAAAAGAACAGTGACAGAGGGAGACTCATGGAGCTATACAGAGGCTACACAGGATGACATACTGGGACGCCTGTTTAAAAACTGATGCACATCAGGATAGGAAATGTCAGTATTGGAACACCTCTAGCAGTACAAGGAACACAAATGCATGTAAACTTATTTTGTAGATGTCATCATCCCAATACCCAAGTACTACTGATGTGCTGACAGCGGATACAGATGCTCAAAAGATTTCTCCATGAGAGCTACACAGCAGTAGGAATTCGAACAGGCAGCCTAAACTCTTAGTTTTTTCCTAATAATACAATAGGCAATTTGCAAACTATTGCCAGTGTTATATGTAAAAAATACACAGGTACAACTCAATTTAAAGGCAAAAGAGACCTTGAGTCTTGCTCTAAGCCTAGAACACCTAAGCAAAAAGCAAAAGATATTGATTACGCATTTGTTTTAAATGAAGCAGTGATGGTATTTATTTTCTTGGGAAAAAAAAGACAAGAATTAAATAGCTGCTTACATAGTAACTCCACCTCTGACTCAGTTCTCAAGTGAGTCACAATCTGAAACTGAGTGCAACCCTTTTGGAGATGATTCCATAATACAATAATGATGATACTATAATACAATAATATAACTGCAAACTTGCAGAGAAATTTATGAAACAAGAAGCACAAGTAGCTTTTCACCATGATGCAGCTTCCCCAAGTGCTGTGGAGGCCTCAGGAATCTGGGAAATACACCCTTGAATTGGAGATCTCTTTTTAGTACATCTGCACAAAAACTGCCCCTATTCTGTGCCATTTTACCCTGCATGGAGAAAGGGTAATTCTGTGGAAGAGTATCTGAGGATTTTGGATATGAAATTAAAGATTTGAAGGTGGAAAAATAAGAACAGTTTCTTAAATGAATGTCAGGAATGATTCATCTTTATGCTGCTATCGTTCAACTCTGCTGGCCTTATGGAAACAAACAAGGGGCACATCCTCAGGGACTGGACTGTGGATGGCACTGGCTCACTCAGATATTGAATATGGAGTCCCAGACAGACGTGACAGCTACACGTCTGTACAGCTAATTTTCTGGAAGTGTGTGGCAATGTGCTCGTGAAACAGTGTCACATTCAGTTCTGGAAAATGATGTTATTTATCCAAGCAGACTACATCCCAAGAACTGAAGCAATTACCAGCTCTGTACAGAAGTGCCCTTTAATGCGTTTGAAGTATTTACCGAAGGAATGCCTACAGCAGAAGGAAATTCTGCTTCCAACAGGCACTCTGCTACTTCCTTTTGGAGATTATGAATCAGTCTGTATTTCTTTTCCCCAGGATGTCAGTGCTTTCAGACCTGGCTTTCTGTTTACATATAAAGGCACAATATGCTGTGAATATAGAAGAATGAGAAGATATTTCATCAACCTGTTAACGTCTAATTCAAGAAGATTTATGTTGGGCAGAAGAAACTTGTGTTTAATTTGTTGCAAATAGTTGCAAGTTATTCTTTGCACTGTATCTTTTTAAGTTCTTGCATAAGAAATACTTTTTTTTTTAAATAAAAACAGTGAAAAACAAACCCCACACAGAGCACTGTGTCCAGCTCTGGGGCCTCCAACACAAGGAAGATGTGGACCTGTTGGAACCAGTCCAGAAAAGGCCACCAAGATGATCAGAGGGCTGGAACACCTTCCCTGTGCAGACAGGCTGAGAGAGCTGGAGCTGTTCAGCCTGGGGAAGAGGCAGCTTTGGGCAGACCTTATTGCAGCCTTTCAGTACCTACAGAGGACCTATAAAAAACAGCTGGAGAGTGACTTTTTACAAGGACAGGGGGGAATGGCTTTAAACTGAGAGAGGGCAGGTTTAGATATTATGTAGAATTTTTTTACTGTGAGACTGGTGAGGCACTGGAACAGGTTGTGCAGAGAGGCTGGGGATGCTCCATCTCTGGAAGCGCTCAAGGCCAAGTTGACTGAGGCTCTGAGCAATCTGGTCTAGTGAAAGGTGTCCCTGCCCATGACAAGGGCTTGGAACTTGATGATCTTTAAGGTCCCTTCCAACCCAAACCATTCTGTGATTCTTTAGTCATCTGGATACTGATATATTAAAAATCTTGTTCTAGAGACCTCAAAATAGATAAACATGGGTTATCACTACTGATGAAGAGTAGCAGAACATCACACTACAGTGAATTAGATAAAGCATGAGTGCTTTTGATTAAGAGAAGATGACTAATTAAAAAGAAGGGAGAAAGAGATTCTGTTGTTCTTCCATCTGACTAAAAAGTGCATGCTCCTAGTGAATTCAGCAGTGATGCATCTCTGCCTCAATCTTGTCAGGTTCTCTACATGCAGTCCCACTGAGGTCACTGGAATGCAACACAAATAGCACTTTGTTAGGTCTTCCCAGACCCCAGTGAGCAGCTTAGTAAACTCACTATCTGTTGTTGCTTTTCAAAACACTGTCTGCAAGACTAACAGAAAGTCGGGCCACAAAATGCAGAATGAATAAGAAATATTTTGTGGACTAAGAAATAGAATAGGCTTTTTGAATAATAAAAAGTAGCCAGTGCCCTCGTGAGTTTACTGCCACTATTTACAGCTGTACTATTACAGACCAATACCAACTACATTTCTCAGAATCATGCAATGGTTTATGGTGGAAGGCACCTTTTGCAGGCACTTGGCCCCAACCCTGCATAAGAACCCAAGCAAATTTGAATATCTCCAAGAGGAGAGGAATCATAGGTTCCCTGGGTGACTTCTTACAATGTTTGACCACCTTTGCTCTGAAGATTTTTTCTCTCATACTCCATTTCCTGCAACTTGTTACTCTCTCCCATTGTCCTGTTTTTTTGCAGAACCATTAAGGTTAGAAAGTGTTTCTGAGGAGTACTGAATTCCAGTCATTTTCTTCAACTGACATCAGCACAGCACCTCACAGTCTTGCCTTTAAAACAGCTTTCAATTTTGTAAAACATGACTGTAGTAGTTTAGTCTAGGCCTTCCTTGGTGACCAGTTTGTAACCAAGGAAGTGCCCAGATTTACCTGGTATTCCCTACGATTTTTACGTAAGCCAGGATATAAGAAGAAAGGAGGAGAGGCCTTCGCCCCTCTTTCCTTCCAGCAGCTTCAGAGGTGCAGGTTCCCTGCTGTTGAGTCTGTCATGTTGGGGAGTGAGGCCTGGTAAGGCCCTGCCGACCTTGGGAGACGGAGGTTGCCGGTGATCGTTCCAGCGCAACTTTCTGTTGTCCCAAGGGGAGTAGTAAGATATCCCTTTGCTAATTCTTTTAGTTGCTAGATATTGGGCTATTGATCGTGTATATTTTATTTTGGTTTTGTTCCTTTTTTTCCTTCCCCCTCCCCCTTCCCTTTCCCTTTTCCTTCTGAAATTGTATATATATTTCAATTGTATATAACTGTAATATAAGTGTAAATATATTTATATACATTGCTTTAGCTGTCTCTCTCTCATTTCAGTTCTCTTGGTTTTTTTTCTTTTCCCTTGGTTTGGGAGGCAGGGGGAGTTTTTGTGGTGAGGTTTAGAGACTTGGCAGGGAGCCAGCTTCAAACCATATCAATGACTTACTTTCCAGGGGTTCCCTCTCTATACTGGATTCTTCCGGTTCATCAAATCGGCCTACTGGTAACTTCGGTTTCTTAAGTGGTTGCTTAGTAGGTTCAGATCTTCCTTCTGGCTTAGAGCTGGAGCTGCTCCACAAGTTGTAAAGAAGTGATGGCTCTATCAAGCAAATGGAACATGTGTCATAAATGTGAGAGTTTAACACCAAGTAACTCTATGACTGTTCAAAGCACCTCTGAAAAAACCCTACTTCAGAAACTAGGGAGTGGAGGACAGGAAAACAAACCCTAAAATTTATTTAACATTCAACTCATGATGACCTAAGAAATCAGCACAGATAATTATTTTTGGTCCTAGAAACATATGTAGGCAAAACTGTGTTAGTTGCATAACTTAGTTCACATAAACAGTGTATTTTAAACTGCTTGAACTTACCTTCGCTGTTACCTTCTTGTATTTTAGACTCTAAATAGTAATTATGCTACCATAGACCAGTACATTCTGCTTTCTGGGAAAAGTCTTAACCTCCCCCAAGAAACCTGCTGATTTCCACATCTTGGCTCATTTCCAGCAGCTTTTTAGTCAGAAAAGGCTTCTGCTTTCTCAAAGGAAAGTAAAATAAACGTTGTTCCCTTAGTAACAGGTTTTCCAGAATGTCGGCAGAGGATAGTTGGGCTTCCCTTAGGATGGTAAAATAATTCAGCTGGTAGTCAAAAGCAGGACAAACTTTGAGCACATTAAAGTTCAATTGTATAACTGCATGCAAATGCTTTAATTAGAAGCATAAACTTTTTTCCTTAAAGTCCTACTAACATTTTGGTTAAAAAGCCAAGTGTCCACAGTGAGCATAAACAATCCTCTAAAAATATTTTGGTTATGGACAGATACCTAAAGCAACTCTGACTTAAGAAGGAACATTCAAACAGAAATCCTCCCTGTACCAGCTGGGTGCAAAGTACCTGAAATAAATATTATTCCATCTTGCTGAGGAGATTTAATCAGGAAACCTTCTCAAGCAGCATGAATTTGACTCACCTAAATATACACCAACCAACAACCCACCTGTATTCCCAGAATCAGCATATTCATTCACTCATTTTAAAATACCACGGCTTTAACATTAGACCCTAGAGCCACGTAAACTGTATTATGTCTACCAACTGCTGCCAATGCCCCAAAGGAGTATTATTTTTTTTAGTTTAAGAATGACATAACAAACTATCAACAGTAAAGTATCTAATCTGTTGCAAACACTGGATTTTTCTACTCCTGTCATTCTTCAGCAAGCTGAAAAAGCAGCTTGCTAGAAAATTAAATTATAGCTGGTATTTTAGTCCAAATTCAAACAAAAGTCAGATTAAGATACTGGTATGAAATCAATTATCTCAATCACCAGAGAAGAGGCAAAATCAATTTTCCTATTTGCAATACTTTATATTCTTGACCAAAATACACTCTTCTTGACAGAGAAGCAACAGAAGTTCAACATTAAATACCTCTGAAAAAGATGGGATGAACTATCATCAGTTGATACCACATTCTTTGATCTTTGATTCCCTCATCCCTTACAGGCTGCCACAAAGCCCTCCCATTTATTAAGTGTATATACAAGTTACACAATGATATAGCTGAATTTGAAAATTCCAAGTCTTTAAAGCTGCTGCACTGCCAGCGTCTGCAATATCCTGTCTTTTGAAGTGGTCTACAGACCATGATTTATCATAACAAAGCCATCCGTGGAGTGGAAGCTGGGCACACATCAGGATGCTCAGGACATTAGAGCATCAGCCAAATCTTGCCATGAACCCAACAGAGCACAAATACCTAACAACGTTTTTTCCCAGTTCTTCCATTAACATATAGTGTACTGATTTGTTTCATAAGTATTGTAACAGCAGCATCACAGAACCACAGCTTTTGCTAGAGAGGGAAGCAGCCCGACCAGCAGCTCCACAGCTGAGGCCTGTGGGACAGGTTCTGTTATCCAGGCTGCCTTATTTCTCTACAAACAAACCACACGAACCTCCTCAGGTGAAGGGCACGAACCAGTAACTTCCAAGGCCACAGTAAGTTCCCTCCAGCTATTCTACAAACATTAACCCACTGTTTAACATTTCACTACCGTTAAAAAGTTCGGAGCAACGACAGGGCAAGAAAACCTGCGTAATAACAGATATACCCGATAGCAGGCTTGCGATACAGGGGAGAATATTAATTAATTAATATCCGGGGGGTGGGGTAGGAAGACAGCAGACGAGCTGTGGGGAAATGGAGGGTGCGGGGAAAGCTGTGGGACCTCACAGAGACCCTCTGAGACCTCCCGGGCTGACGAGGCGGGGGTGTCACAGCTGCCCCCCCGCCGCCATCTTGGGCGCCCTCCAGCCCCCCCAGAGCCGGCAGCTCCGGGCGGCGCCCGTCCTCTCCCCCTCACCCGCCCCTCCCTGCGGGAGGTAGGGCTGAGGGAGCCGAGGAGCCCCTTCGCGGCACGGCCGGGCCCCTCCCGCCCTCCGCCCGCCTCTTACTCGCTGCGCTGGGCGCTCCGCGCAGCAGCCGCAGAGCCATGGCCGGGCCGGGAGCGGGGCGGGCCGGGGAGGCAGCGCGGCCGCGCAGGCGCCGGAGGCGGCGGCCCCAGGCGAGAAGTGCGGCTGCCGTGAGGGAGGAGGGTCCGGGCAGCGGAGCCGCACCGGCCTCGCAACCACCCCGCTCCTGGGCTTCGATGAACGGCGCCTGGGGAGGCACTGCCCCGAAGAAGGCAGCTCCGGACTCATGAAGGTGCTCGGGAAATCAGCTGTAACTCCTCTCTCCCCGCCCTCCCCCGCAAACCTTTGGCATCCTCTCTCTCCTCTGCAATGAAAGAGTTTTAGCGCTGAAAGGACCCATTTCCCCTCTTCCCTCCCAACCCCCATGTGTAGTACAATCCTGCTAGTTTTGGTTTGGTTTTGTTTTAATAGTACAAACACACTGCTGAAAAAGGCAGCCTAAGACGTGAAGGAATTTTGGCTGATTCCATAGTGACACATGGACCCAGTGTTCGTCCTTACAAATTAAAGGCCGTATAACTTCAAGGTTACAAAAATTATTTAAATATTAAATGCTTTATTAACTCAACACATAAACTTTATCTCCCTCTGTCCAGTATACCAGCTGATTCATTTTCTGCACTCAAACAGGCAATATTCACCCTTCCAGCAAGAAAGTAGTAAGAAGTTGAGCCACCAACCCCTGCTGGACCAGAGGACTTTGGATGGCACCTTTTCAGTTTTCCAGTTTAACCAGGGAAGGTGCTTTTAACACTGTATTTCAGTATAACCCTAACCCTGGGACAAGTAACACCCGTGCTCATGGAGTGGAGCTCCAGCCAATTAGCCACATTTAATGATATGAATATGGCAACAATGAATATTGCTTTTTGTCACTGTTCAAACTTCTCCAGGTAACCTTTTCCTTCTGTAAAACAGAAATCGAACCCCTCTGTCCACAGGTACTAAACTGCAGAAAATAACCTGGAGATCCGAGTCTAAAATAGTATTTTGTGTTCACATCTGAAGAGTTTAAGAAAGTAAATCTCCTTGGTAATGTAAAAACAGCAATGCTCCCTTGAGTTTATTGCACTACATCTGGCAATGACTACACACTGGAAGTGATTAAATATAACTGACTGCTTTATGAGTGACATTTTCTCAATCAGCTTTTTATAACATAATTAATTAAACTTTAGAGACTGAAAATAATGAGAAATCCTTTCCTTTATTCTAACAGCAAGATGCTGGGCCTCTAGATGAGAGAGAATAAAGAATGCAGAAAAAAATGCTCTTCTGCCCAAAAGGAACAAGAAAAAAACAACCCAAAAGATCTCTTTGAAGTTCAAGAACTTATAATTTAGGTGTTCAATACAGAAAAAACTCATACCAAGCTGTCTGCAGATACCAAGTAATAGTAAGCTCTGCTCCTAAACAGCTTAACACAATCCATGAAAAATCATACACACATGCATCCATCATATGCACATGCATACATGTGCAATTTCAAATGGTAAGGATGAAACAGCAGTGAAGGATTAATGAGTTACTGTTTATCCACCCAAAAATAACTTGAGGTCTTCAAAACATTTTTTTTCTTAGTCTTCATATATTGTATTGCTGTAAAAATGCAAAATTCACTTTTAACTCCTGAATTATGCATTTCTAGATCCTGTGGTTGAGGAGGTAATAAATCTGAACATTGGAAAAAACAAATGTAGCATATGCCACAGGAATATTCTACTTTGTGATTGAATTCAATGTTGTTTTTTTTTTTGTTCCTCTGTTTACTGATCATTTATCTCTTGCACTGCAGTTTGCCTCTCGAGGACGACACAAACAATGCTGTATTTTGCTTTGCTTTTCTAAAAAGTGGGAAGTAAAAGATGTATAGGTACCACAAGCCCTGCAGCAGGTCAATTCAGATGAGCCAAATGTAATGGCCACAGGGCTATCTGGAATCCACCACAACCAGCACTGCCCCAGGCAGCAAGTGTTCTGATACTGCCTATATGCCCACTCTTCCTCTCAGACCCCGTCAAGAAGCTTGATTATCTGAACACCACACCTGGTCAGGGCTGGGCAAATAAAACTGGCTTGGAATCAAGGGGTTTTGTGGTTACAGAGTAAGTTTTCTGTGAATGTGAAATCTCTTGGGTATGCTGTAAAGCCTGGTGATTTCCTTTGTAAGATGAGCTCTTTTTCCAAAGCAGTAGCAATTGCTAGATCTGCAGGACCAGAAAGATTAATTCTGATGGAAGATTCAAACACAAACAAAGGAAGTAATTTATATATACTACATGCAAACCGAAGTTCAGACACTATCTCACTTTATGTAGTGACCTCCTAATAATATCACAGAGAGCTCTGTGAAATAACAGTACCAGCCTACTGCCTTCATGGAACAAGAGACTGGCAGTTTTCTAAAGCCAGGTCGACCTCAATTCTTACCTCTCATTCTGTAAGCAGAATAATTCAAGGACCTGTAGGATACCTGCATAAGGTGAGGTCACTATCACTACGGGAAGATGAAGCCCTGATTCAAAGACTGATGAGATGGAGCACTTTATAGCTGCTACTGCATCAGATGACACAATTAGGTATATATGAGTCTGTATTTCTGTCAAGGAAGAAGGCAGAAATATGCAGGAGTAGGGGGAACATGCCACACAACACATGCACAATTGTCCAAAACATCCAAGAGTGCATGTGTTGCTCAGAGACCAAGTGTACCATACAGTCTGTAAGAGCAAATATGAACTTCATATGCTTCGAGGACGTGCTGGGCTACCAGACCACATATGGACTGCACTGGGCAATACAAGTGAGGGGAGAAAAAATGAATTTAATGTTCTCTTAATTTGCCCTGTTCCTTGATAAACTTACATGCGAATATCATATGATTTCCTGCACCGTCTGTTCTCCTCAAAGAACAAACCTAATTCAAGCTTCCATAAGTGGATGGGATCTACTATTAAAGAAAAAAAAAAGACTGTTTCTGCCAGGATATTTCTGCTTTGCTGATCACAAAACCATGCTTTATATTTTCAGATTTCCAGAGACAGAAAGGAAGATAGACATTTTTCAACAGTGACAGAACCATCTAAATACTTGTGTACTAAGAGCAGTTTAACCTCCTCATTGTAAATCAAGGAATATTTTGTAGCTTTAGTGCCCTTAAATGGATATTCAAAGTTTAGCCACTAGCCAACTACTATAATACTCTTAAATAAAAGACAGTTGAGATACCAGAACATAACTTAAACATTTAGAACTAGTAGTACCATTATAATACAAAATTATTAATAAAAATAGACATTTTTATAGTGAGAATGTATTTAAGACATCTTTGTGTCAGAAGGAGTTGCCTAACACAACTCTAATAAAGTACTCTTTACAGCGTGTACATTGCTGAACTGTAGATACTCATTTGAGCATCCTGTATGCTACAGGCAAAAAAACCCCCCATATATTACAAAGACTATTATACAACAAACCATATCAAATGCAAAATCACTTCATTATAAACTATTATTGCTATATTCATTTCAAAAGTACAAAATTATTAATTATATACAAAAAAGCCTCCCCAGAATTTTGGTAATTAGCATAACATTTCAGTTTCTTTAATTGCTTCCATTAGAGTAATTTGTTCATTTTATTAACACCAGATGCAATAACACAATGCTAAAAATAAACATGCATTTTACAACAAATTTATGTTTTTCAAAAAATGTTCATTACAATTAGTGTACAATTAGTGAATACACATGTAACTCTTTTCCCCCAACCTGTAGTGAATTATTGTCTGAAACAGAGAAAAGAGAAGGAAGGAGAAACCAAACAATGCTATTCAGCACCAGTAGAAAGTCAATAGACCTTTAACATTCCTGTATATCAAAAAACATTTTATCTGTGTCACCAAACAGGTAAAGTTTACAATGTTGTCCCATTTGACAATGTACTGATTTATATTTACAATACTTTGTAGTCAATAAAATGTTTTGACAATATTTAAAAATTGCTTAAATTCACAAAAGTATTGCAGAAACTTATAATGTTTACTTATTTTAATTACATACAAGGAAGTCCATGTAAAATTGTCCATGTTCATCTGAAGAACTGACAGAGTAGGGAGCCATTTTAATAGTTTGCAAAACCCCAATTATTTGAAGGCAGCTATTGCTGAACATTCAAAAATCCTTAGTTGCCATTTGCTTCTGAAAACGAAAGTTCCAGTAATAAAATTTGTGTATGTAAACTAACATGTTTTTGAGATCAGTAGAAAATGTATTCCCACAGGCATAATATATTTAACAATGAAGATAATGCTTTTGTAGAAAACTGTTAAGCTGTAGCGAGACTCGCAGTATTGTCATTTTCAAATATCCAGTATTTTAGCAGCTCATTGTGTTTCCAGTTAAACTTCCTACGGTGCTAAAATACGACAACTGAACACGTAAGAAGACCTTATTAGAGTTTTAAAATCCAATTTATTTTTGGCATCTAAAGCCTCTGGTAAAATGTAGCCAAGTAACATTGACTTTTGTAGTCTGAGAGCCAATAACAAACCAACCAAAGTACACACTCTGCTTTAATCTCCAAATAATTAGGTACCCAAAATTAAGAAAAAGTAATAGAAAAGTAAAAAGAACAAAATAAAAAAATATTGCACAGCCACATTACCTAGAAAGTAAAGTTGATGTTAAAAAGCCCTAAGTGTGGATGATATAAATTATCTTCCATATAAAAAGTATAAATATCTCTGAAAATACAGCTTAGGCTATACTTTAACACCACACATTATTTGAATTCGTCTGTTAATGAGGTAATAACCAAGTCTCTTACAATGCTCTTCTTACTGAAAATATTTTAGGGCAGCAACAAGAAAGAATTTTTCTAAAAATATTTCTGAATCAAGAACAGCAATGTGTGCAGCTCTCCCTATGAGAGAATCTGCTGTATTGGGTAATGCATTAATTACATTATAACGAACCAAATTACATTCCTTATTTTGAAGAACTGGCAGAAGCAGGTTCTGGATCATTTCAGCATAAATTGGTCCTGTAGAGGAAAAAAAAAGTTGTACTGTGTGAATCACCGGAAGCACTAACAATTCTTTGACCTTGAACTCAAAAAGAACACATAGTAAGAGAGGTAACGAAATGTGTTATGCTGTGGTTCTGTTAAGGTAGAATATACAGGAAGTTTAATTTCCTCCAGAAATGTTGGACAAATAATTTTAAGCTATGCGTTTTAGTATTTGTACATTTACAGTGAGAATGTGCTCATCGGTATTTATTACACTATGTAAAAGTTATTTATTTGCCAATATATAATGTTAGAATACAATTGTGCTAGGATGTCTCAACAGTAAATATAACTACTGACCCTCACTGAAAATGGGAAAACTACCTTTTCTTTTTGTGTTACTATTAAGCCTCGAGTAACTACAGTCCAGGGCTTGACACTACAACTTAATATCCTCAAAAATCAAAGCTGTTTGTCCTCCCTGTTCATGGAGGGAGGCTGTGTCCATCCCACCTAACTTTAAGCAAAGTCTGTAAGCTAGAAATTTATTCAGTCTCATCTCCTTCTGCATGTAATAGAACAGGACAGATCCAGAAAGCAACTCAGCTCCGACATGGATTTTCTTTCTCCATTACTACAAAGTAAGTCCAGAGTGTCTAAACACATAATAGAGGTGCCTCAGTTAACCACCCAAAATTAAATGGGATGAGACTGATAACTGTGAGGTTTTAACCTGAGTGGTTTGTTTCTTTTGCAGGATATTTATTACCTGATTGTTTATCTTTTAAAGCTGTTTTACACATCTCAATGCGAGCGGAGTGATAAGGAACATAACGATCCTGCAGAGATCCTACTAACACAATGTTTTTGAAGTAATGAAGACCTACAAGAAAAGAGAAAAACGTTTCTATTACAGTTAATCCCTCCACAATTATGACAGAATAATTAAGCATTTTACAACAAAATCTGGTACCATTTCATTACAAGATCTTGCCAAAAAAGGCAGAAAAATCAATTACAATAGGTAGAACAATAATAAAATAACAAGATGTTGGGTACCAGCCTTTCCTCTGTACATATTTAATACACATGGGCATGACCCAATTGTAATGTTTCCCATCTAAATCAAGTAGGGTTCAAACACCCATCTTGCTTCTTAGGAATACAGTGTTTGGTTCCTGGGTGATAGAAGGGAGTCAAGCCTTCACATGGCTTAAAGAAACCTAATGATGGATAGTGCCTTGCCTTCACTGATGTTTCAGTCAACGGCTACATCAGAATTCATGCCTAGCATCTACACATACACGATACAGCCCACATAGTGCAGGTGCCTCTGTTAGGCACTGTCTCACTGTAAGGTTTAACCAGCTCCAGCAGAGGTGCAGGGTCAACCCAACACAACCCTCCAGTACAATGAAACCTTTATAACTAAACTCAGACTTCCTACTTCTTGGACAAACATGCTAATAGTAAGATGATGCAAAGGTAGGAACCCCCAGTAATGACACAGTTACAGTCCTTAAGACATTTAATTGTTATGTTTTCTCTAAAAAGGTTCAGCAGATTTCAGGTGCTGCCCATCTGCTTTAGGCCAAATACAATGGAGCACTTTAGGAAAATAGGTTGCCTTTGCCTTAGAACAGCCCCTTCTGAATATCACAGCCACCTACAGTTAAATACAAAGGTTGTTTCCTAGTTTTCAATATTTTTAACATTCCATGTGATGAAGACTAGATCTCCAAATCAAGTGAATTATAGAAACAATGCTAAAGAACTTTAGTATGTCAAAGAGTAGATGTATCTTCCTAGATTTCACAGAAAATGGGAAAAAAAAGTAATTTGTAAATATATAAGAACATAGACAAGATGTATCCAAACTAGATCCTGGTTCCAGTTCTCTTCAAACAGGAAAAAAACAACACTGCTGCAAAAGATCAGCCAAATCAGTGGAGTTTTTTATTTGACATCTGATGAAAAATAACTGCAGCAAATCTTATACGAAGATGCAGATGCCAGTTCCAAAACTTTGTATTGAGTTGAAAAGAATGAATTTGGAATAAACAGACCAAGGATAGGAATTCTCTGCAGGCTAATCTGCAATAGTTTTGCAAATTCCTTGGGAGTCTACTTATCTTGTACTGAGTTTTTTTTTATATGCGCTTTATCTAGTGAGATATCCATTAGCATTCATGTAAAATGTACAAGGAAGACTTAATGACCTTTCAGGGTCCCTTCCAACCCAAACTATTCTGTGATTCTAAGTGAACTGTCTAGATCTTTCAATAAATCTGAAGAAGGAAGAGATATCCTGGGGAATGTCTAGAGGAACATCAGTCTATGTCTATCAATGTTTAAATACACTCTCTTCATCCTCACATGCGATGT
This sequence comes from Manacus candei, assembly GCF_025592945.1. Lineage (NCBI taxonomy): Eukaryota > Metazoa > Chordata > Aves > Passeriformes > Pipridae > Manacus > Manacus candei. The sequence continues at coordinate 19,579,614 of NW_026138059.1, read as the reverse complement.
AACACATGCAAAAACCCCCCAACAAAACACAGATAAGAAAGGCAGATACAGAAACAGGTAATCCTAAATGTATGTATATTTACTTGACTCACACAGTGACTCACAGACAGATAAAAAACCTCATGTCTGTCTCTCAGTATAGTGACTGCACTCAAAACTTTTGCTCATTAGTCAGGAAGAAAATTTTCAAACTAATAGTCCACACCTCTGCAACAAAAATGGTTTACTGTTTATTTAACTTGAAGAATATGGGATTAAAGCCAAAGTAACTCTTAAATAAACTGAAACAGGAGCTTGTTGGAAACAATTTTTTTTTTTTTAGGTTTCCTATTCACATTTATACAAAGTGGCTGTTAAAAGATAGGAAGTATTAACGAAGCTTACCTGCTTTTTTACTAAGTTTATATAAGAATGTCTGTCGTGGATCCGAATGGTCTCGACATGTTAATTGCAACAAAGAACCAGACTTCTTCCATTTCTGCATAAACCACAGTCCTGCATTGTTAGGTTACAACATGAGTACAGATCCACAATAAAACATGAAAACTAATTAAACATGAGTACAATATGTAAAATCCATAATTTAGGCTCTCAGATGTAAATTCTACTTTTCATAAGCATTGTCAAGTCCAGAAACCACTTAATTTTTTTTCATTATTCTTTCCTGTTTATTTATATAATGAAACATGAAGGCCTTTATTTCCACTAATGTACATGCCTGCCTATAAAGGTTAACTACACTTGCAAAAAGTGAAAATCCTTACTAATGTTAGCCATAAGGCACTGTACACATTCTATTTCAATAATCTTAGAATATTAGAACATTTTGACGTTCAAATACGTAGCACTAACAACAGCCATTACTTCTCAGATTTCTAAACTGAACTCATTACATATAGTTTGAAAAAAAGGAAGCAGAATTTTCTCTGAGGAATACGATAATATAGTATTTTCTATGGTGCTGCATTCTCTTTATTAGTCAATGACCCAGGTGGCTAACTGGCTTTTCAGAAAATCCACCTCACTCTCCATGCAAAAGCAAAGCAGGCAACCAAGCCCTTACTGCCTCAAGAATGCCTTTATGCATTGATTCAACTCTCAGAGAAGTAGTTATCTTTTAAATAGAAATTTCATGGAATAGAATCATAGAATTGTTAGGTTGTAAAGGACTTCAAAGATCATCTAGCCATGGGCAGGGATGCCACTTACTAGACCAGGTAGGCTGCTCAGGGCCCCATCCAACCTGGTACTGAACATCCATGACTTCTCTGGGCAACCTTTTCCAGTAAATTTATTGGTAGTTATTAATGTATACATGCAGTATAGTTATTTAGAGTTCAATAACCATTACTTATTATTATCTTGGTGTTTTCCACAACCTTAAAAAGAGTCTAAAATGTAAAGGAAGACTACTACATGACTATTACATTACATTTTGGACGTTCCTCAACTACGAAAGAGATAAAATTCTCCAGAAATCTTTATTTTTTCAGTGAATATATTCTGGATTATACTTTGATAGCTTTAACCTGAGCTGACTGAAAGTCAGTTGCCAGTGACTATATAAACAAGCAAACGGCCCTGCCTTTGTATCCTACAAAACAACAATTTCTAAAAGCAAAGTAATGCTAACACTTCTGGGTGATTTGGGTGAGATTCAGTTACAGACTAGAGTACTTCAGAGACACTGTCCACAGATACACCAGGATTCAATGCTCAGTAGCTGCCCATAGGGAATTAAACTGTAGATGTCTTAATCCTGAAGTGAACCTCTCTGGTAGTGTAGTTAGGGCTAGAAACCATTTCAACCAAACTAAAAAAGCTCTCGTTCTCCCTCCTTCTATAAACTCAAACAGTAACTCCAGGTAGCCACCAATGCCTGTCCACTTCTCTAAAGCTCAACACAAGTTAATTTTTTCCTCCTCATTTTTACTTGTAACAAAATAATAATCAATAAATAAACTGGCACTAAACCAAGTAATGCTTTTTAGAGTGTTTTTAAAGAGTTTAATGAGCATGTTTCTATTCAGTGAAAAAGGTGTTACTTGTTTTGGGGCTGGGCTCTCCAAGGTAGATGTTTTCATACAAAAATTTGATGCTACCCGAAAGCATTTTATAACATTTATTTCAAAAGTCATCAGTTTCTACAAGTTCTAGAACTATACTTAATCTTTAGAAAAAGAGACATTCATAAGGTACAAACACATCTGCAGAAACACATCTGCAGGTTGTAAGGCATTTTTCAGAGAGAAAAGACACTAGTAATTCAAAATCACTTCAATGCATCTTACCTACTTGTTTGGCAAATTAAATATACTAAAATTCAGTTTATAATAAATCAAGCTCAACAGATTAAAGCTGGAGTAATTATGGTGTAACAGAAAACCTGAACCAAACATACTGGAAAACCCTTAGGTCAACCATCTCTTGCATGGTTGCCACATCCTTCTGTTGATTCTTTCTTCTTATGACAGTGAAACATGCACTCTCTCTTTATCACAGTAATGCACAAATGGGCACCTCACACGAAATTGCTAAATGTATTTCAAAGACATATTTTCCCCTAAAGTTATAGTACTGAACATAATACTTCACCTGTATTAACAAGAGCACTGCTGTTGTAAAGGGTACCAAGATGTGGTCCAGACAGAGACAGGAAGGTATGAAGTTTGTTGAGGTAATACTTAAATCGAGGTCTTGTAAGCACTGAACGGATTATTAAATTACCCAGTGAGTGTCCAATAAAGCTGTTTAAAAATAAAAAACAGTATAACACAGATATTTATGGCAATCTTTTTTTTTTCTTTTAGACTGAGAAAAAGAAAACTGGTGTCATGAAATGCTGAAAGAGCACAGGAAAAAAATAATGAAAATCTGCCATTCGGAACCTGTATTTTAGGTCACAAGAAAGCACAGCTTGTCCATATCGCTCAAGCTGCACAAACTCATTACAAACATGTTCTGAGCTCCTCCAGAATTACTTTATACAGCATTTTTGAAAACCTAGCAGAAGCAAACTATCCTTCCACCAGCATCTCCCACCCAAACCCAAGATTATTTCTGGGTTCATTTCTCTTAGCACCAAGTATTCAGAAAATATTTTATGAGCTGTGCATGACTGAACAAACCACTGCTTTGGCATGTGATGGCATTCAGTATGATAAATGTAGGAGCATTACTGAAACAATCTAGTGGAGACAGATTCCAAAAGTACTCCTATAAGGGAGAACCCCATTACTTAATTGAACCTTGTTATTTAAAAGTAGAAACAACATCTTTAGATCTTCTCAGCAGCTGGACCAAAAGAAGCGATTATCAGCTTGAGCGAGCAATTGAAGAATATGAATATTTTGCCAGGAGAATATTACTTTTGGTTGTTTCCCTGGTTAAGCAATGTAAGGGAAAGATAGATGGGACTCTTTAGCTTCATGTATCTAGGAATAAATATTACTTAATCTGAGGTGCCTACTGTCATATCCACAAGTCTATATAAAGCATTTCTTTAAAACGGACACTACAAATAAAGCAATTCTAGTTATCGTGCTTACAGATCTCTGCTGAGATAAGGACCACACCACACTAGGCAGTGACTTAAAGACTATATGCTAGAGACCAGACTCACAAAATCAGAAGGAAAATGTGCCTTCCTGTGTCACAGATGTAATCTCAGGACATGTAGAAAACAGAAAACCATCCATATAGTAGAACTATCCTGGCTGGATCACATATGTGCCACAACATTATACCTGTAAGATCATCCTTCCTGTTTGTTCTGTATCATGGCATTGATCAACAAAAATAGCTAAAACAAAGCTTCCTGTAATATCTGTAAAAAATACAGTGCTAAAAGATTACTTGACTGTTTGAATGCTTCCCAAGCAAGAATCACTGACTTGGAAAATTCTAATTTAAAGGTAAATGAAAAATTTCAAACATATGGTTACAGAATGGCAGAACCACCCCTGAACTCCTAAACTCTGAAATAATTACGCATTTCAATGACAGAACAGACTTTTTGTTCATCACCAATACACAGCTTAAGCATATGAGTATATTCTTCCCATTTGCTTTTACTACTAGATCTTCAAAATTGCTTCAATATGAGAAATTCTTAGCCTCAGCTTGCTATGTTTGCCTAATTCTGAAATGAAAGATTATGTATTCTCTGTGGTGTCAGCACAACAGCAGTGCATTTGCAAAACAAAACACTGAGCTGTTTTCTTGAATGCTAAAATTTAAAACTTTTCTCACAGTACATCATAAAGTCCACACAAGAGCAACAAACCCACAGATTTAAAAACAAATGCCACAGAAATTGAGTTTATCCTGAAGATGATCTGCATGACGTAACTGCTCCTGAATAAAAGAGATTGTTTTCTAAAGAAGATCTGAACATTAGCAGAGATGTTCTCTTGACAGTTCTATAACAGTTCAGACAGTATTTACTGAAGGTCATAAAGGGATAAGAAACTCTTATATTGTATCATAACAAATGGCAATTTCTGGGAAAAAAAGCAGCAATCCATCAATCAATCCTATCACCCTCAAGAATATGGGCATTCCTAAACCAAAACTTCAGAAACATGAAAGATCCACTTGTGGAAAAAAGGGTGCTCACCATTAGCTAATGTGAATGTACCTGAAAGATTAAACATCTGTACTTAATTTGAAAAGACTTTAAATAAAAAAGGTTACAATAATATGTTGTGGTCAAATTCAGATGTTTAGGTGAACATGTAATACATGGATATTGTTTTCTAATAAAGAAAGGTTTAAGAATTTGCTCAAATCAAAAAGGAAAGGAAAAGGAAAACCCTTCAAAAAGCATCTTGAAAGTGTAGGACAAAAATGTAATCCATCCTACTCATGGGATGCTCTGCAAAAGCAATGCATTTCTGAACACCAGGTGGCAATATTACTATCTTCTGAATATATGATACCATTAACACACTGAAGTTTACAGAATTACAGGTTTTATATGGTAGACACAAGTCTTACCAATTCAGATCATTCTAGAAAATTAGACACAGCAAACCCTCATTATTCTGTGCTAACAAACAGAAATCCTGTCCAACTATAAAAATTCATGGAACAAAGAAAAAATCAATCAAAACCCATAATCAATGTGCTGAAATAATGAACAGATATTTTAATATATACCTAGCATTAAAAAATTGCCTTCTTTTTTTGTGAGCCAATGTTACTTAGGGAAGAGGATGGCAAGCTGAATAATCCACCTGAGGTCAAAGTCCAATACAGGTCATCAGAAATTCATGTAAGACCTGATATGAGCAAAATGGTTTCTGAAACTACATTGTAAGACCATGTGGTTTATTTTCTAGCTATGTGATTACCTAGGAGGGCTTCCGTCCTCGCAGACACTCAAAACTTGAATGAGTCTAACTGAGCAATTTGACATGCTTTGAAGTTGCATTAACTTTGAAGGTGGCATTGGTATGAGGGGGTAACTGGTCCCAGTGACCTCCAGACATCCCCTCAACCTAAAGATTCCTGTGATTCTTTACCAAACAGTTCTTTTATAAGACAAATTTTAGTTGGCTTGAATCAAGCTTCCAGCTCATGCTTGCTACATGATTGTACTGAGCACAAAGATTTTATTCAGAGAGGAACACATGTGTTAGATAGTGAAGTGCTGCAATAACTGGTATTAGTTCTGGCCGTACCAAGAGTGTTTACTGAAGCTGACACTATAATATGTCTCTGTGTTATAATGGTACAGGGAGTGTGTTCTCTTTTCCCAGTACAACAATGTAGCACAAGAAATGGGATTTTGCCATTACTTGAAGGCACAAGACTTCGCATCTACCTTACAGTGCAGAATCTCAGAATGTCCCTAGACTTGTCTTGACTGGAGCTGATTTCATTTTATCTGACAACAATCATCTGGCAGTGAAGTAACAGGTCAGGTCTACAGCTGCTTTAGTTTCACTACAGTTTCTATTAATAACAAGTAGTTATTCTGTGCAGCTTGAACTGTATCACCAGAATAAAGTGTAGTGTGGCAGAGTGCAGACACAGGTACCATATGGCAGAGGTCTCCAATGGTCTACTAATGGTCACTGCAGAAGCACAATCTTTATAACTCAGGAGAGAAAGCCAGTGTTAGGAGTAACAGAGAATGGGAAGAAAAAAAGAGTAAATGAGAAACAAAAGCATATGGGCAAACTGGAAATACAGAAGTATGAAAATAAATCCATCCAGACCCAAGGCCAAGGAAGCCGAAACTCCCACTGTGAACATCATTCTCCTTACACTGAAGCTCCAGGATGCTGACATCCCACTATTTAAGCAAGACAGAATCCACCAATCTTAGGATGTCAGCTTTTTTTGCCATACAAAATCATCATAGATCTGGAAACTGATGTCTGATTTGACTGAGCTACTGAGCAGCACTCGTAGGGAGAACACTTCCTTTAGGAGACCGAGATTGTATGAGGAGAAACCAGCATCATTCAGGAGAACATGCATAACTACCACAAAGTCTGCTTTCTGCAGTGGCATATCCAGAATGAGAGAGGAAAGCATCAGCTACTTGAACAGAGGATTTCTTAATGGTACTTTTCTGGGCTTTCTAGGTCATCCCTTCAAGGAACTGCATAGAAGCACATGCCTTTCTGCCAACACTCTCATGTAGCTACCAGGGAACAGCTGCAGGATTTCCTGACAGATTAAACTTTCTCATAAAAAAAGCTAAACTTGAGAAATGAAAACTTCTGCTTTAGCTGGGCCCAAGACAAGTATATACCTTGAAAAGGAAACTAAAATAAAAATTCATAATTTCATTTTCTTTCAAGTGACAAGTAACAAATAAAAGTGAAAAAAAATATTTACAAACTGAAAGTCTTAGGAGAGAAGCAAACCAAAAGCAAACAAGGGTTCAGTTCTCAGGTATGAACAAGGAGAAGGTAAGTGGGTGGATTTGCTCACTACAACCTTCAGACCACACCATGGGAAAGAAGGCACTGGTGTGTGCTGGTGGCTTACAGAACTATCCTGTACCAAGGGTGCTAGTGTGTAGTCTGTGTAACACAAGTATGCTCAGAGTGCTTTGTTAAGTTTTAGATCAACAGTTTAGACAAAGTTAACCATGTCAAATCTTGCCTATTTTAAGGCAGAAAAATTTGTTTAAACAGTGAGATTATGTTCAAGTATGTCAGATGTTTTCTCCAGCTGAGTAAGGCCTACCAAACACATCTTGTAGCAAATGTATGTGACTGGCAAGCCAAAATACCTTCCAGATGCGTAATTTGAGGGTGTCTAAACAAATGGATGAAGTCAGGCTTGAATTAGCTCCTTTCATCTATCGATGAACTAATTCCAGCAACACAGCTGAGTTAAAAAGGTAGTCTGCCCAAATGTGCACCCTATTTTGAGTAAATAAATGGACATTCCCTGGAAGTAAATGAAAAACAAAATAGGAGTGCATAGACTGTGGTGAGTCTTCTAATAAGATGTAAAACATGCTCTTTAGCAGATGAAATAATCAGAAAACATAAAAAATGATGAAATATATTTTCATGCAGCTGCCCTTAAATGTCACAAGATGAAATTACCCTGTAAGAATGACAAGACAAACAGTCTGCTATGTCATACTTGGTGAAGAGATTATAAAATCAGAAGGAAGCTGGCATAATGCTATCACAGTTTCCTTCAGCTTTCTCAAAATATTATCTGTTTCTCTGCAGAACCCTATCATGCAGGATCTGTAGAAACACAGGACAGCAATTCCTTAAATGTAATGCTTAACTCTGACCTAAGACTACCAACAGGACTAGGTGAGCTTACAACATTGTTCAGTCTTCTTTCAGCTCAGAATTCCCTCTCTCTCCACTGTCCTCCTTTTCCCCTACTCCTCCCCCATCCCAATTTTTTTTTTCCCAACTCTCTTATGGCCTGCTCCTGAGCATCACAGTCCAGAACAACCCAGGGCTCTAGTTTTAAGTTTATTTCTATAAATAGTATAGAACAGATATTACCTGATTTTTGAAAGAGTTAGATTATAAATTTGTATATACTGTATAATTTCATCTAAAAGACGATCTGTCATGGAATCAAAATCAGCAAAGGTATCATTCTGTAAAATAAAAGAAATAAAAAATAATAACTGTATTTTCTAATGCAGCAATATACATTCTGCATTCAGTCTGAATTCTTATACCCCAGTGTTTTAATCAACAGCACACAAATAAAAACATCCATATTAACTCTGAATACAAACTCTACAGCTAGTTATAACTTTTTCAAGTCGTCTTCTTTTAACATGATAGTGATACACATTTTACTCTAAGACTATCCAAACAAATCTTAACATTAACTCACAGCCAGCCTGACTTCTAAGCCTTCCTCTACACGTAAGATTATCTGTAGTGAGACAGAAGACCAAGCTGCGTATTCAGAACTAAATCACACTGCCCATGAAACAGAAGTGAGACAATTATGGCAACAGCAGAAAGAGTCTACATTAGCACTGTTTATTCAAAATGAAAAAATAAACAAAGTCCTTATAGCCTTATCCCCCATTCATAGCTGATTCTCCACAATGATTAGCAGTAAGGAATTAAAAGATATAGGCAAAGGCTGCCTAAAACTTTTCAACAGAAGTTCCAAAGGATCTGTGCTAAAATCTTTTGTGTTCAACATATTGGTAAATGATCTGGGAAAGGGAAGAAGGAGATGAGATGTCAGTTTGTAAACAAAACCAAATATCCAGAATAATCAAATCCAGAACCAACCAGAATTTCAGAAGAATCTTATTGTACTGGATACCTGGATGATAAAATGGTGAGGAATACAAACCAATGTTACACAGGGAAAACCAGCCCTAACTGTATATGCAAACAATACTCTGTGTTGCATATAATCAGCTACATTAGGAAAGCAAGGAAAGAAAATATCAGTATAGCATTTTGTCAGTCCATAGTGCACAACCATCTTAAATGCCCTTTCTAGTTCTGATCATCCAATTTTAAATGACAAGACCTTTCAAGCAGGCAGGGAAGGATATCATGGATGAACAGAAACCGTTTCACATCTGATTCTAAGAAATACTGAATGGGCTAGGTCCCTTCAGTTGCCTCCTGAGTGAGAAATTATACTTGTTTATAAAATACTTGATTAACTAAAGCAGAGAATGAGGAATGATTATTGAGTATTTTTTCCAAAACAAGCTGTAGGGGAAATTATTTCAATTTCCTTTTTTGCAACTGAATTACTAATGTATATGGACCACAGAATTAATCTCAATGTATGCTGTGGAAACTGGAAGTAAAAACATTCAAAAAGAGTCAGCTAACATTAAGGAGAAAAGTCTGTCAGTAGTTACTAGGCTCAATGGTCTCAGTGGAGCTCACAAATCAGAAAGTCTCACAACTGCTGACTGACAAAACCTATAGGGCTAGAGAAGAGAAAGCATGGCTTGGCACATGTCACAAAGCATCCCAGGAGCTGCCACCAGAAAAATGTTACTGCACTGATTGAACCTTTTGTTTGAGTCATTGAAGAGACTTTGTTCTAATTCATTCCTGAAGTACATCTAATACAATATAACACACACAAAAAACCAAAAAGTAAAAATTGGTCTTCTGTGCTTTGTCAAGTTTACTTCACCTGAAAATAATAAAATTCCCAAAAAGTTAACACAAGAGACAGTTTGATATTGGTTCAGTGTTATGATGTGGATCTCACAGTTCACTGACGAAAGAACAAGAGAGAGCTACTTTTTTATTTATCAGATCCTCTGAAATAACACATCTCCCTTCTTACTACACCAGTTTTCACTATCACTATCTTTACCATTAATACTGAGCACATTTTACCCACAATCCAAATAGTTTACACTAAGAACTCAAGAAACACAGTACACACAACAAAACGGCAGCAACCCTTAAATATTTACGTTCAATAACATACAAGGGTTTGTAATTACTTTGAGGTAAGCCACAGATCAAATCATGGATTCCATGAATACAATCAAAATACATAAAATGTGGCACACTGTAACACAACAGTGCCATGTCTGAAGGTGCATGCTGTTTATCGCTTTACAAAAATTCTTTTTTAGTTGGCAAATACCTGATTCCTTTCAGACATAAGAAAATCGATTCTTCCTCCAGGCAGGCCTAGCTCAATGTAAGTCTTCACTAATCTTAGATCTGCACTGTTACCTTAAAAGAAAACACAATCAAAAGTTAGATCCTCCGAAGTTAACTTGCAATAAAAGCACCCAGAATACTGAAATGAATCTATGGTACAAATTTATATTTAAACACAGCTAATTATATTCTCAGCCCTAATTAAAATTCATTAAGACTTCACAGGATAAACTGCAATGTCAAATTAAGTGACAGAACAGTCTATAAAAATGCCATTCAATGCAAACACTCTTAAAAAAGCCAGGATGCAGGAAGTCATGTTTGATTTTGTCTTAGCATCCAACAGATATGTAGCACTGTGAACATTACATTCTTGGAAATCTAATTAATTTTGATAAAAGTCAATTAAAGGACCCAAAGCTAGCCTAAAGAATTCAGTGAAGGAACATTTTCATAGAATAAAAAGGCAGATTGGACTGTCAGCAGATAAAGATACTTTTAGACTAGTACCCCAGACAACAAATGCTAGTTTAACTAGCATCCTGAAGACTTTTCTATGTCAATAATCATGGATGCTTTTGAAGAAAGAGTACCTTTTCTGCCTTAAACAGAAAACAAGTTTTTTATTTAAATATGTCACTTATTGTTATCGTTTACCTCGGCTGAATGCCCTGTGTCCACTGAGACTCTGCCCAACTCCCCCCCTCCAGAGGGAAAAGGGAGGAAGGAAGAGGGGGAAAGAAAAAACTTGCAAAACCGAGACTGCTGAGAAGGCAGTTTTATATTTACACAGAGAAGAGAAAGAGAACTATAAGCACTATGCACACAGGGAAGACTGACAATAAAGACTACTTCCCCACAAAAGGTGTTTTCCTCCTCCAAAAAACAGCTGTCTATCCCGTGCAACTGTCCCGGAAGAGAAGGAAGGAGTTGCTTCCTTTTCGTCTCTTTATATCTGGGCTGATGTAACATGGTATGGAACACCTTACTGGTGAAATATACATCAGGTAACCTATCCTAGCTCTGTTTCCCTCCCAGGGAGGGTTACAAACCCTACACTTACAGGAAATTCTATGAACTCACCATTTCATAAGAAAATTCCAACTATACGGACTTTTTTTAAGGCTTCAAACATATTTTTTTTCAACAACGGGCTTTTTGGTCAAATTAACTTTTGTGCCAATTCTAGGCTCACAACAGCACTTGAATATCTATGCTAGTAAGAAGGAATACTTCTGAGTCCTTTTTTAAAAGTGCTTAGCAAAGGCTGCTTTCTGCCCAAAGGAGAAAAATTACGCTGCTATTTTATTTTTTTAAACTTAGGAATTTAAAAAATGAAAAAGGTGCCTCTGCAGTGTCAGTCCAGTCCAATACTCTATTCTACTGCCCTCTTGTGTTTTGTTACATTGTTAATTTAAGCATCATCTCAAAAACCCATAAAAACACTGATGGCAGAAATACCTTAACTAGAGGGGATATTATTTCTTAACATGCATGTACACTTTGAACTAAAAGCAGGTGAATATATTCAAGCTATTTGAACTTTCCAACCCTTTCAATTAGTAAGAGATTTTCTCATTTCTACCACAATAGAGTCTCTGTCCTTGGAAATATTCAAAAGCCCAACTGGGCTGGTGTGCTGGTTTAAAAGTTAACCAGCAGGGGGAATGAACCCAACTCAAAGGAGAGATTATAAGTCAGAATAACAATTTATTAAAATAATACAGTAAGTACAATAATACAAACAAACAATTGGTCTCAACCCACAAAAACCCAAATGTATAACCCAGTACCCTGGGGCCTGAACAAAGTGGTGTTCCTTGGGCCCTGTTTGAGTCCAAAGTAAAGGGAGAGGGGAAGAACCTGCTGGTGGGAGAGCTGCTGCAGTCTGGCCAGAACTGGTGATCGCAGTCCAGTGGTGGTCTAAGTCTGGTTGAGAGCGATGAGATGCAGCCGTCCTCTGGATCCCACGAGTGGGTTCAAAAATGTTCTAAAACTCCAAGATTATATATCCTCCAGTTCAGGCAGGAATGCTTGAGCTTGGTACTCTCCTCAGGGCGGGGAGTTCACAAAGGGTGTGAGGACAGAAACATCCTCCTATCTCACAGGCCTCTTAACACCTAGTTTATAGCCTGAGGAGTCAGGCTCTATGGGCAGAAGGTGCGAATAGTCTATTGACAACAATAGTCTAGTTTCTGGGAAATGACATGGAAGGCTATAGAATACAGTTTTGGGTTACACCCACCATGATGAACTGATCTCAGCTGTCCTAACTAGGACATTATCCACCCCTTATTCTATGCCATCCATGTCATGCCCAAATTAACCCCCTTTAAAAACTATATCCCTTTAAAACTATATACATCTATCTATCTATCTATCTATCTATATATATACAATGAAACATTACAGACCATTCTCACTCAAAATTAGGTCCCCTTGTGGTACACAACGTGTCTCCCCATCTTTTTGCATTACCCACCACGTGGAACCAGGTCCCTGAGCAAAAACAATCCCTCGGATGGGTTTGCCTTTGCTTGAGGTGGGACTAATCCAAACAGTCTTCCCTAACATTCCTCTCATATGTACCACGGGGACTTTATCTCCATCTACAGTATGCAAAAGTTCTGATTGGGCAGGGCCAGCTCGATTGATGGAACCTCTGGTGTTGACCAACCAGGTGGCCTTTGCTAAATGCAGCTCCCAGTGTTTGAGAGTCTCCCCACACAGTGCCTTCAGAGTGGTTTTCAGCAGTCCGTTGCACCGCTCAACTTTTCCAGCAGCTGGTGCATGGTAGGGGATATGATACACCCACTCAATGCCGTGCTCTTTGGCCCAGGTGTCTACGAGGCCATTCTTGAAATGGGTCCCATTATCAGACTCAATTCTCTCCGGGGTGCCGTGTCGCCACAGGACTTGTTTTTCAAGGCCCAGGATGGTATTCCGGGCAGTGGCATGAGGCACGGGGTATGTCTCCAACCATCCAGTGCTTCCTTCTACCATGGTCAGTACGTAGTGCTTACCCTGGCGGGTTTTGGGGAGCGTGATGTAGTCAACTTGCCAGGCTTCCCCATACCTGTACTTTGACCACCGTCCACCATACCATAGAGGCTTCACCCGCTTGGCCTGCTTGATGGCAGCACATGTCTCACAGTCATGGATGACCTGTGAGACAATGTCCTTGGTTAAGTCCACCCCTCGGTCACGAGCCCATCTGTATGTTGCATCTCTCCCCTGGTGACCGGAGGCGTCATGGGCCCATCGAGCCAGAAATAATTCTCCTTTGTGCTGCCAATCCAGATCCACCTGAGAGACTTTAATCCTGGCAGCTCGGTCCGCCTGCTCGTTGTTATGATGCTCCTCATTAGCCCGTTTCTTGCCTACATGAGCGTCTACGTGACGGACCTTCACACTCAGCTTCTCTACCCGGCCAGCGATGTCCTGCCACATCTCCGCCGCCCAGATGGGTTTCCCTTGGCGCTGCCAGTTGGCCTTTTTCCATCGCTCCAGCCATCCCCACAGAGCATTGGCCACCATCCATGAGTCAGTGTAGAGATAGAGTCTTGGCCACTTCTCTCGTTCAGCTATATCCAAAGCCAACTGAACGGCTTTAAGCTCTGCAAACTGACTTGACCCACCTTGTCCTTCGGTCGCTTCTGCAACTCGCCGTGTGGGACTCCATACAGCTGCCTTCCATTTTCGGTTTGTCCCTACAATGCGGCAGGAGCCATCCGTGAAGAGCACATATCGCCTTTCATCTGCTGGTAGCTTGTCATATGGTGGGGCCTCCTCAGCCCGTGTCACCTTCTCCTCCTCTTCTTCAGAGGATAGTCCGAAACTCTCACCTTCGGGCCAATTGGTGATAATTTCCAGAATCCCAGGGCGATTAGGATTCCCTATCCGGGTTCGCTGCGTGATCAGAGCGATCCACTTACTCCACGTGGCATCGGTGGCATGATGTGTGGAAGGAACTCTTCCCTTGAACATCCAGCCCAGCACTGGTAGTCGGGGTGCCAGGAGGAGCTGCGCTTCGGTGCCGATTACTTCTGAGGCAGCTCGAACTCCTTCATAGGCAGCCAGGATCTCTTTCTCAGTTGGTGTATAGCTGGCTTCAGATCCTTTGTATCCCCGACTCCAGAATCCCAGCGGTCGTCCTCGGGTCTCCCCAGGCACTTTCTGCCAGAGGCTCCAAGAAGGGCCATTCTCCCCGGCTGCGGTGTAGAGCACGTTCTTCACGTCCTGTCCTGTCCTTACTGGCCCAAGGGCTACCGCATGGGCAATCTCCTGTTTAATTTGTTCAAAGGCTTGTTGTTGTTCGGGGCCCCACTGGAAATCATTTTTCTTCCGTGTCACAAGGTAGAGAGGGCTTACAATCTGACTATACTCGGGGATATGCATCCTCCAAAAGCCCACAGCGCCTAGGAAAGCCTGTGTTTCCTTCTTGCTGGTTGGTGGGGACATGGCTGCTATTTTGTTAATCACCTCTATTGGAATTAGGCGGCGTCCATCTTGCCACTTCACTCCTAGGAACTGAATTTCCTGAGCAGGTCCCTTGACCTTACTCCGTTTAATGGCAAAACCGGCTCTTAGGAGAATCTGGATTATCTTCTCTCCTTTCTCGAAGACTTCGCCCGCTGTGTTCCCCCATACAATGATGTCATCAATGTACTGTAGGTGCTCTGGAGCCTCACCCTTTTCCAGTGCAGTCTGGATCAGTCCATGGCAAATGCTGGGACTGTGTTTCCACCCCTGAGGCAGTCGATTCCAGGTGTACTGCACACCTCTCCAAGTGAAAGCAAATTGTGGTCTGCACTCCGCTGCCAAAGGAATGGAGAAAAAGGCATTGGCTATGTCAATGGTGGCATACCACTTGGCTTCCTTGGACTCCAGCTCGTACTGGAGCTCCAGCATGTCCGGCACAGCAGCACTCAGGGGTGGTGTGACTTCATTGAGTCCACGGTAATCCACCGTCAGCCTCCACTCTCCGCTGGACTTACGCACTGGCCATATAGGGCTATTAAAGGGTGAGCGAGTCTTGCTGACCACCCCCTGGGTCTCCAGTTCACGGATCATCTTTTGTATAGGGGTCACAGAGTCTCGGTCGGTGCGGTATTGCCGACGGTGCACTGTTGCTGTGGCTATCGGTACCAATTGTTCTTCAACCTTCAGTAGTCCCACAGCAGAGGGGTCCTCTGAGAGACCAGGCAAGGTGTTCAACTGTCTGATTTCCTCCGTCTCCACAGCAGCTATGCCAAAAGCCCAACGAAGTCCTTTTGGGTCTTTGAAATACCCACTCCTCAGGTAATCTATGCCAAGGATACACGGGGCCTCTGGACCAGTCACGATGGGGTGTCTGTGCCATTCCTTCCCAGTCAGGCTCACTTCAGCTTCCAGTACAGTCAGCTGTTGGGATCCCCCTGTCACCCCAGAAATAGAGATGGATTCTGCCCCTACGTATCTTGATGGCATTAATGTACATTGTGCGCCAGTGTCCACTAAAGCCTTATATCTTTGTGGCTCTGATGTGCCAGGCCACCGAATCCACACAGTCCAATAGACTCGATTGTCCCTCTCCTCTACCTGGCTAGAGGCAGGGCACCCCTAGTCCTGGTCATGGTACTCATTGTGCTCTTCTTGTGGGTATGACCTGGAGGTCCCTTCGAGAGGATCAGACGTATCATCATTCCTGTACCGTCTGGAGTCTTGCCCACGAGAGACTGGAGCAACGTTTACCCTTGAAGAGTTCTTTATGGTATTTGTTCCTCTTTTCAGTTCACGTACCCGGGCTGCTAAGGAAGAGGTGGGTTTCCCATCCCACTTCCTCATATCTTCTCCATGCTCACGGAGGTAAAACCATAGATCGCTACGTGGAGTGTACCTTCTCTCCTTAGCTGGGGGACGCTGGCTCCTGATAGCAGAGACTCTTGTTCGTCCTGGCGAGATATGGAAAATCCCTTCCTTAATTTCTTCTCTTAGCTTCTGGTGTCCCTCTTCAATTTTCTCTTCTAGGCTTCGGACGTGTTCAGCCAGTTTGGTTTCCACAGATGAGACGTGGGCTCGTAATGGGGCGGTGACAGTGTCTTCATAAATCCTGAGTTTGCTAACCAATGCTCCCACCTTGTCCTCTCCCTCCCTCCATTGCAGCGTTGCTAAGTAGCGGGAATACATTTCTGGCCCGAGTCGTGCAAACTTTAACCACATTTGGGAGGTGCACTGTACGCCATCTGGACTCTTAGGGAATCTTTCATCCTCTGAAAAGATTATCTCCAGTACAGCTAACTCCCTTAAGCACCGGATACCTTGTTCCATCGTGTTCCACTGTCCTTGCTGTACGTGGAGGTCCTCCTTGCAAAGGTATCTCTCCCTCACACTGGACAACAGTCGCCGCCAGAGGCTGAGAGTTTCCTGCCTCCTTCCAATCCCCTGATCAATGACTACATCTCGAGACAGGGATCCCAGCTGTCTGGCTTCACTCCCATCTAGGATCGTATCGTTAGCTGCGGCATCCCAGATTCGGAGCAGCCAGGTCAGAATGGACTCGTTCGCCTGTCGTGTGAACTCTCTCCGGAGCTCACGTAGCTCACCCAGGGATAGGGACCGAGTGATTATTTCTGGCTCTGTCTCCTCCGGTGGATGTGAAGGTCCCGCCTCTTCGTCATCATTTGCTATGCGAACTGATTTAGTCTTTGATTTCCTTTTCTGGACAGGGGCGACTGCTATTGGTTTTGCTTGTTCTTCTGGCTCCTCGATGGTTTGTGTGGACACGGTGCTGGTTGGTTCATTTCTTTCTCCCTCTGACTCAGCTGTGGTTTGGGTGGACGTGGTGTCTGCGGATTTGCTCCTTCTCTCCTCCCCCTGACAGTGCTGTATCATGTCAAGCAGTGCCCGGTAGGCAGTGGCCAGGGCCCAGCAGGTTGCTGTGAGCTGGCCATCTCTGGAGCTGCCAGAGCATTTTTCCTTCACCAGTCTTATCATGCTAACAGGATCCTGCAGTTGTTCAGGGGTGAATTTCCAGGTCATTGGAGGGGAAAACTTTTCCAAATACTGGCTGATGGCCTCCCACTTCCCGTGCCATTCAGCATTATCTGCTCCCAGGGCAGGTGTCCAACCAACCTCCCTAAAAGGCACTTTTCTGACCCTAAACATGGTGTACACAGTACAGAGCAGACAGAGCAACACTAACAAT
Source organism: Manacus candei (assembly GCF_025592945.1). Lineage (NCBI taxonomy): Eukaryota > Metazoa > Chordata > Aves > Passeriformes > Pipridae > Manacus > Manacus candei. The sequence goes on along the minus strand of NW_026138059.1, from coordinate 19,562,316 downwards.
AACATTATGCTGTCCTTAACATCAAAAGGGAACTCAATATTTTCAAAAACTGTTTTAGCAGGTCTGAAGGGGAAGAAGGAGGTGGGAGGCTGGAAACCATCCACCCCTGTTCCCCCAAAAAGCTGGGTACGATTTTTAATGAGGCCCCAGAGGTAGCAACCCAAACCAGGACAGGCAAACAGGACTGAATACACATTTACAATGAAACTCATTGCTTCTGATGTTAGAATGACATAAACATAATATATTAATAAAACAATTTGGATCCCTCTCCCTGGTCTTAAAGAGAGCATCAAAACAGGCAAATAATACGCCATCTGTGGAAATATGAACAGGCTCAAATACAACATCCATGTGAGTGCATCAAACAACATGGTGATCAGGGAGTTTCTATATTCAAATAGACAAATGCTTCAAATGAAATTGTGATTCTGACTTCTCTCTCTCTGCCCCACGTTGGGCGCCAAAATGTGCTGGTTTAAAAGTTAACCAGCAGGGGGAATGAACCCAACTCAAAGGAGAGATTATAAGTCAGAATAACAATTTATTAAAATAATACAGTAAGTACAATAATACAAACAAACAATTGGTCTCAACCCACAAAAACCCAAATGTATAACCCAGTACCCTGGGGCCTGAACAAAGTGGTGTTCCTTGGGCCCTGTTTGAGTCCAAAGTAAAGGGAGAGGGGAAGAACCTGCTGGTGGGAGAGCTGCTGCAGTCTGGCCAGAACTGGTGATCGCAGTCCAGTGGTGGTCTAAGTCTGGTTGAGAGCGATGAGATGCAGCCGTCCTCTGGATCCCACGAGTGGGTTCAAAAATGTTCTAAAACTCCAAGATTATATATCCTCCAGTTCAGGCAGGAATGCTTGAGCTTGGTACTCTCCTCAGGGCGGGGAGTTCACAAAGGGTGTGAGGACAGAAACATCCTCCTATCTCACAGGCCTCTTAACACCTAGTTTATAGCCTGAGGAGTCAGGCTCTATGGGCAGAAGGTGCGAATAGTCTATTGACAACAATAGTCTAGTTTCTGGGAAATGACATGGAAGGCTATAGAATACAGTTTTGGGTTACACCCACCATGCTCTATGGGCAGAAGGTGCGAATAGTCTATTGACAACAATAGTCTAGTTTCTGGGAAATGACATGGAAGGCTATAGAATACAGTTTTGGGTTACACCCACCATGATGAACTGATCTCAGCTGTCCTAACTAGGACAGCTGGGTCCTGGGCAACCTGTTGTAGGTGACCCTGCTTTGAGCAGGGAGTTGGACTAGACAACCTACAGAGATCCCTTTCAGCATCAACCACTCTGTGATTCAGTGACCTAATCTTTCGAAACCTTACAGACACCTGACTGCATTTTACTATTGTACTATTCTCTTTCCTAACAAGATACACTTATTTCGTTTTCCTTGACAACTGACAATTCTAAACAAAACAGTTTTGTCAGTAACTCCATGCTATTACCACAACATGGATAAATGCTTTTATGACATAAAAGATGCACTTAATGTCAACTATGGCAAAAAATAGTTTTATATGCATGAAAGTTTTACTAAAGACAAATATTGCAGAAAATTCTTAATTTAAAAGATTTTATGGAACACACTGTCAAATATAGCAGTTCAATGTCAGATTCCCATTTCCCTCCAGTGAACCTATTTCAGAAGAGTTCAGTTCAGAGTTTGAATGACACAAGCTAAACCTCACTGGTAATATGAACTACTATCTCATTCAGTATCACATTTCCCAGCATACCATCTAGGCCATGGACACAGACTATAAGATGTATTCCTTCTTCTGAACAATCATCCTCTTCCATGCTGAAATATGGTACCGAAGAAGCCAGTTTGAAAACATCACTATACATAAATCCAGGAAGTTTAAGTTGCCTCAATTCTTCTTTGGCCTGTAGGAAACTGGAACAAAACCATATTTATGATAAAATAACTTTTACTATTGCTAGACAAATGTGGGGTCTTCTATGAAACTGTCTTCTACTGCCTTTTTGCTACGTATTCTATGTAATTGATACAAAGGAAAATATATTTATCAAATTACTACCTTCAGAAAACAAGCTATTTCCTCAAAACATTTTTTATTGCAGATTGCTACAGCCCCTTTTCCTCTGCAACAGAAATTGTATCTCAAGCTCTACTCTCTTCTCTCCTTTGAACATCTCTGCAAACTCCGAAGTATTTCTGAAACCACTGAAGACTCTGGGTTAGTTCTGGTCTTGACCAAGCAACAGTTTTGTTTACATGCAGTAACAAAATTACAGGAATTATAACCAATCAGAACTCAAGGTAAAGATTTCCACTGACTTTTGATAATTCTTGCCAAACTTATTTCCTAGGTAAACAGAGATCTGGAGTCAGTTCTGTAATCACTGACCATAAGGTCCCTCTGGTAGGCTGAATAGCTGATACTTGCTTCAGAAGCAGCCAGATCCAGATTTCTGATCTTTTACATATTATATGAAGGCAAAAACTAGAAGGTTTTTAACAGCTGAGCTCCCCAAGTGCTGGGAGCTCCTTGTGTTCCTCCCTTTCTCTGTGTATTTTGTGTATGACCTTCCTACCTAATTAATTGTGTATCGGTTTCCTGCAGCCCTTCAAGCTTTATGCTTTCCTATGCTTCTTTCCCTCCTTAATCCTTCTGTTCTGCACAATCCCTCACAGTGTCATGCTGTATCCTATCCTGTTTTGCCTGCTGTTCCCCTCCAATTCTACTTTCTGTCCTCTGTTTTCCAAGCTTTATCTTTAACTCATTCCTCACTAATTGGCAGGCACGGGCCTTAATGAAGTCAGCCTAAACAGAAACCACTGCTGGCAGCTGGTCTTAACACTGCAGCAGAAGTTGCTCGAGTTCATAAGGCACATTTTCTGAACTGAACAAACCAAGGCTGGTTCTCTATAGAGCAGATCATGCCTTCTGGATTCACAGTTATCTCATGCTCCAGAAGACACTGCTTTTTCCCAAGGCCAAGTCCTTGATTTTATTCTGAATTCACTCTTTTATTGTTATGGAACAACCTGAGTAGTCTCTGCTTTTCATCTCTCCCAGTCCACACCAGTACACACTCTCCACTATTTCAGAAGCTACTTTTCCACTTTGAACCTGTTTTTCTCAACCACTGACTACACAACCCTTCCTCCTGTTCTCAGCTGCTTTTCACAAACTATCTGGTCTTTTCTGCCTCCAAAGCATTCTCCTTGTTTCTACCTGTCTTCTAAATTTTCTTTTCTCTGATAGCAACATTTTATTTCCATTACAACACATTAGCTGCTGCTTCCCACGTTCAGTTAGCAGGTGGGGGTTATCAGGGAAACTCCTATGTTTACAGCAAGAGGATCCCTGCGATCTCTGATGTTCCTCTAAATTTGGCTTTCCTGGTATCTGAACTGCAGTGTAACTGTGATCTCCAAGGTGTTACATTTTTGATATTTAAAGTTAAGATTTAAAAATACAGCCATCACCATGGTTTGCACTGCACATGCTTCACTTAACTAATCAGATGGACAACCAGTTACAGAATGTTTTTGGGTTTGTTTTTAAACAAAAAGCATATTTTCCCAAGCTTGCTATTTTAACAGTTTCCATTTCATTAAATGTTATTTTTTATGCTCAGTATCCATTACAACATGACTTTTCAGATGAATTATTTTTTTTTAAAGTAACATATTAGAGAAACAAAAAAATTTGTATTCTGCTTGAAGTTTGCCAAAGCACATGAAATTACAAGATAACTGATAGAAGGAATTCAGTGCTAGCACACTGTTAAGTGAACATCTAAAACACGCTGTTACCTGAGCATGCAGAACCCAAGGCACAGTCCTGGGGACACCCTACAGCCCAACCATGCTTTTTTTCCCCTTCTATACTATACTAACTTAATTTCTAAAAGTAAAAAACTTTGTTTTAAAGCAATCACTTACGCTAAGACTTGAGGTTTTGGGGAGCTTTCATACCAGGAAACAGCTGATGCTGAGCTGTAGGATGTGCTGCCTGGCTGTTGTGTAATTGCATCAGATTTATTCTTTGAAGAACAGATAACATTGCAAGGAGAGTCTCTCAGAGAAGATGGAAAAGACAGACAACCAGGAGTACAGACAGGAGGCACAGTCATTACATCTTGCAGGTGTCCACTATCAATCCTTTCAGATCTCAGAGCTCTGTCTTCTGCTAAGCCATGATCCTGGTCAGCACTGGAAGCTCCATCTAATATACTATAGTCTGTTTCTTCATAATACCCATTTTCAATCATTTCTTGATCCTCCTCTTCTTCCTCGTCTTGTTGGGAAGAACAAATAATTTGTTTTTCATATGCCTCCTTTTGAGGGCTAACAGGATTGCTGTTGTCCACAGGCCAAATATCTGAAATATCTGTGCTGCTTCGAGAGCCAAAATAGTTTTCGACAAGCCCTTGTTTTACCATGTCAGCACTACCGGTTGGAGAAGGATTATCTGTACCAGTTTCACTTTTAGCTATTGACAGTTCTTCAGTTGTCTCCTTTAGTTCTAAAGGCTTGTTATGTTTTCCTTCATTTGTTTTTTCAACCTCATACACTGCATTTACAGATGAAGAACCTGAAACAATAGATGGCTCACCCATACAAGTAATTTCCAAATGCAATTTAACTGCTTCTTCTGCAGCATTAGGATGCCTTTCAAGGTCCTGAGAATCCTTGCAGGTTGTGCTAGGGTCTGCCTGTGGGCTATAATTTTTCACATCAGTAGTTGTTTCAGATGAGGACACGTCTAACTGTAATCGATCTTTTGTTCCTGAGAGCGAGGAATGTATAGACAGAGTTTTGTTATCCAAGTGCCCTGAAAATACAACACACTGTTGATTTGATGTTTTACTGTCATCACATTTTGTCAAGTCAATCGCTCCTAGATCCAATACCGTTCTGCTGTCACTTAGCTGGCATTCAGGTACAACAGATATCTTTGAATTCTCATCAGGTGACAGCTCATCATCATCTGAAGGCAGTGAATTTATGGATGTCAGGGATGACTGTATTTCACTTACAGCACTCGTACTCTCAGTGCAATGGCTTTCTACCGCATATTTTACAGCACAGTCCGCTTTTAGTAAAGGCTGAGGAAATACTCTCTCACCATTGTACGTGCTTTGCCCTTGAATATTTTCAAAAACATGATCAGGGTTGGGGTGAGTTGCAAAAGAACTTGGTTCACTTTCTACACCTGAATCTGAAAACCTAGAAGAGGCACAGGTCACATTAACATCTGGTAATTTAGTCATGTCTCCACTTGCAGAAAGTTGACTTTCTTTCGTAGAAAGAGTAGGCGGATTATTTTTCATTTTTGTTAAGGTGTCACTAGTATGATGACAGTTTCTCTCATGAGCATCTTCCTTTTCAAGGACTGGCTCCGGTTCTCCCGAATTAAATTTATTTCCAGATTCTGAAGGATGAAAACTGAGTGTCTGCAAATTCTCTCCGTGCACTCCACTTTGTGGAAACTCAGCCCATGATCCAATGTGAACCACTACTTTCCCCCCTTCATAAGGATTCTTATTACTTGGTTTGACCTCAATTGTCCTGACTCCTGAGGAAGCTGGTTGACCTCCATGACAACCTTCAAGTGTACCTCTCTGCTGTAAAGCACTATCTGCTTGAGTAGTTCCAGAACCTGTCTGGGAGATAGTCAGTCTATCAAAAATAGCCTCATTTTCACAGTGCACAGGACTACTTGGACCCGGTTGGTCACCTTCAATCTTGGCAGCCTTTTCCTCAGTTCCAGATGGTAAAAATGGAAGTTCTCTTTGATTTATCTGCTTGGTGCAGGTCTTTGTATCACAAGGAAATCCACCTAATGTAGGGTCCAGCCCTTCGTTAGCATTGTATGAAGGCTTGCCTTCTGAGCTTCTAGAGGCATCTTCCAGTGCTGCACTTTTCAAACATTTGTAGCCTACTAAGACCACAGAGTCCTTTGAGTTCTGTTTTATGACTTTTTTTGTGTTCTCAGGTTTCATTGTTTTCATGAGCTTAGTAACCTTAACTTTGGATTTATTTGCATCTTCATTTTTCCCTTTCAAAGCTTTTGTTAGCATCTTTTCAGTTTCTGAATGCCAAAAGATGGAGGCACCGGCAGGTCTTATTTTCAGTTCCGGGCTAGTAAAACCAGCAACAAAACCTTCTTCAGCTTCAAATTTATCCAGTTTATTGGACTCTGCCCTTGGAAGACTCTGAACTACCAACCAGGGTACATCCAGATCTTTCACCAAAAAAGTGTGTGCGTGGGGAAAACAAAGAGAGAAAAAGATTGTTTATCAATATTATGCAGATAACTGATGCTATAAAACACTAGCAATTATAGAATGTTACACATCCTCAAAACTCAAGCTAAAAAGCCATATCCAAGCAAATAAATTACTCCTTTAAAGCCAGCAAGAAATTTAAAGAAAAATACTCAGGTTTTACATAATTTTTTGCTTATTTCTTCCAAAAGGAAACTACTGTGAGGCATGTTTACCTTCAGTAATTGAATCTAAATATCGATCTTCAAAGATAATAGGCAAAGAGTTCATATCCCCATCTAGTTCACTGCATTCAATAGGGAGAGGTGGAAGAGAACTGCAGAAGGAAGTATTTTTGATAGCTGCACACATCTGTAGATGACTTTGAGCACTGAAAAAAAGGAAACGGTCCTCCATGAAAAAAACAGAACTCTTTTATTTTTACACTGACAGAAATTAGCAACAGTTTAATTTACTTTAATAGAAACTTTTCTACTAATTAGCTATTAATAACGTTAATATTTAATAACTTCTTACATAACTTTCATTACTTTAAATCTGTAGTGAGAACGTAAGTTTCTCTTCAATTTATGTATTTTTGCAAGACACATTCTACTCAACAAAAGCTACAGGATAACAGTTCTACATCTACATACTGTGCACTTCCAAAGGCTACTCACTGTAGTTCTTGATAGGCAAGAGCAGCTTGCCTAGGATGCTCAAAACAGAAGAATGCTTCTGCAAATCTGCGCACCTGCAAGATCCAAATGAAGTTAGAGCTTATTTTACATTACATATAATTTAAAAAAATCCACCAGCATTCCTGCACATCAATGTTATTCATTTGTATGTATAATATAGACAGTTCCCTTTTTTTTTTGAAGCGTTCTATCTGTGTGGGAGGGAAGGTGATGCCACAGACAAGACTAAAGACTGAAACAGGAATTTTAATTTGTGCATTGGATAACTTGGAATTACATTAGATTTAACTGCCTGCTGAAAACTTGATTGCCAATCAATCAATCATCCAAATCAGGCTCACCCGAAACAAAAACACACAAAAATATTGTGAGATATTCCAATGAGAAGAAAGGAAATGACTGTTTGATGGATGCTTCTGAATGAACCTGAGGATTACCTTCAGAAGTAGAAACCTATTAGATATTCTGCAGTCTCAAAATACAGAGAAATGTTTCAAACTTTCCACAGAGTCTCTAGCCCACAGTAAACTACTGAGCAAAAAAATCTTTTGTTGGTAAATATTCTGTCTGCAAATGATGAAGACAGTAACAGAATGTATGTTAATTATAAGCACTGTATTCAAGACTTAATTGGTTGAGGTCAATAAACAATATGATATTTAAAGAGTACTACTAATAACATAGGAGAGCATATTTTTTTACCATCCAATATGTAGTGTTAAAATAGAGTGTGAATTGTACAGCAACTTACTACGAATAAAACCACAATCAGTGTACTAAAAATGCAGTATCTAGAAATCTCAAAGTTAAGGTTTTGCAAAATGAGACTTCTCACATTTCCAGTATTTTATATAAATACTAATTCATTCTATATGCATTTTATTTTTAAAACTGCCCAATCACGTGCATCAAAAAATCAAAGAGAATGTGCTATGCAGTGGTTGTTGGCACTGCTTGTGCATTAACATCAATTTGTTTGTATCAATTAAAAAAAAATTTCTAGCCCACTTAGAGAATCACATATGTTAGTCTACTGAAAAAATAATTTATTTACCAACCACTTCCTGGCCTCCTATCCCTTTATATCTTCAATATACTCGGTGTTTTCCTCTTTAAGTTATGGAATTTCCCAGACTGTGGGAGTTTTCAGTGTATATGGTGAAGCATCAGACCTAGTTTAATTCTCTCAGCACTTTCACTCAGAGCTGTGGCCAGCATCTGCATCCACCCTGAGCACAAACATGGCACTAGGAAAACCTTGTGCATTAACTGGCAAACATCAGGCATGCAGGACCACATCAACTTTGGTCAGAGACAAGCACTTGCAGGGGAGTTCATTTTCCCTCCTGATACACTGCCCAGCATACTTTCAGAGAGTACTGTTTGCATGAAGTTTATATTCTGCAGCTTCTACACCTTCCTTTTTTTGTTTTCTTAACACAAGAAAATCTGAGGAAAAAAATTGTTCCGAGGTGCTTAAGAAAAAAACCAACCCCAAACCACAAACATTAAACCCCCAATCTCCAACCTGCTCTAGAAGCTGAAAAATCCTCTCCCAACCTCCCAGAATTTATTTAGCTGTATTACATGAAATTAAACTCAGTCATAATATCACCTCTAAATAGTCATGGAAAATGTTTTGAAGTAAAAAGAAAACACTAAATTCGATACTTCCTGGTAAATGCAACTTCCACTCTCAGCAATGACAAGGAACTCAATCTGCTTTTCTTCAGAATTTGTTGTTAGGAGTTTATGTGTACACATGTGGGATTAGAACTAGTGTTCCTAAGTATTCTACTGTGTTTTCCCAGCTGGCTTTTCTAAATAGACATTTACATTGCAAATACATGATTTTGTCAGAGCTAATCCTCAGTCCCTCCCCCAGAAAGGGAAAAGACTTATACAACAGACTTAATAGATTTTACAGCATAAATCCTAAATTTTAGAATAACTGATCATGAAGGGTGGACATTATTATTCTAAAGCAATTTAAAAATGAATTTAAGATCCTAATCAGTCAGGTAATAGTTACAGGAACGTTGCCAAATTAGTAGATTTCTGTGGTATATGTCATGAAAAGAGCACACAGCTGTTTCCCAGGACGTAAGCAAGGTAGTTTTGAGTTTAGATGTGAGCACTTTACCACATAAAGTAACCGGAGTTATATGGAGACCAAAAGTATGGTTTTTAAGGTTCTCCCAATGTAAACAGAAGACTTTTATATAAAAACTGCTGTGGAATATACATTGTGTCTCTGCGCATTTATTACTAGCAGTCAGAAATCTTAGTTTTACTCCTATTTTAGGACTAGTGAAACTGAAAGAAATAATTCTGGAAGAGTACGTTTAGACCTACCAGAAGATGTCACTAGGGAACAGAGATGAACCACTTTAGTGTTCAAACATTTGGTAATATAAAGTAACATACTCTGGGCAGTTTTTTCAATAAAACACAGTTGTAAACCTTATCAGCATGATAATGTAGTGGACAGTTCTAGTATACCTAAAGTGTTCCTGACTTTTTAATGTAGCGCTTACTATTCCAAGTATTTGAAAATAGTTAAACATTAAAACATTTAAGTAAACATGAGTAAAATTATTAAAATAATAATTTGAATACTTAAACAACACTTAAGCAGAAATACGTGTTTTATAAGCTTGTAGACAAAGAGGGTGAAAGCCATTTGACCAAATACAGGTGGCAGGTATTTCCAGGGGGTATTTTAACACCACCACCACAAAATAACAAAAAATACCACAAATAACACAAAACCAATCAGATTAATCACTCTCTAAAAGGGTTCATTCATCTTAGATTAAAAATAAAAACTTTCCCAGGGAGAAATTTCCTGTGGAAGTACAGTCTGGAAATATTGGAAGAAGAAAAGATAAAATAAAATGAGATTTAGCATCCAGTAGCAAACACATCAGATTATCTGTTTCCAAAATAAAAAGGTTTAATCAGAGGAACAGAATTTTGTATACAACAAAACTTTATTACCAAAAGGACAGATAAGACTCTTAAGATGAGAAGTATTAGGTCATCTTTAGCCTGGAGAAAAGGCTCAGAGGAGACCTTACCGCTCTCTGCAACTACCTGAAAGAAGGTTGTAGCAAACTGGGAGTCAGTTTCTTCTGCAAATGGCCTTAAGTTGCACCAGGGGAGGTTTAGACTGGATAATAGGAACATTTTTTTCACAGAAGGGGTTGTAAAGCATTGGAACAGACTGCCCAGAGAAGTGGTGGAATCACCATCCCTGGAAGCGTTCAAAAAACGTGTGGATGTGGCACTTGGCAACATAGTTTACTGGTGAACATGGTGGTGCTGGGTTGACAGTTGGATCTGATGACCTTAAACGCATTTTCCAGCTTTAAAAATTCTATGATTCTAAATATGAACATAGAATCTCTCAAGAGAAGAACTAGTAGGTCATCTTTCCAATCTCAACTAAATTCAATACCCATAAAACCTGCATCATTTGGAATGTGCAGATAAGGGCTCTAGTGAAACATGATCATTGTACTTTTCCCAAAGTAAGGTTATACAAACTCTCAGAATATAAATTCTCAGGAGAATCATAAGGTATCCATAAAAGTATAGTGACAGATAACAAAACAAGTGAGTGTAACAGCAACTCAAAAGGACATAGGTCATGCAACCATTTCATAGTTCATGAAATCAAATTATAGGTTTTTTTTTTAAAAAAAGGGAGGAAGGGAACTCCTATTCAAATTTTTTGCAAACTGGAAAGCATCATAGAAATACTTTTAATATGTGCAATATCCCAGTTCACACAGGATAATTAAATACTTCGGTTTATACTCCCTACAATAATTGCAGTAAAATTCAATAATTAAGGTATTTATGAGTTAGGGAAGATGACTTACATCACAGATTTTAAAAAGAACCACATATAAGAAGCTGAATACATAATCATTAGCAGTATCTTTTCTGGAGCAGTAAAAATTAAAATATTCATTCTTCCTTTTATTAATTATAAACTCCTACAAACAGTAATATATAAGCAGCTTAATGCAAGTGCAGATTAAGTGAAACAGTTTTCTTGTTTCATACCTTCCACCAGTTAATTTGAAGGATTTCAGAATTTATAGGAAATGTACAGAAAGGTATGTAAGATTCATAGACAGTAAAATGATCACTTTCCTATGGGTAGCACGTCTAACAAATTTTTTTCTGAAAGGTTCCATTTATTCTCCAGAATTGGCCATTTCCACAACCATGACTCCCTCATTAAACAATGTGATTTATCAAGTAAGAGTAATGCTTTAGTTCATACCTGAATATATTTCACTATGGGAACCAGCACTTGCAGCAGTTTTGTGTGCAGAGAGCCCACAGTAACTGTGCACACACACACACACACACACACACACAGACACAGACACAGACACACACACACAGACACAGACACACACACACAGACACAGACACACAGACACACAGACACAGACACACACACACAGACACAGACACACAGACACAGACACACAGACACAGACACACACACACACAGACACAGACACACACAGACACACACAGACACACACACACACAGACACACACAGACACACACACACACACACAGACACACACACACACACACAGACACACACACACACACACACAGACACACACACACACACACAGACACACACACACACACACACAGACACACACAGACACACACACACAGACACAGACACACACACAGACACACAGACACACACACACACAGACACACACAGACACACAGACACACAGACACACACACATACACGCACACGCACACACACACACACACAGAGACCAACTGTGTGCACATGTCCTCACTATAGATGGTTTTATATACATAGACACGCACTCACATGCCCCAGACCATGCACATCTCTTCTTTTCTAAAATCCAACTTAACAGACTTTTCAAAGCTTGTGAATGTTATAAATTCTTAGTTCAGAAGGAAATGCATTTTGTTTTATGATGTAAGCAGGCAGCCTAAAGGCAGCAGAGAAGTAAAATGCAGGGTGGGCACTAGGCATGGCTCCCACAGAGAAATACAACAGTTTGCACAAACGTAACTTATTCTACAGAATGCAATCTGCCTTCTGAACTGCATTTCTTATTCAAAAGAACAGTGAATTAGTTGGTTCATAAACATATTTTAGGTATTATATTCTAAGAATATTATAATTATACACAAGGTAACAAATGCAATACAACAGCTCCCTTTATGATTCCAACCAACTTTTACAACTATAACTAGAAAAATTATAATCTAGAGTCTCATTTTGATACACATTTCTGTAACAATGTGTCCTAGTAGCCTATGAATATGCCTAAGTCAATACTTACTCTTAATGTGTGATGCTCTTGTGCTAGTAAAGCTGTGACCTCCTCTTGTAAGGTAATGACCTCCAGAAATTGCCCCCAGAGAGCCATGAGAAGTGAGCAAAGCTGAGCAAGATTCATATTTATAAGTTCTGCCAGTTCATCAGGATTTTCCATTTTCTGAAGTCAGAAAAAAATAGTTACATGATTCACTGATAAAACCATAATGTACAGACAAGAACTAAGAAAAAAGAAGTGTCCTTTATCTTAGTGAGAATTTTCATTTAAAACCAACTTCCAAATGAGAACTGTTTTGACTAAGTATCAGAACTGAATCAGTTCATGTTACAACAGTAACAGATTATTTTATGTTGTATTAAATATTATCCAGTTGCCTTTTAGAATTAGGACTCCTGACCATAAATTAAAGCAACAATTCCATTTATTGCAAAGATAACTGAGTTCAACTGCTGTATTTTCTAACATGCAGTTTTCTAACATACAGTGTGCCTGAAAGGAACAGGAATCAGGAAACCAAAAATCAATACTTGCTATGTTCGTCCAACTTTTTTATCAAAGTAAAAATTTAATAAAGACATCTCCATTTTAGAACAGTCACAACTCACAATAACCTTTGTAAGATGCTATATACCTATGTACACTTTAAGCATAGTCAGGAAGCAGTGTTATAGCACAGGCTTCCTAGAATCAGAGCACACCAAGATAAATTCAGTGTGAAACAAGTTTTTCTTTCTTAACAATGTACTGTAATCCTGTGACATGGTCCCACACCAGTCAATTGTACACTGCTAGGCTTATGTTCCCTGCCATTTTAGAAAAAAATACAGTTTTTCAGAAATTCATTGCAGGCACATAAGGCACTGAGGCAAAGGATTTAAAAAGAAAAGATAGTAAAGACCCAACTCAAGCAATATTAAAAAGCAAGTAGAAAAAAGGACTGAAAATATTAAAATACCAACTTAACAAGTGAGAGTGGAAATAAGAGAAACTTTTGATGTGAACCACACAAAAGAACAGAAAAGAGATAACAGAAAAAACATAAACATACTTTAGCAAGTCAAGGGAGAAATCAGAGAATTCAGGGAAGCTATGTAAATGTAAAAAATATTTTAATACATAGAGTAAGGTTATTAGTTGCCCATAGATAGAGAAAAGCGCTGGCTTTGTGTCCAATTATACAAATTACATCCTTTTAAAGGCAGTATTACATTTTCTTGCAGTTATTCTACTGCTACTGTAACAAAAGGTAAGCCCACTGCTCTTCCAAAGCCAGGCAGATGGCACACTCAGCAGCAATGCAGGGATAATCTTTTGAAAAAGTTTTAAAACCTGTTATTTAAACTTCGTTGTGACAAGGAAATTAGCTATTCTACTGGGGCTAGTTCTGACTATGGAAAGAGTTGGGGAGACAAATCTAAGTCATCTGAAGTACAGTGTATCCTCGAGAATGTTGAGAAAACAGGAAAAGGAGACAATAACAGAACAAGTCCTTCCAGATGAGGGGATCATTTGCAGAATCTGCTGTTGTACAACCTACTACTACTACTGCTTGATCTTGTAACACTGCTATCTGATACCATCAAACCCAAAGAATTCAAATTCTAAATGTAGAAAGTTCAAAATGTGATTTTCTTACAAGTAATCCACCTTTCTATAACCTACATTTGCATGATATGCAGAAGTTACCATGGCTAGTACTGACCCACTAACTCAGTTAAGTTTTGGTGTCAGTTGAGCAGTTTCTCTTTGGGCCAAGAATTTAAATAAGTGTTTGCTGCTATCCCTGAAACAGTTTATTCCCAAGCATATGAAATCACCACCCTCTACTTTTCTAGTTATTTCACATACTTAATACATTAAAAAATTGTACCTTTACTTCCTCACACAATTCTGTCAGACGAACTTCTACATCTATGTTTTCTGGAAAGATGAGAGGACACATCTATGAGTAACACACTTTCCAAGTTGCAAAGTGAAACCAATTATATCATCAAACAATTTTAAAACATTAAAAAGAACCCATCAAATAAAACTTGAAGTCATAGTAAGTGCCACAGTCCAGTAAACTGTAAACTCCCACTAAAACATTTTCATAGCAGTTTCTGAGACTGAGGACAGAACACAGTTAATAAAAAAAGTTTGCAATTATCAAGATCACTTATCGTGATACGCTGTCAAGGATACCAATTTTCCATTCAAAAATTAAATTTGAAAACAGTGTAATTTAGATGATACATTTTGCAGATTATTCATTTAGAGCTGCTCAGCTATTCAGCAGCAATGTCATCATTCACAACCAAGGTAATACAATTCCTCTCCTACCAGATTTTCCAGAGAAACCTTATTCTAATATCATTATTCTACAGGTATATTATTTATCTGATTTGCAAGATACACGAATACAAATAAAATTCTTAAATTGTCTGAGGAATCATATTTTAGTCAAATAAAACTGTTCTTTAAGTCATCTTTCTCTCAATATCTCAATGTTAAGAGCAAATTTGTCTTCCACAGTACGGCAGCTTAAACTGCATCTAAACCTTGAATGACTCATTTATGAAGAAAACAGATTTATTCCTTCATGTAGATGTTTTTCCTTGTTTATCATTCCTGTTGACTTAAGGGAATCTTATAAATTAAAAAATAATTTTGTACTAAGTTTAATTTCCTTCTACATCTGAGATGTAGAAGGAAACAAGTAACAAGGGAATAATTTATAAACCCCAAAATGGTCTGTAACAAGTATTTCTTTTTCATTTTTGAAACACAATATTAAGGAAAAAGACTACAATTTTTCTTGAAAACACACCAACAAAACATTCCTTGAAACCCACAATAATAAGCTCAGGATATAGATAATCAACACAGGTTTACAGAACAGCAACGATGTGTTTACTCAACTTATCTTTGAATTATACAACCTAGATCTGTAAGTATACATGGATTTTCAAGTAATTGCATCCAACATACTTAGGTTTAAACTTAATGCCACACAAATTAACTCATACAACTCAAAGTTCTGAGAAAATATGCAAATTGAAGGAATGCATGAAGTTCTCAGAAACAAATTTAAACAAAAGCTGTCGAAAGAAACTACACATACCTGTATTTGCTAAAGAGCACTTGAAGACAATTATTCCAAAAATATGTGAAAACAGCTTAAAATATGATACTACTTTTGGTGTGGCCAAATTTTGTCATTAGTGAAAAATTAAATGGTTTATTTATGACACAATACTGATTATTTATCTCGTTTGTCACACTTCAATTGAGAATAGGCTTGTTGAACAAGATTTAAAACTCTGAAATCTAAAATCATTACAGAAAACCCCAAACTACAATGCTATATTAAGAAAAAAAAAGGAACTGTGATAATACAAGACAAAAGGAACTCAAGCACTAAAATGTAATGTTCACCCAGCAACCATCTGATGCAATTTTGCTGACTCTGCTAAAAAATAGTTTTGTTTTCTTTTTACAACAAAACCAAAATGCAGCTGATGATGATTAAGCTGGTGACCTCCTATGAGACTGAAATGCCATTATATCCTTTTCCCATCAGAAACTTCCTTGTGCTTAAACAGCATGTCATCCTTTGTTCAGCATCAGGCCAACACTGACACTCTCCAAAGGGAGAACTGGCCATGTAGATATGGACAAATGCACCCTAAGCTCTGATAATGTCTTGTGTAGTGTTTGGAAGAATCAAATCTTGAGATACTAGAAGCAAAGTGAAAGATTTCTCAGAAAGAAAAATTAATTATCTAAAAAAAAATAAAAATAGAAGACTGTGTTGAATTAAATTAAACTACAATTTTTAGCAATATTTTTTAATGTTGATGACTGAACTCTTCAGTCATTTTAAAGAAGAACAATGCTAAACTAAAGAACAGCAATAATGTCTCATTTTATTATCTATATTCAGCCTAGCAGTAAGTAGCTCAATTCTGCAGACTTCAGAGTTTATCATATGTTCAAAATGGCTGAATACTGAAATAGTGTTCCTGTCTATAAAAGAATGTAATATTTTATATCATTATTAATAATATAATATTTTATAGTATCAATAAAAATCTGAGGGGTTATATCACCTGCTTTGAAAACATACCTAGGTAGGCGTCTCTCTGGGTTCGTGGATATTTTCTTCTGAGAAGGCGTTCATAAAGGACCTGCATGCTGGCCTTGGCTAGTTACAGGGATTGCACACACATGACTAGTTACTACACTCTGGTTTTCATCTGTGATTTATTATTTGCCTTAAAGTTAGTAAAAGAGCTTATTGCTAGCCTAGCAATTAGTGCAGTTAGACCAGTACATGAAAATACACCATTTTAGTGTAGTTTCTAGAGTGTCATTTGTGATACACATTAAGGTAGCATTTTTTTATTTCCTGAAACAAGTAATACTTAAATGCTCAATTACACTTATCAAGTCCAACAGTTGTCTGCACATGCTTCTGCAAAATCACTCTCTTGTGTTAAAATTATATGACAGAGCAACAGCAAAGCAAACAGAAGAAACAAAATTAGAGAGATAATAATTTAATCTAAAATAAAAAAGTGATGATTCTGGAGTTTAAACAGGATTAGATATTCTCTTCTGCAACGCCCATTTAAACTTCACAGATAAAACATCCACTATAAAATAGTTAATTTAAAAATTAAAAAAAATTGCAAATGACAGTTGTGAGGTTCAGTGAGCTTCAATTTCTTTATAGACATTTCAGAAACACAGCTTTTTTTTTTTACTGTTAGAAAAATTAGCGTTAATGGTAGGCATTAGTTATTTTTCATGAGCAAAAAGTAAGAATTAGTATTTACATTATTAGTACTTTTTATTACATCAATTGTCCCAATCAGTATATATATAAAATAACTGAAATAAATGAAAAAGATATTTACAAATACAAAAAACCAAAGTAATTCTAGCAGAGACATAATAAAAATAAAAAATCAAACCCACAGGAAACAAACTCTCAGCACAACACATACAATGAATGTTAAATGTAAGCTGTAATATTCTATTCAGATATTTATTTTGAGTATTTCTGTTCAAACTTTCATTCCCAAAGGTAAGCTAAATTGAAAGATACAACCCAAGTATGCAACTTGGTGGCTGGCTTTTTTCTATTATTTATATATATTGTGAAGGAATGTTTTAGGGGAGTTGAAGGTCCTGTCTCAAACACTTAAGCATCAAGATTTAGTCTAAGCCTATCCTTATAATAACAATAGTGCCATCAGACTCTATTGAGCTGATGGAGTGTGTCCAGGAGGGCAGTGGAGGTGGTGAAGGGAGTACAAGTCCTATGAGGAGCGGCTGAGGTTCTTTAGCAGGGAGAAAAGGAGGCTCCGGGGAGACCTTATTGCTCTGCAACTACCTGAAAGGAGGTTGTATCCAGGTGGGGCTCAGCCTCTTCTCCCAGGAAACTAGTGACAGGTCAAAAGGAAATGGTCTCAAGCTGTACCAGGAAAGGTTTAGATTGCATATTATGAAAAATTTCTTCACTGGAAGGGTGATCAGGCATTGGAACAAGCTGCCCAGGGAAGTGGTGGAGTCACCATCCCTCGAGGTGTTCAAAAGGCATGTGGATGTGGCGCCTGGGGATATGGTTTAGTGGTGAACATGGTGGTGCTGGGTTAATGCTTGGACTCCATGATCTTTAGAGGTCTTTTCCAACCTAAACGATCCTATGGTTCTATGATTTCGAAAAAAACACATTTGGACCTTAAAAGGAAGACTAAGAGCTGAGTTATTCCTTTAATAAGGTGTTTCCCTCCATATTAAGATAACTGACACAGACGTTCTTTGCAGCGTGTTGCAGTACTTTTACTTCCATAAAGGAAAAGCCTCAGTTTCTAGTATTTTTCTACAGATTTCTGATATACTCCCTCAAAAAAATTTCTTCCCCTAAAAACAGTTTCGTATTTTGTAATACACAAGTGAAACATTCTCTGTTTGAATCATTAATTGACCATATACGTTTTTAAAATAGCTTTCATATCTCAATTGCCAACCTTACTGTTTCACTATGCTTAGTTTTGACAATGGTAAAGTTAAACAATACAAAAATCAATGAATGCTGTCTACATGTAAATTCCAAAAGTCAGAACATGACTAAAAAAGGTATATGCTTGCTGAGAAAAAAGTCTAAATCATTCTTTCCAATGTCAATGTATTTTTCTTTTTTACTTGCACTGCTCTTCTACTTCACAAATTGAGGGTTGGCTCTCTAATTTATCTGCATTCTACAGAAATGTAATGTACATGTGCATTTCCATACATTTCATTTAATGCTTTTGCAGTTATTTTCATCAAATGTGGTTAACTAAAAGTCTTCATGGTACCTAAATCTGTTTAAAAAGTTACAATACAAACTGAGCCAGCAGCAATTTTTTCTTGTAGGTCTTTTTTCAGATAAGTTTCCATTAAAATATTCTTCTCAAATCAAAAGCTTACAGAGTTACAAATTTTTGTACAAATATGCAAAGTTTCCATATAACAAACAAAGAAGTGCAGTGTGCTACTTTGGATTAAGAGCTCTAACTTTCTCACCACTAAACATAGTGATTTGAAATAACTGCACAAATCAAGACCAACAAGAAAAGATATACTTGCATAGACTTAGGCTCTTATCTCCTTATTTTATTAGTAAGGTGACAGTACTTCTTTCTACTTTATTTTTTCTTCAAGCAAAAATATTTTAGATATACCAGGTGTATGAGATCAGTGACAGTTTAGTCTAGAAGAGCGTATTCTTAATGAACATTGACAAGAAAGTGATGCATTTTATTAAACTGAACGTACCCAGTTCAATTCGGTGAGAAGAGGGGAGCTCCTTTGTTATCATAATGAAATAGCTGTGTAACCCTTTGAAAGCAAGCAGTAAACTGGCACAAAGTGTATAGTGGAAATTATAAGCATGGCTGAGGAAAGATTCTGAAACAACAAAGCTGCAACCCTAAAATAAAGAAAAACGGCACACATTAATTTTGTACAATAAATGAAGTGTTAGGAGAATGACTAAAAAAGATAAACAATTGCCTCTTTTCACAAACTTGTCATTTTTGTGATTTTCAATGGATTGCAAGACATTAAAAAAGAAGTTTAAACACTTAATATTGTAAGAAGTTTAAACACTTAATATTGTAAGAAGTTTAAACACTTAATATTGTAAGCTTTCCACCTGTATGTTCCTGAAGCATGGAATACAGCCTTTTGGAACAATTTTTCTCATTTCCCTTATCACATGGCATCCCAAAGTAACTCCAACAAAATTCATTCTTTATCAAGTAATATTCCTGCAGAAAAGATATTCTCACCTCCCAACAGAATACAAATAAAATCTTAAACTGATATATTCTTACGTCTGCTGATAACTGTTTTGTGTAGTTATTGCCAAAGACCACACTTTCAAGAGAAGGAATCACAGAGTCCCTGTTTTGTGCTGGTGCATTCCTGTTCAACCATGTATTCTTCACTGGGCGAGGAAAACTGCAAAAAGCACAAGTGAATTGATAATTTGAACATACTACGTGTCACCAAGCTACCACAGTTAAAACAAATCCTTGATTTTTCTTGAAAAGTAGTAGAAACAAGGACCCCTCAGTAAGATCCTGTAAGTTCCTAGCATGGTGGTCTGCCCTTACAGAACCCTTCACAATGACCCAGATACCTCAATTAAGTCTCTGATGCTGTGCCAGGGGAGCAGTGCTTCTAAAGTAGTTCTCTTCAAAACAGGTCTCCAACTAGTTGGAGAAATTTAACAAATTATTACTCTCAGCTGTTCTGTGGCCATCTCTCACCATGAAGGTCAGCAGACTAGGCCAGGAGATTGTGGAACCTCTTCCTCATTATTTCTAAGGCAATTCTCAATTAATTTAAACAATATTCCTGAAAGTTTAAGCCAGAGAGATAAATTCTGAACTATAACAGGTAAGAAGTGTTCGTTTTCTGCCAACTTCGCTGTGGGGACTTTACCTCTTAAAAATGAAGCAGTAGCAAGAAGTTGAAAAGCTGTCACACAAACTGCCATTGCTGTTTTCCTAAGGGATGCCTGACCTCTGCCTACTGAGGAGGAGATCCCATCCTGAACCCCTGGGAGAACAAAGCAAACTGCAACAGTAGCCTTGTGAGAACAAAGAACTAGAAAGAATGAATGAAAAATAAATGAATGCAGAAAGTGAGGACTATTAAGTAACGGGCAGAAATAAGCAATGACAGGTTAATAAAAAAGAGTAGATTGCACAGGCCTCCAGGGCTGTAGCCAAGTAAAATTAGCTCCTCTCTTTCAATGGAAGTGTTAATACTGGTTGTTCACAGAGAAAGTGAACCTGGATGCTACTCTGAAGAACAAAACACTCAAAAAGTAAACCCCCCCATACGAAAGGAAGAGGTGTCAATAATGTAAGCATGATACAAACAGAGGAGGAAAACTGTCACCCATGAAAGCCCAAAGGATGAAGAGGAGTGATGCCTGCAATTTGCAGGTTTTTCAGAAAGAGGTGCTCCAGAAAAGTGAGCCAGATGTGGATACTGCAACTATCAAGTATTTGCTATGTACTAAATATGGGGGAGCCCAGCAGAAACAAAACACTGTAAATTTGAAAGTTTCTTCCTCTCCCCATCCTAAGCTGATTTAAGGGACAATGTGAATCCTTTTGTGGACACCAGCAACAATCTACTCTAAAGATAATGGAAGCAGTATAGAAGTTGCTGTTTTGTTCCAATATCTCTTCACACAAGCTGTATCAAGTTGAGGTTTGAAATTAATTCGCATTATTGTATCATCACTTGAAAAGCCAAAAACAGAGCTTTTTAAAAGGTCAGCAGGGACAAATTCGTTTCTAACTGTAAATTAGTAACAAAATCTATTTTTCAATTTCTGACAATGAAGTTAAGTTCAGCCCTACAGCTGTAGGATACATACAGGTTTAACGCCTCAATTTCAGTTGCAGTACAGTGTGGCAATGCACACTTTACATACACGATGCTACTTTAAGTGCATTAAAAAGTGCATTTAAGTGTATTTAACAGATGAAGTTTCCAACAATTCCCACCTCCTCAGTACTTGTTTCTATCCCATATAATTCTGCACTATCCCTTCAGACGTGTCAGCTCATCTACTCTATATAACCATGCCTAAAACACATCATCAAAACAACTCAAACCACTTGGAGAGGGGAAAAAAGAACAAAAAAGCACATAATCCAGTTGAATCCTCCACACCAGCACAACCCTATTGCACAGAACAGCTGTCTAACATACACAGAGATATAGCTCTGATGATGTGAAGACAGGCACAAGCAGTCAATACCTTAAGCTAAAGGTTTGGGCATTTACAGCACAGACTGAACTTGAATATGAACAAACTTAGGGGCAGTATCATTGTATATGTGAAGATAATGAAAGAAGGAAAAGATAGATATGCTAAAGAAAAAGCTGTTTAAAGAACACTTCATATGTGTGACTGTGTCTGACTGTACAGCCCTTTTTCACACTTAATTTTGACAGAGAAGTAAACAGATTGCAAAGGGTGACACAAGTAAATGATATAAAAAAGGCTCCAGTAAAAATGAGGCAAAATCTTTTTTAAAGAGAAAAGTAAATTCTCCAGTTCCATTTACTTTAAGAAAATAGTAAATGCATCATTTGCAGACATCACTGCCATTCAAGCAGTAACTGAAAACTGTGCAGATAAGATAGCTAACAGACGGTGCCCTATTTGTATTAATGGCAGCTATTTCAGTCACTAACTAGAGTGAGCAGCAGACCTGCCTGATTAGGAAAATTCATAAATATTTATACATACAAATATACATGTATAAATACAGATATTTATACATTCCTCCACTTCTCCGGTCTTGGGTATTATCTCTCTTCTACATTACATGCTCTTATTTCTAACAAAAAAAAAAAACACCCAAATTTTTTTCAGGTAACTTTGAAAACAAGAAGTTTCTCATCCCTCTGGGTCCAGTATTCTAAAATCACCATACAGAAAACAATATTGGCCATAGATTTTATTCCTTCTTAATTATTCTGTTTTTATAGCCTTTCCATTTGCAATTTATTAATGAGAGATTACCTTATCAATGGCTGATGCAGAGCAACCAAAGAAGCATGGACTATAACCGATATGACAGAAAGGTGGAAGTAATCAAACATAACGTTGACATAATGATGAAGGCCCTGGTGTAAGTTAAAGTGCAACTTTAAAGTTCGGCTACTAATTGGCTGTAGTGTGCTCAGGTCATCTGGTCTAAAAAGAAATTAAGAAACCAACATACAGTTAGAACATCTATACTTAAAATGCAAGTTATTAATAACTGACACAGCTGGCAATTTAGCACAGGTCTATACTTTGGAATGCAAAGGCATCTCCCCCAAGAAAAAAAATTTATCAGAATGAGACAAACCAGTTATGAAATCTTTATGGACTTGAGCAGTGGATTTCTTTTTAACCATCATTTATGTCTAATATGAACACACTACACCTACAAATAATACAGATCTAATCAGTTTAAAAAGTTAACATATATTGTCGCTTTAATAAAAACCTTCATATTTAAACTTACGAATAGTCTGTATCCGTGAAGTGTAGATCTAATGTTAGTAGAAAATTCATTTCATTAAGTGACTCCTCAATCTACAAAGAAATTGTAGAAGCATGAAATCTTTCAGGTCCCTTATTTGTACCAATTCAAATTGTACATAATGAAGACTGAATTATCTGAATATAGTAAAGTTGAATGACAGATTACCTTCCTCTCATCCAAGAGCATTTTTATTTTGAAAATCATCACATCGTTCACAGAAACCTCCTCATTTTTGTAAAGAATCTGAAATGTTTTACTGCAAACTATATTGTCATGGACTGAAGCAGGAAAGGCAAGATCTGTACCTGGAGAGAGAAACAAGTATTAACATAACTGGAAAACTCAGAGCCGCAAGTAAGTGGAACTATCATTTCCAGCAGTTTCATGACCACTATTAAAACTGTAACACTAATAAATAATACCAGCAGTTTTCAGTCAGCAACTGCTGGAGTTTGAAGGAGTACATTTTGTTTCAAAGAAACACTGTATAAATATTTTTAATTTAATTTGCATTTAATATAAGTTCTGAACTGAAGAATTTTTTCTTTGTTACTAATGGAAGTAAGACATTCTAGGCATTAAAAATTCTAATAAAAGTCCTGAAATCTGTCTTGTTTCATCCAGCATTCATGTTGATTTGCAGGGTTTAACCACACTGAAGACTCTTAATTACCTACAGATGAGACAAAGAGGTTGAATGACATATACCACTCCACTGAATTAATCAAGAACAGAGGTGGCTCATTCTTGCCTTCCATATCTTTGCATCCTACTCTGGCCAGACCAGTTCCAAGTTTATCAACCAAACCTTATATTTCTCATGCAGTATGACACTTATGCTTTCAATCCAGAGGCTACTCATCAAAAAGAGTTCAGAAAACTGTGATAAATTATTGGGGAATCTTTTGCCAAAAAAAAAAAATGTTAAAAGACTTGCAGAAGAAACAAGAAAGAGAATATTTAAAATCAGTTACTGAGGAAGTATTTATCATAATAACAAGGGGTTTTCACACAGGAAGTATTGTGATAGGTACTATCCTCTGAAGAAAAATAGATAAAAGATGATGTAACTTGGAAGAACAGAATTAACAGAAATACTGATACTTTCTTATCACTCCTCTTAGAAAAAAGCTCAATAACTTCAACTTCTATCCGGAACATAAAGTCTTAGAAATTGTGTAAATGGGGACGAAAAACATTTTTAAAATTCTTTCGATTCTTCTTAATAAATTATTTCAATGGAATCCACAGGGGCAAAGAATCTGCAGTTTGCACTCTACAGATCTGGGGGCTCTGATAGAATATCACTACCCTTGGCAAACATTCCCACTCTATAATCTTAGTAACATCTTAGTTCAACTTCCTTTCAGAAACTAGAAACAAGTACTAATACTGAGTTTTGCTGAAGTGCTTTCATACATATCTTTCGTTTAGGTGTCCTGGACAAAATGCTTACAAAGGCTGAATCACTACAGTGTAATTCCCCTGTGTATAATGCCACTTTCAGCTTATGTCCACCTGTGTCATCTGTTACAGGTGAAGGGCAGAGCAGGTATGGTTTCACATGGCACATAATCTGATATAACTGCACAGCATCAGCAAAAGGGATCCTGCTCCTGTTTGATACAAAAGAAGAGCTGGAGACAAACGGCCAAGGTCCCACTTCCTGTGCACCGTCCAGCCCTGAGTTACAGCCCTCAGTTCTGCTGACTCCAGTGTAATGTGAATCCACACCCTCAAAAGAGAGAGGGGAACTGCAGAGGAAAACCTGATGTCAGGAACAGGCTGAGCCACTTCCACACAGGGAGCAAGGTCTCACAAACATGAGGTCAATAAGGCAGAACTACTATTTTTTAAATTAACAGTGCACTGACTTCACTGGTCAAGACTCTTTCTAAGCTTCTAACCACACAAAAAGCCTTTTCCTCAATGAAGGGGAAAAAATAGCGGGGAATTAATTTACTCTTGCATCATAAAAACAGATGAATCTCATTCCTTCCTAACCTGCTTTTGTTGTCCCTCCCAACTTTTTTTCCTCTGAAAACCAGCCACAAATTTTTGAGAGAAGGAGGAATTCAGGATACCCTAAAATCTGAAACAACCTCATACAGGCTAGAAACACATAGGTCTTCCTTATAACTTTCTGGAGCATGACATCTTCCTTCAGATGACGAGAATAAAAGGAGACCTTCACAAGGCTAGAGCTAAAGGAAGTGAATCGCCCTATGATATCTGTAATGACACTCATGCTGGGCAGCAAGCAATTCCAGTGCACTAGCTGATGTGGGAAATTTAAATAAACTGTTTTCCATTTCTATTAACAAAGGACCTCATTAAGAGCTGGCAAGGGCTGGGCAAGGGATGGAAGGAGATGCAAAGGAACAGAAAGAAGAGGAAAAACTAAGACTTTATATTTGACTTGGGGAAATAAAAGGAGGAGAGAGGTCAAACTGTCTGCAGGAGAGGGGAAAACACGAAGGTAAGGAAACTGAGGTGACTTGTGCAGAGGCTAGGGAGAGCTAGAAGTAGGCAAAAAGACTTGAACTGGAGTGGGAAAACCATGACACATCAAAGTGACAGGATTTAGAATAGGTAAGTATGAGAAAGAGAGAAGAGATAGAAAAGTATAGGAAGAAGTACCTGATCAACACAGGACATCATTCTCAAGAGTGGGAGTAGTGGCCTCCTGACCAGTCTCCTCTATGGTCAACACGCAACACTTCCACACAGGTCAACACTCTTAGTGCTACTCCACACATACCCTAACAGCAGCTATTTTATACACCTAACAGCAGTCTCAGGAACTAGTATCAGCTACTCCTCCACCTTCAGTAGGAGAGCTGCAAGCCTGAGTTACAGCATCCAGCTCTGCTAAAATAAGCGAGCAGCTGAAGTGAACGGAAAGCAGGGATCCTCAGCAAGGCGGAGCACTATCGTGTCCACAGGGACAAACTAATGCCCTTTCATTGACCAGCTTGTACCCTTTCTTTTGCTTTGTTGTGGGACAAACATTATCAGTAACTATCTGAAAAAAAAACCTGAGAGACTGATCTAAAAAGGGCTCCAAGTTTTTGGCTTTGAAGGGGTTTGGTTTTTTGTGAAATGGCTGCTGGTCAGCTGAATGAGCTCCCCTGTTGAGCACCCCGACCGAAACAGGCACCTGTGTCACGGCACACAGAGCAGTATGAAGGCAAGAAAAAGCAGCCAAGGGGAAACAAGGGCAGAATTTTTTTCTTTGACAGCACTGCTGATCTAAACTCACACCACACTGTAGTCTTATCCTTTATGCCTAGTAACAGGAGACAGAAAACCTAACATATATGTCACAATTAATAACAGGATTGAAACTTTCTGAAAAAATAACCTAGGACCATTCTAAAATATACCTTGAAATGGAAATTTTTTTTTCCAGCAATATAAAACATATTAATAAGTGTCACTGTTCAAACAATATTTTTTAGTAAAGGATATCTACCAGAGTCAAATTCTCCAAACTACATTAAACCTTGCCTTTGAAGTGGAGCAATCTTGGTTCATAAGAATTACTTATTTACCTCACAAAAATCCAAGAAATATTCAGGAATCTTGACCAAAATTCTGTATCTAAACTGTTGCTCTACTCAGTTACTTTAAAAATAGCCTCAAAAATTCAGGTTTCAGTAATATCACATCGCATTTTCTCAGACTACAGCAGGTTTTTCTCCCTTGCAATTCCAATAATTCCACTCGACATTTAAAAACTTGATTAATTTTTTGCTTTTCACATTTTCACAGCACACTCAGGTGTGGGCTACACAGAATTAGGAGAGCACTAACAGCTTTCCCTGGGTTCAGTTTGCCTGGACAAAGAAACCAAAAGTGAATGTCAGGTTAAAAAAGCAAAAAGATGAGGGAGTGGGTAATTCTGTTCTGGAGGTTAAATAAATTTTCAACTTTATTACCAGGCAACAATAGAACAAGATTGAAAGCTGGATCCTTTCAAAGTGTTCTTTTCAGGAAAAAATGGGCTTATCAATCTGGATAAGAGCCTGTATCTGAAGTTCTCCACTATTTTGAGGTATCTACTTAAATGAGATCTTGGTCATCTTACCCTGGAACATGGAGAAGACTGAGTGGATCAGTGGAAAAAGCTGAAGGCACTAATATAAAGGAATCATCATGTTTTGCTACCAGCAAAGACAATCAACAGGAAAAACAGTTACACGAATTCTGTAACCAACTTTCAAGTCTCACTGCTAAGAACAAGGTATATTTTTATTGTGTTAGTAACAAAATTAAAAGCACGTACATATTAGTTACAACAACATAAGACAAAAAGCGTGATCCTTAATTAGCAAGGCAAGATAATTACCTCATTTACTAAAAGTTTTACATTTCTTAAAAGTTTTGGCACTTACCAGTTCCATGTAACAAACTAGCTTCTAATTTGTGTGGAATTCTTGGAGGAATTTTCATAGATGCACGAATCTGGTAAAAGCTAAAGCAAAAGACAGTGATTTGCAACACAGGCATTACAGTACAACTCGTTTATCATATACAGATACATTGACAGAGGTAGGAATGGAGAGTGGGAAAGAAGAACACAGCAAGGAAGTCTTCCAAGTCTAAAACAGTCCTACTTTGACTCTTTATCCTGTTATGGTTTTTTGTTAATCATTAACCAGAGCAACAGCCAAACGTGTGAATAAAAAGAAGTCCCAACACAGTGCCAGCCTTTCCACACCCCGCAGAGTTGGAGCAAATATTTGTAGAGATACATGGTAAACTACACTGGTGTGAATGAAAAATCAGGAGTGTCAGCTACACTACAACCGTATGGGAAGGATCTACCATGTAGCACATCTATAGGGCTGCTACAATCAGTTCTGACACTGAAGGAGCTATTTGTGAAACTGCAGTTCGTAAGACTCCC
The DNA here is from genome assembly GCF_025592945.1 of Manacus candei. NCBI lineage: Eukaryota > Metazoa > Chordata > Aves > Passeriformes > Pipridae > Manacus > Manacus candei. Next base: position 19,534,470 of record NW_026138059.1, on the reverse strand, counting down.
CCTCCAGGATCCCCAGAAAGCACACCACTTATCACACACTCTCTACATTGTTTGTGGCCACCAGCTATTAAAAAGTGTAAATAAAGGGTCATATTAGGCAAAATGTGACAGTACCTTTATGCTATCAATGGTAGGAACTGCAGGCTTCTTGCCTAAAATTAAAAAAAAACCCAACACAATAGTGTTGGGTCTCTGCTCTATCTCTAAACAGTCTTTCATCTTATTAAGCTCTATACTGCTTCCAACTTTTATTTTCATGTATGCAATCTGTAACTGTCACCAGACTGATTTTACGGAAACCTCTACATAACAAGCACCCACAAATACACTTAGACGACACATTCTGACCATCTCATCCCATTTCAGATAACTTATTTTTGTTTGCAGGAGTTAGCTTCAGCTCCTCAGTGAGCTGATGTGATCTACACACAGCTCCAGAAACACTAACACCACCAAAAGGGAGGGAGCAAGAATATTCACAAGCAGAGAGGGGAAGACAAAGCTGCCTTTTTTGTAGGAGCCAAAACCCAGCTGTCAGCAGAAAGGAGCTTGGTGGGTCTATGCAGTAAACCTTGGGCAACAGGGACTGAGAGAAATCCTGTAACCTGAGGGACTAGACCTTGCTCACAAGACCTGTAGATATGCAACCATGTGGATTAGCCTGGCTCCTGCAGCAAAATAAGGAAGGACTTTGAGATGATGTTATCGAACCATGTTTAAACCCCTTTATCCTCTTCCCCCCATGTAATCCTGGCTGAGGGAAATACTAATCAATTGGGTAACTGTAGTAAAAACTTGTGTAATTCCCTTATTATCATAACCCGTCCTCCTCATTAACATGTCCAGGCCCCAAGACCCTTAAATTGCACTCGTGTGTTCAATAAATTATTCCAGTCTCTTCCCCCATATCTGGAATTGTCTAGTTTCATAGACCCTTGCACTTTTTAGGCAGAACCATGGTCCTAAATGCCCACGAGTATACATTTACCCTTTGTATTCTGCTCACAGAGTACAGCCAATTACAGTCATGGTTTCATCATCCCCACTATCCAAATCCAAACCAATCTACTGTGGTTTTCCGATTTTGGCTTCTGACACTTCAGCTAAAGCTGACCATCCGGGACTTCACTAGTAACTGATGCGACTGTGCACTAGGCCTAATAATCAACCAGTGAAAAATTTTTAATTTAATCCTTTCACAAAATTTAAAAGTCAACTTTAGTGTGATTAGAACTATATCAAAGAATGCTTTATAGTGAACCAGTAACATTGCTAAACATAAGAGATGAAGTGATTCTTACCTTTTAAAAAAAGACTAAAACATAACCTATTGCAAACTACCAGCTATATACTTTGGTTTTGGAAACAGGTCAAACATGATTCCATACACACTCCTTAAGTGATTAGGAAATTAATAACAGGATAGGAATAACAGGAAATTAATAATAGGATAGGAATAATAGACATTAATTCATTTTGTATTAGGTTAAAGAAATAAAAACTAACACTAAGCATTCACTATAATCTCCAACAGTGTAAGGAATTGAGCAGGTAAGAGTCTCCACTCAACATTAATCCAGGAGGATTCAATGTAGTGCACTGATGTACTCCTTTTCTCTGGATCAGATGTGACTTCCACCATTCCATTAGTTACTCATTTCACCTCTACTGAAGAAATGTGATACAATGTAATGTACAATAGCCTCAACAAGGAGATACTTTCCACCAGCTTCACAATGTCATTTCTGGATCTGCTGTAAACATTCACCAAGAGCCTGATGCCCTACCACTACAAGCTGCATCTTCCCATGATCCAAATGACTAGTCCATCATGGCAAAGCATACTGCTTGTTACTTCAGGCAGTAAGGAAAGAATGCAAAACTGTTCATATGGTTTACATGAAATATTATGTCTCAGTATGTTTTCTATCAAACATTACATCTCAGTAAGTTCAGAGACATGTCAGAGACATGTCACATATTTTAACTCATCTCACCCTAACCTACCAAACTGAGTCATTCTATTAGACTTATAAATATCCAAAATCTGCATCGTTCTCAGTTGATGTTTAGAAGCATGTGACAGCTCTACAGAGCATAAATTTAACTAAGGCTTAACAACTTCATCAACTGTGGATAGGTTAATGAATTAGAACTGTAACAAGGTAAAATGAAAGGCAAAGGCAAAATAAAAACTGAGCATCAAACAGAAAAAGGGTCCAATGTGATATTCCCATTACTTAATGCAATAAGACTCATTTGCCCTAAAGATACTATTAAGTGACTGTTTACAATTTGTGCCTCAAAGTGAGCAATCAATAGAATTGTTCGTGCTTAAAATGTTATTTCTGAAATCAAAATGTTATTAGAACATCTTGCTTTTCCCAATTATTATTTGCTTGTGATTAATCAAAAGCAGACCATTCTATCTTTTTTCTTTAGTAAACCCTTTACGTGCCCAATATTTTTATCTGGTTTAATGAGGAGATGAAGGTGTATTGTTTGCTTGTTTCAGACAGGTGGTATGGACTTTCAGCAGATTTATACTTTAGGCAGTTTATAGTATATAACATTCACCTGTTAATCTGAGTAATAAAATCCTGTAGGAGTTCAGCTCAGGGCAAATATGTAAACATTAACTCAAATCTTGTGCCTAGATATATGAAACAATTACTTAACTGCATCAAGATATTTAAATAAGAAAAACAGCCTCCTACACAGTATTTACCCAAACTATTCACTGTCTCTCATTTTTAAATGCCACATATATTAAGGATCTATCTGCCAATGAAGAGCTATTATACTATTATACTGAAACAGAGTACTTGACTCAAGAAAAAATTATATTTGCAATACATAAGGAAACGCTTTTTAAAGTTATGATATACATTCCTCATTTCACAGAAAATTTTAAAAGTAATGTAGAAAAAATGCATCAAGCCTCATTATTTTTTTCCCTAAGCCCTGCCTTCCTCATCTTCTTTCCATCTTTTGTTCAACCCACTAGTCAATTTGTGCTGTAATGTTTCCATTTCTATTAAAAAAACAAAACAAAACCAAGTCACTTTCAACTATTTCCCAGTTGTACCATAAACACTGTTTAGTTCTCATACAGACAACTGATTCAGAAACCTGATCTATTGTATCTGCTTGGGCCTCCACATAACAAGAACTTGTGAATCACCTATCACATTCACCTGTCCCAAATATCCTTAAAATACTCCATAAATAATATCCGAATACAATCCGAATTCATTGTCTCATGTATCAGCTCTCCATTACCTTATGTAACAAGAGAATGAAGGTATCCTGTGTAGTGGAAAATGCCAGATGATAACAATGCTACAGATCACACAACTGATGGTACAGCAAATGTGGCCAAATTGATGAAGTAACTTCAGTCTACCAATGCTTTCAAGACCCAGTCCAGCATCTTGCAAGAGGTGGCACATGCAGACCTACTCATGTAGTTGCAGGCTTAGTACTAGAACTTTTCCAGTCAGGGTCCATCAGTCTGTCTATACTAAAATGCCTTCCTGAAGCCCATTGGAACAGAGAACCCAATACAAACCTTTAGGAATGTGGCCTGTGCTAAAGCAAATTCAGTGAGATTCACATGCCCAGCCTCAGTACACACTTTCTCTAACAGCCACCTGTAAGCCCCAGGAACATGGCAGAGGAATAATCAAACTGACCCGCACCAATCTGGTTCCTTGCCAAGTCCTGACTCTGACAGCAACCTGGAAAAATGCTTTAGTGATAACAGACAGGGGCTACAGGTTCATTTCAAGGTTTATTTAAAACTCTTCTCCAGAAAAAGGAAACAGTTCAAGCTTTGCAGTCAGCATTAAGATTCCAGAAAAGTGCTGGACTTCTTAAAGCTTAGACTAGTAGTGATTTTTCTGGGATGATTTTTGGAGAATAATTAGAAAAAATCTATTACAACCTCTCCCTTAATCTCTGTTTTGACTGCATCATACGAGAAAAATGTCATTTTCGGATTATTAAGGGTTGACATTTTTCAGATAACAAAGAAGTCAGAAAAATTTTGACGATGTTTTAAAGCCACTCTCCCTGTTTTGAAGAAAAGAATAAATGGTATTCAGAAAGGTGGTATACTGTAAGAACACACGTTAATCACTCGTAACAAAAGCAACATCCATCACACCTTTTGCTATAATCTGCTCCATTAGCTCAAGCAGGATAACTGCATATTTCACTAAATGGAGAACAAAACAACAGAAATACCACCGAGAACCTTACTTTACAGTATGATGGAAAAATGCTCTAAAAATGAATCATAAACAAGAGCCTGATATGCATTAGTTGCTAAATTACCCTGATAGATTATGCTGTGTTGTTTAGAATCACCACCTAATAATTCAGCAAGATACAGTTGGATGATCTTGGATGATACAACTAGGGTTTGGCACTTGAGAAGCCTGAACTAAAATGGCAGCTTAACCTGAGTTACTGCAGTACAGGAAACACATTTGGGATGAACAGCAGACTGACAGTTCGATGAAGGTCTGACACCACACAAAGAACAGATTTGGAATGAATGTTTAGAACCATTTTGTCAAGACAACGAGCAGGTTGCCACTGCGTGGCGTTATGTTGCTGATGTTATTTGAAGGACAGGCTCCACAGGGAGACTGAGTAAACTGAGACCTGAAACAGTCTTAAGGATACTGAAGCATTGGAACAGGTTGTCTAGATAAGCTGTGAAATCTCCACTCATGGAAGCTTTCAAGACCTGAGGGGATAGAGCTCCAGGCAACATGGATGAAGTGCCGACCCTCCTTTCAGCATGAGGGTGGACCATATGATATAACTACTATCCCTGCCACCCTGAATCAGTCTGTGACCCCAGAGGTTAAAGGAAACCTAAAAAACAGGGTTCAGCAATTTACAACATGATGACTGAAAGGCAAACCAGCAAAAAGTCCATATGGTTGGGAGCTGGTATACAAAACAAGTTGCAGACACATCTGTGAACAGAGCATGTTCCAGCTCCTGGCTTTCCTGAGTCTAAATACTTCTCAACAGCTGATTTACTTAGATGATTTACTTACTTCTCTGAAAGGCAGCATCTTTTACTTCCTAACAAATTTCCAATGCCATAGATTTAGGAAAAAATAATAAAAAAAGGACAATCTACAACACCACCTCTGAAAATCTGCCAACCCCTCCTTCTCTAAATGCTTACAGTGCTTACCTTTACTTAGCTTAACCACAGACATGAGTTCTAGGATGAATATCAGATCTCTTGCTCTGGTTGTACTGATTAAAAGATTTGTCCTGAAACAGCTCCACATCCATCCCCCAAAAGGTACCTTTGCTTTTGCTTCATAGTGTGGGAGAGAGTCTAAGTATTTCAGATGTCTACTGAGACAGCACATCAAGCAAAGCCAAAGTCACCAGTGGAAAGCTTCTAAATATCCAGGTAATTTCTGTCAAGCACAGTGTATGTAGTCTTTCTTCAGTAAATATACGTGTGTACCTGCTCGTGACCATTAATGCCATTTGGTCCTTAATGTAATCACTGGCAAATACATAATCACGATATTAAAAGGTTCAAACATATCTGGAGCTTAGTGTCCTTACTACAGACCTTGTAGGAAAAGGTCTTCTGAAAAAAGTAGTTAGAATTACTCCTCTCCTGTAGGCACCCTTACTGTCCCTTTTGTATGAAGGATTAAATCTTTTTCATCAAGCTGCATTAAAATCTTGAAAATTTAAGATCTGACATGTGCCAGAAAATACTTTCCCGCACAGGAAAATTGACTTTTTTTTTTTCCCCCACTGAGATCATCATTCGGGTAAGCATAAGTAACTATTTTTCACCAGTTTTGTGGAAAATGACAATTTATAATCTGACCAGGAAATAGGTTTAGTTTATCAATAACTGGAATGTATCTTGCTACTGACAAAAAAGGAAACATAGGAAGCAATGGTGATTTGACTTTTTAATGCTCCCACATTGAACCACAGGAAGTAATGTGTGCAAATGCAGTCATAAAGGACAATCATTATTTTAAAAAAATCTCATGCATTAAAAAAGCATATAAGCATTTACAGCATTAGCCCCACAAGCAATTACTTGAAAAACCACTTACTTTTCCAGCTAAAGAACATTCAAAGGGAAGTGTGCGTTCTGAAAAGGCTTCATAAAACACTTCATCGTTGAGGCAAAACTTTTTTGCAGTACCTCTCACCAGGAAGAGGAAAGGCAGAAGCATGTATGGCAGAGTCTGACTTTCCTCTTCCCTAAATCCCAGTGCACTCACTGCACACTTAAATGCTCTCAGTTACATTAACAAGAGCAAGCACTGAACACTGTGGACTGCAAAACTCACATGCACATTGGGTCACCTGCAGGGCAGATTCTAAGTTTATCAGTTCACCAAAGGGAGGAACAGCTGTGACTCTGCATATGCAAAACCTCGGGAGAGGTCTTGGTATCTACTGAATGCAGGGCTCTCTCGAAAACACACCCTCTGCTGCAGACCACCACTAAGACTTCTTTTTCCAAGGTGATGTGTGTTTCAGGCAAGCACGATTCTTTTGGTGCATGAGGAAACAAAGCAGGAGATGAAGCACTGATTTGCAAATATGGAATGTGACTCTGAAATGAGGAACTGCAAGGAAAACAGACACAGGAGTGAGTCTCCAGAGGAACAGGCAGGTCTGGGGGCAGCGATTCCATGGAGGCAGCATCAGACTGACCCCGGCAGAGCTGTGTCTTCTACAGACCACACCTCTTTCCACAGAAGCAAACTTAGACTAACAGAAACTCCTGCTCTGGTGAGAGGCTGAGTCAGCAAAATACTGAAAGGCTCTAACAATGAGAGAAAACATTCCTTTACTTCTGTTCAACACCCCTCTGTCCTACAAGCTAAGGCCCTTGCTACTACAGAGACACTACATTACTAATTCTTTAATGGATTTATAAAAATCCATCTTAAAAGCAGTAAAGACATTTAGCTTCTCACACAGTCACAAGCTGGTACTGATAAATGACAGCATACTTTTCTAGGCAATCTGTGTACCCTTGTAATGTTTAAAGCATTTCACATGATCGTGAAACACAAATACTTTATCTTAAACATTACCACAAATTTGCCAGATGTTTTTTGTAACCTCATAAGCATTCTGCAAAAACACAATCCAGGCAAAGGCACACAAACAAGGGGCAGAGAGGAAAATCAGAAAGGTGCCAGGGAACAGAAATAAGAGAATATAAATCAACACAGAATAAAGCACAGGCAGTGAAATGCTGATTCTCAAAGTGCCAAAATAAAAATAATTGGTTAAGTTGTTCCTTAATTCCTCTCCCCCCAGGAGACATGCAAAGTCATCTCTAAAAATTTAATCCTACCAAACACAGTCGGGGCCCACAGAATACCGAATTGGACACCAAAGTAGATAGAGGGCTTATACAGACAGGGAATTATTTAGTACAAGTATAGAATACACAAAAATATTCTTATCTTGCAATCATTTTGTAGTAAGTACTTCTAATATGGACCAATATGAGATTACACTCTGCTGTAATTGCGGGATTTATCTAGGAAATTCTAATTCATATGCTTGAGCAGCAGGAAAATTATCATGCCCAAAAGACTATGTTTAAAATCTTTTATCCATCCCATCTATGAAAAATTCAGGTATTTCTCAGCTGACTAAGATGTTTTTATTAAGTTGAATAATACAATGGGCAAACTTACAGGAAATAGATAAAAGGTTCCCATTTACTTGAAAGCAAGTTTCCTTGAAAGTGAATTACTTTTTTGAAGTACCTCATTACTTCTGACAACTAAAGGTATACATAAACAAAACAGTTATTAGATCAAAAGTTTGATGAGTTATTTGGGAGACTAACACTTCAACTAAGTCACAACATCTTGTTATGAAACAGGATTAAGTACATAAAACAGAAGAGAGGGAAAAGTAAATGCAGCTGGGGATTTTGCCTTATTACTACAAAAGCCTTTTTTCAACATTCTTACCACAAGGCACACACTGAGGCAGAATTCCTGCAATCATTATGAACATATATTTAAACATTTGAAAAGGGAATAGTCTCAAACAACTATTGCTTTTTTAAAGAGGCACAGAAACATGCAATACTAGATGAGTTCTTATTTAATCAAATAAATCTTATATTAGTCTATGTTTATAATTTTAGTTCCTCTTTTATTTCCTGTTTTCACTGAAGGGAACAGGAAAGAAATCATACTAAATTTTCTCGCATCTTTAAAGTACAACAGGTTCATAAAGCTCCTCTTCAGGAACAATGACTTCCCATTTTCTCTTATAAAAACTTTTCAACTCTGTTTATTTAGCTTGGAAAGCATTTTTATTTGACTTTTTGATTCACCATACTAGCCTCACAAATGTGTTTAACCACTGTGTGGCTTGGAACTTTTTAGTTTTTTGCAGAAAAAGGTATGGGGTGTTAGGTTTTCCTGGTATCCAGATTCACAGTTTTACAAACCATCACCCCTTGCAAACAGGCATCAGTTTTTAGTGAGACACATGATAATATTTTAATTTTGAAATCAAGGTTTAGCAAATACAACAGATGGGAGACCAGAAGACAACTCATTTTCTGGCATTCACTGGTCTTTCAAATTTTATGAGTTTTGCAGCTGTGCAATTCTGCTCCTCTCATCTGTCGGTAAACAAGTATACAAGCCTTACAATTCACTTGGTGTCTTATTTTAATTAAGGGCAATCTCTGTTTTAATAGCAAATACATCGTACATTTAACCAGAGCTGAAAATTCAGGTTCCACCAAGAAAACTGTTGCAAAAAATCATGACAAAAGAACCCACATGAACTGTTGTGTCTTATGCAAGATGCATCAAATAAAGGTCGTCACTCTTATCCCTTACCAACACCTGTCTTTTCCCCTGCAGAAAGCCATGTCATTGATGGAAGTGACATTAGCTCCTCTAGTTCAATCTTTTAAACCGAAACACCATAGTTTCAAATATAACATACTGCTCTGTGATGTTATGAGGACACTAAGAAAGAAAAGTAATCTCTCAGAAGCATCTATCTTTTTTCCTTCAAGCAAGGCATATTTTCATGATTCATTTAAGGCAGCTTAAGCCAACACTGCAAGTAGAAGTGTTTTGCAGACCAAAACCTCTTTTACATGTTTTTGCCTCTCCTCAAATAAGTTTTGATGTTCCACCAACCGCGTGGTAAAACAAACCAACATGCTCATCCATCTGAAAACGGAAAAAAAGAATCCAGTAGGGGCTATTAAAGAGGGCAGGATCACACAGGGAGAAAGTGTTCCCTTCAGTGGCAGGACGTGTGCTTAGGTCAGGTTGAGTGGTGGGGCTCCATGCTCAGAAACAACATGAAACTGTACTGTCACTTCCTGTAAATTATTTTTTTCCTCAACTTCAAGAGTTTCAACTTCAAAAAGATTGAGAAGCAGATCTGCTGACTGTGCACTATATTTATGCATTCATTATTAAAATAATTCTTAAGAAATAATCTCAGGGAATATTACCAGAATAATGTCACAAGCAAGCTATGAAGAGTTAACAGCATAAGTCAAGATCTGTTTCTCTAAATTAAGATGATCCTAAAAGTTCATAAATGTCAAAGAGTAAAGTGAGCATTCAAGGCTAGAAAGCAAAAAACTCCACTTCTTATCCCTTCAGAAAAATTGAAAAAGTTGCTGATATTGATCAGACTTTTATTTTTGCCACAACAGAGCCACCTCCTACAGCAAAAATATCTTTGATCTCCCAAAAACTACTCTATCTAGTACAGGGCAGCAAATATACCCTTAGAAGAACAAAGCTAAAAATCCAAACTCACAAAAGTTATACTTCTGATGCCAGTTTAAATAAATGAAACAAATCACATGGGCACAAACAGACTAAGTAGCCAAATCCCTTCTTCTCATGACAGGTTCCACGAGCTGGATACCCTGAAGACACACAGTGCACAGTGAACCTGTTCGACAAGTTAAAAAAAATTAAACAAGCAAGCAAAACAAAAAAAAATATTGTTTTTCAAAGTCTACATTTTTTTCAAAGGCTTTTGTTTTGAGAAAACTGTAACAAGCACTGCAGAAAACCTTAGACGGTATCCAAAATATTTTGAAATAAATGGTATGTAGGAATGTATTCAGGAAAGGTAGGAAACAAATTGCTGAAGGGAAGGCATGCAAAAATACTATGAGATGAAAAACTGAGAACAATATGATTGGGAAAAGAGAGAAACTCCAATGAAGCAGCACTAACCACAGTAATATGACTGAAGTGCAGAGATGATCATCAAGGTGATCGTATGATTTGCTGTCTACCTACACTGAGGAGACTCAAACTTTCCATAGGCCTGGGTATCCAAATCCTTTTGTTCCCCTTATGAGGCTGACCTCTGACAATTGCTCCCTGTAAGCTGTGACCTGCAAAATCCACTGAAGAAGAATCCTAGTTTGTGCTTGGGATTTGGAAGCTGAGGGTTTCTGCTGCTCTGGATGACTGCAGACTCACCTTTCTATCATTTCCTCCTTCTCCCTTGGAGAGCTGACCTACGGAAATGGAATTGGCATGCTGGGGGTGATTAGGGCCCTTTGTCCAGCAAGTACAGAGCTGGATCTCTCTGTCTTCTGCAATTATCTGAGTCCTTCTCTTTATCATTCATGTAAGCTGGCATCTGGGAAATCATATCCTTCCTCATAGTAAGGAAATGTCAAGAGTAATGTATTGAAAATTAGACTTTACTTTTACAATATAAGAAAAGTTTTGCAAGAAATTAAGTTTAAGGAGTTCTGTTTCCCTCTCTTCCTCTGTCCTGTCCTCCCAGGCACTCACTCTTGCCCCTCAGCTACAATACATTTGACACTTTCCTCAATTACAGCAATGCACTACTCGCAGAGCAGGTCCAGTCCACCAGCTCCCTTTACAGCAGGCTGCTCCAGAAGCCCAGCCAGCACAACACACAGGGCAGTGCACCACAGTGGGATGAAGCTGCCAGCAGCAAGGGAGGCGGAAACTCTGCAAACTGGCATCGCAAGCAAGCTCTGTATCTCTACAGAGGGCTTAGGGAAATTAGAATTGACATACCTGACGTCTGTCATAACTCTGTATCCTACGGGCATGGATGCCAACTAAGATGAATGTACAAGTTCAAACAGAGGTTTTGTTTCAAAACATACTAATCTCTGGGCTGCTGTCACTCAGCAGATCATACTGACATAACAGCCTCTCCCGTTTCAGAGATGTCTTCCTAATACGGAGGCTGGAACTTTACAGATATTTCTCTCAGGATGCAGTCCAGGATTACAGTTAAATCAACCCAAAAGTTAGTTGGCAACAGAAGCAGGGATCCCATTCCTCCTGTGTATTTTATACTCCTTCTATATCTCCACTGACAGAATATCAGATACTGATGTGAGTCAGGGAGATGGAAAAAATATAAACCAGAATATAATTCTGGTTCTGCCAGTTTTTTTCTGCTGCCTTACCATTTTGAGCTGACCAACCGCAAGGTAAAAGAGCATTGCTGCAGGCACACTGGAAGCACCACAAGCAGGACCACCCTGTTCAGGCAGCTGCTATCCAACAGATCACGCCCACCTATAACACCTACTCCTTTGGCCCGGTGTTCCTGCCGGCTTTAACCGACTCTATAACTGCTGCCAAAAGCAAACCTGTCTTACTGACCACGGAACTGCCTGACTGCAAGAGCAAACAAAGCAGACAACCATGCATATCACACCTTTTGGTAGACACATGCAGTTGTACTGGCTCAAGCCAACTATAAATGCATAGATGAGAATGCTGTTTCACAACAGAGAGCCCATTAGTGGGCTCTCTTACCCTCTCTCCCTCCACCAGAATCAGTGCTCAGGCACAAGTGAAAAATACATCTTTTTTTTTTTTTTCTTCCTAGTCTCACAATCATCTCCAATAGCCTCAAAACTACTTCTTGCATTAAAACATATAATAATACAAAATGATTAGCAGCAGAGATCTTGATCACTTAATATAAGGTATCTGTCACCTTTCTGGAGAAAAAAGACACATTTTTAAAGCAATTTTAGAAGTCTTCAAATCAACAACTGAAGTTATTTATGCATAAGCATCAATATGATGGTCAAGTCTGGAGGGCCTCTCAGTCTCTGGAGGTTTTTTAACCTTCTGCCATGGCAAACATAAGTCAGAATCTGGGAAAGGGAGAACAAGGTGGAGGGGGCGAAATAAGGTTAAAAAATATTAAGAATTCTGATTAGTTACTTTATATGGGGTACAGTAATTGGCAGGAGATGTAAGACATCAAAGAGGAAGATATTTTGTAGCAAGCACCTGATGAAGCAGAGACAGCAAGTCTGAGTTTGGTGGTGGGACTGAGCCTGGTTCCATGTTCTGATAAAGCCGTATGCTCTCTGCAGCATATGATGATCCAGTCAAGTGCTGTTTGTGATCACAAGCAGAGGAGAGGTATACATAAAGGTATTATTAGGCTGCATGTGCAGCAAAAGAGACAAAAAGACACCATATCGGAAACCTCTGTCATGTCGTGAGGCAGTCAAGACTTTAAAACACAGGATGAGCATCTTACTCTCTCCCTTCCCTCAGATAGCTATGGATGGTAAACTAACTTAAAGACCAAATACAATCAAATTTCTTCTGTAACTGTACTGTATTAACCAAGCACACATAAACAGGACAAAACATTCAGGAACGACAGATTTTTCACAGCAACAGTCTGAACTGTAAGCCTATGCACAAGCTATGTGCTTCTGCACAAAAGAGCTAACACATGAAAGTGGCTCAAAAAGTAGGAGTTTAGTGACAAAAAATATATTCAATGCACAGTTAAAACTCTTACTGCTGTCACGTGCTATTCCAGAATACTGAATTCACTAAAATTCACATTTAGAAACAGAAGCTTCATAGTCAAGAAATCATAATTGTGATGCCTTCAACTAGCACCTACGCCCATTCTACCTTCATACTATACAAAGAAGCTAGCTGTATTGTTCTACAGAATAAAAAAATGTGCCTTCTCCAGACAAAATCCTTTTATACTCAATACTGTCTTACACTGTCATTTACTCCCTCACTAAACTCAACTCACTGATCATGTTTCTGCTGACAGTCTTCATGGCAAGGCATGCTCATATACAATTTTTACGGTGCAGCGCGAAATGGCACCTGGTCTTACAGAGACAAGAGCCCTCTTTCTTCAACTGCATAAAGAAAGAATTACACAGACCTCCTCCAAATACAATCCTGAAAGGAGGACAAATGATGTAAGGCATCATTTACACAGTTACATATAACCTTGTTGTCACATGAAAGACTTGTACCTATCACAGCACTGCCAGGTCCAGCAAGATGGTAAGATGGCATAAGTAGGCATCTGAGCTCTTTCTGTTCTGTTCTTAGAAAATGAAATTTGCCAAATAGAATGCCTGAAGGGAATGGGATGCCATTAGACAGCTTTAATTCTGAGTTGAATGTTTTCAATTGCAAAATTTATTATGTTTAAAAATTCCAAAAATACTAAATGAGCGTAAAATGTGAACAAACTTTAAGTGATTTGAAATTTGTACCCCATATCTGACAAGTCTAGAATATGCAATGAGTATCCATCAGAATTTCAAAAAACTGAAGAAATATTTTTTTAATATAGGGGAGATGCAGAAAAAAAGACACCTCCAGGACAACTACAACTACCAACTGTTAGCTATACCTCTATCAATAACAATTGAAGAAATAAGCACCTGAACAGTCATCTTTACACATGGGAATATGTAGCTCAAAGAGGCAGATTCAGAATCTCATTCAGTTTCTTAAATTGGAGGCTAGTCTTCTAGGAATTAACATGGGGGATGGAGGGAGGAGGATTCTTTAGGTTTCAAAGTATAAGCCCAATTTACAATGGCTCTAGGTGACCCCTAGACAAACCTCCCTGGGTGGCTACAAGTCTCCTAATATTAGCATTGTACTCAGATATCTGAAGAAGACAAGTTGTACAACCTCCCTGTGTCTTCAGTTTCACTCATTAGTGTACTTCAAAAACGTTAATTTCTCACCTAACTCAAAGCAAACAGTACTCAGGTTTCCACTTACCTTTCCAACTCCTATTTTCAACAAATACAAGGCTTTTTATTTTAAAAAATAAGATTCAGTCTTTTAAATGGTTACTCCTCCTTGGGACCAGACCACGTCATTGGTCTCTGAGACATTCTGCATCAGAAGGGCTAATGGATATGTGATGATACTAACTTTCAACTTCTAAAGCAATGTCAACTTAAAAAAGGACTTCCCAACTGCTCATTCCCAGTCTTACCCATTCTTGCCTCAAAGCAAGCAAGCCCTTTGTATTTGTATCCACTATTGAACTAGAATCCAAAACTGATCCACTTTAACAACAACAACAAAACAAGATCAAAAGTATTTGTGTTATTTTTCCAAGACAAACTATTCCGTTGAGTTTACAGAGCCTACAAATCTTAAACACGTATTATTGCTATTTGTATTAGTGTAAAACCATAAGCTGAAGAACAGAGCTCATCTTACAACTGTTAGACAAATCTGACAGCTTTCTTCTCCCTTTGTAAAGACTGCATTACATTAAGCAAAGATCACAGTACAATACTTCAAAAGATAAGCTATCATGTCAGAAGGCAATTCACAACACTTATTTCCAGAAAGGTATGTCATACAAAAAAATGTAGTTTGAAAGTATGACTGAGCTGTATGAATTAAAAAGAAAATCAAACAGTTGAGCCTGAATGTTCCTTGTCCATCCAGAGTTTGTTTGTTATTTCATCATACACTAGCAACATAAACCATTAGCAAGGGCTACTTCTTTATTTAAGGACAAAATCTTTTCATTCCTGATAAAGCCAGGAGAAAGAAAAGTGGTCCTACTAGAAGTGAGTTTCGAATTTTAATTTCCTGCTAAAAATTATAAAACTAATGTAGAAACTCACTGGATCCAGAAAAAAATACAACTTTTCATATACTGCATTATTTCTCATGAAATTACTGTGTTATCATAATACAATTCATTAGATGTCATACTCTGATTCAGTGTATTTTCTTTTATGCTACATTAACGCAATCACATGCATGCAAGCATAAAATGTCAATGCTGCACACAGAAAAACAAAAGTCTCTGGAACAGAAGAATATCATCAGGCTAAATTTTCAGTAGTCTATGAAGCTTAAATTCTTTTGACTTTCAATAGGACTTAGGTTCACAAGCAACTTATGCTACTGCAATCTTACCAATAACCTAATTTCAGATATGATACATATCCAAAACTGTATTTTACGTTAGAATATGTTGAAGTCTCCCCTGTGGAAGGCATTTAATATTAGCCTTCCATTACTCAGGATTTAAAAGCAAAAACACTTTAAAAAAGTGTGGTAAACTTACATTAAAAATGTAAACTCCTGATCTGGAGTTTTATAAGAATCTTTAGCCCCCCCCAAAAGTCAAATAATAGATAATTAACATGCACTGAGAAGTAAATCTGTAGTAAAGAGCTCCTGTTAACACTTTATTTTACTTCCTCTCTTCGTAGTCTACTCGAATTAACAACAAATTCACACTTAGCCAAAATAACCATTAGGAAGTTCTTTTTCTGAAACCCACAGTGAAACAGCAGGTATTGAACCTTCCAAAGAAAAATGCTACCAAAAAAAAAAAGACAAAACACATAGAAACATTACTATTAAAAGTTTTCTAAATACAGCTTTGCCCAGTTGTGTGCACACATGCATTACTGACAAAGTAACAAAAGATTAGTGACAAAGTAAGAATTTAACACTGGGATTGTAAGAGTGCACAGAGATAGGGAAAATGCAGATTAAAGTTGTTTTCAAAGCAGATCTAGCAGCGATGTGCGCTATGCTAAACTACAGACTACTAGCTAAGTTTCTTTAGCTCATTATATTTGCCATTTCACAGGTAAAAAAGCAAAACACAGCTCCAGAGAAATGAAAACCTCATCTTCTCACAGTTGAGGGTTATCAGGAAACTTCTCTCACTACCCACAGGAAAGGTGTAACTGTTCGAAGTTAGGCATCAGGATCCATCATCCTGTGGTGGAACACAGGAACTTCAACTGAGCACTACAAAGTACTGTGGTAGTTTCAATAACCAGTTCTTTGGAATCAGAAATGCTCAGCACATCTGTATCTCAGTTCAGAGTGCTGACACATACAAAACATGTATGTAAATGAAGAGGGTTAAGTGTCCACAGGAGAAATCTGAGTGACAACTTGTTCTTACAGTTACAATATCTTTGAAGTACAAAGCTTTAAACTGAAAGAAGAGTAGGGTTAGATCACAGAATCACAGAATATACTGAGTTGGAAGGGACCCACAAGGATCATTGAGTCCAGTCCGTAGCCCTGCACAGGACCATCCCCAAGATCACACCATGTGCACGGGAGTATCATCCAACCGCTTCTTGAACTCTGTCAGGCTTGGTGCTGCGACCACTTCCCTGGGGAGCCTGTTCCAGTGCCCAACCACCTTCTGGGTGAAGAACCCCTTTCTAATAGCCAACCCAAACCTCCTCGGACACAACTTCAGACCATTCCCTTGGGTCCTGTCACTGGTCACTACAGAGAAGAGATCAGTGCCTGTCCCTCCTCTTCCCTTCATGAGGAAGTTGTTGACTGCAATGAGGTCTCACCTCAGTCTCCTCTTCTCCAGGCTGAACACAGCAAGTGACCTCAGTCGCTCCTCACACGGTTTCCCCTCAAGGCCCTTTACCACCTTCGTTGCCCTCCTTTGAACACTCTCTAAGAGCTTAATATCTTTCTTATATTGTGGTGCCCAAAACTGCACACAATATTCAAGGTGAGGCTGCACCAGTGCAGAGCAGAGCAGGACAATCCCCTCCCTCAAACAGGCTGGCGATGCTTTTGCCTGATGCCCCTCAGGACACAGTTGGCCCTCCTTGGCTGCCAGGGCACTTCTGACTCAGATTCAACTTGCTGTTGACCAGGACCCCTAGGTCCCTTTCCATGGCACTGCTTTCCAGACCCTCATTCCCAGTCTGTCTGTACACCTTGGATTGCCCCATCTCAGGTTCAGAATCCGGCCCTTCCCCTTGTTGAACTTCCTGTGGTTGGTGATTGCCCAGTCCTCAAATTTGTCAAGGTCTCTCTTGCAGGGCCTCCCTGCCTTCAAGGGATTCAATAGCTCCTCCCAATTTCGTGTCATCTGCAAACTTGCTTAGTATCCCTTCCAGTACTGAGTCCAAGTCATTTATGAAATATTAGGAAGAAATTCTTTTACCTCAGAGGGTAGCGAGGCACTGGCATAGATTGCCCACAGGAGTTGTGATGCCTCATCCCTGGGAGTTTTCAAGGTCAGGTTGGATGGGGCCCTCAGCAATCTAGTAAAAGTTGTCCCTGCCCAAAACAGGGGGGTTAGAACTAAATGATCTTTAAGGTCCCTTCCAACCCAAACCACCCTATGATTCTATGAAAAACTTGCTGAGACTACCAAGTCAGCATCAATCCACAAGACATACCACTGGTCATCAGCTGGAAGTTGCACTTTGCACCACTGACCAAAACTCTTTGAGCTCAATCATCCAACCAGTTTTCTGTTAAACTCATTCTCCTCTTGTACAGCAAAGCTATGTTATGTTTCCTTTGTATTTATAAAAGGTCAGTACTACAGAGCCCAAACCTTACTGGAGCTTTTATGAGCTAAGATGACAAAATAGCCTGAAGCCTCACTATCTCAAACCATCTCAAAGGTCCCAAAAAATTACATTTCTTTTATTCATTTTGTCACACAAACGCACATATCAATCACTATTTGGGCAAATATTCCTATCATCACATCCCACTACTTCAAAATAAAAATTGTGTGAAGCCTTATTTGATTGTAACAACAGATAAAAATAAACCAAGGGAACTATCTGGAGCAAGTTGGGTTTTAAGCAAGCGACACAGAGTTACAAGAAAACACAATGAAAGAGCTGTGTTAGATAAGGATGCTACTTAACTATTATTACCACATACTTTTTCAACTTACAGCTACGGTGCCACCTTCAGAAGTTAACCACCAGAATACAGGGACACACTAGAACCACAGACATAGGGACAACCTTTCTTGAACTAGGTAAGAAGGAGGGAGCCATGCATCCAGACAAATAGTGTTACTAGAATTAAGTGTCTGCACTATTTCCCCTCCTTGGAATAATAACAACTACCTAAAAGTAAAGCAAATAGTCTGCTTCAAAAGGTTACTTAGGAGAATAATATGGTTATAACCCTTCAGATAAATCTGATCTTGAGTTAAATACTATGAGAAATTTTGGCTCAGTCTGCACTACTAATTGGTTTAGATTAGCAGAGTGGTTTTGAGGCACTTTCCCCAATGACTCTGGTTTGCTGCAAGCTGGTTCAGCTCCCTGAGAGCTTTCCACTCAGAGAACCTGGATGACTCCTGAAGGAAGCTGAACTACTCTGATTTACCTGTCACAAAATGCACCTCAAGCCCTGGGGGGACAAAGAGGTCTGAACCAACTACTGATATGCACAACTTCAAAATACACTCATGATACAAAACATCTGGTCCAGAGAACGAGTCGAAAATTACTCTCAAGTAACCTTGGGACCACACAGATATAGGGACATCAACACTGCTTCTAGTCATTCATTCCTTAAGTACCAAATTTAATCGTTAAGTGTAAAAACAGTCATAAGTGCTTCTGGCAACTGTAGTGTCACTGCAGATATAGATCCAAGAAAATATGATACAGTTGGCACGTTTCTTCAAACAGTTATAAAAGCAGGAAGAGAGAAAAATGGGTTTTATTGGATACTGGGGTATGTGGACCCTACAGGGAAGGTAGTAGGGAATGTACCACGAATTCCAATGACCAAACTCAGTCAGTTCATAATTAATAAAAGGGACGAAAGACTAACATCTAAAAATAGTTCAGGGTGAACTTTCAGACTGATAGATTAATTCAAAGCACATGACAAAGCTGTTAAGAAAAAACAAAACTGATCAGACAGAAACTTAGGCTGGAAATTATGACGTCTCCAATAATCAAACAAGTGAGAATCTGGATTCACTTGCCAAGAGAACAGTGTGGATACAAATCTACTAAGTTTTAAGAAGGAGCTTGATGAACTCAATGTGATTAATTACAACAGCAGACATTTTATCCCATACAATTCAGAAGGTCATGATGCTTCTAACACATCAGACAGGCATGCTAAGCTTGGTAGGCTTGAATGAACACAACCCAAAACAAACACAGAATACAATCAATTCTGTACTTGATTTTTGGTGAGAGAAACACAGTGGCAGCTCAAAAATAGGAAGCCAATAATGAAACTAAAGATTTCCTTTTCTGCTCATTCAATCTATTATCCCAGAGCTCCTCCAGCAGTGTAAGTATTACATCCTGTCTCAAACAAAGACATTTCCCTAGAAAAATACTAGAATTTACCCAAATTGAATTTATTGCAATACTCGCATTTCTTGGTCTTTCAAATTATTCTGGAAACTCTCTCTTCTTCCTGACATTAATTTCTAAGGGAACATGCCCAGAGTTAAAGATTCAGCTTGAACCAGAGAGGCAGTATCTCCTCATGTCACGTTTCTCATTAGGTCAGCATTCCACCCTCCGAACTTGCCCTGTGAATTTATTGCTTTTTCAAGAGTAAGCTAAAAAGAAACATGCCAAGTAAAGCACTGGTAATTATATTGCTGTGCTTTGCTTCTCAGTTACCTTACTGAGGAATCATTTGAATTGTAAGGTTAAGACAACCAAAACACTTTCTTCTGTTCAGGTTCTCTACTGGAGTGTAAACATGCTGCCATGTTCTACCCTCTCCTTCCCCACTAATTCAAGAGATTAAAAAAGGCTACAGTTCAACAGACAGTGCTTTTTTGTTGAAGTAATTAGAATATTCTCAGAATATTCCCAGACCTCTTAGGCCTTCCTTAATCCTCCTCTTCCAATGAACAGTGAAATTACGATTTTTCCTAAAAAGGGGACATAGATGTTTGTTTGCATATACTTTGACTGCAAATAGTAGCAAGCATAATGGGTCATAACTTCTGTCAGTATCAGTTGTATGTCAAATTTAGAGAAAAATTAGCTTTAATAAAATATAGATGAGAACTAACAGTTAAATGGCAAAGATGGAGGCTAGCTAGCCAAGACATGATTCATAACTATTTTATACCTCTTTCTCCTAAGCTCCTTTCCAACGTTACCTTTTTTTATATCACTCTTGCCCAAAATCTCCATCTCAGAGGGCTAATACAAGGTGAAAGAACTATGTGCATCCCAAAGCAATAAAACTATCCTGTTAACTTTCATCAACTCACCACGTCAGAAAAAAAAGAAAAAAATCAAAACCCCAAGAAAAACAATACCCTGCCACACACACACACACATGCCTTGAATTATGACAAGACTAAAAACAAGCCCGTATTTTTCTATTACTAAAATGTTCCTAAGGAAAATTATTCTACAATGTTTTGGAAAAAGGAGTTACCATAAATCCACACTGATATATACTGTTCCCTCTCCGTAAGCACCGACACAGCCTCAATTGGACTTATCTAATATAAACATCGTAAGAACTAACAAGTATTTTTACTGTAGTCTGTTGGAAGGTTGACAGAAAGGCAATGTACCACAACACGAGATGACCAAAACCTCTAATAACTTGAAAATAAGCTACAAAGCATTATTTCCTGCACAGCCATGGGAAACAAGGACCTTAGAAAGTAATCTGGGACAGTCAGGTAATATTAAATGAAAAGAATGTGAAAAAGACTTCTACAGAGTCCAGGTGGAGTCAGAAGAGAGTCTAATGAGGCAGGATGGAGTCCTGTGTAACTGTGGAGGCACAGCATAGTACGAAGAGAGAAGTAGGTGAAGTTCTCAGTCCCAAACTGATAAATGAGTAAGTTAATTGGGGCAATAACATTTTTAAAAGATTCAAGAGAAACATCTATCATATTTCAAACAAAAGGGATTACAGAAATTAAGATACAAAAGGGTAAAAGCCTGGATAAGAATATAATGTACTCTCCATATCTACAGTTTTCCCCTCTTCTCCAATTAGACAAACATACCGTATTACAACCAAAGTTTTAAGCCAGAATACTTGAGTACTTACTTTTAATTCCTAGAAAGAATATGACTTTCCAGTCATGAGAGACTGGACTGTTAATGGTTAATGACTTAAAACAATTGTGGAAGCATCAGTGTGCCAAAGCTGGGTGAGATGGTGCCTTTTATCATGGTAATTGTTGCCCCTTACCCAACTCTGCTCAGTTTTAAAACTTCCTCCCCTTCCTTGGGGAAGGTCTGATGG
This sequence comes from Manacus candei, assembly GCF_025592945.1. Lineage (NCBI taxonomy): Eukaryota > Metazoa > Chordata > Aves > Passeriformes > Pipridae > Manacus > Manacus candei. The sequence continues at coordinate 19,513,102 of NW_026138059.1, read as the reverse complement.
AGCATAACTGGCTCAACTGCACTGACATGAGAGGCAGCTGCCATGTCTTCGAAGGGGTCATAAACCATCAAAGATCCCCAAAGCACCCCCAGAATCATTTTCTGAGGCCTTTCACCAGAGGACTGAAAACTGCCCCCACCCAGGAGAGGTACCAGGCATTCCCACCTGGCCTGAACATATATTAATCCATCAGACTTTGTTTTTCATGGCCTTCTTCCCCCATGCCCAACAGAACAAGATAGATCAAGACTTCAAATAACCACTTAGACCAATGGACAACTAAACCGCAACAATAAAGTCTATGGGTGGTGATACATTCTTACTATTATCCTTTCTTTCTTTTCACTTACATATTTTCTTAAGTGCTTTCATATTGCCATATTACTGTAGATAATAATAACCAAAACAGCCACCTGCTTTCAATTGCAACCAAATTATTCTAAAATAAACCCTACATGTATATATATATACAAACACCAGTCATACAGTGTCTTTCACTCTAATTCACCCCAAGGGATCTACTGGCAAGAACCCAACTTACTTGTGCCTTCAGGGGTGGGTCGTAAGGAATAAAAAAACTTCAAATCACTATAAAAGCAGTAACACATGAAGCAACACTTCATGACAGAGTACCCATCAAGGTCTTTCCAACATGAGCCATGCACTGCAGTAAAGTTTGAAAGAACACACTACCTACCCTCTTTGAAACAAATCAACATTGAAGAATTTGTGGAGCTCCACGGAGAATTCTACCATAGCTTGAACTTCACTCATGTTTATAAGGATGAAGAAGTTAAAACTTGTCAGCACCTCAGTTACTGAAAACAAACAGAAAACACACTATTTAGAACACAAGCCGGAGATAATGTCTATTGGTCCTACAAAGGACAATGCTTATATACAATTTTGCACAGCTTTCTTAAACATGTAGACCCTGAGGTAAACAATAATATAGGCTGTACCAAATCCAGTCCACAGTAACTTCTATCTTTGTTGTGAAGGAATTGTTATCACAGAACCATCACAACACATTGTCAGCATAATACAATTCTGGCATTTACTGATATCTACATACTGCAAGTCTGCTCTGGTACTTGGCTGGATAGGGAAAAATACTGCCATCAAGGAGACAGAGAGAGGATAGGCTGCTTCCAGCCCTTGTTGATGCAGAATGACCATGCAGGCAGCAGTGTCTCAATGCTGGCATGAAGACAGGGAGAGCTGAAAAACAGCATAGCCAAACAGTAAAGAGAAAGTGTCTGACCAGGTCACATAGGGTTTAGGATGGAGAGATTCTAGAGGGAAGGTAGGAATTAAGGAGGGAAACATGCCTATTTATAGTCAATTTTTTCTTAGGAGTAAGGTGTTAATACTCACTCTCATCTTCACAGACTGGCAAGTTCCTGCTAATTTACAACTGCCTGCTGATACCTAAATTAAAATCCTATAGACTTTACCAAGTTCTGTTGGTTTTCCTTCAACAATATCAACTAGATTAATAAAACAGACTACACTTCCTGTGAACACCTGTCTTCAAACTTAACAGTTCCTGAAACTACTGTCTGTTCTGGGGACTAAGTTAACGAAAAAAACTAGATTAGACTATCTTTTATGCATATTAGTACATTTTTGCTGGGTTTAATGCAGAAGCAGTAAACATTGAAAAAACTTACCTGTCTGGACCCTGAATGGATTATGGGGGGTTTTGTTTCTAAAATTTTCAACATGCATTTGGGTGCTTGTGAAGTAGCAAGCAGTACTACTGAGACTGAAACAGAACAGCTGGTAAAAAATGTCATCACCACAACACCTGAAAGCAAGTTACCTTTAGGGGCAAACTCTAGCCTATCAGCTAAGTTATCTTAGCATATGACTCAAGGTAAGATTTACCTCTCTGTACTCACTCTAGAGGAGCTGGAAGGCTTCAGCCCCCACAGCACAGGTCTAGATTTTTAACTACAAACAAGAGGCTAATTCTGACCTTGGTTTAAGAGCCAATACAGGGACCCTGCAAGGACTTTACAAAAACACAGAAACAGTATGTTACTGAAGTAACAGTGGACAGGGGAAAACGAATTTTGCTGCTGAAGCTATTAGGACAACATGAAGAACTCAGATCAAGGGCCCCTACTACAGCATCTAGATCACGCTATTAACCCAGCTTGCCTACAAATCCTGTCATCATTCAAATTTCAATCCGAAAGTCAAGAGATTAACTGAATGATGTCACAGTTTTGCTACAGACTGCAATGTTAGGACTGGCACTGATAACATACAGGGCTCTGTAGCAACTCCCTCTTCCACTGCTTTGTCTATAGGATTGAGTAGGGATGTCCTCAGTGGTCTTAAAAGCTATAATCAAGATGTTCTGCACTCTAATTCTGTGGGGTTGCCATATCACATTGTCACATGGGCACCACCTACCAAAGTCCAAGTATATGTTCTGTAAATGGAACTTGAGCTGCTGCACAGCAGAGCTCCAGAGCTCCTAATCCCACTGTGACCCTGGGCTGCCAAGCAACAAATCCTGTGGGCTGTGCATGAAACTGTCCAATATATCAAAAAGGAACCCACTTTAAAACACTCAGGAAAAAGCAAAAGGACTTAAAGTAAGGATGCCATGGGGCAGTCTCATCCAGTTTGCATTTTAATGAAACTACATTCTCGTGTGAAGAAGACATCACATGGCTCTGACTTCCTGGCACAATGAGTGGTGCTACATCCCTGAACAGTTTGCCTCCACTAAGAAAAGGGAAGACTGTTCCTGCAAGAGTTGTCCCTCCAGACCCCAGCAGGAAGACTCAGAACAATCCAGAACTAGTCCAATTAGACAAGTTCAAAGGTCCATTTTATGAATGAGTTAATTAAACAAAAAAAGCTAAGAGAGCTATATCTTGCATAACTGCCAAAAGGGTGTGTAATTGTGTCTAATACAGCTCTAGCTGGGGCCACTCCCTCCCTCCTCTATCAAGCTTACTTAGCACCCCCAACCAGCCCACTAAAAATCACCTGGGCTGGCAATTTTTCCCTGCAGACCAAGCACAGGGTCCAGCAAACACAGGACTGCATGACACACCACCATATATTTTAGTCCAGTAACACAGCCCTTGCTATCAACAGTATCCGGAAAAGCGGCATCCATGCCACACTCCAGGATCAACTGCAAAACCAATTAGAAATGTGAGGCCCAGTTCACAGAATGGCACACCCAGCAAGCACTGCTGCAGGCAACTGGGGCTGCAGTCTATCACCTGACTACTGAGAATGGCTTTTTCTTTGTAGAGCATCAGCTTGTTCCACGTGCACTTTAAACTGGGAGAAGGAGAACATTCACTGCCCTAGGCTGACACAAACCATAGACTTTTCTGCAAGCCTTTCATATCAGTGCAAAAGAAAACAGTGTTCTGTGAACTATAAAATAGAAAATGTTATGCAGTGATTAAATATTTTAAAGGAGAAACTCAACTTGGAGAAAGTCTTAAATTTTGTACGCTAATCATACAAAAGCCAACAAAAAACTCATGTAGAAGTATGTACTTATATAGATTCCTTTCAAATTTACAGCTAAAATTTCACAAACTTTAATTAAATCAAAATTCCACAACTCATTTTAATACTTAAAGAGTTTATTGTGGTATTTTAAAGCACATCATTAGCATTCAGAAACGAAGCTATTACACTGCACATTTGTTCTGTCTGCCTGTAAGAAGCAAAAGAATCCTTCAGTAGGAGCTCTCCACATATGACAAACGGAGTTTAATGCAGCACATAAAGCCATTTCAGAAGGTCTGATAATAAATGAGAACACCCTAATACACAGAACAGAAGGTTTCTAAACTTTTGGTAGCTACTTAACACTTGTAATCAAAACATTTCACTATTCAAAAGTATTTACAGAATTGAGAGTAAACATCTCCAATAGTTAAAATATCAGTAAAGGCCACTTGATCCTAAGTTGAGGACCAAACCTTTCTTTCACACTTCTGGGGGTTTATTTATTTTCCTAAGCTGAAAAATTTCCTACATATTGTGGCCAGTCCATGCTCTCCCCACATTTGCTCACCACTTCTTTAGTTATCCAAGCTAATCTTTCTTGAGGCCACAATACAAAATAGATCACAGGATACCAGATTTTAAAGGTCCATCTGAAGGAAAAAATGTTTCCCAAGTCTATATTTTTTCTAAATTGAGCATATCAGTGCTACTTTACAGCAGCCACATCAGAGGATTTGAGAATGCACTAAAAAGACAGAATCCTCCTAAACCAGCTTTGTTTTCAGAGAAATGCTTGTGTAACGCTGCCATTAATCTAGTTACTTGTATTGGGAAATGCAAGACAACACTAAGAAACAAAACTGCAAAAAGATGTTCAAAGAATGTCTTACCTGCATTGGTAAATACTCCATTTTAGTATGTTAATCAACCAGTCTTCCAGTTCTTCACTACTGCTGTCGGAAACATATTGCTCCAACTAAAAAACAAACAAGCAAACAAATGTTTTACTAACAGCAGTATCTCTAGAACTTTTCAGTACTCATGTTATTTGTTCCCTTTTCTTGCATCCTAAGAACAACCTTTATCATGACCTCTCCAGCAGTCATACATGTACTGCCTATGAGCATTCTCCAATCTGCCCTTGGGTCCTGCACTGTAATTTTCAGCTCTTTGCAAGTGTAGCAGTCTGATAACTATTTTTACAAAATAAAGTAAAAAACCAGTACCTCTCGTGAAGCCAGTGCTCTGGCAAAGCTGACTCTGCCATGTCTTGTCAAACTATCCCTGTCTTCACCTAGGAATTCTAAAATCCAGCTCCCAGAGGACTCTGGTACCTCCCCAGCCACCCCACAGTCTCCCCAATCTTCAGAAAGGCTCTAAGCTCACCAGCAGCAACACAGCAATGAAGAGGTAGGAAGATATTCTGGCCTGAGTCATCAAATACAGCTCATGCCCCCACGCAGTCTTACATAGCTACCAGGGAGAAGACAATTTATAGAAAAAGGTCTGATGAGATTCTCCTGGTAAATCTTATGTCCCTTCTCCACAGGAAACAAAATTCAGGGGACAAGGAGGAGAGCCTTAAGACCAAGAACTCACTTTCTTAGAGAAAACATTACAGGTAAGTCAACACCACAGGTAAGTCCCTGTCCTGATCAAGCACTACCTTAAAACTGTTTATTTGAAAAAACATAATAAAAAATCAAAAATCTCACTTTTATCTGATGACCTTTAGATTCCAAACACATAGAAAAGAGAATGCTTAGCTCTCCCCTCCTAGAGGAACTTTGCATCCTTTCTGTATGTATGTTTCAAAGAAATACAAACACAAAATCTATCACAGCTTGTGCAGGCAAGCTGTGAAACTTAACTGGTTTTGTCTCAGCTTCAGAGCAAAGAAAACAGACGAAAGCAGAACATAAAAAAATACATTATCTGGAATTTTCTAAAATAGAATTCGCTTGTGCATGTCATGTGTGGTATTCTATCTTTGATACCATAAATTACCAATAATGACCGAGTAAAATCCTGATACTATAATACCACATAGAAATGGCACCAACATTTATTCTATCTGTTTAACAATGCATTACAGCCTATGTCATACCAGTTCCCTTTTAAAGAGGACTAAGCTCCTTTTTAAGAGAGAGAGAAAGAGAACACACAATCTTTTCTAATCTTAGATTTAGTATTTTATATCCAGTGGAAATCAAAAGCAAAACTAGAGAATCTGGACATGAAAATACACCAAAGTGTTCACTTTCGTTGTCTTCTTTTAGCTGCTCATTTAACATTCTTCAAGTAATATTTTTCCTCTAAGTTGCCGTAGGAGCTTTGTACACTTCCATCCCTGACCTTTTTTTACCCGTCTTCTTCCCCTTTATGCTCAGAGACCCAGCACCTGCCAACAGAAATTCAGCCACCATTTATCTCTGTGCTGATGACTCACAGGTTTGTCCCCCCACCTGAGAACCGCCTTCAATTCCAATTTTAGTTGTTTCTTGGACACTGTTTGCAGCTGAAACTTAGTGAGGCAAAAACAAAGTTCTTGACCTGACCAGCAAGGCTATTCCTAATGTCCAATTTCTGAGTGTGCATACTAGCAACAATCTGACTGTAAACCTAGACAATATTTTTCATTTAGTTTTCTCTAGGTGCTCATAGACTTTGGCAAGACTATGCAGAAGACCTGCCAACTTTTTCTGCATGTGATTAGAAATATGTCCCATCTATCCATACAGCCAAAACTCATCCAAGCTAATATCCTCTTTTATTTTAATTACTGTGAGGCTGAAAAAGCATAATTCACTGCATGTACTAGTCCAGCATGGTGCTGCAAAGAACCAGCCTGTTATTTTGATCATTTCAGCTCCCTCTGCATCCCCTGCAGAGAGAGCCTGGACTACTGCATCAAGCATAACTCCTCCTGTCCTTTGAAATCCTTTCGCAGCTGTGCAGCACATGGTATCACAGCGTTCTGGTTGAGACTAGAGCTTCCCAGCACTACAAATAAACCTTGCTTTTCCATAATTAAAAAGGTGAGGGGTAGAAAAGAACTGGTAATTGAATTTTGAATTGCATAATCATCATGTTGTAAAACAAGGAAACAAACAAACAAACAAATCCCTTAAGTGGAAATATCTAAGAGACCTTATTAAATTCATTACCCAATTTTAAAAAGACAACAAGACCATCACTAGAAAAATACTTCAGAACAGACTGCTTTTTATCAGGATTTATTCATTTACTTTTTTTGAAGCTTCACAGGTATAAATAATTATGTGAAGTAAATAACCACAAGCAAATATAGTTGAACAATGACCTTATTTCATGGGTTCAGGGCAAAAACTCAACTATTAAAGTCTTTACCATGCCTGTTTCTCTAAGCCCAAACTACTTCCCAACCAACCACAAGGTTTGATTCTAATAAAGCTAATGCAAGATATCTATGGCACTTAAATGGGCTATATAAACAATCAACTTAATCAGGCATTAAAATTCAATTTTTCATACTTTTTGCTTTAAATTTAGCACCAATATCTCATCCTCTATGCAGCACACTGATAAAAACAACACACTCACTACTTTGAGCTGACAACTTGATTATTCCCACTGAGCATAGAAGTCATTAAGATGTTGCATTTATTTCTTTTTTTCTCCCCTATTAATAGATCATACCCATGATACAATAATTCATCTTGAACATTTATTAGGCTTATTCCCTTCTATGCTAACATTGGGCTTTGTCTGTCTGACAAATGACATGTTATTTCTAAGCTTCCTCATTGAAAAATATAACATGAAAAGTTCTGTGAGTAGTACAGTTAAAAGCTCACTGTCTTATCAATGTGTCCTCCCCCCTCCACCACAACCCCTGCTGCAAAACAGACCCAATGTTTGCAGATTTCTGAATTTTTCCTCCCAGTACAGGCACTAACTTCAGTGTCTTCTCTCTTCAGCCAACAATTTACACTAAACAAAAACTGCATCATCTCTGAGATCCCTTCTCCTCTTTCACATTGGGCAGAACTGAGCAATGGTTTCAACAGTACTTTACAAAGAAAATGGAAACAGAACATGAGCAAACCAAACTAAATGTTTTACTTGCCTTTTACAAAGACCTACCCTAAAAACAAAATCCACATTTTAAAAGTTATGATTAAAAGACAATGAAATAACTGGCACAAATGTGACTGCTTTTGAGTCAGAAACTGCTAAAATGGAGCATTTTGACGAAAAGCAGTAGCAGTTCAGGATATGTGCTACCACATTATGTCAGCCACTTTGTCCCACTTTGGTCCCATGCACTGGCTGAGTGAGAAAAATGAACCAAATACTACCACACACTCATACTAAGAACCAAGGAGAGTGGACAACGTAAATCAGCAGTAAAGCTGAGCTATCTCAAAAACAGTGAAGAAAATAACTACATCTAACTACAGCAGAAGTAATGTATCTAGAAATACATCTGCAAATGTAGAAATAAATCTGTAAATTAATTCCTTGTTTCACTTATCATCTTCCATGAGTGAACTCACAACCTATCTTTTCCTAACAATCCACTCAAAGAGCAATAGAGGGGGAAAAGCAAAATGAAGTGCTTACTCTAAATAATCAAATAAAAGTCTTTTGGAACTTTATATAAAAAGCATATAAGGATCTTACAGTAAATTTAAAAAAACAAACAAATTGCAGGCTGTAGTATTTTCACTTAAAAAACCAAACTCCATAGCTTAACACATTCACCTTCTCATAATCTCAAAAATTTATGAAGGATGCACCAGGTAAGAATTAATAAAGTAGGAGAGGGAAGCTTACTAAACTAATTTGATTCTGCCCAACTGAATACGTTCTTCATAAAACATTAAGGGTCTGTCTAAGTGTACATAAAATATACTTCATTTTCCCATTTATACAAAGGAAGAAAGCTCCCTCTCTTTGAATCCCATGTCCTAAGCAATGTTATTAAATGAAAAATAATTTTACATGGGTGAATGAATGTGGCATTAAAATGCCTGCAATGCTATTAATGTCATTACTCTGCCATATTTTATGAATCAAAAGAGTCTCCAAAAGAAAGTTGCAATTTCTGTCCCACCCCAAGCAAACCTACTGTCAAAAAAATAAAGCTTTATTTCAAGAGAAATGAAAAATAAATCTAACTGTATATGATCAGTAAATTATTTTTAATAGGTAATAATTCTGTATCCTTTGATACAGAATCCTTTGAATAAAAAAACCCCATTTTACAGAGTTGAGTCATTGTTCCGATACCTGCTGTTAGGTCATGCTTTGACAAGACAATAAATACAGTTTAGATTTGATGGGCTGATTTTGTATTGGAAGGCTTTATGCCAAATAGTTACTGTATTTCCTCCCACAGTAGGCATTAAGTCAGCACAAATGATATATTGCACACTCTTATTAACTTAAGAAATGTGATAGCCTGGCTGCCTGATCAAAGTTACATTAGGGGATAATCTGATAGTAAATCTGATCCAGGATCAGTGGTCACAAACCCACTTCCTTGGTAGTTCCTACAGTAATAGCATCTGTGGTGATAGGCTGGATGGGTCAACACAGAAAAACAGTGACTGCCAGGATTTTCTTACAAATGTAAGTTCTTTCAGAAATATGCAGGAATACTCTATCAAAAGCTATTTTATTTTTCAACACCTAATGTTAATAACCCACTAAAAAGTCAGCTGATTTGGGGCTGGCTACTACATCTTTAAAAATATAATCCTTGATATCATTTTTTTTCATGGAATCACAGTATCATTACAGTTAGAAAAGACCTCTAAGATCATCAAATCCAAACCCTTAACCAAACACAGTCATCTTCACCACTAAACCATGTCCTCAAGTGCCAATTCCACACATTTTTTTTAACAATTCCAGGGACTGTGATACCACCACTGCCCTAGGCAGCTTGTTCCAATGCCTGACCACATTTCAGTGAAGAAATTTTTCCTGTCTAAACATTACTTGGCACAATATGAGGCCATTTCCTCTCACTCTGTCACTTGTTACTACTTGGGAGAAGAAACCAACCCCCACCAGGCTACAAGCTCCTTTCAGGTAGTTGTAGAGAGTGACAGAGTCTCCCTTGAGTCTCCTATTCTCCAGGCTAAACAACCACAGCTCCCTCAGCTGCTCCTTAGTAAGACTTGGTCTCCAGACCCTTCACCAGCTTGTTGTGCTTCTCTGGTCACACTCCAGCACCTCAATGTCTTTCTTGTAGCGAGGGCCCAAAACTGAACCCAGTATTTATTTGAGATGTGGCTTCACCAGTGCCAAGTACAGAGGGATGATCACTGGCCTGGCCCCGCTGGCCACACTATTTCCAATTTCCTTGTAGCCTGGCTTCCAGTTTCCTACCACTTTAACAAAATTAATTGAGGTAAGCATTACAGCACATAAATCTGAGTTAAAAGTTTGATTCTTTGATTTTTCAATGCAAAAAACACCCCAAACCTAAAAATTCTAGAAATTCAAAACACTGGTTTTAGCTTCTTATATCTGTCCCGTCTTTATTCAATACTCATCATAGAAAAGTCACAGATTTTTATTTTGTTCTTTCTTTGTTGATAATTTTCTGACCATAAGTCTTCTAAGACCCTCTCTACAACTCTTCTGTTACACAAAACATGCATTAATTTTATAGTCAAATCCATATTGTTCTAGTATAAAGTGCAATTTAGTTATGGTTGAATAATACAACTGTAAAGTTGAAGGACAATTAGGCAGACTACCACTGCAAGCAATGACCTAATGATGTCACAGGAAAGTATTTCAGAATGTGCATTAAAGCTTTTCAAAAACATACTGTAGCAAACAAACACTGGTATGTCAATTTGGCCAAAGATTTTAAGCTCTCTCGATGCATGCTTATCTTAATACTGACCAGGTGAGGAAGAGCCATATATCTCTCTGCAACCCCAGGTAGCATCTCCAGCAACTTACGTGCTGCTCACTTCCAAATCTAAGAGCATTAAGTCGAAACATACCTAAACTTCAAAGTTCACATGGCTATTACTACAACAAGTCAAGCACAAGATTTTAATGCTCTATCCTCGATGTCCCCCACTCTCTTTTCTACTACTGAAGCCTGGAGCAAAACAGATCTGACCCAACAGCAAAAAATACCCCAACAACCAAACCAAACAAGTAACACACACTCCCCCCTCCAAGAAAAAAACACAATAAAATTAAATCACTCCCTTCTTTCCTTTAGCTGTTTTAGAAGAGAAGAGAACAAACACAGTACATACAGTGCTTTTTTTATTGACAAATACTCAGGAAAAGAAGTTTCTGAAGAAACAAATGTCAAGTAAAGACAACACTGATCAAAGATAATTGTCATGGTAGCTTGAACAAACTGAGCAGAGTTCAGCATACAAGGAAGACTGGATGTCAGTAAGCACCACGAGAAAACAGCACACTACATATCACGAGCAGTAAAGTCTTTTAAGTTATTTCTCTCTGTTACCCTCGCAGACTTGCTCGCACGTATGCCACAAACAGCCATCTCTGCAATTGTACTGGCAGTCGTGGGGGGCAAAAAGCCCACCAGCACTAAAAAAAAACCTTTACAGCTATTTTGGAGGTTACTTTGTAAATTTTGTGAGGTTGTTGTTTTGGTTTTTTTAATAATTTAAACAGCAACATTCCACTGATTTAAATACAGCTCCACAAACAGCTGCACTGATCTACCTGAAAGAGTATAGCTACAATAACAACTAACCCTGAAGAAGTGAGGAAGGACAAAGCAAGAATTTAAGCCAACTTTGCCTGTGAAACTAAATGAAATCTTCCACACCAGCAACAGCTTCAGAAGTTTCTATCCCAGGTGCTCATTCACATCTTCATAGCAGCAGTATATCGCCCCCACAACACTGCCAACACAGTGCTTGTGGGACAGCATTTTAAAATAAATTAGTTACCGTTTTAGAATAATCTATTTTTGCAGGGCTTGATCAGATCACTTCCTTATCCGGTTTCAAAGCACAGCTCCACAAATAGCTGTGCCATCGCAGCGCGGGGAAGGGTAGCACAGCACAGCAGTTCCCTGGCCAGTTGTACCCTCATCCTGCCTGCCTCCATAAGCCACAGCCCTGGCACAGCAAAGCAAAGAGCGGCAAGGTGAGAGAAACTGCCCCTTCTCACAGCCATTCCCGAGTCAGTATTTTTATCCTCCGTTCTTTCCTTTTATTCACCCCAAAAGTTGAACAGTAATCCCCTCCCACCCCCCTTCCTCCATGGAAGGACACAACCCTAGAGCCCAAGCGACAGCCCAGTCTAACCTCCACCCTGTTCCATAGGGCATTTCCTGCTCCCTACTCACAGGCCTGGCTTCCCAGGGAGGAAACCTCTCACCTGGGAACCCTGCCTGGCAACCCAGACCATTCCTCTCATGAAGGAGGCACAGAAGGGTGGAAAGCAGAGCAGCTTTCAGCAGCTTCGTCCCAACAGGCCCAGATACACTCTCTGCCTGCAGTTACCAACTGACAGCTGGCATCGGGAGACAGGAACAATTTTTGCTGCAGAAGGGCTCTTCCGCTCCCTGTCACGGAGGAGAGAGACAGGGCCACCTTAGTTACCACAGCCTGCTCTACCTGAGCTCCACAGGCCGTAACCCTCCCTCATGGCACTGGCATTGCTCCCTCCTCACTACAGTGCCAGAATACCTTGCTTAAAGAGTCCCTATTAAAAGACAAATATACCAGCCTTACCAAATCCAAATTCAAGTTTTGCCTTTGTTTATTTTGCAGCTTGAAGGCTTCATGCCCCTCTCACCTTCTGCTCCCTGTGTGGCATTTCACTAACAGAACAACGCTGATGTGTGAGAAGCTGCTAAAAACACTGACACAAACCTAAAATGGCACAGCTCTGTTTCCAAAATAACATACTGGAAACAAAACAAATCTAATGATCTCCTTCAGTAACTTCAATGGGTAGATTTGAAGGGTTACATCAAAACAAATCAGCAAACTGATTTCTGAATTAGCTTGAACTATCACCAATGCTATTTAAACAATTTTTGACAATGTTTCACATGGAACAGTTTTTGTTCACTCCTTTTCTCCTACCATTTACTTGTCATGTTTAGTCAGAAATTCATGTACTAACATTTTGTAACCATTAAATCCCTTATATGCTGCTTTAATATTTGCTACAAGTAGAATAAGCAAAACCACGTATTAAATACAGTATAACACATCCAGGGGAAAAAGGCCCACCAACCAGGAACCAAAGTCATCAGAGGCTTTCCCCACCCCGCCGACAGCATGGCTGATTGGTTTTCAAACAGCTTATTGTTCCTTCCTGTCCTATCTGAGAAGGACAAACTGACAGCTCACCATACTGACTCGCCATGAAAATTCATCTTTTTAGCTAAACACAACAGCTTTTACACGTTTGAATCAAAAGGCAGGTAACACATCTGTTTGAGCTTCTAGTCACCAATCCAAATTCAGCCCAAACATCTGTAGCATTAGCTGGCATTCAATCCAATTTCAGAGACATACAATGCACTTTCCATAGAAGAGGCTGTCTCTTAAGAATATGCAAAGTAAGATTAACAGCAGGTAAAACCCTATGGCTCAGAGCTTCTGCCTCAGCAACAGCTTTCGTTAGAAAGGGCTTTCATTACAAAAAGAAGTCCAGCACAATAGAATGGCTGCAAACTTGGAGATCTAAGTCTTGACTTCCACATTAAGGTCTAGTATTGACCTCACCCTTACAAGGTTTTTTCCTCTAAGCTATTTTACACGTAAAGCAGTGAAACATATGTTTTCTACTATGCCTCACTGTCTCAGTACTTCAAATATCCTCAGTACCTTCACACAGTTTGGTGTGATTATTTTATCAAGGTGAGGGACTGAAGGTCAGAGGTGCATGAAATCATAGGCCCCTAGAATTAACTGATAGCTGGTATAACCCCAAAAATTCAGAAAATCTTTTAAAAATATATATGTGCATTTACAGAAAGCTAGATGGGCCACATATAAATAGGCAGGCAAGCAATTTTAATTTAGTTTAAAAGCACTAGATACACAAATACTACTACCTCTACTACTAAAACCCAGCAGCATTAATTACACGGTTTTTTACATGGAAATACACAATCATTATGCAGAAAAATCAGCAAGTGATAACTGAACTGACAGCCTAGGAAGAAAGTACAGCTTCTTCTGCAGAAGCGCAGATACTACTACATTTCTGTTGTAAATTTCAATAGAAAGAAGACAAAAGATATACTGCAAGCCATTCTGATATGAAAATTTGAAGGGAAACCTCATTTATTTAGAAAATCACCTAAAGCATAAAGAGAATTCAGTTTATTTTATAGCTAGAAAGCCCTACAAGCTTATCTCTCTTGACATCCTTTATGCAACAGGTAATGAGTGCTTTATGGCATGATCAGTAACAGGGATTAATTCATGAGGTCACAGCACGTGAACAAGGTTGTGATTATAGTGGGCAGACTTACATCTGGAAAACAAACAAGTTTATTATTTCAGATATCAGAAGTCAAGTGTAAGGCTTCCTGCACAACTAACTGACGAATGCTGTAGATTTCTTCTTAATTCTAAGAATTTGAGGGTGCGCTGTGCACAGGTTTGTGATTTATTTTATAAATGAGATTCAAAAAACCATATTCATACATACATATGTATAAATATTTATAATTACATAGTACTAGAGGTAACAATTTTTTAACTTTTCATTTGAAAATTAAAAATAGCAAAATATGAATGTATTGCTTTTTTCAGAGACAAGACATGCAATTCAGAAATGTGGACATGTTTTATTTATTTTTAGTAAGAAATATTGGTGAGATTTTGTATCTTGTTTCCAACAAAACTGCTCGCACAATATAAAGCTCAAGATTTTTTGCAATGATAATGTTCCCAATTCCAAAATATCTACAGAAAATCCACTCAGAGAAAAATAGTACTGAAACCATTTAGCAAAAAATAGAATTGATGTCATTTCAATTTGCTTTAGCGTTTTCAACTTATGTTCTTCTTGTAAGTTGAGCTCTGCGAGGTTTGATTCTGTTCCTTATTTCTCTGCCTCTTCTTTCCAAGAATAGTGCTGTCCTGCTTGAAGTAAACACAATTTGCTCACCTGACTTCTTCCTGACCTCAAACCATGGCAAACTTATTTCCTCCCTTTCAGGTTTTTTTTTCATGTATACTCTTTGTTGTATATTCTTGTTACCATAAAGGTTCCATGAATTGTTCTTCAAGGAAGACAATTTGTACAACAGACTTCTACAAATATCAGCAATACTACATTACCAACATACCAACCATCTTTGCTAGAAATGAATGCATAAATACTTTTAACCGCTATGTTAATACTTCTGCAGTGACTGAATTGTCTATACACAATACTTAATGAGATGTATCCCATGAGTGAATGTGTTCAAAAGGTGCTTAGTAAAATGCTAGAGAAGGCCAAAATCAGCAGACGCATAATGAACATAAAATCACGTGTCTTGCCACAGAGAAAACACATGGTGCATTAACGTCAACAGAACGTAAGGATACTCTGTTTTGCCTAGCTGTGGCAGAAAAATATGGAAGTAGCATTTATTCAGAAGCATAGTCTGATTATAGCAAGCTCACAAGCAACCAAAAAAATCGCATTTTTCAAACTTTTTCATTAGGAGGGAAAACAAAGGCAAGATTAAATAATTCATAATTCGAGAAACTCTAAGTTCTGCTCATAGTTAACCAAAAGCATTTATGTGCTGTTACTTGACCCAGGAATACTTATTTTGTCTACAAGCTCTCTGAGCCAATGGCCTGTCAGAAGTACCTGATATACAACACCAGGCTGGCAATACAAATATCCATCAGGAACAACTGCTGGTCAACACACAGGTGCTACTCATCTTCCTGTTATGAAAGCAATTAAAGCTGTAGTGAGACTATATTTTTCATACAGAGGAAAAGGGGACACACAAAGTATAGGATGAAACATTCAGCAAGCAAGCATGAGAAGTACTGGCCTTTATCAATAACAACTTCAAACACTGAAACAAGGTCAACAGTAACAAAAATTCACAACCGTTGATTATAATTCTCACACTGAGATCCATCTTTGGTACAGGCTGAACTTTTCATAGATGTTCAGGACAGCACCCAAGCCAGGAAAGAGACACCAGTACTCTTAGCATCACATTAATAAATATTTAGGTATCTGCCTCCTAGGTTGGTATAGATAGCTAGGTTCTCTTCAAAGGAAAAAAATGTACAAGAGTCAGAGTTCAGACAGGACTCCCATATCTTCACCTACAGTAGTTCAAAACCTTACCATTCACAATAATCTGCCTCACCCCTCTGCGAGGGTTTACTTTCCTGTGCACCTTCCCAACTAGACTGTGGCATTCATATTTCAACCTAATCACTTCCAGCAAGAGAAGCTCACACCAAACCACCAGATTGTAAGCCAGTGAGCATGAGATACTGATAGAAACATCCTGTCAGAGGGTGTTTATGTCTGAAAACCACAACCAAGTCCACCAGAACGTGACAGAGTCTTTCTCAGCACAGAACTGATTAGCGAGGTCAACAGGGAATGCTAGAGAGAGAAATGGATCTCAGTTTTCATGTCTCTCCCTGCTTGGGAACTGTATTCACTAATTCTTCTATGTGAGAAGAAAATGACAGAGACAATCCTGGAACTGAGCTCGGAAATCCAGGTACTTCCAAGTGAAATGTTAAAACCACAAAACTGGAATGTCGGGTAATACCGTCATATCCATCAGCAGGGCTTCAGAAGAGACGCAAGGGGTCTTCTGAAATCTGAACTGAGCCCAAGGTGTTATTTTTGCAGTTTTGCTGAACTCAAAACAGAAGTAAATTCTATTGCAATGGTATTAAATTGAATCAACAAATGTGCTGGGTTGTCTGGCACATTTTCAAAACCACAGTTTTGAAGACAGATTTCGGCTGCTGTGTGCAGCTGATTACCATATTACTGATTCATGCCAAACCTTACCCAGGCCAGTAGTACTGACCATAATCTGAATTGAAGATAACAAATCAATTTTATTAATACAGTGTTAATTTAAGAACAAAAATAGTATTTTCACATATTATACCAGTCAACTCTTACCAGCTTTGTAGGATCATATTTCACATAAGGAACACAAACCCCTCCAAATAATGAGTTTGAATTCATATTCTCTGACTTTTATTGGTTACCAAAGCAAAGCTGAAGATTGGACTTACGCTACCTACAGGAAAAATGAGAGGTGGGAAAAGGGAAGCAAATTGGTCCATCCAAGGAAAATGCAGACTAAGATTTATAGCTGTGCTCTGACATACCAAATGCAGGTATTCAGACTGTGGCTACTGGCACAGTCATATGGAAGAAACAGAGCAAGATGACAATTCTGTGCTTCATTCATTTAAAGTATTTGCAAAGATACAGCCAGAGCCTAGATTATTGTTCACTTCCTACAAAACAGTGTTTTCAGTTCTAATGGGCAATGAATTGTTGAATGAAATAATAAAAACTATGCTGAAATATCTAATTTGCTCCTCCATAAATCCAAAACTTTTTCATTGTAAAAAAGCTGTAATGTTCCAGCAAAGCAGAGCTTTACTGAACCAGGTTGTGGCTGTGCCATTTATCCCTTAGCACGGGCCCAGCAGTTTTATCTTCACAATCAAAATGCTAAGTAGGAACTACTTAATGGATGAAAATGTAATACATTCCCTTCCAGAGTAATAGATGCAGTAGCATTCACTACTTGTTATTGGTCCAGCAAACTAAAAAGTGGTGCATATGGATTTTAGCTCAGGCTTTGCCTATGTGTAAGACAACATTAAGCTAATAGAATTAATCACTTAAAAAACAAAGCAAATCCCAGTAACACAAAATAGACATTTATGCCCATTTACATGATAAATGTAAGATCTCAAACAGTAGCTTGTTACCTTTCAGTCAGCAAAATCCACTGCAAGCAGGAGAAAGGGGAAGTGGGCTTAAACAATTCAGCAAATACCTCTTCAGTTATAACATCAACATGACTGTAAATCCCTCAATTACAATTTTTTAAGATCTGTTATGCTATGCAGCTGCTCTTCCAAGTGATATGTTTAACACATAATCATCAAATAAACCTTTCAAACAAGTTCTGCTGGAAATTTTGCTTAAAATAATACAAGAAGGAAAGAGTATTTCCACCAGAGCGGTTACTGATCACGCAAATCCTGCTGTTAGCACTCTGGTCGTTAACTAAGCCCTGCCGAGATCCCACGGGCGGTAACAGGGGTTACGAGCATCTGCTGAAGGCAGGGCCCGGCTGGACCGCAGCGCCCTGCCCGCACCGTGCCCCGCACCGCCCGCGTTCCGCAGGACACGGGCCGTGCCCGCTCGGACCGGGCGGGCGAGAACCGCCAGTGCCGCCCTTGGCGCACCAGGAAATAGTTATTCCTAACAGTTACTCCTAACGCTCGGTCAGCAACTTTCCACACCGCACGCAAAAAGCGATATTAAAAACCAACCAACCAACCATATATATATATTTATATATACATATATATATAACGCCCCCCACCTCCGTTTCAAACCCTGTGAGGATCCAGTATTTCTCAGGAAGGGAAGGAGGGGAAAGGCAGCACCGCCTCCGGCTGTCCCAGTACCGCGCCCGGCACTCGGGCACTTCGCGGCGGGGACGAGCTGGACATTTTTTCTGACCTATTTTCGGCGTCGCCTCGGAGCGATAAACAATCAAAAGCGGTGGCGAAACGCTGCCCAGGCAGGAACTTCCCCAGCCACGAGCCGCTCCCGGGGGCAACAAGCAGCCCCCGGCGAGGGCTCGGGGGGACCGTCCTCTGCCCCGCGGTGGAGGGGGGCGAGCCCGCCGTGCCGAACGCCACTTAGCCGGGCTGGGGGAGGCTCCCGAGATTTTCCTGCCAGGGTGCGGGGAGGGGGGGGTCAGCCCGACACAAACAAGTGCCCGGCCCGCCATGCCGGCGAGCATGCCGCCTGTTCCAGTCCTGCGGTAGGGGTCGGGACACGGTCCTGCCGCTCTGCCCCAGCACCCCCGCGCCCCCCTCACCGCTCCCCCGCACCGACCTGGGACACAAAGGAGCGGCCGCCGATCGCCCGCGCTCCCCGCGGAGTCCAGGCCGCGGCAGCACCGGGATGGCGTAGCGCAGGCATCCGACGCCAGCGCCTGCTGCACCCGCGGCGGCCCGAGCCGCCCGCGCCCGTGCTGCGCTGGGCGGGGAGGGGAGAGGAGAGGAGAGAAGGAGGGGGGGCCCTGGGAGCCGGGCGCCGCTTCCTGCGCTCCGGCGCCGAGGGGCGGCGGGTGGTGGAGCCGCCGCCGGGGGGCCGCGCTCGCCGCTAAGCAGAGGCCGGCGGCACCGGCCGCATCCTCGGCTCCTCCGCCGGGCTTTCCGCGCCGCCTCCCTCCGGCTCCGAGAAGTCGCCCGTGCGGCTCCTGCGGCGGCCGCTCCTGGCAGCCGGAGCCGCGGCCCGTGCTCGTGCTCCCCCTGCCGCCCCGCCGGGCCGGGCTCCTCCCGCCGCTCCTCGGGCCGGGCTGGGGCGGCCCCGAAAGGCCGGGAGACCCCCGGGGGCGGGAGGAACTGACCCACTCGGGCTTGCCCCGGGGTGCTTTCCTCCCGCGGCCGCTCCCCGAGAGTCCCCTTCGTGGCGCACGCTGGAAGGCGGGGGAGGCCTCCCTTCCTGCAGCGGCCGCCAGCGCTGCCTGCCCGGCACCCGCGTCCCGGCTTGGGCGCGGGGCCGTGCAGGGAGCAGCCCGCGGGGGAAAGGCTCCCCAGCGTGGTGGGGCAGCGCAGGGACACCCTGAGCCGTGGGGCACCTGCCAGGCTGCAGGGCTGGGGATAATGAGCCCTCGTGGGGAAAAAGTTCTCATTCCTGGAGTAAGACCTTTTAGCAGTACGTGGTACCAAAATGGAAGTAAATTGACTGTAAGCGGTACTAATAAAACTGATGGTCTTCAACACTGAGGAGAAGGGGTGCTGGGTACTGCGGTCTCATTAACAACTGTGACATGTAGCTTGAAAATTCGTTCGTTCACAGAACTAACAAGCAAAATGATCCTGTGTCTGAAGAAAAATCTTATTCTTCCTCTTCTATCTGCTTACCTTCATCGAAAAAAATAAATCTTGAATGTGAAGAAAACTTGTGTAAAGATAGTTTTCCAGACTCCCAGTGTGGGCTTCCCATCTGAAAGCCAAACCTAACTCTATAGCTGTTTTGCAGAGAGGAATTACAAAGCAGAGGATTTGCTTTTAGTTGAGGGGGTCTTTCAGGCCAGTCAGGTCAGTCAGTGCAGAAATTTTATCTGGTAGTCTTTGAATAGAATTTTTTCAATAATTTTGTCACCAATTGATTTAGCATCCAGACATGCAGGCAGAAAATTGAGTGTCGAAGTAGTGAGCCTGATTGATGCTGGGTTGGGAAAAACAACAGAGGGATGAGAAGCTGATGGCCGTGGAGTACCAAAACCAGCTTTGTGAGACATCCTTGTGAATTCTCAGCATCTGTTTGCTTCTGTAAAATCTGTTTGTACTGATCACTGCTGGCAGAAGCTTACTGCAGGCTAAACGCACAGTTATTTAGAAATTTAATTTTCGTGACAGAGATGTCAGTTCATGGGAGATTAATGATTTAAATGAAACTTGCATCTGATTTATCAGGGCCATGTGAGTGTCTCAAGGCTTTTTAAAAAGGCAGTTTTGAAAGCATCAGTGGCTGCTGTTTTGCTTTTTTACTCTTGGTTATTTTGGGATAGGCTTGAGTAACTGCTTCATGGTCCTGCAGAGTCAGATCTGACAACAGAAAAACCACTGGAGCGGTTTGTGTGTGGCTGACAAAAGGACCCACCAGGCCTGAATACAACACACCTCAAACCTATGTCAGAAATACAGCAGCTTTGTACTAAAAGATGCTCAGCACCAGTGCCTGTGGGTCTCATTAGAGACAGATTTTGTTTATGTTCGGGTTGCTGAATAGTCCAGAAGCCAGCCTGATAGTTTGGATGGGCTTTATATATTTGTACAGATAAATACTTGTTTGGCTCGTAATTTTCGTTACTTTAACTCTCCTTAACCTTGACTGGACTTTTGCTAGTAGGAGAATTTGTCTTGAAGGCTTCTTTCCTGTTAAATGGAGGAAGCCTTTCTTGTCGCCTGATATGAGCAGAAAACTGGAAGCTTGTTCCCATAAATGGCAGAACTCCCATTAGAGAAATTGAATTTCTTCCTTCACCAAAATCCACTTGTGAAGATGTATCATCAGTCAGCCCAGCTGCCGACTATGCCCTTCTTTTGCATGTGGCAGTGAGTACGGGAGTGGGGTCCACTGACACCTACTGCACACCGCACATGGCTTTCTGGTGCCTCCCTGTTTGTTCATGTAAAGAGGGATGGTGTGACAGCCCTTCTGAATGAAGGAACCTTGGGGAACAGCAGCTTCTTCAGTCTCTGTGCAAAGCTGCCCTGGTTTCCAGATTTTTAAAGTTTGGGTGCTGTACATAAAACAGTTGCCACAAAAAGGGTACCCTGTTTAAGACTGGATGCACTGATAAGCATTACTTATTAGAGATACCTAATTATGAATTATGGATTATCCTCACTAATAACTAACATATGGATGCCTGGAAATAATTAATTGCTTAGATATGATGTAAGAGACAATAGAAACTCACTTCTGCAATTCAAGTTCTGCTGAAGCTCTTTTCCATGTGAAAAGAAATTAAATCCTTAGCTCGTGTTGCTGAACTGAGCATTTTTACTAGTCCAGGATTTTGTTAAAAAATATGGATATGTCTGCATGACTCAATACAGCACTAATACTGGCCCTCTAGCTAGCACCAAACTCACAGGATACAAAACAAAAGCCGCGTAGCCACCAATACCTGAACTGAGAAGCAGGACTGGGAACCCAGATGTAAAGCCCCATGAAAGCAATAGTACTGCTTCCAGTTTCAGAGCAGCCCTAACCAGTGGTAACCTGGGGCTCTTTCTGCACTGCTCCTGTGTGTAATATAGCAAGCACAGTGTGGGAGAATAATGTGTTAAAGAGCCAGTGAAGTAGAGTGGAGCCATATAAGTCTTGGAAAATTGGGTGAAGCTTAATCTTGGTTCCTGGGAGGAGAATACACAATGGATATTCTGACAAGGAAGCTTGGTAAGAGTATGCACAAGTGGTTGGTCTATCAGGAGGCCATTCAAGATGAATGTGTGTAAATAAACAGTTTTTCTGCAAAATCTGTAAAGGTGGACAAAAAGAAAGGTTGACTCTCAGAAAAATTACAAGAGCAGGAAAAATTAGACATAGAATAGGATGATAAAGATTGCCAGGTTTGGAGTGAACATTATATCACAGGGATGGTTCATGAATTACTGTGTCCAGGGTTTAAAATTGAGTTTCAAGTATAAGTGGAAGAATGATTTCGGTCAGAAAAGCAGCTGTTGATTGTGCTTGTTTACTGTCAAAATATGGAAAAATGCTGAATGAACGTTCAACTGATTGCTCAATGAAAATAAAATTCTAGACAACTGCCACATTTGGCTCTGTGCCCCAATGAATATCCAGATATAGGATACACAGCACTAAGCATGTTCATTTTTGGATAACAGATTTGTGTGAAACATCCTCTGCAATGGCTTTAATCATAAGAAAACATAGAAACTAATTACATTTTGAGAACAGTTTGATAACTGTGTGTTGAAAACAGTGAATGAAAAGATGCCTCTGTGTACAGCAAGGGATTGCAAAGTTTTCATTAGAATATATAATTACAAAATCATAATTAAACTAGTATGCTACTAAAGTAGAAAGTGTTACAATTGCAATGTTATTTTTTACTTTAAATAATACGATCAATACAATATAAAGTAGGTTTTAAACTTTATTACATAATAAATAGATGCAATATTTGTAGGATTCAGAACAGATTGGTTAAAAGCTACTTTTTAACAGTTGTGATTGTTTCCTACTATGACAAATAATGGTAGGATTTTTTTGTCATTTGGGGATTGCACAGCAAAAGACGTGAAGAATCATGAATCACATACAGAGAACAAACTAGTGATATAGAAATGTGGCAACAGAATTTAAAGGGTCAGCCTCCACTTGTCAGCAGAGGCTCTCTAAAGGCTGCTCAAAATGGGGAACTCAGTGCTGTTGCTACCTTCAGCTTGCATGGTGTTAGGTTGATGCAAAAATAAGGAACTGCATTTTTTAACACGCAGCATGCTAACAGTAATTTAGGGAACCCTTCAGATCACTGCTGTAGTCCATGGTTTCATAGACAGCAACAGGAATTTGGGTTTAGATACCCTAACTAAGGGACCTTCAGGAAGTGTCAAAGTGGCTAGAGACAGGATTAAATGAACAGACACAGGTTAGGTGTTGAAAGTGTGCAAGTAAAGATTGGAACAAGTAAAGAATTAATGCAAGGAGATCAATTATTGAGAATTTGAAGTTATAGAGGGAGAGGAAATGATCCAAATGTGGAAGTACACTCAAAAGGGAAAGGGGAAGCAGATAAGCCACTAGAAGTTTGCAATGTAAGGCTTGCAGAAAAAAATAAAATATTTAAAATACAACATGGTAATTACCCTTCAAAAACAGAAGAAACAAAGATATGGAAAAAAGACGGTCCATAAGATATTAGAACAAAACACTTATAGCCAGTTAGAAATGCTGGGAAAGGCAGATTCTACAAGGAAAACTGCATTTGGTTTTGCTTTTCTTTACACGTGTAATAAGAAAGAACTGCAGGAGTCAAGGGCACAGCATATGTTACATAGTGCTTATCAAATAAAAGACAATGAGGGAAGGAGATGTAAAAAGGTAATTCTGAGTCTCTTAGCTAGACCTTAAGAAAGTAATTTACTTGAAGATTTGTTTAAAAACTCTAGAGCCAAGAGAGGCTACAGAAGATAATTTTTCATTAACTGTCATTGCTGTTTAGCAAGTTACGATGTATCAAAGCTAAATATCTCCATGCAGTAACACTTAATAATCATATCAACATTAACAATTTCAATTCTTCCCCTTTTGGGGAAGGCAGCAATAGGAACTAATTACACCTTCCCCAGTGCAACAGCAGTACTTTCTCAGCACGTTCTCCTAGACAGTGATGAGAGCGTAAGTGCCCTGTTTGCAGGGTGTGGGTACTCTCTTCCTTGGGGTCTCTGAAAATAGTTTTCTCCAGGTTTTTCCGTCACCCTGTAGGAGTGATGGGGCCTTGTGTCTCTGCCTCCAGCTGTACCCATATTGAAACTGCTCCCTCCATCTCTGTGACACCCAGGGCCTGGTCCTGGTAACACACAGCCATGCAGGAAGCACTCTCAGCTGTGGTCAGGTCATATGTCAAGTGATTTCTGCCTTGGAACCTGCTGACTTGGCTGTTGGAAGGATATTCCATGGCCTAGAGGGTCCAACCTTAATTTCCTTTTACTCAAATCACATTTTAACTTTATTTTATATTGCACTTAGCAGTAACAGTTTTCTTGTTACACTCTGTTTTGAGTACCATACACCATATAATTATAGCATTGTTAAGGTTGGGAAAGGCTTCTAAAAGCATCAGGTCCAACCGTTAACCGTGTTCACTACTAAACCATGTCCCCAAGTGCCACATCTACATGTCTTTTGAACACTTCCAGGAATGGTGGTTCCACCACTTTGCTGTGCAACCTGCTTCCCTGGATAGCACCACAGACTGATGTTCCCACCAGAAATCTCTGTGTATCGCATTGAGCTTCACAAGTTTAGGACTACCAAGTCTTCCTATAAGTTAAATTCACTCAGTTACTGATGGTTTCTGAATTCATTTCAATATTCTGTAGAATTCGTATAGAGGAAAACACGTATTCAAAGTATAATCTGGCTGGTGCCAGATGGAGAGAAACCACTGTATGTACTGATGCATCAGTCTGAGTATCCAAGTGAAATGCCAACTCCAGGATATTTTGTAGTATTTTCTCTCTCGTTTTATTTACTTGCATTTTTCTGAGGTCACTGTTAGTTGATTTATGCCAGTCATATGCCTAGTTTCTCTGGAACCATGCTTGCTTTCTGCTGATTGTTTTCCACAAGTTGACTATAATTTCTAAAATTATTTATTGCATTGTTTGATTTTGCTTCTGGAATACAATGAAAATTTTAGGACCAAACCTAAAAACAACAGTTAAAACATTCAACTAGATGCTTTACCTCAACTTTCTATGTTGGTATTTATCATTGTCTTTTGTGTACAGTATCTTTCCCAATCTTCCATTTGATTCTGTAATATAGATTTACTGTTGTTCTTTTTTAAATGAAAGTATATACTTCTGAGAGCTGAGGAGCCCAGTGATACAATAAATCCATATGGATTTATTCTACAGCATGGGAATGATGATTGAAATGAGCTTTCAGCTCTCATAATAAGCTTGAAAAGAGAGGAGAGAGAGAAGTGTGGTGTAACAAGACTGAAGAACAGAGAAGAAAAACCTTTTGGGATTCAACCATGTTTTTACTCAGTCCTTTGCTCTTTTGTGTTTGTCAAGGACGTAAACAGTCATGTATGCCTTGAGGCCAGAGCTTAAAGAACATGAGTCCTATACTCATTTGTTTGTTATAGGACTGGTCCAAGAGATCCCCACCGTGGTGATTGTAATCACGAAGAAAAGGAAAAAAAAAGAAAAAGACTTTGTTGAGATTTGAAGGTGAAGTTAAGCATAGGCCTTAGTTAATTATTTGATTTCCCGAAAATGCATCTCTGTTAGTGAAAATGTTTTAAGAGCTTTGCATACCTTTTTTGGTGTCTATCTTCTTTCAGTCATCAGTGAAGTTTCTAAAGCATGGGAGTAGAAAAATAGTTTGTATATAATATAATCTATAGTATTGTTCGTTTTAAAATGTGTTAATAGGGGCTGTTTTTTATTTAAATTGTCACATTTTCTATTTAGTTAGAATATGAATTCAGTAAGACATCCTGATGGTCTGTCATTGATTTTTTGCATAGCTTCTACCAACTGTTAAAAAAACGCATCCTTGCAGAATTTAAATCATATTGCGCAATTTCAGGACTGTCAGGTGATTTGTTTAAATCTACCATAGCTATACCTATATTTTGGAATAAAATAATAGTGTTGCTAAATAGGAACTTCTGAAATGATGAGATTTTAAGATCCTAATAACCATAACAATTTGAAAGGTATGAAAATGGAAATACACAGGTGAAATGCCATCCTGAAACAACAAAGTCCAAAGAGACATCCTATTTTTCTAATATCAGACAAGCATTTGAACAGACTCAGTGGAAATAAAGAACTTTTTCAATAAAATATTGTCTTTTTCAATGTTAATATATGAGAAATAATATTCTGAAGCTCACTGGCCTTTGTATAGCATTAAATGTCATTCCAAGGTGAAAAGGAAGTTGCTTCTGAGGGCCTATGCTTTCATTATTAATACAGATGGTCTGCTTCCAAATTTCTCTAACTGTTGAAGTCATCTCATTTCCACTGTGAATCTGAAAGTGGTTTAGGTTTCAATTGCCCTGGAGAAAAGTGAGTATAAGTTTTGTGAAAAAAGATGATGGTGGGTTGGAGTAGGCTATCTTGTCTTTCCAACAGAAGAACATTTATTCACTTTTCTCTACAGCTACCTCACATATGAGCTGGTTCAGGTATCTGCTGAAGTGGAAAGCTGTAAGACTCATTTCATAAAGAAGGATGAGCAAAAAGGTCACAAATTCTACTCACAACCAAAAGTCATACAAATACTGCCACTTAAAAATACAGAAAAAAGATGCTTTTCAGGTTATTGTTCAAATTTATGCTACTATATTACTTCAACCAGTTCTGACACAAAAATAATTTTGCAACTAACTAATAAAATGAAGGAAAGGTCCTTGTAATTTACCATGTCTGCTATAAAATATTTTTCCTTATTATTTTATTATAAGTCTCATGTTGTCTGGGATTTGAAATGCTGCATTGCTGCTCTTGGACTTATAAAAATAGGTTGGAAAACATGAGCCCCAAATGCTAAGAAAGCTACAAAGCAAATGAAACTTATCCATGATTTTGATCTTTTGGATGATTGAAGTGGTACTGTGGAAAAAAATAATATGTTTTTTCAGGTAAACAAAAGAATTCTAGTAAATATTATGGGTTTTACTATTATCTGGTCAAGATAGTAATTGTTTTTCTGCCTGTTTGTGGTTGCCCAGACATTGGGTCTGAGCATCTCTCTATATTTTCATCATATCGGGTGGAGCTGAAATGGGCAATACCTTGGCTCTCCCTATCCCACTCCCTAACCAGAACAACAGAGACAGAAGCAAGTGTCTGTCTTTACTGCTTGTACAAATCCAAAGCAAGCTGCCATTAACGTCTCAGAGAATATGTAGAAGGAGATAAATGAACCAGAAGGGAGAAACAAAACATGTTTTCAGTTCTTCAAAGTGCAACATTGAATTGTCTAGTATTAGGTCTACAAACTTAGGGGCTCAACATGGTGTCAAGATAACTAGAGATGGCTGCAAGAGTTGGGTGAAGAGAATGCAAAGTATTAGAAGATCAATAGTTACACAGATACAGCTAGACTACTTACTGATGTGTGGTGCAGAGAACTGTGACCTACTACTGGTGGGACTAATTTGCTGGGGTGTGCTCCGAGTTAACGCAAATGTGTCACCCTCAGAACTGCTGCCAATAGATACAATCTTTAGACACCCAAGACAGCTTCAGCAACTTGGACAGTGCTGTGAGCAATGAGCCTCATTTAATGAAGGGTACGTATTCAAAACTGGAATATCTGCAAAGATAGGCCCCAATCTCTCATTCCATGCAGCCCCCCATAAAGGCTTATTGGATCACTCTTGGTTCAAATTAGCTTTTCCTAATTTGGACGAGGAAGAATGTAGGTGAGCTTGAGGGAGAAAGGGAAGGGAAGAGAGGGAGAAGAGGGGAGGAGAGAGTGATAATCACTATGGGGTATGATAGGTTTACCTATATTTCATTTGTTCAAAGCATGTGAAATTTGTGGATGGATTTTGTCATACAGTCCCTTGCTTATGCAGCAGTGCTCAAAGGATGTTTTTCCTATGCTTCCATCCAGCTATACTCAGCTTTTGTTCCTTGCTCGTGCTATTATTCTGCTTAGAGTGGTGATGGGAAAAACCTTCCTGCAACCTGGCAGCAGACAGTTGCTTGAATGCAATGGTAACTTTTAACAGAAAGCATTAATGCAAAAATAGAAAGCCTCATAGAAATACCCCAGAAAAACATGACTTAGTGTAATGATCCTTAGACACATTTTCAGACTTGAAATATTAAGACATTATCCCTCAACTGCTGTTCTTACTCATCCTGTTCCTGGAAATTAATAAATTATAGATCTTGGGTCATTAAAAATCCCAACACATTTCTGTGTTTCTTTGATACAGAAAGTGTCCTAATATCACTGCAACTCGATATCTAGTTATATGACAAGAGATGGAAAGATTTGGCCTGCACAGGTGTGTGGCTTCCTTTCTTCAGGAAGATCTTTTCTCCATGCCTGTATCTGAACAGCACTGTATTTATGAAGTTGCAGCATACTGAAAAGAATTTAAAACCCTTACTGCTCTTCTTGTTGAGATTTAGACCCTGTCATTACATTAATTTAGATTTTTTGAAATTGATAGATAATTAATAAAAAACTTTCCAGTTGCTTTCCTGAGGAAAACAATTATGTTACAAAGTTTCGCAATATGCAGAAATTTACTGTCGCAGGGCTTCAGCTAGCACAATCGATTCTTTTTTTAGATAAAAGTCATTACTTCTCACTTATGGCTGTGTACTGCAAGCAGGGAATTACATTATACCTTACAAAACTGTATTTTCCCCTATCAGGTTCATGTGCAACAGAATCAATTCCTTCAATGTTAGTGATGTTCTTCAAAGAATAACATCAAACCAGGATGTCACAAAGTTATACACAATGTTTCCATAATTTTTCATCACAGACAGACAGCTTTCACCCAAATTGAATGCCTGCAAAAATGCTGAATTTAAATACAAGGCAAGTGCACCAGTGAAATATAGTCTCATTGAATGAGTTTCAACATGTTACTGATAAGGCTGGGAATTTAAATACATACAAGTGTTCCTTATCGTCTTTGCTGAGACAGACAATGCACCTTTGACAGCCTTAAGTATTTGGTGGCTGCAAAGCTGTTCTCTTTGTATGCAAAGATACTGTGAAGAAGAGAACATGTCCAGTATCCAAACAAGAAAGCAAACAGCCCCATTTTGTTGTCAGTTGGCCAGGATCACATTCCAGCACGGTACTCTGGGCACCATTATGCTGCCGCTTGTCCTGTTGGCACATGGCAGGACAAGGCGTCTGCAATCAAGGCAGCAGATGGTTCTTTGGGTTGCCTAAAATCAGGGCTGTCATGGACACATCGTTTGTGACACTGCTAAGGAAGAATGAAATATTGGCATAAACATCATAGCAGATCTCTGGGTACTGAAGGCATCCTGTATTCCATAAATCCCTTCACACAGAATAGTAGCCCCCAAGTTTCTGGAGGTTTTTTCTATTAATGTGCTTGCTTGTTTCATATCTGGTGATACATATACAATCAGTGCATAATCCATCCTTTTAAACCCAGTTAAAGATAACTGTTTGGGGAATATTTCAAGTTTTGACTATGCTGATGAACAGCACAGCATGAGCTGCCTTGAAAACATCTGTGACTGCTGGGCCAACGATTGAATTGCCAGCGCTCAATTTGTGGCCAATTCACTTCATTCTGTTTTGCCAGGCTCCAGAGTGAAAACCACACATTTCTGAGCAGTGGTGGCACAATGGTTAAACTCCCCGAAAGTTTCAGCACTGCAGAAATTTTAAGCCCCCACTGCTGCTTGGATCCTATTTTCACTGTGATATTTCCAAAAGAAAGGAGGGAAAGGCCTTTGGTGTACCTTGCCTGCCATGTCAGCTTGAGTTGTTCTGGGAAATGTTTCCAAGTCTTAGACTGTTTCATATTTTAATGCTCTCTATACATTGGCTGAGAGCATTCCACACAACGAGGCAATGAGTGATGATACCAAGGGTTAGAGAACATGCACTCCCTTAGTGGAATTGCTTGTTACAGCCAAATTCAGATACAGAGTGCTGATATTGATCACTGCACTTACACGAATGATGTGATCCTTCTGCAGTGGATCAGGCCTCTATTCCTTTAAATAATCTGCAATTAGTATTAAATGACTCTTAGCATGCATTTTCAGTTAAACTCCAAGGGGGAGGCCAATTATCAGAACCTCACTCAGATACAGCACAAGAATGTCCTCTAAGCAAGGAAGGAGAGAGAGGGAATAGGAGAAGATTTTCAGTTGCTTTCTCTTCAAAGCTGGTGCTCCCTCTAGCCCTACTGTGTAAGGTCCTCTTCACTTTGGAGTGAGGTAATCAAGAACACAAGGTTTACAAATCAAAGGAGAACATAGACCCAAATATATGAGACCAGCAGTCATTTGGGGAGCAGAGATTTTCTTCTGTAAGGTGTTTCCTTTATCCTGTCTCTGTTTCCTGCTCAATTAATCTTTTGGTATCTGCTCCTTGTAAGTGAATCAAATGCTATGGTTTCTTCCATGTCTATGAAACATTTACGTGATATATCCTATACCTCTCAGCCTCTTTATTGGCCATTATATATGGAAAAGGTTAGGAAGGAAAGCAGAAAACCCTTGTTTTCCTCCTGAAATACATGTTCTTTAAATTACCAGTACTAACCTTTAAAAAATCCAGATGTTTTAACAAAATAAACTATTGTGTGCTAAAATAAACCTTTTCCCCCAGGTTTTGAACCTTCAGGAATCACTGCTTCCAGCTTACATCTGTAATGCCAAAGCCACAAAAATTATGTACTTGCGTAGAAGGTGGAATTGTCATGACTTCATGAGCAAAAACACCGTGTAAGACATGAAAAAAGATCAGAAAAGGTACCAGGAAAGGTGAACATGAAAATGGCACTAGTACCAGCTATAACTGGTATTTCCCTTAGAAGAACGAAGTTAATGAAATACACACACAAATACCAGTTACTTAATTCTTCACCTCTGATACTATATAGTCATGTATAAATGTGCATACATATCTACATCATGCAGCAAGGGTTTCAGTGGCCTTTTACAAAAATTGGCCTTTGAACTGTAGAAGGCTCAAGGTTTAGTTCTCAGTGGAGAAAGGAAAGAAGACCATGCTGCAGGTAACATGATGTAATCTGCATATAGTCCCATGAAGGTATGAATGAGGTCACATCTCACTGAGTGCCACTCCTGCTGTTTGGGGTTCACTGGACAAAGTGAGGCACAGAGGAACTGTGGTAGGTGAGGGCTGTAATCTAGTAATGGATGGCTCCCACTCTGGCTCCTGTCCCCATGAGGGCCCCTCTCAGGAGCAGTGGGGCATTCCTGCAGGGTCTGTCAGGGCAGGGCCTGGCAACCAGAGCTGTCCCACTGCCCCAGACAGGAGCAGGACAGCTGGGGGGCACCGGGGCAGCCCTGGGCATTGGGCACCTCCCTGGGCTGTCATAAGGTCTTGGACCATGAGTAGCAGGGGGGCACCCCAGGGGGCTGGGCAGGGACAGTGAGGCCCCTTAGTGCCCTGACATGAGCCATTTGGGTGTATGTGCTCAGCCCCAGTATTGGCAGCCCCCAGGGAGGTGGGACTGAGACAGTGTTGCCTCTGCTGGGCTACCCATTTGACAGCTCCTAATGATAAACCCAAACTTTTGGGAATAATAAGCTTTTTCATTATAAATTATGTTTTTCTTGCTCGCTTAAGATCCAGAAGTCGTATTGTGGCCATAGGAGTTGTAGATGCCCCATCCCTGAAAGTGTTCAAGGCCAGGTTGGATGGGGCTTTGAGCAACCTGGATAGGGGAAGATGTCCCTGCCCACAGCAGAGGGGTTGGAACTAGACAATATTTAAGGTCCTTCCAAGCCAAACCATTCTATGATTCTATGGTTCTCTATTTTATTGGATGTTATTTTCTGGTTTTATAGTTGGTTTTTAATACATGATAAAGCTCTTCTGAACATTTTCTATTATTACTTACAGAAGGCTACGTTAAACTCTTATATAAAACAGGGATTACAGGGATTACTGTATCCACTACATTTCTCTTCTCACTTTTTATGGGTTATTTTAATTATTGTGTTTTGTTTTCTTATGGATCATGAACACAGTGTATTTTTTTAATCACTTCTGCTATGGAGCTTGGTCTCCATTAACAGGAAAAGTTTATTTTATGAATACAAAAAGTACATAGATTTTCAGGTAATAAAATATGTTTTAAAATTCCCAAACTTCGCAGTACCAGCAACAAATTTTACCCATGTTGGATAAGTTTAATCCAAGTTCTCTCAAGATAGCTTTGTTGCATTAAGTACAGATGAAAAAAGCAGAGCAATATATTCAATGATGTCTATCATCGGTCTATTCTAATATATGTCCTCCTGTATTTGTCTAAGTAAAACATTGGGCCTAATTTTCCGACACACATGGTCTTGGTAGAAGGTAAATGGCAGTAGGAGGAAGCAGTGCAGAAATTTCTAGGTTATGTACAGCACCTTTGAGACCACATCCAAGTAGCAAGTTTGACATTTGAGCTCAGACAAACACAGTAATCAATTCTGGGACCTAGCAGCATCCATTCTAATTTTTCATTTTAGTTGCTTTATTGGTTTTTTGAGGGGGGTTGTGGATTGTTTTTCTTTTTTCCCCCCCCTTTTGAACAAGAGCTTCTGCGTTATAATTTTGAAAGCAGCAACTGGAAACATGACTCTACTCATTTTCTTATCTTATTTGGGGTCTGACTACGTTTAAACTATTGACAGTGTTCAAATACGCTGCAGCAGTGCAGCACCAGCCCCTCACTGAGAGGGGTGAATGTGGGATCAGCACTTTGGAGCAAGAGAATCAGCACATCCTTTGTCTGTATGACAGTCTACACATCCATAATGTTCAGCATAACAATAGGAAATATTTAAATTGCAATAATTTACTATGATGTGTTGAATCTTACTGGAAAATAGCTCATTAGTTCTGCACCTCTCAGACTGTGAGGTGATGTAGTGAGGAGCTCAGCTCTGGCAATCAGGTGTGAGGCATTCTCCACCTCGGACTTGGATGTCACGCATCACCTTGAAACCTGAAGATACTTTATCTAGTGAGATCTTGTGTGAAGTGAGGCATGACTTAAAGAGTTGGAAGACACTCAATTAATTACTCAAGACAATTTATTAATTTTTATAATTTGCTACATAAAATATTAGTAGTAGTATTTTTAAGGACATGAGTGCAATGTTTCTCCTCTATCATGTCCATCCATGCAGGAACAAGTTACAGTGACAGGAAAAATAGTGTTACGATCACTTTTCCCCCCCCTAATTACCCAAGAAATAGAAACTATTTGCTAATATTAACCAGTAAATAGTGAAATTAATAGAATACAGTCTGTTTGTAATCTGATAGGGAATTATTTTGAAAAATTGTCTGTCCGGGCCCAATGATAACTACTGACAATCCACTCTGTAGTACAAGATGGAATTGTATTATTATAGAATCATAGAATGCTTTGGGTTGGAAGGGACATTAAAGACAATCTAGTTCCAACCCCCCTGCTGTGGGCAGAGACACTTTCCATTAGACCAGGTTACTCAAAGCCCCATCCAACCTGGCCTTGAACACTTTCAGGAATGGAGCATCCTCAGCTGGGCAACCAGTTCCAATGCCCCACCACTCTCACAGTAAAGAATTTCTTCCCAATATCTAACCTAAATCTACCCTCTTTCAGTTTAAAGCCATTCCCCTTTGTCCTACCACTACAAGCCCTTGTGAAAAGTCCCTCTCCAGATCTTTTGTAGGCCCCTTTTAGGTAGCGGAAGGCTGCTATAAGATCTCCCGGAGCCCTGTCTTCTCCAGGCTGATTATCATGATGAAGATAATACCCCAAACAAAGTATTTGTTGCAACCAAATCCAGCATTGAAATTTTATCTGTGCTGTCAGCAGGCCTGCAGCCCAGTTTCTCCATTTGCTGAACAAGCCTAGACAGGTCAAAGGAGATGAAACTAATTTGAATCCAGCATCCAGTACAGAACAACTCAGAGCGTGTTAGGATTTGTGCTCTGCGCTGTATATTGGGACCCTGCTCCCACCTAACTCTTACACAATGTTGTCAGGGTTTGTATGATCAAAGCATTTTATGTTTGGATGGGAACATCATCACTGAAAGATGTGATTCACCCAGGGTATGACCTACCCACACTGAACCCTGAAGACTATATAAAAGCTTAGCTGTGGGTACATATCCTTTCCAAAACCTCTCTGCATAAGATGTTGCTATGCTCAGCAGCAATAGCTCACATGAGGACTTCTCAATTCATTTCATCTGCAGTGACATGTATTAGCTTAAGTAATGTTTTATCAGTACTGCATTATTTTATTAGTCCAGAGAATGCAGTGACTTAAACTGTTAGCCTAACTATTCAAACAGTCATTGCTGAACTGGAACTTCTGAGAGAAATGTGAGGGGACTCTTGGCAGCTGGGCAGCAGTGGGAGCAAGTGTAGAGGGCAGGCACAGGACAGATGAATCCAAAAAGGGCATAGTCTGCATCCATAACCACTAAGAGTTTAAAAACCCCAGCTGATCTGGTCTGACACAGTTGAATGTAAATGTAGTTTTACACAGTAAATAATTAATTCCATATGCTTCCTATTTCATGTTCTTTTCTTTGCCTTAGCTAAATCATGTGTCACTTTAAAAAGCAAACAAAGTAAAGCTAAATGTCAGAAGAGTTTATTTCCAGATGAACGATACAATTATTAACAAGCAAGTAATCAAGCCCTCAGATAATATGCAATTCAGAGCATACCTTTGACATTTTGACTAGAAGTATAGAAAGTGCAATTAAATCAATGCACTTCCCTAATAGAGTTCTTGCTTCAAAATTCTGGATGGCTAACGTTAACTCATAATGATTTAATTCAGAATTTTTTAAATTATACTTGGTCACTACTGTCTGTTTCTGCAGAAAATCATCAGTAATGCTCTTCGGTGAAACTGGCTATTTATCACAAAGATTGTCCTATCTTTTTAAAAAAACTTTTCATGGAAATTTGTATGTATTATAAATTTCAGATGCAAAAATGATATAAAGGTGTCCTAGAGACAATACAGAGAGCCATTTTACATAAGTCTAGATGTTAAATAGCCTCAAGTATATTTTATTCTCAAGACAAACATAGGAATTTTTTTCAGGTCTGTAAGCACAATTTGTATCTCTACTTTTATCTCTCCTTGTGTAGAGAAGTCAAGAAATACAAATCACTGCTTGAGAAATAAATGTGTTTGGTAACATGCATTGCCTTCACCAATCATAACGATTAAATTAAATTGCAAAGCTCCTGTAACTTTCATGAAATTCAGATTTAACATACATTGTCTTAAAATGTCAGAAAGATAATACAGTCCAAGGGATTTAAATACCCATTTCAGTTTCTCCTTTCCATATCCCTAGGTTTTTTTTTTCCTATCATCTGGCAGTTGAACAAACTGGTGCACTACAAAAGTGCATCAGAAAAATATGTCATTTATGTAGAATTACTCTTATGCAGTACTGCTATAAGCCACAGGTCCAGTTGATCAGGTGAAGTCCACTGAAATCACGTATCAAATTTGTTAATCCAGCATTTTGGAATAAAATTGTTCAATAAGACATCTGGTTTTGAAATTATGAGTTGGTATCTTCTTTCAAAATTAGAGTCCTGCCAAACTTGTGGAGACGGTTTAATCTTATTCTCTTGAGTAGTCTAGGTACATTCAATCTTCCTGATGTTTCTCAAGTGAAGTTTCTGAAGGAAATTTTGTTGTAAATCTGAGTAGACTGATGGGGGATGGAAAGCAATAATAGAAAAAAAAAAAGGCTGTGAGACATGATAATCTGAGAAAGTGAAGTTATTTCACTGTTTTCTAAATCCTTAAAAAAGCCATTATTTCAAAATAGGTAGGCCTAGAAACTACAATTAAACAAAACCAAAACATCATTAAACCTGAAGCAGGGTCAATCGTGTCTTTACCTTCATTACTTTTAGAAAGGTTTGATAGTATTACAATGACTGAAACCTGATTTTCCCATAGGAGGAAGATGCACTGTCTTCGTGCACACCTCTGCCTTTTTAGAGTTTTATCTGAAAGAAGAATCCTAAACTCAGACTCACGACTCCTATGGGACCAGGATAGGAGTTTTGATAAATGTCCAGTGTCTGCAGTATGTCACTTCTGTAGTTACAACAACAGAATTAATAATTGAGGCCGATGACCAAGAAGATGTGAGTAAACATTTGAAATGGACTTGGGCTGAAGTACCTGCCACTGATCAATGTGCTGTTCATCACACTGGGCTGAAGTTGCCATTGCTTATGCTGTGCTAAGGTGCTACAGTAATTACTATGCCACAGATAAGTTGCTTGATAGAATAAACAAAGTGGTGAAGATACATTAGGTCCCTTTTCAATGAGTATAGTTGACATTTGCTTGTTAAAGGGAAAGGGGAACATCCTTACTGAAAAAGGAAACATGGCATATTGTTTTGAACCTTTCTCTAATAAAAGTTTAGTGAAAGACATCGTTTTTCCCCCCTCCATGTTTTCCTTTGTTCTCTATTAAGATGTATTTTAATAAGGATGTAGATAATACAGCATAAGTCTCTCATCAGAAAAGGAAATTATTTTACCTGGAGCATCATCTAGATGCTTATGCTGTGTTTGATCTATGTGTACATTCAGCAATTTTAGGAAAGAACTCCATTACACTAAAGGAATACACAAACTGATAGCAGCATGGAGGAGGATGCTGAAGATCCTAAAGGGGTGTGTGATTTTGGCATGAGGTAGCATTGCTGTGGAGGCCAGTAAGTCGAGGTAAAAGAATAGAAGTCTGTTTACTCTACAGTGCTGACACAGTGCTATAGGTGATACAACAGTCCAGAATGCAACTTGTAATTTAGTGGTCTCTTTGACCATTTTGAATGGTGTTGTGAATCACTACTGTACCTTTTTAGCCCAAGCATAGGTAGCCTAAAGCTATTTCAGCCCACTGATGTGTGCTCAGTTGCCAAGTTCTTTATTGTGCCTGTGGGTACACAATACGGATTATCTCCTGCTTGTCTGAGGGAAAAAGAAGGATCTAAATTGAAAACAGACTGGCTATACTTCAGTGATGGGTAGACTTCTTTTCAGCTAAAGCAAATCACTCCTCTTGACATGCCATCAGAGTCATAGACGACTGACCTTCAGGGCACAGTGCAAGAGATGCCTATTGCACAGCTGATTGACTGGTTATGGATTTTTTCCTTGGTTTTGTTTTTGCCAACAGCGTATCTAATCTGGGTTTTAATCTTTTTATTCAATGCGTAGCTGCCTTAGCAGTCTACTTTAAGAACTAACATATGAAATATCTATATATTTTGTCTGTTTGTAATTAATCATCAGTGATTATGATGTGTAATTACCTATTCCATTTAATTTAGCATCAGTAATGGATGTATATTAAAGTTACTTCAGCCATCTGCATATTTTTCCTGCCAACTGCTATTCAGAGACCAGCTTTTTAAGGGATTTTTGAGCAGAGAAAGATGGCCATCTGCTAATTTTGACCATGCACGTATTTTAAGATATGTTGATTTAATTATATAATGGAATTGTAAATAGGGAGCATGATATATTCAGTTGAAGACTTTGTTATCAGTTCATTGACCAATAAATATTTAAGTAATTTCTTGCCATTTTGCTTTAATAAATCTCTGAGATTTCCTATTTCTCATTTAAACATTTTTAAATCTTCTGAAACTGTTTGCTATTCAAGACAGAATATTTTAGAAAGAGTGCACTGTACCCTCATAAAGGACACTAAATTTTCCTCAGTTTATTGATCTAATCCCTGTAACAGTTTACAATTTTCAATTTAAAAAATGCTGTATGTATTTATGGTAAAAGCATATTTTCACACTATTTTCATTACCCATATAAGTTGTGGTAACCAGTCAGCATGTAAGGAGTTCAGTTTGAAGTCTGTGTTAGATATCATTACTCATCTTTAGACCCTACCTTCCTCCTGAGCCTCGGAAAAGTCCACATGAGTAAGGGTTAAATATAATGTTAGTATTTTTAATCCAGGAGAGTTGGAAAATTAGATGAAACTATCATTTCAAAGCACTTTTTGGTTTGCTTTTTTTTACACATAAGATTGGAATGTGAAATATTTTCCCTAATGTTCAAAATTATTTTCTAACTAAATCAACCTTATCAAGCAGCTAGAATGCTGCCAAGTCAAGATTCTGCTCCAATCCCTCCTAATTCTCTGAGGAAAGCTGGGTCTGGTACTTAATCACGGATTTATTCAGGATTCTTTTGCTGCAATTTCACTCATTAGCTATATAAAGGGCAACAGAGAAAGATGAAGTTGTCACCTGAAATGTCTTTACTAAAAAGCTTCTTCTTCCAAGTGTTATAACCTGCCGCCGCTGTGAAAGATTTACTGTATCTGTTTAATGTAATCACGTCACCGTGGTTTGGTCTGACTGTACACATCCCTTTTATTAGAATCAGTGATTCAAACATACGTTTCCATGGGTGATCATGTACACTAATTTTAACCATTTATCCTTGTGCTCTACTATATTCACAATTTAATAGAGCATTGTGCTCTACTATATTCACAATTTTTTTTTTGGCCTATAATTAAAAGCTGTAATCTTGTAAACTAGTTCCTTTCCCTGAAGACATGCTCTAGCTTTATTTACAAAGTTGGCAAAACACCAGTAAAAAGATTAAAAAAAAAATGTGTTTGAGGGTAAAGGCTTGGACTGTTAATGGTACAGTCATTTTTCTATTTCCTTTCTAGTGTATTAGAGTTTCATTGTTTTCCTTTCATGGGCTTTTAATCTTTTTATAGTATAACATACATGGAGCCACTGATGCAATCCACAACAGCATGTGACAAGTAACAAACAGCCCATCTAATTTTAACCTTCTCTCCCTGCATACATGTTTTTTGTCCTTGTAGCATTAGAATTGCTCATCTGCCTGCAGCTGAGACCTAAACTGAGCACTGCAGTCACATAAGTATATGAGAAAACACATGCAGTTTTTAAAGCTGAACTGAAACATCTTGGATTTGGGGGCAAAAATAGACTTATTAAAGCCTTCATGAAAGACTACAGCATGGTTAGACAACAGGAATCCCCTTCATGCAGTGTGTTGTACCTCATACTGACAGCATTTAAAGGAAGATTTGATTTCAGATTATATTTCTGTACTTAATTCTGATATCCATATTTCTGTTTGTTTCTGCTCTTCAGCACAAATACTCTATCTGTTTTATGAGAATACCTAAAATCATAGGTGCAATGCAATATGAAGAAAAGCAAGGGATCCCCGAGTCTTGGCAGCATTGCCATGTTTTCAGGAAGATGTATTTAAAGGAAAATCAAGAAGGGGGGAAAATAATGAATCTGAAGGGTATAATAGGGAAATGAAACAGTGAAGAAAGGACATAACTTTATGAGAAATACTTATACTGGAAACACTGTCTTCTAGGTGCCAATTGTTCTCTGGAAGTCAAATGATGCAAGAAAATCGAGACTAAAAACATGAAAAACCCACACATTTTTAATACAATAATAATAATTAAAAAGCATAGTCTGGATGTGAACACTATTGATGTCTGAGAAATCAGAGGCCAGAGCCACAGAAGGACTTTTCATAATGCAACTTATAATAATGTTTGATGTAAGATAAAGACATGATTCTAGCAAACATCTTCCGTGCCTGTACACTGGATGGGGACTTTGATGGAAAGAATAATAGCAGGTGGATCCAAACAGTTTTAGGTAATGAGAAGCCCAGTTTAATCCACAAAAAAATAACAATTATAGATGCCTCAGGAACTGTTCTGGTAAAAATAGACGTGCCAAAAGACTTTAGAACAAATAAAAGGATTGGTGGGAATTACCTGCTCCTTGATCTCAATTCTCCAAACTCTGCATTAGCCCCACTTTCAGCCTCTAGGTGCTTATGTAGATCCTAGAAACAAGATTGAAAGAACCCAGCAAGCTAAGGAAGAGGCCATCTAGACTAGGCAGCACAGGTATTAAGACTTCAGAAAAAAATACTGACACTGCTTTGGGAATGACTTTTAGGTTGGTCATGCATTAAGGCAGGTAGAGGACAGACTCTTTAGTGAGTCTTATTGAGTTCTGGGTGTGAAGGAACACAGGGGGTTGTATGAAGACCTTTAGGACAGAAATCTGGGCACCTATGGATTCTAACAGAATAGTTAGTCTTTTGGGCAGAAAAGAAAAACCTCCTGAAGCAAAGTAGGGGTTCAGAGGGTACTATTGAATGAGCTTTCATTTAAGCTATCTAAAATCCCTTTATGTTTCAGATCCAAACCTCTGTTCCTTTACTGCTCTGTGCTTCATGTAGTCGTTTCAAGTTTTCTAAATGGTTTAATAATTTCTAGCAGTGCCTTGGAGCCAAAACAGCTGGTTCTTGTAAATCAAAATTAGTATAAAATTGAAAGAACACTGTTAGGTCAAGAAACTGCTGTACTTGTTTCCATACTGCAGAGATACATTATAACACATATGCCCTGATGGATCTGTTTGTTTTAATATTGTAGGCTGCCTTGCAAAAACAACAAACCAAACCCCAAACCACTTCTGCACTACCACTAGAACAGCCTGGAGCTTTTAAGACAGGAGTTGGGGGTTTTTTTATATTCATGAGCCCATTAATGTTCCCCTCACCCTGTTTTGTTTCATTGTATTAACTTCTCAGAATAATTTCTATAGAAATGGGGGGGGGGGGGGGAGGGGGGGAAGAAAAAAAGCAGCCTAGCTGGTGTTTAGAGAAATCAGTACGAAAGTCAAAAAGTTTAGTAGCAGTTGCAAGTAATTTCGGGTAACATTTTGCCTATTGAGCGTGGTACTACAGCAACTTCAATTGACATCAGGTTTGGGCTGTTACATTCCTACTCTTCTCTCCCAAAGCCTTGAATAGCCCTCACCCCACACCATCCACAGTGCTGGCTTCTTCTGCTTCCATGGGTGGCTCACCCCAAGAAATACATGATCAGAGAATGGCTTTTACTAAATATAAAGCAAATAGTTTTTTACTGGTTCTTTTTGCAAACTGCCCATGTCCAGTAAGTGGTTTGCCAGTGCAGTGGAGGGTGTGTGGGCTCGAAGGAAAGCCCCAAGCGGCCAAGGCTGATGGTCAGTTAAACTGGCATGAAAAAAACATGCTGTCTGCTTTAGCAGTTCTTTGATTTTATACTGTCA
Organism: Manacus candei; assembly: GCF_025592945.1. Classification (NCBI taxonomy): domain Eukaryota; kingdom Metazoa; phylum Chordata; class Aves; order Passeriformes; family Pipridae; genus Manacus; species Manacus candei. The sequence goes on along the minus strand of NW_026138059.1, from coordinate 19,472,207 downwards.
TTTGGGACCTGCTACAAAGGTGATTCATGTTATCATCCACAAGCTGGTGAGAACCTGATTTTGTAATGCCTGGTGGTGCTGAAGCAAATGGAGTTAGTTACTCGTGTCTTAAAATTAAACAGGTATCAGTTTGATCTGGCCTCACTAGGGAAAAGAAGTCAGCTAAATACTGTCAACTGCTTTGAAGTAAATGCAAAAAAAAGAGAAGACTTCTTTCACTCATCTTGATCACAGTCAGAAATCTGGCATAGTACACAACGACCACGTGTAAAATTTTCAAGGTCACTTGTGCCCTTTTTTTATTTATCAGCTTAAAATTTTCATTCTGATTACCAAAGATGATGGGTCTAGTTTTGTTTCCTTCTTGGAAATCACGTGTTCAGTTTCTTTTAAAGGAGTTCTTGTAACATCCATCTGCATTTGTCATGAAGACTTTCATGGTCCAGTGGAAGAAATACGTAGAATTTCTGGGGAAAAGCAGAGCTCTCTAAAGTATTTTCTTCAGGCACCAAGGAGTATTTAGATAACTTTCTCAGGTTACCATATGCTGTTTATCATTATTAACCACATCTGAACAGTCAAATGAAACCCCAGTAATCTCTGAAAGTGTGACATAGATAGGAACAACTACCACAAGCATGAGATAAGCACAAGGAGTGTTGGATTGGAGTATAAATGTATGAACACTTAACAAAAGGGACTCATCCAGTAGGACACGCCAAAAGCAACAATAATCCTAGAAAACGATGGCACTGTATCAGCAACTTTGTGTTTTCTCTGTTTCTGCAAGGTAATGTTTTTATTTGCACAGGACTTACCCTTAAAACTAAGTTAGTACTGGAATTGAGAGAGATGACAAACTGGTTTGGAAGTGTCAGGTCAGTGGAACTCTCTCATGAAAGAAAATGGAAAAATGGACTCTTAAGAACGATGTGTACAGCCAGTTAGCACAGACAAGCTGGCACTACTGGAAATTTAAGACACCCTAATGAAGAAAATATTTCAGTAGACTTTGAGCAGATTTTGAGCCCATAACTTGCTTAAACAGTCTGAATTATAAAAATATTGCTATTTGCACCCAGCACTGGGTTCAGACTCTGGTTCCTTCCTCCTCTGTACCTCAACAATATTAGCAAATTGTACTCACCAAAAATACAGCAGAATTTTAAATGCTTTATGCAACACCTTAACACCAATACCAGGGATTACTCTTATTTTCTTATTTTGTTTAATAATGACTTGTGTACTGAAGCGTATAATTTTATGGAATTCTTTATAAATGTATTTCCTGATAAATAATTGATGAGTGTAAAGGTTATATGTCTGGGGGCATTCAGCCGCTCTGAAAGTCAGTCTGCAAAGTAAACTTGGCCCTTGGCCCTACTGCTTGAGGGCATAGTACCATCTCAGCCAAGATGCTTCACACCATCCTCACTCTTTCAACTGGATGAGCCATCATTCTGGCACTTTCTGGGATCAGCAACTTTACTGTTCATGCATGTTCTTGGTCCTGCACAGACACAGCAGGATCAGCCCTCCCTGGAAGTGCCAAGCTCTCTGAGCAATGTGAAGCACCACTGAGTCCAGGGTGAAAATCAGATGACAGTTTTAGGAAGCAAGGGTTGTCCCACTTCAGCAGCAGAAGCAAATGCCCAGCAAGTGCTGGTGCAAGTTGAGGCTCCAGGCATTTGAGCTCCATGTGGCATCATGGCATCTGCTTCCCATCTGCACCAACTCCTTCCCAGGTGACACAGAATAGGTGTCAATGTCCTATTGTCAACCTGTAATGAGCTACACCAGCATAAGCTCTGTTGATCAAACCCTGGTAAGTAATAGATAAAAGGTTCAAGATTTTGGTAATTTTCTCTTCTGTCAACATTTTTTTCTATTTCAATACCTTGAAGAAGAAATGGAGTACTAATCCTGCAGGATTAGTAGAAGGAGGCTAGAAATCCGCTGTACTTCTGACTCACACATCTTCAGGAAATCCAGATTTCTGCTGAAGCACATATGTATGGATATTCTTCCTGAATTTCATAACATGAATACAGATCAACCCTCTGCTTGCAAAATCAATACATGCACTTTGGCACTGATCGTGGATCATGATTTCTGAAAAATAATTGCAACACTGAACCTTCATGTCCTTGACTCTCCAGGAGAATCCACAGCTTGGGCTGATGACCCCCAGCTGTGTACATAGTGAGCAATGAAATCTGGGATGCATTGCTGTGAGGAAGTAGAGAAAGATGCGGGTGAAAATAGCCTACAGTTTTGGTGGCCTCAATAATCATAAATACAATATGTGTCTAACACTCCAGAAATAGTTGCTTCATACATTTCTGCAGAGTGCATGTGAATTATCTTGTCCTTAGTGGTGGATCTGCTGCAGATACCTGCTGCAGCTGACAAACACATACATTTCCTTTTTTCATTTTTTAGATTTTCATTTCAAAGGGTCAGCCATTAATACATCTGATGATAATCCATTTCTGTCTCTCTGTTTTACACATCTTTGACCTTTACTAAAGCACAGAGTGAAAGAATGGATCTACCAATGTTCATTTACTAAACAGTTTACATTAATGCCCCAAGATCTACAATGGGAATCCTTATGAGGCATCTGCAGGCTGACTGGCAGTGGCCCTCCCTTGATATAAGCAGAGGGGATTCAGAAGGCTGACTCTACATCATATGTCTTTTAGCTCACACTCTGTCTTGACTTGCAGCTACAAGCTTACCATGTGAAAGTATCTGGATTTTGTAACATTTTGCAACCCACATACCCTAAATACCTTCTAAAGAAATTCCATATGTCACATTAATAAATTGCTGTCAGTCTTGGGAATAGGGAGATTAGGCTAAATAGCTTTCTTAGCTCCTCCAGGACTGTCAGGATTAGGGGTCAGTGCAACACAGCAGAACCAAAAGAAGGATGCAAGTCTGACCATGGTTACAGAGCTACTTCCCATAGGCACTCAGATGGGAGAGGCAGTTTCTCTCTCATTCTCTCCTCTCAGAGGTGCAATAGTTCCAAACAGAAGCACTGAGTCAGTACACATCGCGTATGAATAATTATTCCTCCCAGTTGCTGTCCTTACCTAGGTGCTACCTGTAAAGCTTCCACAGTGACACATCCTTCTCCTGCTCAGCCTGTGAGATGTGAGGAGGTGATGGAAGGCAGAATGCATGGTTAAAGAGTTTTACGGTTCATAGGGTAAATAACCTTCATGCCATAAATGCAGACAATAATAGAGCTGAAAATGTGTTATGTCATGATTCATATAATTTGGTTTCTATGGATTTTTTCAGCACTTATAAGAAAATGCTGTGCAATTTCCTTTTTTATTTTTTTTCTGTAACTTTATTCAGGATTTTTTTTCCATTTTACATGGTAGTCAAAGCAGTAAATGAGAAGAGATAATTTGTGTATGGCTTATGATGGTTGTAACAAAGCATAAAAATGTGCATGATTCTACCATTTGGTGATTCAATTGTTTTTATGATCACAACTCTTGTATCTGTACTAAGGTGTATTAGACTGTATTAGATATATTAAAACACATTAAGTATATCAGAATACAAGATGTATCAGAATAAAAGACATATTAGAATAAAATTAAATAGATGAATAATGAAGATAAAAAAATTAAGCAATTTGAATTTCTAATAGTCAACAAAATAATTAGGATTACTATTATAAAAGAGTGTTACTTATTGGATGAGTAACTATGTTCTCTTACACGGGCTGATGGCATGTTAATTTATCTATGTATCTGTACACAAGGGAATCAGGAGAGAATCTTAGAGAGCTGGTTGTAAGAAATAAGTATAAGAAATCTTAGAAGAAGACAAATTTTTTGTAGGTGTTTTTTTAGAATTATTTTTATTGATGAGTCTGGAAGTCAAACAATATATTCTTTGCTCATGCACATCAAAGCTATTCAAAATAACTCTTGATAATACCTATACATTTTATAACCAAGAAGCTTGAAGTATGTAACAAATTTATAGTTTGTTTTTTTCAAAAATCCTGAATAGGTTTAAGCAGGGAATCTAGCCAGCATGTGTGTACAGAAGTGTGGGGCCAGGTTACCTGGGAGGAGTGCAGAGGCAATGCCCAGGCATGCAGGGAAAAGCCAAAGCTCAGCTGGATTTGAACCTGCTGAGAAATATAAAAGGTAGAAAAGTCTTCTATGGGTACCTTGTCAGCAAAATGAAGATCAGCAGAAATGTGACTGGTTGCTGAATGGAGTGGTTGAAAAAAAAATTGGGAAACACAAATGAGTACCTTTGCCTCAGTCTTTACTGAGTAGGTATTTCCTCAGGCTTCTCTAGGTCTCTGCTGGCTGAATGATTTTCAGGGACAGACATACTACCATTCTAAAAGAGGATCAAGTTGTGGACTACTTAATCACTTTGGATATAAAGATATCCATGGGTCCAGGCAGCATGCTGAGGGAACTGGCCAACTTTATTGTGAAACCAAGCTCTATCACCCTTGAAAGGCCATGATGGTCAGGGGAGTTCCCCAGTCACCAGAAAAAGGCACTTTCAAAAGCTCAGAAAGCAAACTCTATCTAGGGGACAACTATAGGACACAACCCCAAGTTAGTTTCTGGGAAAGTTATGAAGCAAATTTCCTTGGAAGCCGTTTCCAAGTGCATGAAGGCCCAGAAAGGGACTGTGAATGGCCATCATGGATTTATGAAGAAAAAATCATGCCTGGTCCACACAACTGTCTGCTGTAATGAAATGGCTGTAATGGCTTGTGAGTACTGGGAGAGCAGCAAATGTTAATGACCTTGACTTTAGCAAGATTTTTGCAACATCTCCTATAGCCAAACTGAGGAGGTTTGTTCCAGATGGGTAGATGTAACATGAACGAAGAAATGAGCTCATGGGGTTTGTAGTACAGCTGGTGTCTAATTATAAATGGTGTTCCCCAGGGAGTGATGCTGGAGCCAAAACTGTTTAACATGTCTATTGATGACATGGATGATAGGGTGGAACACACCCTCAGCAGGCTGGCACATAACTCCAAGTGGAAGGAACAGCCAGTGTGCTGGAGGACAGGGTTGTCTTTGAAAGGGACTTTGATGGGCTGGAGAAAACCTCATAAACAGAAACCTCACAAAGTTCATCAAAGAAAAATGCAGGGCCTTGCAGCTGAGATGTAAATATATCGTGCAACCATGCAGCTGGGGTACTGACTGGATAGAAGGCAAGTTTGCAGAAGGGGGCCTCACTGACAAGAAGTTGAGCTGGAGTCAGAAAGTAACCCCTGGGATTAAGACCCATCATGCACTGTGTGGCACTGGCCAGGGCACAGATAGCGGCTGTGGGAGGGCATCCTTCCACTCGGTGCTTCTGAGGCTGCATTTGGGGTACTGTGTGTCGTTGTATTTTGCAGTTTTAATTTGCTTCAGCTTTCCCTATCATTCTCTCTAATCTGCATTAGAAGTACTAGGCAAACCTTGGGCATTGTGATTCATTTGACATACCTTCTGGAAGTTTTCTTTTGGAAGTTAAAAATTATTAAAAAAACAGATTTTGAAGGTACCTGTTGTTTGCTCAAAATATAGTCCATAGAATCTGACAGCCACTGTTCCTCTGATTGAGGGGAAGGATGGGAAATCTCTGCCTTTCCAGCTTTGGCATGCATATGCTCTTTATCTCAGGAAGGCAGGCTTTCTAATGCATTTATGCTTTAAACATGAATTTGTTGATTAAAAAGAACACTGTGAAGAAATCTGGCTGAGGATTGTAGGTGTATGTTTTTGCAGAACCAAAAGCAGCTCTGTGATGCAGCCATCCTATTCTGGCTCCCAGGGCAGCTCTCTACAGCTGGGAACAGCCCAGGGTCCCCAGGGGCCCAGGAAGGGCCTGGCAGCCAGGGCCCATCCCGCTGTGCCAGCCAGGAGCAGAGCAGCTGAGGGCCACTGTGGCATCCAGGGATGGGCTGTGGCTGGGCCAGAATGTGGGGCCAGCAAGGCCCATGGCCAGGCAGGGCAGGGCTGAGGAGGGCTGGAGACCAGCCCTGCCACAGCATCACTGGGGCAGGGACTGATGGCTTCAGGGGGCTGACATGGGGTCCTGGTCCAGGTGGGGGGAGCCCCAGGGAGGTGGGCAGGGACAGTCAGGCCTGTTACTGCTCCCAGGGCCATGACTCTTTCATGGCACCAATTTTCCATTTACTCAAAAGATGCTGAAGTTTTTCTTAGTGGAAACTTTTTCTACTGAGAACATTTTGAATGCTTTCATCTCAAAACAAACCTTGACCATTCAAAATTTTCTGTCAAGGTTGTTTGTATAATTTGTCTTCTCTTTCTTGGATGAAAACCTTCTTTATTTAAATGTTTGAGACAGTATATCTCTTTTCAGATTACAGATGCAAATGGTGTATATCAACACATGCCATGTAGTAATTTTGTGTTGCCCTTATTGTCCGAGTTCATATTATGTCCAGGATAGCAAGGTGCTTTTCTTTTTACTGAGAAAAGTAGCTATTTATGTTAGAATATTGATATTAATTGGGAAGTTAATTTGGCCAACTGTCATATACAAGCCTTTGGCTTATGCAACTCAAAAAGAAATGATTCACATGACACCCACTCTTCTAACAGAAAAAAGATTCTGAAAACAAGATAATGCATTCTTGAATAGCTACTTAAAAGTCAGAAACCCTTCATTAATTTAGTGACATCAAAGATTTGCATAAGCAATGTTATTTGGATTTATTGAAACCAGATTTCCAACTTTGACAATATAAAAAGTTGCTCCCTTGAATATAGTTTAAATGGAGGAGGCTTATTGAAAAGTCGATCCTCATGATTTCTCTCAGTTAGCAATTTCATAGATAATTTAATAAGTTAATAAACAGTATAAGGGTAATAAACTGCATTAATTATCTGTAACATAGCAAACAGGGTCTATCTTTTCACAGAAAAAAATTATCAGTTCTTCTACACATTGTTTCAGGTATTTGTGATATATTAAAATTAGACTTTTCTTTTTATTGAGGGAACAAAGAGACTAGAAGTGTCCCCTAGGGTAACCAGTAATTGAATTTCTGTCCCACCCTCCGCTTTACAGCTTTTATCTCCCTGTCTCCTTGTGAGACCAAGATTTGTTAGGCTCACCAAGAACAGGCTCACTCGCAAGGCTACCAGCAGCAGCATAAACTTTCTACAGAGGAGTAAGAAAAAGAAGGATCTATCTGTTCCTTGCACTGCTATTTCTCCTGAATTATCCTTTCCTTTTGCTAAGAATAAATTAGTCATTATTAGTAATGGTGATCAGCTTGCTTGATTCCAGATATGGTAATTCCTAATGTCCAACAAGCAGACCAACATGTCCTAACCAGTCTCTCTAGCTCAAGATAACAACCTGCAAGGCAACAGCTATTCTAATTTGTCCTATTGATTTTGTTACTACACACTGTATATTTTTAGCTCTTTTTAGGTAATTTTTACTCTTGAAAACCATCAGTGATCATTATTCCTATATTCATATACATCCAAAAAGGCAATATGCACGAAATGATACCCAGTGCAGATATTAAGTTAACAATGTTACTATTGTGTTTATATTTATTTTTATGCTAACTAAAGGGAAGCTAATCATAAGCATTTGTCAATGAATTGTTTTATTTTTAAATCTTTTCAATTCCAGGTTCTCAAAATCTCAAATCAATACTGCCTAAGCAAAGATTGTGAAGTCAGAGTACTAATGAAATAACAATACCATTTTATTTTAGATGATGACTGAAAGAATTAACTTTTCTTTCAAATTAACTTTTCTTTCAAAAAAATAATGGAAATCTACTAGCCAAAGATGCATTTAATCTCTTAGATACTAACAAGACAAAAATCCTACTAAACCTGTTTTATTTCCAATATGTTGCATATTTATTATGATTTTTAAATTTACATTATTGTGCCAAGGTGTATGTATTTCTATACATTTCCATAAATTTTAAATTAGAAAATGAGGAGCTACCACTATAAACACATATAGGACAAGCCTGGCTGTCTGTCAATTCTAGTTTAATTAGCCAACAGGACTGTCAAACTTCTGATAGAGAAAAGAACAGGTGCTGAAGACCCACAAAAACTTGGTCTGCAGTGACAGACTCCGTCCTGGCACACATGGACACAGGAGCGGCAACAGGCCAAGAAAGAGGTGCAGTACTTCCCAGTTTGGGAGTGACACTTCACTCCCTTGCAACTATGTGAACTTTGTGCCTCTGCTGCACAGTGATTAGACACAGGGAAATACCTGATTCATTAGGCAGTACTGACAGAACACTTTGACACTTTGAACCCTCCTGAGGGCTACCAGCTCCCCAAAGTGCACTTAATTTCATCCCTCACTGGGTCAGGGCAAGTCTCCTAGAGACGTGTGGCTGTGTTCCCAGTAGGTAGGTTGGTTAACTCTGTGCTTTATTTGTTTGCTGTGCAAAGCAGTAAAGGAATCCTCAGCCAAGGCAATGAATTCAAATAGTAGCTGGTCTAGTGTGGTACATTTCATTGAAAGAGCTTGTACTGCTCGACTGTGACTCATAGCCCTCTTGCACGTCACGCATAAATCATCTTTTCACAGTTCTGCAAAGTCACCATGCAAAGGGAAGAAAGAAAATGTGAGCAGATAGTTTTTTCCATGAGGATTATCACACCCAGGATGGACAGGGCCCTTCCAGAGGCAAATGAAGGCCAAGGTTTGCATAAAACTGCACAGTCTGACCTTCTCACTTCTCCTCCTGCTTTTCCCCACAAAACATGTTCCTCCTTTAGCTGGTAACAGGTTTCAGAAAGAGGCACAGCATGACAGTTTACTCCTAATGAAGCTAATATTTCAGGCTGTACACTAAACAGCAGGTAGCCTGTTATATTTTTAAGGTTTTCTTCATATCCAGACAGAAGGGGAAATGTTTTCTATAAAACTAAAAACTGATACTTTGATCTCATCCTATGGCCCTAGGCCTTGCCCAAGATTTTGAAGTGGCACCTCCCTTCTCCCCACCCTAGGTAATTGCTGTTGGATCACATCTTGGCAATACCTGCACCAGCTCTGATTCGTCTTCTTGTCTGCATGACTCAACAGTAATTACTCTGAATTTTGATATGGGGCTTTGTCACATGAATCAATCATGACTTAATAGATGAGTTGTCTGTTTCTTACATATGGCTTTAATGAGCCATTGTTTCCTGTTGTCCTAGGTTTATATTACACAGTCCATCTACCTTCACCCACACAAACCTGCCATTACGATCAACACAACTGTCCTACTTCACAATTGTTGTTTCCTGCACACCCACACAGGCACACCTATTCATGTGTATGCATATATGCACAGTGCAGTGGGGCATGGTAGCCTGATAAGAGACAGAGGAGGTATAGAGATCATGGAAGAACTGAGAATGCTGACAGTATAAAGATGAGGAGCTATACTCACCTCCTTCATACACTTATATTTGCACACCTGCTTTTCTGTGCGGCTTTTCTTAAACAGTCTCTTGCAGAGAACATGGTATTTTAAAGAGATAAGAAAAATGGTGATATAAAGAGGTTCCTGTACTTTCTTTGTACCAAGGCGCAGGAATATCCACATTGAGGTGGTCCTAGAAGGAACAGCTCAGGCCAGAAAGGTCTTTTAACTTGGTGAGACAAAGCTCATTTTCTGACTTTCACTGTACATTGGAGCAGTTTTCTAGTGTGTTATTGCCTCCGTTTTTCATATGAAATATGTCCTTAAATATCATACATATACTCCAAGTGAAAGGAAACTTATGCAACAGTGTTCAAAAAATAACAACTGACTGCATACAAGTGTCAAAATGACAATAAAAATAGATAAGGGCTATGTCCATATTGTCTCTTAAGGAGAGTGATATACTTGACACATGTGATGCAGAAAGCCTTAGCTCAGGTGCATACAGCGTCAGTCATCCTATGCCATGTACACTGTGCAACCCTTGTGAGAAGAAAGGTCAATATGCCTACCCACGTATCTACCAGCAATGTGATACTTCTCCTTAGCTTTCAGAGACTAACAATGGAGAATTTTTCCTGGCAGAGGAAGCAGTGGCCATGCCCACATGTCAGGAAGAAGAGACCTTGGGCTCATTCCAAACTGGATAAGTTGGAGCTTACTTCTCCCTTTCCCTGCTTCTGTTTTCTCAATGGCACCATCTCTAAGTTTTTAGTTGAAGTCTCTGCCAAACACTTCTGAGGGGTCTCATTCATTCCCTGACTAACTATAATGATGAACATTTAAAATGTTCATGGGAAATGTTTATGAGGTGGGTAATAAGGTGCTTTCAGATTTTGTGGCGTAAAAGGTGCAGCATGTGTATGCATTCTAAATTAAGGGGGACTTATGCAAGTTTTGGACTGACACAGCAAAGTTAGGCAAGTGACTGAACATTTTTTCAGCTTCTGTATTTCCACAAAGATTCTCAAGAGGAAGAAAGTGGGAGAATCCCCACAGCTTGCAATTGGCAAATATAACAGTCCTTAGCAGTTTACTTCTTCATGTTTCTTCTTATTCATGTCCTTTGTAACTTAAACTTTTCAATTCTTATTCATATGAAAGTTTTTCCTTGAGTCCGATTATTTTTTTTCACTTACTTCTGAATTCTTTTCATTTCTGCTTGATTAAAATGAAGCCAGTCATTTTATGCAGAAAGATAACCTTGTGTTACTGACAATGTACAGTTGTTGCCATCAGGTTCACTAAAAAGAAAAAAAAAGCAGTTCAATAGTTATTTAAATGAGAAGACAGGCTTCTCTGTGTAGCAGTTTAATTTCAATACACTGCTGAGTAAAATTGTAATTCACCACTGCAGAAGACATTCTAAATATTTAATCTACAAATTCTATAATAATTTGGTCAGCAATTTTAAGAAATCTAACTCCCAGACCCGCTCTCTCAGTGTTTATTATTCAAATTAACCTATTTCTGTTTATTATGGATGAACTTAGAAAAGGCACACTTACAAAGCAAACTTGGAAAAAAGTCTCTTTTTTTGGAACATAAATGTAGGCTGTGAATTTTCTCATCTCAGTTTGCAGAGAACAATCTCAACTTCTTGGCTTAGGTAAAAACAGTAACGCTAAGTTCATTACAGTAGTAACAAGATCATCAGCTCCATAATCACTTGTTTTCTAACATCTTTATGCTGAGTATCCTTTTTGGCTCAAGCAAGTAATCCTATCCTTTTTTTTTGAGCAAGAAAAATGAATTAGACCTGTGAGAATCATCTATCCAAAGCATATTATGGAATGTGAGCAAACATGACAACAGATCTTTCAAACTCCTTAAGAGTCTGATATGAGTGCCAGCATCAAGATTATAAATGCCAGCTTCACAGAGAACAAGTTTGGTAATAGTGGAAAATCACTCCAAGTCTCTTCCAGTAAACCAGCCATTTTTCAGTTTTTCTCTGTTTACCATGTGATTAGCATAACCATCCCTCTCAGTATGAAAACAAATATGTCCCTTTACACTTTGCACAGACTCCAAAGCTCAAGTCCCCAGTCAACAGTGGCTCTGTCTTTGTAATGAATTCTCAGGACATGCAATGAGCTGGCAGATAAAAGGTTAGGCTTGTCAAAAATTAGTATGGATGGCAGCTTGATATAAGCTTTCCCTGACCGGTCACATAATTTTCTAAAAGATATTATATGGGATTTGGAGTGCTAACCAGATCTCAATTCTAAACATGGGTAGAAATATTCTACCAAAGATAAGGCGAGTACAGCTCTGATGGATGGCTACTATGGTATATCAATAGCATAGATGGGATATCCCATCTTAAAGGAAAGGAGAAAAATATCAGTGCCATGAGTTGTGCATGTAAAATATCAGTATAATAAAGGAGGCTTTAGGGTGTAACTGAATTGCAAGGTTAAAGGAGGATCTGGTAAGAGTAGCTGGTTGGCAATCTTTAGGATAGATCCTGTATGTGTGACTATTACACTGTGCAAAAAGGAGGTGTGGATCTAAAACCCCATCAGTTATGGCCTTACAAGAATAATGTTGTACTTAATGGGACAAAAGTAGTTTTTATGGCAGACCTATGGTTATGATAATGCAGAAAGAATACAACGTAACAGCAATATCAATAGATCATTCTAAGTTTTGACAGGTGGTTTTCAGGAAACCATAAAAATCAGGATATCTGACATACTCTGAAGAATTTCTTTTTACATTGTGAATTTAACAGTTTGATTCCTTTATGCCTCCAATAAAGTAGCAGAATATGAGGCTCAGTGTGTGTGTGTGTGTTTGTGTGTGTGTGTGAGGTTACCACACACAGAGTAAGTCTGCGCTATCTCATCTCATTGATTTAAAGACTTTATAAGTTGAGTGCAGTGCTACTAACAAAAAAATCCTAAGTACAATTCTATGCCATATAAACAAAGAGAAAGTAGCATATGTACTTTGGTCTGCCTTCCATATACTTCCATGCTCTGAGTATCACATGTGTATCTTTTATGGATCTCACTGTTCACAAAAAAACTGTTGAACTGTTCACAACTCCTAAACTAGGATGACTTTTCCTCAAAATACTGCAGGCTGCACAAATACCTAAGACTTCAGTAGTTTTGAAAATTCAATGTGATAAGGGTTTCACTGTCAGACAGAAAGCATTATATGTGCAGAGACCTTAAGTATCTCTAGAAATGCCTGAAAGGCAAACTGGATTGAACAGATATCAAGCTCTACTTGAGCTAGTAAAAGCATTAAATGTCACTGTCTGATAGCCTGCAGGATAAGTGTAGCCACCATCATATTGTTTAATACTTTACAATGGATGGATGTATCGGATTTTTTTGTTAACTTTTTTAGTAATATGTTTGATCCCTGTATGGGCATTCACAGATTCACAGAATGTGCTAAGAGACCCACAAGGATCATCAAGTCCAGTCCTTAGCCCTGCACAGGATCCCCAAGAATTACATCATGTGTCTGAGAGTATCATCCAACCGCTTCTTGAACTCTGTCAGGCTTGGTGCTGTGACCACTTCCCTGGGGAGTCTGTTCCAGTGCCCAACCACCCTCTGGGTGAAGAACCTCTTTCTGATATCCAATCTAAACCTCCTGTCACTGGTCACTACAGAGAAATCAGTGCCTGTCCCTCCTCTTCCCTTCATGAGGAAGTTGTAGACTGCAATGAGGTCTCATCTCAGTCTCCTCTTCTCCAGGCTGAACGCAACAAGTGACTTCAGTCGCTCCTCACACGCCTTCCCCTCAAGGCCCTTCACCACCTTCGTTGGCCTCCTCTGGACACTCTCTAAGAGCTTAATATCTTTCTTATATTGTGGTGCCCAAAACTGCACACAATATTCAAGGTGAGGCTGCACCAGTGCAGAGCAGAGCAGGACAATCCCCTCCCTCAACAGGCTGGCGATGCTTTGCCTGATGCCCCTCAGGACACAGTTGGCCCTCCTTGGCTGCCAGGGCACTTCTGACTCAGATTCAACTTGCTGTTGACCAGGACCCCTAGGTCCCTTTCCATGGCACTGCTTTCCAGACCCTCATTCCCAGTCTGTCTGTACACCTTGGATTGCCCCATCTCAGGTGCAGAATCCGGCCCTTCCCCTTGTTGAACTTCCTATGGTTGGTGATTGCTCAGTCCTTTAATTTGTTGAGGTCTCTCTGCAGGGCCTCCCTGCCTTCAAGGGAGTCAACAGCTCCTCACAATTTGTGTCATCTGCATACTTGCTTAGTACCCCCTCCAGTCCCGCATCCAAGTCATTTATGAAGATGTTGAAGAGCGCAGGGAATAAAATGGAGCCCTGCACAACCCCAGTCGCCAGTCTGATGCTACCCCATTCACATAAGAGTTGGACTTGATGATGCCTATGGCTCCCTTCCATCTCAGAATATTCTGTGTATGTGATTCTGGAATACATAGACATATTCTACAGTCTAAATTTTATTACATACTTGCAGTTATTATCATGTTGATATTTCCTGGCATTAGAATGCTATGTACATGTGTGCATAGGAAAACAAGTACTGCAAAGACATGTTGCCTTCAGAGGAATGCAGTGTATGGATTTTGAAATATTGATACACTATTTCCTTACTATGTAAATGTAGAGTTTGACTTTGAAAAAATTTCAATATTTCATAAGATTTAAAATTAATGCAAGGAAATCAGAAGTGAGAATCAAGACTATTAAAATGTGATATATTTCTTAATATTTTTTTATAATTTATGATTTAAGGTTTTAAAATTAATTCAGTATTTATTTAAAAATGGAAAGAAACTACTTTCAAAAGTCTATTCGTAATATATTTTTCACAATAGACTTGTGTTTATGTTTAAAAAAATAAAGTTAATGAAGACTTTTTAGATTTTCTGAACTGATATCAGGTGTAATTTCATCTGGGTAATTAAAGGGGCAAGTCTCTGGAAATAAAGATGAGAATAACAAATATTTTTTGCTATTGCCATCTGTGAAAACAGTAGTATATTCATCTTCCCATTCAGAATAAGTACAAAGGATACTGGGAGTGTTAGGAAAAAAGGGGTGAGAAACTCGGATATTTAGGAGTCTAGTAATAGACATTTATAATTAGTGAATGTATGCCACGTTCAGGTGGTGAGGTCCATCTCCAAACACAGTTATACATCTACTCATGGCAAAAGATTGCAAGCACAGTTGTCACAGCAAATGTACTACTCATATTAGATTTTCTATTTGCTTCTGTGATGGTTCTCCTCCGCAGTTGAGACAAAATACTGACATTCAGAAACTAATAACTGTAAATAATTCTGAATAAAAAGTTCTGATTGTCAAATGTATTTTTCAAAAATTTAATACCAATTTATTATGAAAAAACCCACCTTTTGATTCTCCTTTAATAATCACAATATTCAGTTTAAATAAAAATGAACAATCGAGTTGAATTCTTGGTTTGAGTAGAAGGAAGCAAATCTCTTAAATGTGTTCAGTGAGATGATGGATATAGAACAGCAACATCTCTGATTTCTTTCTTTTTTACGTATGTATATGTATTTAGGGGGAAAAATAGTAAAGGCTAAAACTGTAGCCCTGATGAGGACTAGAGGAGTTAACAGATTGCAGTAAAGCCAGGATTTTATCCAAAGGACTATTACAGCACTGAAAACAGGATGGTCCCAGCCCTGGGATAAACTAAAACCCTAAGAACAGGGTTATGCCTGTCCTGGGGAACTTGGGAATATTTCCAGCCTTGTAACTCCAGCCACATCACCTGATTCTTCATGGGTTATCTGCATATCAGAATGATATTCACCATACCTTACCTCATCTCACCCATTCCTTATTTTCTCATAGAAAACCTCACTTTTCATGAGGAAACTCAGCGATAAGATCTAGAAGGGAGCAATGACATTCCCAAGTAAGGTCCTTGATCTGAACAACCTAGGAACTAGCACCTTGAGGTGCATCGCTTACCTCCCTTTTCCCTAAAATGACCTCACCAAAAGCTGCAGGCAGAAAAGAAGGAGTGGGAGCTAAACATACTGGTGTGTAAGAGGAACGTCAACATATTAGGTCAGAGTATGTGCTATATCAGCCAGCCAGTTAATATAGGCTCGTATTTCTGATCCTATACCAGATCTGAGCATGAAATTATTTCATAAAACAACCAGTGAGCACTGTATGAACTACATATTTGCCATGTTTTCTTGACACGGTAGTGGTGACCCATTTTTCCCGCAGGCTGAAGTTATGACATTACTATAGCAACAAAACCATGAAAATTTACACTAATGGTATTCTTTCACTGTATGTACTTATCTAAAACTAAACAGGAATTGGTCTGTCTCTGTACAGTCATCTGAATCCATGATTGCTTAATAGGGGTGTTTTATAACACTTATAGCTACCAAAACTTACTTCCTAACCACACCACCAGAGTATGAAAAAACAGACTTCATAATTTACCAAATATGAACTTTATAAGTATGCCTTAATTTGTAAACAAATAATTATTTTTCTCCTCAGTATTAAAGATATTTATCAACTGGGCTATGCAATCAGTGATAATCCTAGAAGCTGGAGTAGGAAGCAGCTGCAGAGTATTGTGTGACAGCTGCCACAAGGGCAACCTGAACTCTGGCTTGGGCTTTGCCATCTGCATCATAGAGCAGCTGGCTTTTGCACTATGGTGTCCCTTAAAATACCCATCTGTATCTGTGCTGTATATTCTACACCCCGTGGTCACAGTGCTTTTTTCCCCTACTTTTTATCCTATAAATCTGTTCCCAATGAGCAATTTGAAACCCACCAGGAGCGTGGCTGTTGTGTTGTATATGAGACAGTGTGTGGAGTGGAGATGGAAGACAAAAAGGGGCTATATTGCAAAACTGAGCTCAGCCCTGGAGGAGGTGGACAGATTTGGAGTTCTTTCACTAAAGGCTCTGATGATCATCTGTTCACATAAGGAAAGCTCTTACCCGTTCTTATGGTTTTGTTTAATTTATTGCTGTTGATGGATAATCCTTTCTCCCTGAGCTTCACAGAAGCTGAAATAAGAAGGAAAGCAACAAAATAGCTTGGAGAAACACTTCTAATGAAAGCTGTTGGAAACTCTACATTCACCAATTAACATAGCAATGTTAGTGTATAACAATGTACAGGTATGCAGTGTCAATATCCACATTTTCTTTGATCTTTTCAACATCTGCTTGCATAGTCTGAATTACTCGATCAGATATTATAAAAAGCAACAACATATATTAAACTACCATCTTATCACATGCCATGTATTTATGGCATTATTCAACAAGTAAATTTCTTCACAACCTACATGGTCATGCTATCAATTTGCAAATTACATTTCTCTTAATTGCAGTTTTTGTGACTCTGGGCTTCTTTATTGGTTTTAGTGTTGATGCATTGTCTGATCTTTGGTACGTTAGTTTCCCTAAGTTTTTCCATCTCTAAAACCAAAATAAAATACACCTCTCTGACATATTATTGTACTGTTGTGGTTTGTTATTGCTTGTAAAATCCCTTCAGGGTCTTGGATGGAATCTGTTGGAATCATGTTAGACATTGTTGCTTTCTGTACTCTTGGATTGTCAAAGGACTTACTGAGTCACCATCTTTCATTTGAAAGTTAATAGCAAAGAAATCAGGTGTAACCCTTGTCAAGTCAGGATTAAGGCACCTGCATATTAATCCCCCTTACTTAAAAAAGAAAAAAGAACTTTATAAAGTTTATGCATTTATTACACATTGTGCCTTTATGCATTTACTCTCTATTGTGCTTTTTCAGTGGGATGATTAAATTTGTAGCATTATATTTGTAGCACCATAGCATATGGTGAAGAGGGCACCTGACCTGAATAAGGACTCTTAATCAAGTCTAAATTCTGAAAGAACACATATTATGCTCAGCATCTCAAAATGCTCCTCTTACATCTCTGTTTGGCATACAGAATGGAATTACAATGTTTTTAATTAAAAGAAAGAGACTGATTGATGATGATATCGGTAGAGTGGTCTGTTTTTACTGCATTTGGTATCATCAGCCAATGGACTGGAAAACAGTATAAACAGTATAAACACGTCCTGTATGCAGGATACAAAATGTTTTTAGAAATTGGGGGGGGAGGGGGGAGGAAGGAGTGTGTGGGGTTCGTGTATATGAAAGTTGCTCAAGACTTTGGATTAGTTTTCTGTTTTTCATGATCTTTGCCCATTAATGTAAAGGTGAACAGAGCAGTTTCATGTTCTGTAGCAGATGTTCCCCTGCACATGGTTTGGTTTGTTACATTTTATTATTGTTAGGGAAGGTGGAAGTGATGTTCTAATGCCATTAGTTAAAAGCTGGTAAGCATTCTTTCTGGAAAGACCCTGGGGAGTTCAGTAAACAAGAAATCAATAAAGAAGTATCTTATCAGGAAGATATAATCTACTGAAATTGATAGGAGATTATCTGTTGTGTTATTTCTTAATGGACTTTAATGAGCTCTGCACCACAGATATTTCTTTCATTATTTTATATAAAAAAGATTATGACCGTTCTGATTAAAATTCAATACATTAGCTTACCAAGTAATAGAAGCTAGGATCAGAACCATAAAAACAAACAACAAAATTCTTCATTTTTTGTCTCGTCACAATATTTATATGCATAGCAATAATGTTTATTATAGGCATTGTTTTATCTCTTTGCAATGCTATATAATTAATTTAAACCTAAAGTACCCACTGGACATAGATAATGTGACCTCCCATTGTAAAAATGTGGAAATCAAAGAGAGAGGAATAAAATGAAACAGTCAGGAAGTACCAGGAACAAAAGTCAGGCATGCCTCAGTTCTAATCTAGATATAACCCATTACAATAGACAAGTCCAGAGGGATTGTAAA
The DNA here is from genome assembly GCF_025592945.1 of Manacus candei. NCBI lineage: Eukaryota > Metazoa > Chordata > Aves > Passeriformes > Pipridae > Manacus > Manacus candei. The sequence continues at coordinate 19,453,824 of NW_026138059.1, read as the reverse complement.
AGGCAAAATAGTTTAGTGAACATTATCTACAATCAGTGGAGTGGAAACATATAGGATAGTCCTTGTGACCTTTACATTGGTTAACTAATTTTTTTCTGCTTATAATATTTTAGAATATATTTTTTATATTTTCCAATATAAAGGGAAGGTATGAAAACACAGACCTAATAATTTGAAACAATCTATACAGAAAGAATAAACATGCACTAAAATGGCGCCCCATTATAATCTACGTCTGAAAGAACATTTTAGTTGCATCACATTCCTTCTCTCTCTCCTTTTTCTGTGGTATGTCTTTCTTGACTATTGCTAGTCTGCCCTGGCTAAAAAAAACCACCACTGATGCTTTAATGTGGTTCTCTTTGCATTGTTTATTTCAGCTGATGGTTTTTGTTCATATCAATGTTAAAAAGTTTATTGAAGTATTTATTATTAAGATATCATTTCAAAATTCCAGCTGCCTGTTTTCCTGGGAGAAGTCACGTCTTACAAGGACAAGTGAAAACATCAATTTTGTTTTCAATGCTTATCCTTGGACAAGATGACAAGAAATGGTGATCTTTTTAATGAAAATTTTGCACAGTTTTTATTGTGTTGTCCAGGCCAACAATATAAAAACATGATTTTGTTTCTATTTTGTGTGACATTTTCCCAGCACTATTTCACACATTCTGTTGTGGATGAAACCCCATTATTTTCTGAAATGCTTAGATACTGATAATTTAGAGATCTGTAATATTTGTAATCTCTAACCTGAAAACAGGCACTATTTCCCTGTGCGGATTTCCTTGTTGAAGTTTTATATGTGCACACTGAGGTTTCCATGGCAACTAGAGGTTTGCAGAGTATTCAAGAAACTCTGCAAGTTAAAATTAGCTTAGATGGTCATGCATAGATGATAAGGGCCTTGGGCTATGTGAGTTTGTGCAAATTGTTTCTGTGAAATTTAGTGGAGGATGTTACAGTCTAAACCCGGTATATGGTATCTGTCAATGGATCGAGCCACAGGAGATCTGGAGTGATCACAGAGAGCTGGCAGACTGGGCATCTGAGATAAATGGATTGGCATTTAAAATACATTTAAAAAGAAATCCTAACTTTTAAATGCATTAGAGAATGAGGAAAAATTAATTCTTATTAATTAGAGTTAATGGAAATTAAACAGCTCAGGAACCTTTTGGTTTTCATTAAGTTAAATTGTTCTTAAAGCATCCCAGTTTATTTCTGAATACCTTTTGCTTTTCCAAAAAAGCAGAGTTCTCTCAAAAAAGTTTTTTTCTTCCACTGTGATAACTTCTGTATTACTTCAAAAATACATTCAGTGAACACTAGAAAAATACAATTGACAACAAAGCCACCTAGAATTAAGGGGACAATATGGATGCTCTCTTCGGTGGCTGTATATTAAAAAGTGTCCTGCAGTCGCACACTTGCCGACTGTTTCCTATCAACCCAACAAAAGAACCCAACATCTCATGTGAACAGAGCAAATTGTAGCAAGAGCCGTATAACACTCACAAGCAGCTACGCGCTGAAAGGCAAGACCATGTAAAGATGCAGGGAGAAAAACACACAAATAAGAAGAGAAGGCAGCTATTAGCCAAATCATTGTTGCAGCTTCACCTGCCTATGCTGTATGATGCAGATTGATCTAACTCAGAGAGACTGTACCTTATATAAGCTCAGAAATAAAATGACAAAAATTATTAATGTGCAGCAATGTCTCTGCCCTGAACAGAAACTGAAAACACTGGCACCGCATGTTTTAGCAAGAAAACAAGGATATGTGATAAAAAATATCTTAAAAGTGCATGTAAAAGGGAGTTGTGTCACTATCTTGCTGCAAGATAGTGAAAGGACAAGAAGACAATTCACTATTTAATTTACCCCCTTCCAGCTCACCACAGGGAAAGCAGCTTTGTGGGAGTTGCTGCCTAACTTCTTGCCTGTCAGTATCTCATGCTCTGTTGTGTGTGATAAGGGATTGTAGCCAGGCAAACTCTTGACAATAGTGCATTGTTAATAGGGGTAGGTAGAGTCTTCTATTCTCTTAAAGTTATAAAGGAGCCAGGATAAACCCTTCTGTAGAAACAGGAGGAAAGAGGGGATGAGTCCTGACCAAATCACTGTCTGATCTATTAGAATTGCACAGATACACACTGACACACTGTATCTATATCTTAAATATAAATCTATAGTGTTCTCTTCTATCTTATTACATATTGGATATATGGAAACACAGAATTCGATTTATGAGAAAGAACTGGAAAGAGCTGCAGCAAAAAACTGTGTGTAACAATGGATTGTCTGAGAAACAGTTGTTATTGAAAAAAATATGTGATTGTATTAGCTGTGCACTCATGTGCAGTATTTTTCAATTTTAAGTGCTCATTCTAAGTAAAAAGATTGCTTTTGCACAAAGTGTTATTTTCAGCAAGCGGTAACTTGGCCAAATCTAAACTGATTTCCATCAACATATTCATATAGCTTTCCGCTTTGAGGGCTATTTTGCTAAAAACCAGTTTTCTAGCCAAGCAACTGCAGAACTGCAGCTATTTAAAAGCATATGTATGTACATACACACAGATACACACATAATATATGTAGAGATATAGAAGACCCCATATTGTTTTATCTTAGACAATAGTGACCTGGGTCCAACAGGTAAAAATTTTTGGAAGGAATATATGGAAAAAAAAGAACATAATGGGAGCATTACAGCATCTGTCTGAAAATGTTTACAGCCCGAATGTTTCTAGTCAAAATGAAGAAAAGCACAAGTGGCCATTTTTCCCCAAATACAGGTTTTTGCAACACTAAACAGCAAATTGACTTGTGGATTTTGCCCAACTATTGAGCTACAGAATTAATGACCCTTCACTAATTGTGTAGGGTTTCAGAACATTACAGCCACTGGAGTGAAAATATCCTATGCAACCGCATCAGATGATAATTTTTTTTTTTTAATTGAAACAACCTGCTTGTTTTAGCAAAGCAAGCCCATGAGGGTCTTTTCCTTGCCATATTATATACAAGGAGGAAATGACAGACAAAATCCTAAAAATTAGGGCAATTAAATCTTTATCTTAAAGAGTGATCTTAGCAGTATGTAAGCTATAGAGCTGCAAGGCAGTCATAGAGAAACTGCCATCCACATTAATAATGATAATGACTGAAGATGAAATAGGATGTGACCTGTAGCAAGAAAAACATAAGTGATATAGGCAAAGTTTCCATGGGAACACTGTAAAAACTTCTAAATTATCTCTGTGTTCAGTGAGAAAAAATTCGGGCAGACATAATTTTATCTCACAGCGGAGTGCCTTTTGCAGCTAATGGGCTCACTGAATAGGTGCTGCCCAAGCCCTGTTAACATCACTGCAATGCTTAGCCTGGTTGTCTGCTGTCTCTGTCTTCTCTCCAGCAGCTCTTACTGCATCTGCCGTGCAAGCAGCAGGCAGGACACACAGAGACCAAGCAGGCACACTGAGAGAGACCATTACTTATTCAGGGGGCTTTCGTATCTGATGTCAATCAGCTATTTTGAAGTAAATGTTCCTGGGCCAGATCCCAGCCTTGTCTACATCTTTGAAAATTGAGAATACTTTCATTGATTTCTGCAGACATCATGGGAACTAACTTGGGAAGAGAACAAAAGAGAGCACTAGTGAAATGTCTAGCTGTATTCTTTGAAATGTGTAAATCTGTATAAATGTTGTAAACATGCTTGGTTTTGCCAAACTCTGATATTTATTCACAGAACAACTGCAGTAGAAACAGTGCAAAGAGTCTGAACACTCATTTTGCTGGCAGGGCTTCAAGTGCTTTATGTTCTTTTCCTTTCATACTGGATGTATTGTATTCTGGGTGGTTTTCTGTTCCTTGATGTCCTGTTTTCCAGTGTTTTCCAGGCTGTTCACCTGGGTCTCCTTCCATCCCCCAGCTATTCTTTCAATCTTTCTTGGCATCCCTCATAGCTTCATTTTTGTCCCAATTGTTTTGTAGGCAAATCGTGGACAGTAGTGTTCTACCACGTTAGTGCAGATGCTCTTCTAAGGCAGTGACCCCAAAATATATAGAGGGGAAATCTCCATTACAGACTGGGTAGTACATAAACTTCTTAGACTCAAGGTTCCCCTTAGAGTGAAAATGCCCTTTTTACAGGGCTCTGTTCCCTAGCATGAATCACATCCTAGGAATCATCTAAATTTCCCCTCTGTTTTACTTCTCTCATATTTGTGCTCTGACAGGAATCTAGTTTTTTCTCTAGAAAAGAAAGAAGTGTTTCTTTTAAATCTACCATCCCCTGAGCTGGCTACTCTTGTGATTCCACTGTTTCAATCTCCTAATCCTTTTGATACTAAAAATTACCCGTCTCATCACCATCCATCTCAGATCCTGAAGCTGTGTGCTTTGCTTCAAGAACACCAGCTCTTTGTTGAGTTACTTCACATGGCTACTTATTGAACTACATGTTGATTTAAATCTCCCTGTTGTCCAGGTTTTAAATAGCAAAAAGACTGTAGACTCTCAGATGAATCGATTATTAAATGAGTCACCATATCTGCAGCCAAATTCCCTCCTGGACAGGCCATTCCCTGTGAGTATAGAAGCTTCCTTTCCATGTTACAATTGTCATTTAGGTTTCAGCACAAAGGTTTTCAAGGAAATCTGGTGACTCCAGTTGTGTCACTTGAAAATGTGAGGCTTCATCATCATCTTCATCATTATCCTAATTGAATGTTTTGGGTTGGAAGGGACCCGAAAGATCATGTAGTTCCAATCACCTGCCAGCACCTTCCACTAGACCAGATTGGTCAAAGCTCCATCCAGCTTGGCCTTGAACACTTCCAGGGATGTGACATCCACAACTATTGGCAACCTGCTCCGGTGCCTCATTACACTCTCTCCCCTCTTTCATTTTAAAACTGTTTCCTCTCATCCTATCACTATCTGCCAGGCTTCCTATAAGCCCCCTTTAGGTACTGAAAGGCAGGTCTAGGGTCTCCCTGGACCTTTCTCTTCTCCAGGCTCAACAACCCCAGCCCTCTCAATGTGTCTTCGTAGGAGACACATAATCTTCAGGGTCCTGCTCTGGAATTTTCCCATCCTTCACACAGGTGCACATCCTTCTAATGTTGGAGGCCACAGAACTGGACACAGCATGGCAGGTGCCTCAGCAGAGCAAAGAAGAGAGGGAGAATCACATTCCTTGACCTGATGTTCAAGCCTCTTTTGATACTGTTCCTGCCTGGCCTCTCCCACCCTGCCCATGCCCAGACCCCCATGTCAGACCCCTGGGGCCTTTGGACCCTGCCCCAGTTATGCCACAGCAGTGCCAGGTCTGCCCTGGGGGTCCCCCAGTGAGTCATCAGCCCTTGCTACTCCAGACAGACTCCTTCAGAGGCCATGCTCCCTATACAATGATTTCAAGTGTCTATCCTTTCCAAATCAGCCCTCTTAAGTTGCAACCCATTAAACACTTGTCACCATCAATCTTTTTCTTCCATTTTAATCTTAACCTTTGAGAATAGGACTCACATTTTATTCTACAAAGCACTTATCTTAAATGATAAGAGAATAAAGAAGAATAAGAGAAAGAATAAGAATAAAAGAAAGAATAGGAGAAAGAATAAGAGAAGATACAACTTTCCTCATTCCTGCTGGTACAGAGATGGGCAGATTCCTCAAAGGAAGGGCAATGTTCTCTCTCTGGACCCTTCCACCTGCATCTGGCACTCAATGCTCTGGACTGAGAACTGCAACTTGAGGTCATGATCTGTATTTTAACACGTAGAAGTTTCACTTCACTTCTGGAAGTGTGTCCAGAGAAATGGAAATCTCAGCTGAATCATGTAATGAATGCTGTGTGTGTTCTTTAGAACATCTATTTTAAAATGGCTGATAATATTGTAAGGGAGAATGTCCATTGAATTTGTACAGCTGTTCAATGTTTTTGTATGGTTACACAGTAAAAGATGGAGGTGTACCAGTGCTCAGGGGATTCACATGGTATACTTACATTGTGTAGTGTGAACACAAACTCATATCTAATCCTATGTGCCAGTTGTCCACTTTGTGCAGACCTCCATCACATTTCACAATGGTAGAAAAGTGAATTTCAGGAACTGCTGGAGAAAACTCATATCCACACTAGTCCTGAGTGTGTATTTTTTCACAGTATAATACTCCATTTACCCTGCAAGAAAAATATTATGGATCACCATTTCAGAATGCTGGATGTACCTCAGCTATCAACATACTATTTCACTGAGTAAGTTATGATTAATTCAGCACCCCTGGCAATTTTTTTTTTTTGAGATTATATAAATATTAGTAAATGTAGTCATAATTTAGTGAAGAAAACCTAAATCTATCTCCTTTTTACTACTTGTAAGTACATGCCAAACCATAGCATTTGAATGTGCATTCAGCATGGTATGTACTTACTCATTTGCTTACATCCGCAGCATTTACAGTATTTTCTTGGTCTCTTTTCTCTGAGATACACATTTCTATCCAAGTAATATTTTTCTCCATCTGAATGTCAGAGAGACTCCGAGATTATTACTGCTCTGGAACATGTGATAATTTACAGACATTTCTATCTTTGGCTTCTGTCCATTTCAATATACCTGTTTTAAGAGAACACACACAAAGAAAAACCCTGCTAAACCTGCAATGTCTCAACTTTGGCTGCAAAAGGAAAACATGTGGCCAGTAATGGGCTATGCCAGTCAATTAATTATTTTCTTTAGCTTTTTTAGCAGTTTATAATAGCTGGTTGAATAAATTTTTAGAATTAATTCAATAGACAGCATCAGGAAACTCTGGAGACTCTCACCCAGCTGATGTGTTCAGTCAAGCCCATCTCAGTGTGTTTCCTTTTCTCCATACCAGTTTAAAGTATTTGTACAAAATGTAGCAGAAGGTAACTCTCCCAGGAAATTCCCCGAGTAAATGTTAAGATTATGCAACAACTGGAATGCCCCATGAGTTTTTAAAAGAGAAATAGAGACCAAAGATGAGATTTAACTGCGTGCACATCCAAAATTTTAATTTTAGGTCTCTCCTCCTCAAAAAGAATCCAGGTTGTAGAATTATAGTGAGCATAGAGAGAGACAGACATACCTTAAGGATTGTTGGGGAACTAACAGGTACAGAAACATGCTTAAAATCCTTACCTAGAGCCCAAGTACCTGACTCAAGACTCCAGAAAGTTTCGTTCCTGCCTTTGGAATCCAGAAGATGGAGTTCTCCTCAGAGATAAGGTCTTTGTATGCCATATTGGGAAGAATAATCAGGGCTCAATCTTTTCAAATCACCAATCATCAAGGTGGTTACAAGCTGTGGTACCACCACACCTCTTTTGTATGTAATAACACACCAGCTTGCACAGACCTCCAGCATATGCGAGATGAAGTTTCAATTTCTTCTTCCATCTGTTGGTACTGACTGAAGTCCAGCTGTTCCAGGGGTGCTTCTGTCTACAGCATGTGCAGAGTGATGCAAGATTCATCAGGGCAGAAGGCAAGGATACAATAAAGGAGCATGACTTAAACATGAGTATTTGGAATTAAACCCCAAAGGAATGGATCTTGTTTCTGGTAAGGCTGGGAACAGCCATCAGTCCATAGCTCTTCATCCAGCCATCCCTGGTCAGTCCATGAACATTCTCCTGGCTGTTGCAGTTGCATTTGGTTTTTATAGTTTTTCAGTTATAATAAGAGGACTGCTGTGTTGCAAAGCAAATTAAAACTCTGCAAAATCTGCAGCGGTAAGCCAATGCACAAATGAGATGTCAGTTTATAGAAAATATGGGATCACAAAGGAGAAGTTAACAAAATGTCTTTATGTAATTAAAAGCTGGACAATCATCATCATGTGTTTTGCTGCTTCTTCCAAAGATGCAGAGAATGGAGAAAGGACTGGAAGGTCAGTTATATCAGATGAATAGCAGGCAACATAAGACAAGAACGTAGAGCTTATTGGTATTTGATAGAAAAAAATGTTCTGACATTTTTGCAGCAAAATTGCTTTTTAAGAAACGTGTCTTGTAGGTAATATCAGCGTACTTGAAAGCAAAAATTTAAGAAATCCCATTTCTTGAATATCTCAGCAATATAACTAAAGATAGAAACGGTACTGCTGCCTTTTGGTGTCCTAACAACCTGACTACTCCATAAAGATGGAAAAGGCCAATAATTATTTAATTTATGCATATATTCATCTGGAATTATCAATATTAAGCAGTAGTAATACATGTTTAGGACTAATTTAATTTATAATGAATTAATGGTGTAGCATAGCAGGAGAATCTAAGCATTGGTGATTGTAAAACTCCATCTGTTGGACAGAAAAGTCAGTTCACTAATCAGGTTGCCACAGGCAGGTTGTTTGTGCCGTCTTCACACTGGAAAAAGATTTTTCAATTTAGATGATTTTCTTGCAGTGAAGCTCTGCTTTTTTTGGACTTACTTTGCCCGTTCAGCAAGTGAAACACAGTATGCTGATGAAAGCCCATTTATCTGGTGTAATTATGTATGTGTGTGTGTGTATATATATATATATATACACTATGACTTTTCCAGTATAAAAATGACACAAGAAATCCCACACTCTGTCATTATTATGCCAGGAAAGGCTTCTCCAATATAAACCTGAACTCATCCTAAAAAAAGTTTTCCACAGGCGACATTAAATGGGATTATGAAGAAGGCTTAAAGACACAGATAGCTTGAAAATAGGAAATTTCCTGAAAAAACCTATTGAACCAGAGGACACTGTGTGTCAAATTTGAGCTGCATTACCCTGAAAATTGTGTTCAGTACCCTGGAGTATTATTCGCAATTACATCAAAGCATCTGCAATACTCTGAGAAATGTCCTGGAGGTACAGGAGACAGCCTGACTGACAGCAAGTGTAGAAAAGGTTCTCTCTCATATGCTGATTGTGTCAAGAGGTTTTGCTGGCACTTCTGTGCTCCAGTTCTGCTAACTAGTTTAGCTCGAATGCTGGAAATAAGAATTTTTACCAAATGTCCATGTGAACAGGAATTGAATGGTGGAACAAGTTGTTTATCCTTGGAGGTAATCCAAACTTGATGGGTCTTCAGCACCTGAGGTTAGTCCTGTTCTGGGAAGGGGATTGGTCTGAAGGACCTCCAGAAACCCCTACAAAGCTGAACTAGTATATGAGTCTCTGTCACACTTTTGATAAACTCACTACACCCCAACACAAGCAGGATGTTTGTACTCTTCTGTCCAGTACTTTAATTTTCTAAAGATTTGGCTCAAGAGAACTCAGACCTAAAATGATCCTTCAAATTTTAAACTAAATCTAAATAGTCTTAACAATTCCAACATGACGATCTGTCTCAAATACTGAGTACAGTACTGAACACAGTGCTGCTCATACGTACCTGTGTTTTTCAGACAGATTTAAAAGGGCTTGAGAGATGCTGGTTTAGCCTCCTGTAAAGTCATCAGGTTATCCTCAAAATTGCTGGTTCCAGGCAATCAGCTGCTTGCTCACCCTTTCCCACCGCCTGGTTTCATCCTTAGCCTGGAAAGATCTTGGTTAGAGGAGACAAGGTAGTTTGTTTTCAATGCCCAATTAGATCTTGAGTTTTCTTACAAGGCTTTTGGAAGGGAGGGTGATTTTGTGGGTGATTTTTTTCTGCTAGGGGTTGACCTGTGATCATTAACTCATTTCACTTGAACTAGCAGACATGAAATAGTAACAACTCTTGTTCAGCATTAAGGCTGAGCACAGACCTAGAAGAGGCAGAAGTTCTCTCCCACTGCTAATCCTCTGTGCTGCTGCCTCCTCGTTGAACGTTTCTTTCCCTTTCAACTATTTAAAGTATTCTGTAAATCTTTGCAGCAACTGGCTGCTTTCCAGAGTGGCTGCAGCATGCAACACAGTCCACGTGACCCAGGCAAGATCACAAATTTTGGGAATAAATGGGTTTTACATTTCAGAGCACTGTAGCTAAGTTATTTTTATTCCTTTTTTTTTTCTACATAGTTTCTGTGGATGGAGATGAGAAATCCCATACACAAGAGGTACTTCTACTTGGTTTTCATGGGGAGGCACTTGACTCTTGATTTGTCAGTCACAATATCAGCTAAATTTCCATACTCACCTTCCTAATACATTTGCAGGAGATTTATTTTTTTCAAGTGATACTTAGTTTCAGGGAAGCATATGAATACAGGTACCATATCAACTGCAAGCAAAGGTGAGAAATCTTGAGGTATATTACAAGAAGTTTTATTGTTAAAAATACCTTCTTCAACCCTACATACAAAAATTTAACCAAAACAGATCCAGAAAGTATAACATCTTTGTACGTGAAACCCAATGGTGGCAAAAAATAGCACAAAAAAAAGGGTAGTAACAGCAGTTGTCTTGGGAATTCCAACTATAGGACATAAAGAAATAAATAAGAAAGCAGCAAAACAGGTTCTGTGACATTTTCAGGAGTGACTCATTTACATGTGATAACAGGAAATATCTAATCATATCTAATGAGATACACTTCAGAACATTACATCAGTAATATAGGAGACACAGAAGCTTATACCACTACATAATCAACATGGATTTATTTATAGGCATGCTACATGCCTTAAGTGAGTGCAGTAAAAGATTTTCTAATTTTTTATAAAGCCAACCATTAAAAGACGATAAACAGTTTTCTGCTCAGCCTCTTTTCTTTCTTTCTTTTTTTTTTTTGTTTCTTAAGGAAAGTTCTTAATGTAGTTTTCCAGAAGAAACATTCTCCAGATATCACTGTAAGCTTTTTTTTTTTTTTTTGAGTTCATGCAGTTCTTGACCAGGTGATCTCCCTGGGTCCTTTCTGGACTAAATTTTTCTATGCTTCTATGCTTTTTGGATTCTTTTCTAACACCCAGTCTGTAAAGTGATATTTGAAAGTCCTCTCCATGTACAAGAACAAAACTTCCGTCCCCACATCTTGCACTCTGAAAATATTAGGAAACATCAGAAAAAAATTCACCTCCTTCTCAGACCATGTCTGGCTTTGTTTTTAAGAGTACTGTTAGGTCCAAGTCCTCTAAAATTTGTTCTGGCATTACAAGGGCAGTCTTTCCTTTTTGAATTTTCAGTATTCCAAATCTTTCAAATATTAAAAGATAAGAACAGCTGTATCAGGTCAGATCAAAGGTTCATCTGGTACAGCATACTTTCTCTGGTCAAGGTATTAATAGTGGATGCCTATTAGGCATTAAGCATGAAGGTGTAGAACAAGTACACAGGAACAGTTCTCCTTGGTATTTTCCTAGTCTGCAGGAATTTGTGGCCTGGGGACTTTTTGAGCTGGAGGTGGTCCCTGGTGGATTTTTCCTCCATTAATCTGTCATGTCTCTTTTTGACCCCATACAAATTTTAGCATTTGGAATGGTGAATGCTAGAAACGGTAGAAAAGAATCCCACCGCTTGCCTATGAATTATATGGGGAAGTGCTGTATCTGTTGCTTGTTTTGAATCTTCTGGCTTCCAGATTCAGTTGATAAACTTAGTGTTTCTTGTGCAGGAGAGTGACAACTGTTTTTACTCACTTTTCCCATGCTGCTTAGACTTCATTAAATATAATTTTTTTTAGGGTTGAAGAAACCTCATTCAGTTAATTCTTTTCCATACTGAAACCAGTTCAAACCTTTGATCATCCCTTCTGATCACAGTTTATATAGCAATAGCTTGATGGATTCTGATTTGTTCAATATTGTTTTCCTAATTTCTTCTAGCATGAAGTTTGCTTTTTGCCTACTACTGAGTGCCAAAGTATGTTTTCATAGCTCTGCCTATGACAGCTGACACATACCTTTCTAGAATGGTAGAAGCTATCAGAAATTTAGAACTGCTTGTTCACTGCCAATTATTTCCTCTTATTTATATGGAATTTCACTTGCTACTTTATGAAATGCCTACTAGGTGTTTTGAGAATTTCCCGCAAGCTTTCCCTCAGCTTTCACAGAATCACAGAATAGTTGGAAGGGACCTCTGAAGATCACCTAGTCCAAGCAAGGGTCACCTAGCGCAGGTTACACAGGAACGTGTCCCAGTGGGTTTTGAATGTCTCCAGAGAGGGAGAATCCATGATCTCCCTGGGCAGCCTATTCCAGTGCTCTGCCACCTTCAATGTAAAGAAATTCTTCCTCATATTGAGGTGGAACTTTCTGAGTTTTAGTTTATGGCCCTTGTTCCTTATCCTGTCACCGGGGACTGCTGAAAAGAGTCTGACACCATCCTCTTGACACCTGCCTTTGAAATATGTACATGCATTGATGAGATCCCCTCCAAGTGTTCTCTAAGCTAAACAGGACCAGCTCCCACAGTCTCTCCTCTAGGAGAGACTCTCCAGATCCCTAATCATCTCTGTGGCACTCCACTGGACCCTCTCCAGTAGCTCCTTGTCTTGCTTGAACTGTGGAGACCAGAACTGAACACAGTGTTGTGGTCACACTAGGGCAGAGTGGAGGGGGAGGTCACCCCCCTCAGCCTGTTGACCACACTTTTCCTGATACTCCCCAGAGTACCAGTGACCCTTCTGGCCACAAAGGCACACTACCAGCTCATTTATTGCTCAGGTAAATTTCAAATTTTCATTTTTATTTTTCAGGTAACATTGTTATAATTGCAGAAGTTACCTCTCCGTTATACACCCTCCTCCCACATCACAGTTGTGAATATTTTGAATAGCACAGGCTTTTGTACAAGTCTCTGCAAGACTTAATTAATAAGTTGCCTTCTGCTTTCAAAATTATTCTGAAATTAGCTCTTTGTTTTTGATTCCATGGTTGTCATTTTGGCAGCACACTGCTTGGAAGCCTCTAGTTGTGGCATAATGATGGGTTCACTTAGAGAAAAGAGAAGGAATAATGTTAATAAATTTTTGTAGTTCTTAGTTTTGTCTCAATGAATTCCTGCTCAGAACATTAAAAACCTAAAGGCACAATTATAGAAGACCACACGGGACAGAAGTTACTTTCCAGGAGATAGAAGATAAACAAGAAGTAATGTCTTCCCTGCTGCTCCTCTCCCCTCCAGATGTGTGTGGAAGAGCAGTGTAGGGTTGGGAGCACCAACCCTTGCCCCTTTGTGAGATCATTCACACAGGTAGAGGCCCCACTTTAACAGTGTAAATAGGACTTTTGTTCCTCCAGTCCCAAGGCATGTTCTTTAGACCCCGGTGTCTGCACATATGTCACAAATAGTTTTCAGAGGAAGAACAAACTTGGTTAGTACCCCCTAAAAATCCTGCTCAAAAGTACAAGCCAGTGACATTGAACTCCTTTGAGCTCAGTCAGATGACAAGTATAGGGAGAGGACTTAATTTAGCCATCTTAAATTGATGCCAACCCAAGCCTGAACTGAGGAACCTTCTTCTCTGCCACATTTAGCAGCTCCTTCTGAGCCACACATTGGTTTCTGTGGTTTTGCTGGATTGCACCCTCTGAAAGCCTAACTGCAGCCATCTCACTGCAACCCTTTTCATCACAGAGACCAAGCTTTATATCCACAGGAGAAGCTGGGTCCACCTGATTTATTTGGTATTTCCCTCCAATCCAGATGCATTCTTAGCAGATAACTGTTCTGATACATGTTCTCCAACTCAAGCTACACAGGACAGGAATATGGAATCAGATATTTGAGAAGTGGAATGTGAAGTGAGATAGGCAAGCACACTTCCAAATACTAGCGAGGTGATGACATTCATACATAGCTTATTTGAACAAAGTCACCACTGTTTAAATTAATCTACTTTTCAAAAGCTGAGCAGTTAGTGTTTAGACAATGAATCCCTGAGAAAATGGTTAAACTGCAATCACTGAAAGTTTCTGAAAAAAGTCTGTAGTGGCCCAGTTCATGAAAAGGGAAAATTACAAAGTGACCTAGAGACACATTAAAATAGTCAGATCAGCTAAACATGACTGTTAGTTGGATGGGGACTGTCTCTGTGTCCTTCAGCCAGATGTGGAAAAAACCTGCTCCACCTGTCTCAGTTTGTATCTTCTTGAAATGGCAATAATATTGGCTAGGCCATGGGGCTATAAAATCCACTACCACTTAGTTTGTGGTACTTAGTTAATACTTTTCTGGCTCCTTCAAAGGTGATGTGATATTTATTAGTAGAACATCTAATCAGGATTTTCATCATAGATTGTGAGTTTTCTTTCAAGATGAAGACATCAAAATGCACACAGAACAACCAGAGTCAGTCTTCTAAAGAATCTTTTCTTTGTCCACAAACAGAATAGTAAACGTGTTTTCCAAGCTTTAGTTACATAGTGTCTCCCATGTTTTATTTCAGTAACAATAGGTTTTGAAGATCCTGGATCGGGAAAATACTCCAGGCATAAAAGAAGTTCCACCCCTGAGAATTGCTGCAATGAAATGCAAGTAAAATTAGATTATAGATTGTTCAGAAGCAGAGTATATCTTCTCTGAACTTCTCTGAACAAAGCTTCCCCTCTTTGAAGAGGATGATGTGTGTGCCAATAACCCCAGACAAAACTGATGGCAGACATCTTCATGTCATGTGCCAAAATATATTGCTAATTTACTGAAAGATGGTACCACTTAGTTCCATATGCAGCTACTGGAATGGCCTTTTCTTCATTGATGTTGCCTCAAATAAATTGGCAATACTAAGCAGTCTCAAAGGCAAACTTAATGCCACAGCTTACATACAACAAAAGAGATGGTTTGGCACCTGGCTCTTTTCCATTCCTTCACAAACCTCCTGGTAGTCTTTCTAAGCCCTGGGTGCTCTCACTTGTTCCTTCCCATGTCACAATCCTATGCTGTTCCCCTTCATTACAGCTTCAGGTGACTTGTTATAGACTCCTTTTGTACCCTACATATACCACTGCATGCCACAATGGAAATATCTGCATGAGGGATAATGGACTCAGGTGTGTGGTGACTTAGGCACACTTATTGTGAAATCAAATTAATATTTCTCCCATTTTTAATTTGTTTTTTATTGACAGTGGTTTCATGTGACAATTCTGGTGCTGATCCAACATGTTTACAATCACGCTGGACTGTGAGGGTGTACCTTTCTCTTGAAGGGGGAAAAAATGGTATCATGTAAGATGTGCTTGTGTAGGCACCAAAATGAGACATTACTCACAGCAAACTGTTCATGTTTGTGATCCAGTCCCTCCTTTTCTAACAATAGATATGAAAGTGTAAACAACACTAACACTGGAATTACCAATACTGGAAATGCGACCTACAGAAAATTGGGATGAATGGGGTAGTTCATTACTCAGCTATTTCTCCAGACTCTCAGCAGACAGCAGCAGAGAGTCTATTGCAGCAGAAATTATTGCATTTGCTATATCCAACACCTAAAAAAATCTGGAAATTGAAACTATTATTAACTATAATGTTAATAATCTAGAGAAGATGAAACCTAAAAGTGTGATATGTAAGCACAACCTGAAAAGCATACTTTTCTATACATATATAAATTGTGACTGTGGTAACTATCAGAACCTTCTGGCTGTTTAGTCTATTTTCCTTGGTCTTTTCATGCATACAGATTTTAGTCTCTCTCTCTGTTTTTACATCCATGTGAACAAATATAAGTAAATGTCTTTGTGTATCCAAACATATGTAATAGTCTATGGAAAGGGAGTGCTTTACCTATGACAACAGAAGGAGTCTGCTTTGTAATGCCTATGTGTATTCCTTGGAAAGGTTTGAGTTTAAGCCATGAAAACACTTTTAAATAATCTATTTTATTCACAAGAACCAACTGAGACCTCACCAGAGAGACTTCTTCTGAGACTACCTGATGAGTAAATCAGTGAGGAATGGAAATTCCTTCCTTACAGGACAGAATCTCCTTGTTCTCAAAGCTCACATCAGGGCCACCAGCTTCCTCAAACCTCCTGGTACATATTCGTTCCTCTGCCTGTCTGAACAGCAGACCCCACCATTCAGAGAATGGCATTGCAGAATTCACATTTTCCTAATCTCCCTGCTCTAACGCTGGTGAAAGCAGCAGACTTTCATTTGCTCTTTTGGCTTCTTTATATTCAACTGCCTCCAGAGATCTGCCTTCAGAGCCCACCAGGACACATGTCTGTCCAGCCTCCACCTCCTTCCCTTGGCAAGATTAAAACCGCCCCAGCAGCCTGGACCTCCCTCTCTGCTGGGTTCTGCGAGGGACAGGAGGAGCTGTCTGCACCCACTGCTGCACTCCTCTGTGGGACTAATGAGAGGGAAGCAGGGAGTGTGACGATATACACCGTGTATTCACATGAGAGAAGTGAACAAAGCCAGCAGTGAAGATGAAAAGACACTGGTAAGAGAACAAGTGGGATTTAGAGACATCTGTAAATAAGAGATTAGAACAGTTAAAGCTGTCCTTGCCAGCTGCTGTCTTTGTTGTTTGGTTTTATGAAAGCATTACATGAAGGAACTGCCAATAGAAAGAACTTTATTGACATGTTTTATTATAAGGCAAAAATAAAAAGTTCTCATGTAAAGAAATCTTCTTGTCAAAGAAATTGTCAAATCTGTTAGTAAATCCTTAACTTTTTTTTTATACATTTATTGTGCATGGCTTGGAGGAGAAATTTAATAACAGAATCTGTCAGAAACTATAGATTCATACTTGAGTTTTCTTTCTGTTCACAGGAAAATTACAGCTTTCTTTTACGTGTGTAGTTTTTTGTGGTCTTTCATCTCAGCAACCATCCAGCACCAATCAAGTAAGGAGACAGAATTTATCCACATTTCATCTTTCTGTAATTTTGAATGTCAGAAGAATGTTCTGTGTTTATTCAAAATTAAAATCCTCTCTTGCTAGCCGTCACACAAAGGGAGAACTGTCTATGTCTATGTATGGATGTATGTATGGAAGGATGCATATGAAAAAGAGGGGGGAAGCGAGAGCTATGTGTTTGGTTTTAAACTTGCTATAAGATGTATTTTTAAGGTATGGATTAAAATCTGGATATAGGTGGTAGATACAGGACACAAACCTTCCCCTGTCTTTCAGTGCTTCTAGTTAGATATTCTTCTGCTACACGTGTCAATAAACTGGTTATACTTTATTTGTTGGGCATAAAATGTAAACGGCTGGATGTCAGCCATATGTTCATCAAATAATATAGAATGAGGTCTTTTCTATGGTGTAACATGTCAACCTGAATGTTCTCTTTAAGCCTGTGTTGTCAGAAGGAAACCCACATTTAGGGTTGAGCCTTTGCAGCACACAAGAGGCTCTCTGTAGGTTAGAAATGCATCTCCTTCCAACTCCTACTCTTCATTCTTCCCTATCCACTTTACTAACATTTTCCAGATTGACTTGATACTGGACTTGTACATGGCTCTTAAACTCTTCAAATAAATGTTTATTTTTCCTTTCTCCTTCCTTAAATTAGGGGAATCAAGCAGGTCTTATGCTCATTACAAGTCTTTTTGACAAATAATATTCTGAAAAATTAGATGTTTAAATTTAGTTTCCTCAAACAAATTTCTTCTATGTTCTTTTTTGGGTAAACGAAAAAGGTCTGTAAGTTCTTCTTGCCTCCACCTTGTATTTCATGAGTGATCAAATGTGGCACAAAGAAAGGTGGGAAGACCTGGAATACTAGAGAGGCTGGAAAAGTTGCCAACTGTTTCTCAACAACATCTGTAGTTGGCATAAACTTTGTTTAAGTTTCCTTGGGACTAGGAGAGTGTTGACTTAGGTAACCAGCATTTTTTTTGCTTAAACCACCAAAAGTTCCAAACCAAAACTCCTTACACAGCAGGACTTCTTATTTTACTACTACTATTTCTCCACAGTTCTGCAAGAGAAGAATTATTATAACATTCTCATTTAAAGGCTTAAAAAAAATAAATCAAATAATCAATCAAGGTAAATATGGAGCTCTCTAAAACCAGATGCTTATTTTCTTAGACCTCTCACTTCACTGAGTACAGTTTAAATTATTATATACTTGTAAACATTATTATTTAGATATTTATTTAATTAATAATAATCATACATTTACTTCACTGAATTTTCTAAGATGTTCTGAGGAAATGTGCAGGTACATGGTTAATAAATTCATCTTGTTTTGCAGGACTACCAGTCATTCTGGGTGCCAGTCACAGGATTGAGCTCTGCCCAACAATCAGGATTGGTCAAGATGACTTACCAGGCAAGTAGCACCCTGACTTTTTCAGGAAAAAGCTGCTGTTCAGAAAGCTTTATCAGGTTATATTCAGCCCTGTGACTGCACAATTCTCTAATAAAATTAAAATGAAAGTTACATTTTGGATATGCATGTTTTTTCTTGTAGGCTTTGACCTGATTTCTCAGTTCCAAATAGAAAAAGCTGCTTCCCAAGGAGTTATCGAGAGAGTAGTGGGCTCCACTTCTCTACAAGTGGCCTATAAATTAGGACCCAATGTAGACTTCAGGATACCAACCAGGTAATGCCTTTGTTGTTTGGCTTTAAAATACAGATATTTTGCAATCTTATTGTTTAAGGGGTAGAACCTCCCACCAGACCTAGATCCCTCCCACTAGATCACCTAATTTGAAAAGCTTTTGAAAGGGGAAAGAGAAATTCAACTTTTTTTTTTTTTCATATCCGCCACCAGACCAGACTGAATATGTAGCAATGATTTCAGGGACTTCCACTTTCCTCTGACCAATGACAGTGCTCAGAGTGCCTCCAGATTTGCCAATAGTAAGGGGTTCACCTCTAGGAAGTAACGTCAAAGTTGCTGATGCCTCGAAAAGTGAAAGGGAGGCAAAGAAAAAATAACAGGAGGACAGGGAGAAAAGTTTTCTCAAAACATTGACACAAAGGATCAATCTGATCATGTAAGGATTGCAGAGATGAGGTAGGATAACAGCTGACTGATTCTCTGGCAAGATGTTTTTGTTTGTTTGGATAACTGGTAAATAACCAATTTATGGTCACCTTATCTATAAAAGTTAAAAATTATTATTTAGCATGTCACAGTCAAGTGGTGATAGGAACCAGGATTTAGGAATCTAATTGTGTTTGTGCTTTACAGGCTAGACTTGCTGCTGGTGAAGGAATAGAGACAGTACAGCAGGGTAGAGTTGTCTTTGCCAAATTTAGGCAAGTCTGGATTCTGCTCCAGCACCTTATGTAATTAAGAATGCCTTAACTTAGCAATTAACTGGCAAGACCGTTAATGTGACTACTGTTTCAGCTAGGAATAATTGGAGTGTGAAGCGTTTCTGTCTTACTCCAGCTATCACTGACAACTTCTGCTTGCTGCAGTCCTCCTGGCTTCTACCTTCGTAGCCATCAGGTTAAACTAATTTAGAGCTTAAGTGATTAGTTACATTTTACTCACGACTGCTTTCAATCCCAGACACAAATCAAGGCTGCTAGTGCACGAATGTGAATTCAAACACAGACAGCAAATGGGATCATCATTTCACTAAAAGGTGGAGATTCTCAGATTTTCAACTCATGTTTCTTAGCTCAGAAACAAATTGAGGTATCAAAGCAGTAATGTTTCATTTTTAAGAAAGGTTAGACTTATTGCGATAGATGGCTCTAGTGAGATGTGTGCTTGATATAAAAAGTTATCCATGACCAAGCCTATACCAGTTCCGTTGATACACTATGGCATCTGAGCTGACTCCTGCCACTGGACTCGTTGAGCCAGGGAATGGATTAAGGTTTGAGTCCTGACTGTGCTCTAGTGCATCAGTCTGCTGTTCCTCTGTCACTGAGCCCGAGCTTGCTGCTCTGCTCCAGTTATTTACAGTGTGCCCCTCTCAGTAAGCTGACTCAGAAGTGAACTTGGCAGTAAGCAGCTGAGGCTAACAGCACAGGAGAGGTACACCTTAGTTGTTTCAAGCAATTTTTTTTAAGACCAGAACCCTCCACACAGTCTTTATAATGTGGATGGGGGTTTTTTTGTGTGAATTTGGGATATAACCCTGAGCAGCATTATAGGGGTTAGCAAATTATATAGAACATGTCAAGAAGGGTTGAGCCTCTTTAATGGCATGGGCATATCTCTGGTTTTCTCAACCCAGGCATCACAGCAGCCCTGAACTCCTGCATTTCCCTCCAGCCACCCCTCTCTGCCCTTTATTCACAACTAGATTATTTAACGATAAAATAGATATTTCCCGGGGTACCAGCGGGCAGCAGCTGCACCCCACGGCGCCGGGGAGGGAAGGGAGAGGACGAGAGGGTAAAGGAGGGAAAGGGGAGGAGAGGGGAGAGGAGGAGAAAGGAAGAGGAGGGGAGGGAACGGAAGGGCAGGACAGGACAGGGCAGGGCAGGGCAGAGCCGCCCGCACCCCTGCGGAGCTGTCCGTATCCGCGGTGCTAAAGCCACCATAGCTGGGTCCGGGCGCTCACACGGAGGGTGTCATCCTTCGGTCCCTGCCTCCTCCTCTGCTCCTGCTGAGCCAAGGGGTGCGGGAGGCAAAACTAGAGTCAGTTTTGAAAAAATGGCCAGCATGGTTTTCCCGAGCTGGATGGCTGATACAGCCTAAGTGCTGTAGGAGCACTGGGGAGGGACCCTCAATAAACAGGTTGGCAATTGTAAAATAACTTTTTAGACTAACACATGATGATTATACTGAGGCAGATAAGCCCATGTTACAGTGGCGTGGGAATGAAAGGTCAATTGAATGGGCATGGCTCTGTATATTGATTCAGCCTTTGCTGAAACAACAGCTCATGCCTTGAAAAGCTCACAGAGCTCTCTTAAAATGCTACTGATTTGTAGCTTGGTACTTTTGCTGCTCAGCACTTTTGCCAAGGTGCAGAAGTATATCACACAATGAACACAAATGATTGCATACAAGTCTTGGCTTCTCCCACCATCCAAAGAAATTCTATTGGTCAGTGTTTCTTCTAGCATAAAATCTACTGAAGAATCAATACAGTGTTGTTTGTGTAATAAGTGTGTGTAATAACTTAGTGTGGAACTGCCATTACTCATACCTTTTGTCTCTGGACTTGGTGAACTCATCATTTTTCAACTTGATCTGTGCACATGTTATAAGTGTCCACCAGTTAGTAAGCACAAAATTAAGACTGGTTATTTGGATAATAATTGTGTTTATCTTTAATTGAAAACTTAAAAAATATGTTCATGATACATTTCTATGTGTGGGAAAAGGGCTTGTTTTCTTTATGCATTGGAAGAAATCTTAAACCTTCAACTTCACAAATGCAACTGTGGCATCACAAGGTCCCTCCTTGATCATCTACACTGTTAAAATAAAAGACCATGGCATGGTTTGGGTGTAGACTGATAAGCACTTCTTAAACAATTCCTGGGCACAGCTTGATGGCTAGTATAGGCCACAGATCATTTCCAACGCACAGGTTGCACGTAGTCAATATATTTTGGAAGTAAGTAGGTTTAAACTTTTTCATGCCATCTGAACTTAATATCAGAGAAAAGTCCTAGGCCTAGTGAATTTATTTACATGAAGGTAGCCTACAAATCCAGAAATTATACCTCTTTGCCTGAGTCCTCATCTCACTAGAAAGCAGAGCAACATAAAAATTGAAGCTGCTTTCTCAGCAGTGTTTATATTTGAGGTAGTGGTGTACTGTAGGCAACTTTGACAGGTGAGATGACAAACACATTATGATAAGAAATTATACAGTGAAAATTGGAATTTTATAAAACTGTATCAGTAAGTTTGGAACATCCAGAGAATTTGGTAGGCTGATTTTCTCACATTTTTTTCCCTTTGGGAACAATGCTTCTCTGTGAAGTAATACTCCTCAAATGCATATGCCTGAAGGTCTGGCTTTACTTCATTCAGCCACCAAAGTTCTTCAGGTTCTTTTCACTTTACATTACAAGGTATCCAACACAGATATTGATGATGACATTGAAAAGGAAAAGACAAAATGCAGCTAAGAAGCTAATTAGCTCATAAAAGAAATAATTAGCTCAGAACTGGATGTTTCTGAAGAATAAAGTTCAGCTGAGAGTAATGAGCCCTAACAAATGACTTCTGGCAAATGATTTAGGACAGATGCTTTTTAAAAGTGCTGAGTTAAGTTTTATTTTTATTGCTTGTTCAATGGCTGCCAGGGAGTGCCTGCCAGGTCAGCTGTGATACCAGGCAGAATGAGGAGATGCAGACACAAGTGTCTCCAGATTGAGCAAAGGAACCCCCAACCCAGGGTACATGGTACTGCATCATCATGAGGTTGGCCAGAGCAATTCCTACAACCACCTCCAGTGAGTTGTGCTAGCATTTCTAAAATTCCAAAATTTTAGCAAGGAGTAAGTTAACTCAGTGGGCAACGGAGCTCACCCAAGGAATTAACTCTGAAAGAAGCAAATTTAATAAAATAAGCAGTTACTTCATAGAATTTATATAGGTACATAGTTAACCTTTTAATGTACTCTGCTCCTGGTGAATCTTGAAGTCAGAGGGATGGCTCAGGGTTTCCATCACCTAGCCAGATGACTTACCTTGGTTGTATTGATGCCTCGGTAGACTTAGCTTTGAAATCTCAAGGAAATCTTCCCTGTAAGCACTCGAACTGCAGGATTAATAAAAGTCTTAGCTATTTATGAAAAAGATTAAAAGAAAATAATAGTGTTTCAGAAGTTCCCCTAGATGAATTACAAATGTTTCAAACTTCCCACTCCCAGGTATTTAAAAAAACCCCAGCAAATATTCAAATATCTGATAAAAAAATTGATTTGACTTTGTATATGTTTAAAGCAGTTAATAATAGTCTGAGTACACAAGGAAAGCAGGACTAGAATGATTTCTTACAAACTTAAGATACAAAACTAAATAAATAAAAAAAAAGGTTCTGATGGTTTATATCCCTGGCAATTTTAACTGGATAGGAAATGGGTCAGGAATGAAGCTGGCCTTTGTGCTTGAAATATTTTTCTATATTAATTCTTCCTTTGCTCATTTACTTGAATCTAAATTTATATTTGCTAAATACCCCCATAAATTAGTGAAATTGGAAACATGTATATTAAAAATAATTTACCAAAATAATTTGAGTGCTTATACAGCTATCAGCTGTTTGATAAGATTACAGAGCCCACTACTCTTCACTTTGCAGTGAGATGGAGACATAACTTGTCTACAACTGTTTATTTAAGTATCATGCTAAATTTGCCATGGACTACAAATATTTACTATTTTAAAATGCTGTCTTCAGAAGGGTTTTGCCTGTATAAGGATTACAGGGTTTGAGAAGAACTGCATTCTGAAATACACTGAAACCATGAAAGGATCATTACCATTGGAGTAACTGAGATGAGAATCTGCCTCTGCTTTGCTTGTAGAATTATAGGTATAAATCTTACACAGTAGCAGTCCCCTGCAGAGTACCTTTCTGGTGATGGGTCATGCTTCATTATGTTGAGTCATGTTACTGAGTCTTTAAAGGCAGCAGTTCTTCTGGTTGATTATTAAAAGGTTTTTAAAATGTAAATAATTATCCATGTTTGTGCACTGAGTTTTTATCTTTATTTCTATATACAAATTTCTTATAATTTAACTTTTTCTTACCACTGTCAGAAGCTCTTACACAACTTCTCTTCTTTGTATATTTCTTGAAAAAGTTAACATATTTCTTTTTTATTTTAATGTCCAAAAAAAGAATAATATCTTGGAAAGTACAAACTCTATAGCCAAATATGGTGCAAAAAATTCATTTGCCAATCTGGTATAAACAATCTTCTAATCAAAAAGTATGTTTACTTACTTTTTTTTGGTTTCTTTGGTTGTTTTGTTTTGTTAGGTTTTTTTTTTTTTTGATAGTATAGTTTTATCAGCTGAGGTGGGATGAAAACGTGTGTGATAGTTTAACCAGTATTGTCATGAAAGCAAAACTTATCAGTGCAGTGGAAGAATGAAAACCTCTCCACAGTGGGTCTGGAACTAGTACTGCTTCTTTTAGCTGTGGAGCTCTGTGTATCAGATTCCCAGAAGTCACTGAACTTAATAGAGAAAGTGGAATGTCACACCAAGGCTATTTAAAAATTACCTAACAATATTGCCTTCAGTGTGGTAGTAGTAAAATCAGCTCTTCTGTAGAACAAACAGGGGATTCAGCAACTGAAGAGATAAATGACTCAGCTGAGATAAGGTTTTAGCAGTAGAGGAGATTGAAATACTTGTTTAAGAGATATTACAGAGGAAGGACACAAAGGGCTGTAAAAGACGTCGAACTGGATCAGCAGCTTAGTAAGAGTGAATGTGTGTCTGGATAGGGATAGGAAGTATCTTCTTAGAGTAGAAAGAATATATAAGCATGTTGCATAAGCTAGAAGCCTAACACAAGGAGGGATAGGGGACAGTAGTAAACACTGCAAAGTGCTCAGAACAGGGGGAAAGGTACAATGTCCACACATTGACATTTGCATTTGAGATGGCAAGAGCCAATAAAGTAGGTAAAATCGTATCAAACAAAACCAGCTGAGATCGACTACTTCATCCACAGTCAACAGAGACACAATTCAGAGCAAACCACAGATTAAAGGTATGGGCAATGAGACCCCTCTTCAACTTTGCATATCTCCACACCTTGTACAATGAGCTAATTTTCCAGCTAAACATTCCACTTTCTTATCTACTAGCTTTCATGTGTATGTAAAGGCTCGAGGGAAAAAGGAGAAACATCAGCAGTGTGGGTAGTTTATTCCTAAGGTGAAGCCACTGCTGCTGCTGCCAGGCTCGCCCTGTCCTCGCTGAAATCTGCTGAGGCTGTGCCGCTGTCTGCTGGAATAAAGCTGTACTACAGCTTGGGACATTAACTACAAATTAGGGAGATTGCCTCTGGAAGTATTCTTTCTAAATCAGTAGTCATTAAGCATACAGAAAGAGAATTAATGTATTCCATTTTCCTGCTTTTTCCCTCTTACCCTAAATTCCAAGGTTCACTAATGCTCTCTAAATAGCTGCTAAGACAGGATTGATCTGCCAGTCAAATATTATCTTTATTCAAAATGCCTACTTGTCTGAGAAGTTGTTCTAATGAATGTTGGGACAAAATAGCTCTACATATCTTCATACTTAAGAAACTTATTCAAATACAACTTCTTAAATGTGGATAGACAGCAAATACTGTATTGATATCAACAGGATATGACACTACAGTTTTATGATCCATGGAATAAGAAAAGGCATATTTCTTAAATATTCTACTAGATTCAGTGATATATGTGAGATAAAAAATGACGTTATTTTGCACAGTGACACAGCCAGGCCTACCTGTGTTTCCAAATCTCACATTATAGGAATTGCAAAAAAATGAGATGTTTTATATGTGGCAAATCCGTCCCTTCTACTTGTAGTCTGGTTGAATGTCACAGGACATAATACATTTTAGTGTGGGTTCTCACATGCCTATATTTGTCAATGAATGAGTTGTTGAATGATTTCTGTTGAAGAGATAGCTAATACATTAATAAAAGGGTTATTGGCAGGCTGAACAAGAAAATACATTTGCAAAAGACATTCTTATCAAAAGCAAATCAGATCTGCACTGACTATCTACCTGGGTAATTATAAAGTCACACTGTATTGACTGATTTAATACGTCTAATAGCGGGAAATAGGATAATTGTAGGATATACTTTCTAAATCTGAAGTAGGAGTCCATCCATTAAACTTAGAAGGGTTACCATAAACATTGTGCAACGTTGGAAGAACCTGCATTTCTGAATCAGTTCCTGCTACAATTAGCAACACTAACGACTCAAAAAGAGACCCTGTTTTGAGACTCTGCATGCAGAAGAACATTGATACAAGCATGGTTGAAATATGGCTTCATTGAGTAATGGTTTCTCATTACTCTGTGGTGATATGTGGAGCTTTTCAGAACAAATACACAACAATTCTACTGTATTTTTATCCTACACAGTGCTATATATTCCAACGGATTGCCTGATGAATATTCCTTTCTGACTACTTTTCGGATGACTGGGGCCACACTTCAGAAGTACTGGACTATTTGGCAGATTCAGGACTTTTCAGGAAAAGAACAAGTTGGAGTGAATCTTAATGGTCAAATGAAAAGTGTTGAGTTTTCTTATAAAGGAGCAGATGGAAGACTACAAACGGCATCATTTTTGCATTTGCCTTTCTTGTTTGACTCCCAATGGCACAAGCTTATGATAATTGTGGAAGCAAACAGTGTCACACTCTTTATTGACTGTGTTAAAATAGAGTCCTTAAGCATAAAACCAAAAGGGAAAATCAGCATTGACGGCTTTGCTGTGCTCGGAAAACTTAAAAATAATCCTGAAATTTCAGTGCCGGTAAGTTCCAAAACTTTCTATTACCGCAAAAAAGTGTTTTACATCAATTTTTTTTTTGTGTGTGTGGAATGCATTTTCAAATGATTTCTGAAAGCAGAAATGGCAGAAAATAACAACTCCTTGGCAGGTAAGTACTAGCTTTGCTTTTTGAATTTTTCACACATATATTTATACTGTGTAAATTAAGAGACGACCCAGATTATGTCTATGTCTCAATAATGAAAATTCTCAGACATCCACACTTCTTCCAATGGATTATGCTCTGTCTGGATGTACCAGCTGGGCATTCATGTGTGGAGTGTGATCTAGAAGGAAGTTTAAGGACATGGATTTGTGGGCTGTACCTCACACCAAAGAGAGTAAAACATTTATTGAGCAAGAACTGGGACCCCTCTCATATGCATGCAGCAACCATCAGCTAGAGACAATTAAATGTGTCTCTGGCAGAATAAATATTTTAGATCATTAATGCAAAGGGATTAGCTCCTGTAAGGGAGACTGATGGAGATCCTTTTTGAGCCACTTAGAAGGAAATAAGAGACCTATGTTTAAACCTCAGTCCTAAATCAGAGATTATAATGAGTACCTTATACTTCAGGAGACTGCTGTAATCATTGTCCTTCCTAGTATGACTGTGTTAACAGTTGCTTCTAATATTAAGGTAGCTCGAATTTTTTGAAAAAGACTGACCTGGTGTAGATGGTACAATCTCAAAGAAGGTTTTTGTTTATAAATCCTATGAGGGATAAGGGTAGCATTAGAGACTAGATCCAATCCAAGCAAAGGGCCCAGAATAGCTTAGACATAATGCCTACCCATTTCCACAATACCTTCTCCTGGCTAGCTCAGGGCATTCCATTCCCATATCATGGCTGCTGTGAATCCCTTTGTTAGATATTTACCTTTCCCTGTGCATTGTAGTAGACACTTAAGCTCAGTCTAATTGTGGAAATATTTGTGCTCTTCAGCAAAGAAAACTCAATATGAAAACCTCAGGATTTTTTTATTTGATTATCTGATTTAGTTTCTGAGATAAACAATTAATATAAAACACATAAAAATGACATGCCTGTAATTTCTGACAGAAAGATATTTGTAGAATCTGAATTTTGCCTTTCAGACATGCATGAAAGTGTTTTCTCAGCTAGTGTTTTTTCAGCCGATGAATTATACTGCACTTCATGCTGAATGATGTGACAAGTTTCTCCTGCTGTGGCACTAAATGACATTTAGGACTTTGGGAAGGCTATTTCTGGATTCACTTTTAGTTTAGAAGAAAATAGTTTCAAAACACAGTTGAAAAAAAAACCCCACAAAATTTCGCAAAGTTCTGTATATTACCCTCTTCATTCTCCAAGATTCCTTTTATATCAATAGAGTACTCATTTCAAAACAAGTTGAATGGTAAAAAAGAACCAGATACTTAATAAATTGTAACCATTTTCCACATCCCTATACTTAAGTTTTGCAACAACTTTGAAATAACAAGAGTGAAGTGAGACATAATTTTAAACTATATTTCATGCTGTTTGCAAAAAAACATGGATACAGGTTAATCAGCATTGTGTAAACCTGAAAGGGAAAACATTGCAACAAAAGAGGCATCTCATGTCTCATCACCTCTGTGTGTACAATTACTGTACTGCATTGCATTGAAACCAGTTTTACTTGAAGAATGCTGACAGAAAGCTTCTCCAGGTGTCTGAAAGGAGCTATTTAGGATGTTGCTATAAATGTGGATTAGCAAATATCAATAGCTGAAAGGTTATACTAATTCTGCTGGAAACAAAAAGTTAGTCTTTGAAAATATCATTCAAAAGTAATGAGCTGGAGCTGATAATGTGCTCATTAGCTGCATCTGTATCTTAGCTTTGCTAACTGCTCTGTGATACTGGTGGATGAATGGATGCGTGGGATGATGAAAACATTACACATATTCTATGCATGTTATTAAGATGAAAAAAATCTATGTCAATATTGTTTTCTTCTTTGGAAATATATTTAGATTAAATGCCCAGAAAGCAATAGGTATTAATGAAATAGTTTTACAACAGCTAGTATACAATGCTACAGCAAACCAGGCCCTCAAGTTAGACAAGAGTCATTCCTTTAAAAATGAGGAGGATTCCTTTTGCCTGATTGAAGTAGTAATTAGGAATGGCAGCTTACAAATGAAGAGAGAGATGAGGTATTAAGGTCACCTTGTCAAGAACTGGGCTTTTCTCCCTTCCCTGTTGGTGCTCTGGGTGACTTTTGGCTATGATTAAAGACTTCAGGAAAAACAGGAGAGGAATTTTAAATTTGACCCCCTTTCCTCTCCAGCCTGTGTTTTGCAGACTTGCTCTTTACAGCAAGGTATACAAATGAGGAACACTGATTACCCAAAGCTCTTCAGGCATCTCATGGGGAAATGTGTCGAGCATTAAGTTCTGCTTTGTCTGTGTTTAAGAATGTACATAATTAAGAATGTACATAATTAGGCACTCATGTGAAGCTATGTTAACTATAGGACATCTTCAAGAGTGAAAGAACAAAATGGAATTAACTAAATTTTACAATTCACCACTTCTTGCAGAAAATATTTATTTATATTTTTAGCATGTTTCTGGGAAGATTCAGTCATATGTGGTGTATTTTACGAAAAAAATAAAATATTAAAGCCTTAGAACAGGATTATGATGCACACTTTTCGACAAAAAGAATAATGAAGTACTGAAACAAATTGTCAGGGAAGAAAATTAGAGTCAAGCTATATTCTTAAACTGAGTCTGGATGTCTAAAAATATACTTTATTTCAGACAGAACTGTGGGTTTGACATTAGACTCACTAGATTGAATTGCATGGCCTGTACTGTGAAGCCAGAAATGACAATGGTAGTGGTCCAATCTGATATTATAAAAATGTAGATTTAGGAAGACCATATGCTTTGAAATTATGATAAAGAAATTACATAATCTGATGGACTACTGATTTTAAAATGTCTGTTTATATTGCAGAAAGTTTTACTTTCACCTGTGCACTTTATTTTTCTTTAAATTGACTAAATGAATCTGTGCTTGGGGATATTCTAGGCTTATCCTTTAACTTGCTTGACTACAGTCAGTTTAAACATCTCAACAGTCTTGGGTATTTAATATGCTCCAGGTACAATTTCTAATTTACTTCCAGACATTGTTAAACTATATTACTTCTGATGATATTACACAGACATAAATTGTGTGTTTCTTATTCTTTTTTTCCCAGCATTCCGTGAGTACTCTCTTTATCTTGCAGAAGAGGTCTACTTCTTATAGGTTCACTGTAATACATATAATTTTAAAAGAGATTCTTTATTGCTTGTTGTTGCCATGACTGCCTGGGAGAGCACTAGATATAGTTCCATTAGAAACTGCATCTTAACTTTGAGCCTTTACAAAGATTTACTCCAGGATTTCTGGCATATTTTACAGAGGGCAAATTTTTATACAGGTTTACAGATGCCTTTTATCCTTTTTTTTTTTGATAAAAAAAGAAAATAGCTCTTTTTATATAAAAATAATTCAAAGAATCCACTATAAACTCTGAGCAATGTGAGATATAGCATCAATTTAAAACTGAAAGGAACTTACTTCCTAAATCACATGTTTTTTATAGGAAGGTAGGAGAATTAATTTCTTACTGCTCAAAGTATAATTGCTGTGAGATGATATAATTGCCTTAGTTTCTGTGATTTCAGAGGCATTAACATGATTATGTTGTAATAGACACTAAACACTTTGCTAGAAGTGACCCTTGGTCATTATTTGATCAACATTTAATGCTTCTGGGGCATTGAAAAGTTAAGGGCAGCTACATGACTTGTATTGTCTAAGAGGAAGTTGCTTATCAATATTTGCTGAACAGAGATTAATTTACACCACAGAACAGATTGTGTTCATGAACTGTAAAAAGTCACGTCTCAGTTTGGTTTTTTTTCACCTTGTGAAATCTCACATCCATAAGGCTGAACCCTTGGTAGTGGAAAGTCAAACAATGGCAGAATTGGCTGTACTGTTCGAAGGTTTTGAAAAAAGATGCAAGGAAAATGAAGCTCTAAAACCTGTTATAGAGATGTAGAAAAATGGATAAAACTCATTTAAAATAGCTCTAGAATGAGATGTGTTTAAATACATATAGTTTATTCTCAGTCACTTAACAAATGTACGAACAGTTGATAGCAGGCCTCTCTTAGAAGAAACATAGATATCCTTGACAAAAAATTGTAGAAAACTTCCACCTGAAAATTGCTTAGCTGAGTTGTATTTCCCCTGAAGGGATGTCTTCCCCTGAATCATCACCAAGCCAACAATAGCCCAGTGGGGTACAAGGAGCCAGTTCTCCCACAAGAGACCTAAAACTGTGCTCTGAGAGTCATGGTTTTCCTTAAAGCCTACGGTACTGCTAAATGCATCCCTGTGACTAATGCTATACTGAAAATACTACTCTATGTATTTAGGTCTCATTTACATCTTACTTAACTTTCACATCTCTCACCTAAAGCACTAATAAGACAACTGAATTATGTAGTTGATACTGAGATGTGAAAAGCTGTGGGCATTTGCAGGCATTTCCATAGAATTTAAGAGGACAAAAGAGCGAACAGACAGACACAGCTAATTTAATTATATCTGTGCTGACCAAGAAATTAAGATGAAACAGAAATCCTGTAGGAAACCTGGAAAGTATGTCAGCAATATTGACCCATGAGTCTTAAACATCTGTTGTGGTTTAACCTCAGATAGCAACTCAGCCCAACAGAGCCGCTTGCTCCCTCAACCCCATGGTGAGGTTGGGGAGAGAATTATAAAAGTGAGAAAACTCATGGGTTGAGATAAAGACAGCATAATAGGTAAAGCTAAAGCCATGCATACAAGCAAAGTAAACCAAGGAATTAATTCACCATTTCTGTGGGCAGGCAGGTTTTCAGCCATCCCCAGGAAAGCAGGGCTTCATTGCCCATAACGGTGACTTGGGAAGACAAACACCATCAAAGTACCTCCCCCTCCCTTTTATGAAGATTATCTTCACCAAAAAAAACCCTGCAGAATGTGCTGATGCGTATATTGGCTGCTGGTGGTATGTCTTAAATAATTTTTTTCGGTGTTTACAGATTTTGTACTGTTTTATAAGTTGAAAGCACAACTCCAGACCATTGATTTCAGTAACAGTTGCTACTGATCAGCTTTTTTGCAAAACTGTATCCAATGCTTCCTTTCAGACGTCCAATTCCCTCCTCCTGGCCCATGCAGAATGTTACCTAGTAAGGCTATTTTGATTTAAATAATTTGTCAGCACTATATAAGAATCATGAAGCAAAACCAGGCTCATTCAGTGACATTTGTCTGTCTTTTCCAAAAGCTGTCCTTTCTTTTTTTACCACTTTTCACTCTATTTTCTGCCAAACTTACGGTTTCTGCAGAAAGGGAACCATTTCCACAGCCCTGCTCATTTGCTCTCATGAATGAGGGAAGTATTCTAAGAAAAGAAGTGCAGAATGACACAATTTCACATTACATCCACAGAGCGGATGATTTATCAATATTAATATTATTTATTATAACTTTAATTTGATATTAAACAGTCAAATAGAAAAATTAGAAATTCTGTCATTTAAAACCATGTATAACTTAATTTAAATAAGAAATAGATTATTAGTTTAATCATAAATAGTTTATAAACTGCTTTAAAGCCAGTTATAGATCTCTTTCCCTCTTCAAGTAAGCTTTCGAGGTGAATAATGTAGAGACTCAGGACTCAGAATCCAGATGTACATATAGGTATCATTTGATCCCATTTTGATGTCTTTTTATGAGTCCTCGTCCTCAGACTCCAGATACTCTCTTATTTTTATTATTGTATGGCTGCCTTGTAGTATTAATTAGTATTAGTATATATTCAGTTCTTTTATATGTATATTATGATACTGAATTGGCTATTATTAAGAACTAAGAAAAGTTTGAAAATGAGAAGTGGATAAAGGAGGGAGAGAACTGACTCAGAGATGGTCGTGTCAGATAATAGGTAAAAGAAACAACTGCTTCCATTGTGCTCTAGTCTCAGCACTCTGGAAACTGTGATGACTGCCAAGTAAACAGAACACTAGAGATGTGATAAAGAGGATTTCAGGAGTGGCAGTACTGAAGTGATGAAGGTGAAAGCCAAAAAAAAAGAAAAGCGGCAACTTTTCAATTTTTGGATATGTGGTGTCTTGCAGAGATTTTAAAGAACTTCAGACTCAGAGCATTTACTGGCTCTAGCAGTCAGTAAGCAACTAAGTCAATGTAAGGATGGTGGCCAGTCTGCCTTCTGCATCATTTATGGGTTGGGACTGAAGAGTGCAATTAGATATCCCACAGGGACCACAGAATGCAGCCAGGAAGCATGAAGACATAATATTGTGCTAGTGACAGTGGGGAGCTACTTTAGCTCGTGGAATAGGAAGAAAGACCTAGAGAGGAAAAGAAATGAGAACTGAAAGCCCCTGGACACTCACTTCTATTTTCTGCTTCTCAGAAAAAATAGAACACTCGCATGAAAAAGACTCTGATTTATGTTGTACAAAGTAAAAACAAAACCAAAACATCTCTTTCTCCCCAACTCCTCAGCCCTCCATAATAAAAAGAAAGGAATAGAAGCCTTGAAGTGTTATCCTCAAACTGAAAAATCTCTGGATAAACCACTCAGTGTTCATAAGCCAGGCTGATACTATGTGTGATGTGAAGGGAAAACAACGCAAGACTTAAAAACTTAGATACAATGAATATGCACCATTTAATATGCTTCTGGTACTTAAGATTCCATGTGATGCATTATATATCAATGGATATACTTTTGAAGTTTTATGTTTGAGTGATTCCATAACTTTTAGCACAGGGTTTGTTTTTTAATCTATACAGCACATCAAGTGAATTTCAGTTGCAGCTTCTGAGAAGAGGTTTGGCTTAATCCTGTGTTGTTTTCCAGCAGCAAATACAAGTATTCAAAGAAGATGTGAATTTTTACACAAGTATATTACTCAATTGCAGTCTGTTGCCAGTGTGCCTATAAACCTGCTTTTTGAACTTCTCACACTTGGACCATATTTCCATCCTTGGACCTACCATTCTCCATGGGCACAACTATCCACTTAGAGGAAAACTTGGGCTTCCAACTCAGAGTATTCTGTTATTCTGTGACCATGCAGAGTGAGGAAAAATGCCAGTGTTTATAAGGAATATGTAAAAAATTACACCTGATGAATCTTCCCTTCTCCTTAAATCCCTCGGCTGCTGTTTAAAAGACCTGTGCAGCTAGGGGTTCGGTAATGCACTGCTTCGGGCCCAGCTCTCCCGTACACACCTGCAGCTATTGTCATTGAATACCCACCGTTTGAAACTCGCCGTGGTGTGCCAGTGTTCCTCCCCTTACACCCTCCGCCAGCGTGACCCTCTGACCCGAATTAACATGATCTTTATCTCCTTTGCCAGTTCGAAATCCAGTGGATGGTGATTCACTGCGACCCCTTGCGGCCCCAGCGCGAAGGCTGCGGAGAGCTGCCAGCCCGGGTGAGAGACCTGTCCTGCCTTGCCCTGTTCTGTCCTGCCTTGTCCTTCCCTGTCCGCCGCTGCAGCCCACAGGAGCCTCGCTCTTTGTCATGCTTCCTGGCCGGAGATGCTCTTTTTTGCCATACCTGCCTGGAATTTGGTGCCTTTAGAAATCCAACCCCCCAGAGCAGCAACAGCGGCCTCATTTTAACCCTTCCGTGACTTGCTTCCTTCCCCGCCCCTCACCCGCTGCTTGGCTGGGACGCCGCTGGGCTCTGTGCCTCGCAGGCGGGGGGACTGTCGCGGCCGGTCTCCGCAGCTGCCCCCGTTCCCGGGGAACCCGCGGGGGACGGCGAGGGTCGATCCCCGAGCAACAGCGGCAGGGCAAAGGGTTAAAGCGCCGCTGGGACTCAGTCCTCCACTTCCCGGCCGCCAGCGTTCCTCCAATCCCCGCGACCCTCCCCAGGGCCGGGCAGCAGCCGGGAGGGGCTGCAGCTGGTTCACCTTTCGCCCGCCCCGGCAGCCACAGGCTGTTCCCTCCATCCATGGCCCGGGCTCTGCGGCGCATCCTGCCCCTAGGGCTCTACCTGCAGGCGCTTTGCCTCTGCCTGGCTCAAGTAAGTTCATTCCGACTTTGACTTTTGTTCTTCTCCCTTGCAGATAAGCCAGACGGTAATCGAGGTAAGTGGGAGGTAAAGGGCGGCGCTCAGGGTTCAGACGCGGAGGGACTGCAGGCCACTCTGCCATACCCTACTGCCGACCCGCGGGTGTGTGTGTGTGTGTGTGTGTGTGTGTGCTACCTGGTGGGCATCGGGCAGGTGCTTGGTGGCATGGCGGGGCTTGAGCTCCACGTAAAACTACCGCTGGACGGATAATTTCTGGGAAGACTGGTGTGCGGAGGAAAGGTGTCCAGAGCAGTAGCGCTGGGGGGAGCAAGGGGCCACGCTCAGGGCTCGGGCCAGCCTCCTGCTCACAGAGCCCCGTTGTGGGGCCGCGGGCAGAGCTCGCTCCAAAGAAAACACAGTCTCCCATTATACGCACGGAGACGTGTAAAAAGCCTTTCCCTGGGTTTCCGCAAGTTGGTGGCGCCTGCCGCCTCCCCTCGGGAGCCTGGGGCTTTGAGAAAGCGCCTCTGTAGATGCTAATGTAATCCTCAGGAACCAGGGGAAGCTGCTGAGCCTCTCAG
This sequence comes from Manacus candei, assembly GCF_025592945.1. NCBI lineage: Eukaryota > Metazoa > Chordata > Aves > Passeriformes > Pipridae > Manacus > Manacus candei. Next base: position 19,418,793 of record NW_026138059.1, on the reverse strand, counting down.
TGAAATAGGGAAAAGGTTTTTCTAAATTTTCTTTGCTAGCACGAACTCTCAGGAAGACTGTCTCCTTTGTGTTGGCTGAATGAGTAATTAGAGTAGCATAGTGAATTTTGGTGTTTGATTGGCAAAGATCACTTTTATTTCTGTCACCCTGTCATTGCCATGTGGCATTCAGATCCTGCTTGGTGGGGAGCTGAGCCCTCCTCGCCTTGCCCTGGTCCTGCCAGCATTGTGGGGCACAGGAGGGTGGCTGGGCCCAGGGAGTGGGGTTTAGCACCTTCCCCGTTCCACTCCTGGGGGAAGTGTTCCTAGTCATGGCAGCGGCAGCCAAAATGGGATATAGGGCCTGTGATATACATGGAGTGAGGACACAGCTCCTCATCACAGCTGTAAGCCCCTGACTAACCTGTAGCCTCTCCTTATGCCAGTCTCCCCAGACTGGCTCCGTGGTTTGCCAGGCTCTAATTTCTCTTTTTTTTTACTCTTTGTCAGAGAGGCCCCCCTGGTCCACCAGGCCCCCCAGGTCCACCAGGCCCACCAGGAGTTCCTGGTATTGATGGCATTGATGTAAGTGTCCTGCCCTGGAAATAGGAAATGCCTCGAGTTGTACCTCTGTTGTCCGTCAGCATTTGACCCCAAGAAGGGTGAATTTGGCTGCACGTACACATAAGAATTGATGGGTTTCATATTCTGTAGTCGACTGGAGTAGGGGAGGAAGTGGCCTTTGAGATTATGTGAAAAATTCAGGATTATTTATTTTAAGTAATCAGCATCATATGCTGTGATTATCTGCCTTGGATGGGGTGTAGGAGTTTTATAAATCTAATCTCAAAAGGGATTATGTGGAATCACTCATGCTGTATCATGATAAGGATTCATGGCATTATTCCTGATAGGCACTGTTATGCATTTTCTCTTGAGTCCTGCCAGAAGTTTCTGTTGGATTGTAATAGAGGTCATGTGGATTTAATATTAATTTTCTACAATAAGAATCAGTTCAGGATTATTTCTGATAATCTGTAAATTGGTGTTTTTCCTGAAGGACCATAAAAGCTTGCTGTAGTTCTGGCTAATACCTTCCTTTTCATATCTTATTAGGGAGAGAGAGGTCCAAGTGGCCCCCCTGGTCCACCGGTAAGTGATTTCAGCTACTTTGCATTTGCTCCTTTGGGAGAAGAGGTTTTGAGTTTTGTTTGTGTTTCCCTCTCTGAAACATGCTTAACTGTTCATTTAAATCCTGAAGGGTCCGGATGGGGATGCAGGCAAACCAGGATCCCCTGGGTTGCCTGGAGAGCCGGGAGCTGATGTGAGTAAACTTGATTTTCTGGAAATTTGTCTTTATTTTTTTTTTTTAAGGAAAAATACTTGAGTTTAGTCTATTTCCGGAGAAGTATGATTTCCTTTTGAGTTCTCTGTCTTCCTCATAGCTGCTACTGACTGCGAGAGGTGCTTGTGGTGGGAGAGGAGCTTTTCCCCAAGCTAAAGATGCCCTTTCAGAGGAGCACAGCTGGGCTGAGCACTGCCAGGGCAGCAGCTGAGAAGCAACACAAGGGCTGTCGGTGATACCACTCTGCTCTGGAGAGGGCACTGGGCAGCAGTGCTGTGGTGGGGAAACATCCTGCTGCCTCTGGAAGCTGCCTCTGGTACCAGGGCAGAGCAGCAAGGGCATGAGGAGGATCTGCTGATACATCTTCCTGTCTCTGTGGAAAATAATATGGATCAAAGTTTCAACATCATCTAGTGTTGGTGGCCTGTTAGGTCGTATCTCTTGAATAAATTTGTGGCAATAAAAAACTTTCAAACAGATTTGGGAAACTCTTCATATTTCTCTCTCTTGAGAGCAGTATTGGAAAGCATTTCTTGCTATGAAACGAGATTGTTGCATTAGTACTTAGATCTTCTGCCAGGAAGTGGGCAAGCTTATGTTTAATTTACATATGTGGAAGTATGCTTTTAACATTTAACACATCAAAAATATAGATTATATACAATAAACTAGCATATTAGAGAGTATTACAAATTATAAAAATGAAAAAGCCTAATATCTATTTAAAGTTACAGTGCTGTTAGAGCTGAAATTTAATTTGTTTTTGAGAAGAGATTTAGTGGACATGGATCTGGAACAGTCTTTAATTAAACTGTTCAGATTTCAAATCTGTAAGAGCAAATGGGCTTTGTGAGTGGGATCTCATACCACTTCGTTTTTTCCTGAAAACAATACGGGCCCATAAGCCATTTGTAGCTGGTTACAAAAACCCATAAGCAGATCTTTAGAAATCATTGCCTCTTATAATATTCACTTTAGGCATAGTTTTATTTTCCTTGGCAAAATTCATGGGAACACAATCAGATGAAACAGAACACACTAAACTTAGCTCAGCTTTTGATTTCACACTTGCATATTCCCTTGTATTAGTAGATGAACGAAAATGTAGTACTAGAATACAGTCTTCTGAAATGTTGAACCTTTTTTATGTTCACTTGAAGACAAAACATGGGACCTTACTGTACTCCTACCATGCATTTAACTTTTAATTGGGATTTTAGATTTATAGTACCTTTTGTATTTAATTGGTGAGGCAGTTCTGACTTTTTAAATCTCATTTTATTTCATGAGTTATTTCAGTGTCAAGTTTAATAGGCTGTGAAAAGATACTGTACAGTAATTGCCTGTAATGATCATGTAAGCTTTCAAAAGCAAATTGTCAGAACAATTGTGTGAACACTGAACTGCTGGAAGTGTACCAAAAAAGGTGGAAGTGTAGCAAAATGGAAAAGTATCAGACAAACATAGAACAAAAACTCTTATGGATATCTGGAAGTTCCTAAGCCATATAAACTGGCTATAAAATTGGAAACAAAAACAAACAAAAGAACTCTAAATGAATTTGGAGTTATAATACCATGGTTGCTTTTTTATTTTATCCAGAAAGACAAGTGGGTTCAAGGACCAGCTTTAAATCTGGCCTGGCAGCTTTGTTGACTTTTTTTTTTTTTTATGTGTGTGTTTTGTTAATGAACGGTTTACTTGAAATGGAAAACACAGTTTTTGGTTTTTAAGCTGAGCCATGAACTAAATTCACCAATCTCCCATTGAGAGGAAATAAGACTGTGTGAGATCATGTTTTATTTAATAATTATTTAACTGAATCATTTTTGAAGACACATGTCACTGGCATTAATGTTTGTCAACAGAAGCTAGTATTTTGAACTTGTGCAATTCTATCTGTACATGTAGATATTTGAATTGTAAGTCTCCTGCAGTTACTTATTTCATTTAATAGCTTCATTATTCTATGTTTTAGAATGTTTTCTGTTGTAATTAAGAAAACCACATAACCCTTGCATTAACACTGTATGCACTACTTCCAAAGGGATTCACAGGACCTGATGGCTCACGTGGAGCCCCAGGACCAAAAGGACAGAAGGTAAGAACAAAATTATGCATGAAATTATGGATTTTTTTAAAGCAGGATTTCTGTTTGTTTCTATGCAACTAATAATATGCTGCAGTCTTTCTGACAATATTAAAATATCTATAGAGTACAGGCCCTTTTCACACAGTACAAAGCAGCTTCCATTCCCCCAGTCATCAGCAAGGAATGGTGATATTACATTGGTGACATTAAGGCTGAGCATTTTTGGTAGTAGTGAGGCTCTTTTAGTCTTGTATTGTAATTATGTAACTGTAATATGCAGTGAAACCTGACTTCATCAGCAATCATACAAATGAAATATAGATCAGAAGTCAGAGTGATCAGAAACCAGCATGTTTGAATTTTTTTGGGGCAGGGGAAACAAAAGCCCTGAGACTGTATCTTTTTAATACTGAAAAAGTATTTCCTTTGTATCAAGTCTTACTGAAACCAACATAGCATTAATGAAGTGAATAATACTGGCAGACTATGCCCACTAAATATAGAAAAGATCCCCAAAAGATAACAACATTTTCCTGTATGTTTTTTACAAAACTTTATGGCTAATGACTCTTGAAAAACTGATTTTTTTGTCTTTTAAAGGGTGAGCCAGGACTGCCAGGTGCTCGTGGACTTCCAGTAAGTAGTATGTTTAGTATATGAAAAAGATTTTTACACCTTAAATATTAATATGAAGGATTCTTACCACTAAATGTAGTGAAGAAAAGTCAAAAACTATTTCTGAGGTTTCAAAAAACTCATAAGTTATTAAAGTAGTACTTCAAGGAACCTTTTTGTCTTTATATCGAAGTGTGCAAATATTATGTTTGGTTTGTATGCTATAGAAAAGAGTGCGTGTGATGTGGTCCCAAGTTTTAGACTTACACCATTATTTTCCATTTCTTTGTGAAAATGCTATAGAGACAAGAAAGCCCATGTTTCATTTACATAGTCTACAGTTATTCCTGTTTTCAGCTCCTTGCCATGTGTTTAAATGGGATCACTGAAATCTAAATACTGTATAAGATGCCCTCAGCCGTTCTGAAAACAAGACAAGATATGAGAAAGGACACACAAAGAATACTGTGCCAGTTGGGTGCAGATGGGTTTAACATCCACTTTTGAGGTTGAAAATAATTGTGAACTTTAGGAATTTTACAGGTTGAAGAAGTGAGTGATGAATAGCATGTAGAAATTTAGACTAGGTAAAAACCTCAAGGAATATGAGTAATGGAACAAGACGACTGGCATAAATTGTAATAGGGCTGCACATAATGTGATTAAAAATTAGATTCATATTGGAAAAATGATTTAAATTAAATAGAAGAGGCATTGTATTCCAGTATACCACTCCTTGTATATTTGAGTTTTTGACCCTATCCTATTAACACTCATTACATTTATGATAAACAATCATTTCGATATTTGGCCAGAGAGAAAACGATAAAGTTATTCTTCAAGTTGTTACATTATAGACATGTTAAAATTTAAGATTAATCACTCTGTGGACATTTTACTTTAATTTTCATGGATGGAGTTTCTTACCTGAAAATCTAGAACATAGGTAATACTTTTATAATGGTTTGTAAATATATAGACTCAATATATGAGTGAAATTTAGTCACAGAAAATAGCAGAACTGAGGTAGCTTCTAGGTAGACTGAAACCTTTACATTTTTCTGTTAGGGGATTGAGGTTTTCAGTTTGTTTATTCTAATTTTTTTGCTGTCACATATTACTGGAAATAATTTCTGGGTTGTATGCAATGCATTATAAAATGTGAAGCTACAATGAAGAGGTAGTTTAACTCTGTCAGGTATGTTATGGGAAAAAATGAATAGAGAGATGGAGCACATTGGGATTGTCTAGCCTGGAAAAGAGAAGGCTTTGGATTGACCTAATTGCAACCTTCCAGTACCTAAAGAGAGCCTTCAAGAAAGATGGAGAGGGACTTTTTACAAGGGCATGTAGTGATAGGACAGAGGGGAAATGGCTTTAAACTGAAAGAGAGTAGATTAGGATTAGATATCAGAAGAAATTCTTTATTGTGAGAGTGGTGAGGCACTGGAACTGGTTGCCCAGACAAGTTGTGGATGCCCCCTCCCTGGAAGTGTACAAGGCCAAGTTGGATGGGGCACTGAGCAGCCTTGTCTAGTGAAAGGTGTCCCTGCCCATGGCATTGGAACTAGATGGTCTTCAAGGTCCCTTCCAAACCAAGCCATTCTATGATTCTATGACTGGAAAAAATAGGGAAATAAAACTCAGTTACAGAAACACTTGGTTAAAATACTGTAGTACTTTAGCCTGTCAGCTGAAATAAAAACTGACTTGGGGAAAACATACATGATTTTAGCTCCCCATTAACAGAGTAACATAAGAATGAATAATTTTAGAGCCTCCAGGAAAAGTATGTATATAAAATATGTATAATTTCAATTTTGAGGAAGAGATGCTACTTTGGGAAAGCAGAAAAATGGACCAATTTGTCCAGATAGAATGTTGATTCTGTTCAGAGCAGCAGTTCTTTTGTCACGTGATATTTGGAGACTATAAAAGCAATAAATATGCTAAGATTTTGGACCATTGTTCAAAGCTGAGTGATTTTTGTTTGCCCTGAGAATCTCAACCTTAAGATGATAATGCTTCAATGAACCTCAGTAGGGATTGCTTTTGGAGTTGTCCTACTTCTGCTTAATAAGCAGCTTGTATTTTAAGGTGAATGTGCAGGAATATTTATAATGAGGAAGTGAGAAGTCTTATTTATTTAAAGAAAAAAAAGTTGGATATACTTAGTCACTTCATGACTAAGTACTGTTAATAAATACTAATAAGTACTCTTGTACTTACTAAAGTTAAGATTAATCCTTAGACCGCACATGTTAGGAAGAAGCCTAGTGTTTGATTTTGTAGCTCCATGATTGTTAACATATGCATGCTGAATCCATGTGGAAAGATTAATGCTCAAAATAAATCTCTTAGGAAAGCTTGTATAAATGCAATTTTCCCTTTGATGAATGACTGTAAGGTACTGAAGAAATCACACAGTTATGGAAGATTCTCAAAATGGCCAGCACTTGTCATCTCACCTTTAGTGAGATTAAACCTAATAACAACAACAACAACAAAACCAAACCAAAACAAAAAACCCCAACCCCCCAAAAAGGTAGAAGTGGTAGTGCTGGAGTGTGATGGTTCTAATTTTCAGAGAAAATTTAGAGAAGCTTTTACTACAGACGTGAAGCAATGGGGTTGTTTAACCTTTGGAGGTCTTTTGTTTGATCCATGAGACCTCATTTACTAGAAACATATTGAGCACACTTATGAATTTGCATATTAACTGCATGATTAGCTGAGTGTTTAGGTGTAATTATGCACTGCTTTGAATTCAGCCAGTGGCCTTTTGCAAATGGAGTAGTCCCTGGATGGTTATCCAAAGAGTTCATTTCTCACAAAATCCCCTTGCTTGAGTTGTTAAAATGCTTAGTGCAAACAGAAAACCAGAAGCCTTGGCTGCAACATTATTTAGTTTTAAATTATTATCAGTGTTTTCAAGCTCATCCACTGGAATTTATTAGCCAAGTTAGGACTTCAGGTTAACTTCTAGAAAGAATATTAAGGATGTAATGTTTTATACGCAGCATTTGCTTTTCTGCTTTTGTCACTTTTTCTTCCCCAGAATGTATCCTGGCAATCTTCAGTTACCATCTTTTACTTTCCCTTTCCTCTGTTTTTTTTTCCTGCTTCATTTCTCAGGTAACTGTGTTAAATATTTCACAGAATATTCTGGGTTGGAAGGGACCCACAAGGATCATTGAGTCCAACTCTTAAGTGAATGGCCCATATAGGGATCGAACCCACAACTTTGATCATTTAGTTTTAATTTATTCTTTGTCTCATCTGTTGGGCAGATAATGTTTCAAATGATAGGTTTACAAAATTCGTAGAATACTTCTGATTAATTCAAGCAATTTTTTTTCAGAAGTAATTTAAATATGCTGATATCTCTGATCTAATCCTGGTAAATGGACCTGCTACACTGAGTGCATGTACTGCACTCTTCAGTCCATTCTCTCTGTTAAGTTCCCTCAAACTTTTCTATGAGCTGATAAATTTCTAGTGGTTCACTCATCTGGAATATGGATAGGATTGTGTGTATTTAGTGACAGAGAATTTGAAAATATTTTAAGGTCTACTAAAACACAGTATCCAGCACAGGGTACACATACAAATACTGATATTTGACTCTTTGTGGTGAATGGCGGTGGTACTTAGCAGACCTGCAGGGTAAGTGTCTCTGAGCAGGTGATTGCAGACTTTGGATTACTACCCATGTCCCTGCACTCCATGTGCTCCGTGGGTCAGATGAGCATTTCCAAAGTAGGCAGCAAGGATCTGGGGATGTAAGGCTGCAGTCCCAGGTTCTGTGGAGAGGCTTTCCCTTTAGGACACAGACAAAGGCAGGAACGTGGACAGCTGGTTGGGATCATTAACTGCTTTGTGTATGTCCTTACTGACTGATTGCACTGCAGCTCTAAGCTTTGCAACTGGACCTACTTCATGGCAAGAAGGGTGGAGTAGCTGCGTGAGGGGGAGGCATGGGTTGCTGAGGGAGAGCCCCTGCTTCTTGGAGTCCTAATTAGTAAGCTGAAGAGATGCAGTGGAGTGGGCAGAGGTGGGGACAGGCTTCTCCTGGGCTGCTATGTGGGCTGGACACAATAGCTCTAGCTGCTTCTTTTGGTATCGTTGACCTTCTCTACCACTGTTTAGGGGCATGTTAGGAAAGGTTACTCCAGTGAGAACCTGCAAGTAGTTGATTTCCTTCTTTCAGAGGCAGGTGATATTATAATATTGGATATGTGATGCAGTGAAAGTCTGATTTGTATAGTCAAATGTAGACGTGTATACTATAACGAATTGCAGCAAGGAAGTGTAAAGTAATAGCAAAGGGATTATGGAGGTTATGCAAACTTACTTTCTGCTGTGTATTAAATGGTTAAAATGGAATGACCCTGATAAATGCTTGAAATATTCCCTGCATTGTACCAAGTTTTGTAAAGGCAGCTTTACGAATACAATCCTGGCTTGATATTCAGTGGTTTTTAAAGTTGCATTTAGTCCAGGTGCTTTATTACATCAAATCTCAAGATTTCAGTGTGTTTAGGATTTTTTATGTTAGTGTTTCACATGTATCGTTGACACTGTTCTCCATAAAATTTTATGTTTGCTTTAATAATGCAAGACTGAGGGATCAGTTTTCTTAGAGGGAGTGTATTGTCCAAATAGGAAGAAGTATCTTGGACGCTTCTCACTAAAGCGATTCAGATCAATACTGATGGAAAATGTAAACAGGAGCAGTTTGGTGTTCTTTCTGATTACCAAAAAGCACTAGTTTAGTGGATTTAGACCTCAGGGAAGCACTGGGCTAAAAAAGTTCTCTGTTATTATCAGTTTAAATACATTGTTAGAAGTAAATGATTGTAGCATAGATATGTTCATCTAAACCCAGCTAAATGTTCAGCTAAACCCAAAGGCTTTAATGTCTTTATTCCTTTGTTGGAGTATATGTGTAATTAAATGCTACTGTAAGGCAACTTAATCAGTAATTTAATTTTTCACCTGATATTGGTTACTTAATTAAAAAAATTATATTTAGCATTAGTTGAATAAGTTTTGAAAATGATTTTGCAGAATCAAACAACAGAGAGGTTTTATATCTTTTAATCCCAAGTATTCTGTGCTTACCAAAATCTTGAATAGGTTTGGAATCCTCTCCACATTTCTGACCTTTTTTCATATTTCACAGGGCAAGGGGCTTCTTGGACCACCTGTAAGTTCATTCTTGCAATTAATAAATATACTGTTCAACTACTTAAATATTCAATAAAGCTATTAGACTGTAATAAAAACTAATTCAGTGAAAATAGAGACTTCTTTTAATCCAGATGTTCTGTGTCTGTTATGTATGTTTTCTTCAGCTACCACTAAGGTTGCACTGGTCTGTCATATATGGGGCAAGAATATTGGGGTCTGAAGGCATAGTTTGTTGAGAGAACTATACATTCTCACTCCTTGGATGCTTGTTACATAGGTATTGTATTATTTAAAAATACTATTTACTTTGGTTGTTTTAGGGTCCAGCTGGTGCAGCGGGACTTCCTGGGGAAGTAGGTCGTGCTGGTCCACCTGTAAGTACTCCTATGTTTGCTGAAAATATAGATTTATTCAATTGCCAGAAGTTATTTAAAGAAAAAAGGAATAATTACTGGGCCATGTGAACACTATTTGGGCTATTAACAGCACTTTCAAATGTATTTTTTTTTCATGATCAGGCCAGGGCCACTGACCTACTGACTGCTAGAAGAAAGATTGTGTTTGGAGCTTGTCAGAAATAAGGAACAATGAATAGACCAAAGTTAGGGCCACCTGTTAGATTAGGATGAAATGATTCATGGAGTGTCCTATACTCTACTTTGCCTCATTAAAGGAAAGCTAAAATCAAAAAGCATACCTGCCAGAAATACAGGAAATGTAAAACTTAACATTACATGTAGACCTTTAACTTTTCTCCTATCATTTCCCATATACATTATGGTACATGATCACATACAATTTCTGATTTTCATTTGCATATCAGTGAGCATGGCAATTCAGCATTTCTTCTTAGTCTCATTTATGTGTAACTCCATCTACTGACCTTACTGCTAAGCTGTGCACTCAGTTTCATCACACTGTCCCATTTTGACTCCGTACTTTACCGTCAAAGTGCAAGTTGAAACCAGTTGTTATTTTCTTACTTGAAATCTGAAGCAGCGTAAAAATTTTGTTTAATAAAGCCTACATGTGTTGTGCTCAATCATATAAATGAATTAAAAAAAGAATATTAAAGGCTGCCAATCTATTTCAGAAGATGATCCATCTTAGCTCTCTGTGTTATCTGTAGCAAGGGCAGGAACGGATGCTTATGGAAGTGTGCAGACTATTTGTAGAATGGAATTTTTCTGTCATATCATTGCACATTCTGGCAGTTGGTGGTTCAAAGGCTACCAGAATCAGAAATTGCCTTTTTCCAAAGCTGCATGTGAGCCTGTCCTCTGCTAGTGAATCCATTTGTATGCTATGCCTCCACAACACACTGTAATAATGAGTCGCACAGCATAGTTATACATTGTATGGAAAAGAATGGCTCTATAGCTCATGCATTGTGAGAATTAGTGAATAATTCCTCTATATTCATCTTGTTAATTGCACTTATTATTTAATTAGATGTAAAAATATTATTAAAATGATATAAGTTAAAAGAAGTTGGTCATGACCCAAATATTATATATATTTTAATTCAAAGCATTCAGAAAAAATAATTTGCAGAGGTTCTACATTTTCTTTACTTATGCGAGCACTAGACATCAAAACTTCACAAACAGGAGAAGATCCTAAATTGTTAAATTCATCTTAGGTTCTGAAAAAGGGGATTTTCCCCTCTCTCTGCTTTGGGCACTTTTGCCAATTATTAGGATTCTTTTCCTTCAGAACTGAAGCAGCAGTTATAAGACAGAAGAGTGCATAGATGATCTTGTGGTCAGGTGTTTTAGTGTTCTAAAGCAGCTGAAAATTTGTTGGTTTTTTTTGTGGCTTCTATTTCACAACACGACTGCCATTCTACTCAAAAAACTATTTTCCCATTCTACCATGGGAGTCATGTTGTAGGTTGATGTTTTAATTGGCTACCTAGTTTGTCCTTCCATAGCCACTTAATTTCTCACTGTTGTCATATGGTCTGAATATGTAACTACTGGTTGTCATTATTACTATCAATATATAAAAATGTTTTACCCTTTTTAAGGGAGATCCAGGAAAAAGAGGGCCACCAGGGCCACCAGGACCACCAGGTCCTCCAGTAAGTGATTATGTTTTATATGTGCTAACATCTGAATTTTATGTTGTTGCTGCTTGAACAAAACTTCTCTTCAAGTCCTACAGCTGAATACTGAGTTTAGGATTTCAGCACGCTTTTGATCTTACATTTAGAAAGTAAGTTTCTAATCTCTGTGGTTATAAAAAGGTAGTTTGAAATGCAAACTGTAACTTCTGTCATGATGCCTTCGCATTTCTACAGACTGTAAATACACAGGTTTTAAACTTCCCTGTGAATAATAATATTGCTGTAAATATAGTCTTTGTCAGGTCTCACTGGTATTACTTCAGCAGAGGTAGACTTTTCTGTGTTAGGAGAAGAAAAAATTTAATGTTTGTCTCATGAGACAAATATACGCTTCTAGGTGGGTTGAGTTCTTATGCCTTTCTTGCAATCAGGCTTGCTACTTACAAGGAACAGAAGAATGCTTTGCAGCAGTGCTTTGCTGCTCAAGGAGAATAGTTATCTTTTTTGAACCTCTTGGGAGTAGGGATGTGTGTTATGCCTTTTTGTTGTGACAATTTGCCCACCTAGAGAGATAAAACAGTTTGGCAAACACACTGGATTCTGGGTGCTGTGAAAGGCAAACTGCTGGGAAACGTGGTGTACTAACGCCTTTTTAAAAGCTGTACTGTTCCTCTGCTGGGAACCTCCTCCTCCCCACTCTTTAGGGACAGACCCTAAGTTCATATGGTTTACCTATGTCATGTTTTTTATTTTCATGGAAGTTGCCAGAGAATTGACAGAGGCATTGTTAAAAAAACGCAAGTGTAGAACAGTAATTAGGAAACAAGCAGGAACAAATTCCCAATACGGCTGCTTCTATTCCTTGATGTTTTGTCCTTTTTGTGTTTCTGAAGTGCCACAGTCCCACTTCAACTAAAGACATTATGGACCCAAATACTCTTGCCTTTTTTAAAATCATTCTGTTATAAATCGAGAGCAGCTCATTCCTTAAACTTCCCTATGTTTCTATCTGAAATGGTGTGCTCCCTCCCACTGGGCTTTAGAGAACACAGCTGCTGCTGTGAAATCATGTTTCTCCCTGTTGTGCCTCATAAGCCTCCCGTTAGCTTCCATCAAGTATTTGATTTAATATGAGGAATGGCCTTCCCTTCACTGAGTCCATCTCATTGTACTCTGATGTCTGGTTTATTGCAACTGTCATCTAACAGTACTTGTGTTGTGGGAAGATTATTTTCTCTGAAAAGATCTGAATCTTTTGCTGAGTGGTAGTAAGGTACTGCTGTTATAGAAATTATCTTGGATTCAGTTGGAAATGTATGGGGTTTGGTTCTATTTGATCTATATTTAATAGAAAATATGATTGAGGTAGCTTAAAAAGCAAAAAAAAATATTTCAGGGTTTTTTTTTGTTTGGTTGGTTTTTTTGTAAAAGTTGATAAAAGTTAGAGGACAGGACTTTGCAGGTACCTGCTATCCTTCAATAAAATCCTACAGTTTAGATGCTTTTTGTGTCAGAGATCCTTTGGTTGATTATACTTCTAATTCTGTCTTTAGACAGTAGTATTTTCTCTTTTGTCTAGTACCTGTATTGCCTAATGAGTCAGGACTGATTATTTCTCTTTTACTGACTTTGATTAATATAATTTAATTTAGGGAACAATTGGCCTGCGAGATGGTGACCTGTTGGTAAGATTGTTTTCCATGTGTTTTTATAAATAATTTCAGACAGCATTATTTAACCTATGTGGTAGTAACTATGTGATTGCTTTTCCAGTGTCCCAATGCTTGTCCACCTGGCCGCCCAGGCCACGCTGGCTTAATGGGAATGAAGGTAAGAGAACTTGTTTGTTCAAGCATTCCTTATGGAGATGCTGTCTCAATGCACTGGGGGTGGTAATTGCAGACTTGACAGAAGGGCACTTCACTGGTAATTTCCAAAAAGGTTACATCAGTGTAGTTGCTTAGGGTTATTCAACTCCTGACTGCTAAAATAACCTCTTCTGTTGAAATCTCTTACTGCTGCTTTAATCTTCAGGGTAAAATTTATGTGTGGTCTTAAAAGGATTAGAATATGGGGAGGATTGCTTCATTCACTTTCTGGACCATTTGTAGTCTGACTCCAAAAACTCTAAATATTCCCCCAAATCCTTAGTATTTTTAACTTCTTTCTCTCCTCCTGGGAGACCTATAACATACTAAATTGAAATGAACAAGTTTTGAGTCTCATTTTAAGTAAGATTTTTTTTTTTAATGCATTCTTTACTGACTTTTAGGAATACTGTTGGCCTGAGGAAATTTTTATGGGATAACGTAAAAAGTACTAACTTGCCTAGAAATGCAGCCTTGTTAGATCCAGAAGCAGATATTTTTGAGCAGGGTACTTAGTATGTGCTGTTTCCTAGACAGGTGAAGAAGGTGGTGAATGGGGTTTGAGAGGAAACAGCAGGATAGTTCTCAGCAGTCTGGATCTGTTATATAAACCTGTATTTTCATTTTGAATAATATTTATTTATTTATTTATTTACTTATTTATGTATTTATTTATTTGGGGTTTTTACATTTATTTTAGGGACAAAAGGGTTCAAAAGGAGAGTCTGGTGAACCAGGAAAACAAGGTTATGAGGTAAAAATAAAAAGATGAAAAACTGCTGTTTTTTTTAGCAGGCTAATGGTAGTTTAGCCTCTTCTTCAAAAAACATATTACACTTTGTTAGAACTATTAATTTTTTTAATAGAATGCATGAAGTGATGCTATACATAATGCTTCATAATGCTCCAGAGTAACCGAAGGCACATCTCTATTCTTTATTCACTTGTACTCTGTATTTATTATGATGCAGAAGTCATACTCATCTTGATTTTTACTTTGGTCATTTAATTTAATTATTATGGAAATCATGGCAATAACTGAAGTTAAATTTATTAATTGAAAAACTTTCAAACATTTAAATGCACAAAAATTCTGTGGACTTACCAAGTTAATAGTTCTGTGGCACAGAGGAGTAGTTCTGTGAAGAATAAGAGAGAAAAATACATCTGAGAGGGAAAGGACACAGTGTAAGTTCACAAGCAAAGAATGATGGTAACTAGAGAGGCCAAGTCCAATTCAGCTTGGAAACTGAAAAGTGAACTTTCAAGGTGTTTCATTTGAATTAACCTTGTTATATAACCTTCATAGAATCATAGAATGGTTTGGAAGGGGACCTTGAAGGTCATCTAGTTCCAACCTCCCTGCTCTGGGCAGGGACACCTTCCACTAGACCAGGTTCCTCTGCCCTTGAACACCTCCAGGGATGGGACATCCACAACTTCTCTGGGAAATATTTGTATGAAAAATTCAGAAGATTTGCACTGCCTTGGTCCATGCTTCAATGCTGGAGGAAAAAGCATCAGAGAAAAGTTTTTTAAAAAACCCCTGCACTCTATTCCTAAACCTATTAAAAAGATTACTGATTTATTATAAACAGCTTGCCTTTTTTTTGGGTGGGGGAGGATGTTGAGCAGTTGTCTTATCCCTTTTTACAAATTAAACTGCAATATGTACTGTTGTTCCATTACTGTGCACTATCATTGTATGAAAGAGATCACTATCTAATCAAAGAGGGGGTTTACCAGATAAGGCATTTTTCCACTTTAATTTTCAAAAAATTCTGAAGTGCAATGTGGTATTGTGATGCAGATCTACAAGCATATTCTGTACATTCACGTGCATGAAAATACCTTCACTGCACTTTGAATCTAAAAGAACAAGAAAACCTAAAGAGACTAATGTCAAGAAAATATGGAATAACAGATTAAGAGTAAAATATAATTATTCTTTATATTGAGGTTTCTTTGAAATTACCCTGTTGACTAATAGTTGAATGGCATGTGAACCTGAACAAGTATCTGTCTGAGGAAGTAGTGTGACTTCGTTTGGATTTCTTTCAAGCAGGACATGGTGACAGAAAACTCTAAGGAGCAGATGCACCTTGTATGGTGAGAGAGCAATATGCATGGTATGGATTACCTACAGATGTATTCCTTTGGCTTTCCCAGGGTGAAGAAGGGGATCAAGGACCCATCGGTGAAGTGGGAGCTCAAGGCCCTCCAGTAAAGTATTTCCTCTTAAATAGTGTTACCTATTTGCTTCAGTATGTCATATCCTTATTCCTTACTATTGTAAGAAACAGATATTATAAAATCTCCATACATCTTTCACTTTATTGTACCATGTTTTCTATGAATAAAAGTAGAATTATTTAAGTCTCTCCAAAAAGCTACATCATCGCTCGGCACAAAGCTCCATATAGTTCTATGGAAAGGCTAATTTTAAAAACTATTTCATGTCCTGAATTTTGTGTTGTGCTTAGATGGTGAAAATAATTGGATTTTTTTTCTTGGCCTTTCTTTGCATAATTTTGATAACTCTGACTTCAGCCTTGCAAACCTAACGTTTATTTGAAATACGATCAATTGTAAAATTCAGACTTAGCTAAGAGAATGAAGTAGCCTTGAGGATGAGGAGTTATTTTCTTGTCCTGTTTTACTGTGCTCAGTTCTGGCACATACCTCCTCAGCTTGTTCCTTCTGAGAAGCTGTTATGGTTTCCGCAGCTGAAAAGGGCTAGCGAAAATAATAAATGGGTCGTTCCAAGTAAGAGGTACAGGCATAACCACCTTTAATTTCTATGGTCTATTTTCTGATTGGGTCTTATGATTTTTTCTTAGATGTGAAACTACTTAATGCCATTGATGGCCACATGTGATATTATACAGCAGCTTACCTTGATGCATGTGACATCCAAATCCTAAATTACAAAATTCTCTATGAACATAAATGTAAAACAACATAAACCTCTAGATTATGACTAGAGAAAGATAAAGAAAGAACAGGCTAAGTAAAGGAAAGTGTGCATTCCTTCTTATGTTTGATCCTGAAAAACTATCCCTGGGACTGTGGTGCAGACATAGCACTTGCATAAGAGCCAGCTTCTGCTGTCTTAAAGGCTTGTAGGGACCAGTTAATTTAACTCAGTTTGGTAAAGTTCTTCAATCACCATGAAATAACACTGTGGAATTAAAAACCAATTTAAGATTGACTTTTCTTCTTTTTTTTTTTAAAAGCATTACTCACAACATTTCACTGTATCACCAGTTGTTGACCTTAAAAAAGCTTTAAAATAATTGTTTTTTATTAAAACATAGGATTCATAATATGCAGAAAGCGGTGTCAGACAGAAAACCTATGGAAAAGAGGATGCTTTAGAGGCACAGATGGAGAGGCTGTATATTCCATTCTGTTTTCTTTTATGTTTTTTACCTGAATGAATGGAATCCTTGTTGGGCTGCTGTTGTCATTGAGTTATCATGATTTTTCTCATGTTTTGGGTTGAGAAGGCATTAACTATTCTGTGCAAGACTCCATGTAACTTTGTTAGTAACAAGTAAAGGCTGCCAGTGTAGAGTCTGGTTCAAGGAGTAGGTTTGCCTACGCTGCGCTGAAGTGCCTGTAGCTATTTCATTAACACAGTTGTAGTGGGTTCTTCTTGTTGCAGAACAAACATATTATGGCTGAGGGTTTGGTCTCTGCAAGGAGGAGACATCTCATGTAGTTTTAGTCTCTCAGGAAAAGGAAGAAATTGAAGCCAAATTTCCCATGAGACTGTATTTTGAAGGGAAGTGATGATAGTTATGGTACATCCTGCTGCACCAGGCTGTCTACTGAGTTCAGTCTCTCAGGTATGGTGGGCACATAAACTTAGCACTTGTAGTCTCAAAAACCTTGCCCTGTTTTGTTTGCCTCTAGAGTTCTATAGAAGGTACCTTTCTCCTGAATCTGTCCTATACCCCATTAATGGTAGCACTTAGCACAACTTAGCACTTTTGCAAATCTGGCCTTCGTGTGTTCCTCTCACACAAGTTGCATGGCAAGAGTGCTTCAACTCTGTGGTAACCAAGAAAAGAAATTAGTGGGTTTTTTCAGCCCTTATGGTTTTATATTTATCTTTTATATTTATTTTATATCTATATTTTTTATTTGTGGTTTTCTAATTCAGCCAGATAGCTTTTTATTATTCTTTAAATTATAAATTAGTAAAATATCACATTACCTGTAAATTAAGTATTCTAATAACAGCAACAGCTGGATTTCTCCTTTTATACTAGGAAAATAGTAAAATAAGCATAAAGCAAGCATGTAGAACTCTTGAGTCTTCTGTCTGAAAACTAGGGCAGTTCTGACGAAAACATTTAAGCATAACTTGAATATACTTTTCTTTCTCAGGGTATCCTAGGTATCAGAGGTATAACTGGTATAATGGGACCTAAAGGTACCAAAGTGAGTATTAACCTTAATTTGCATAAAATGGCCTATATTAAAAAAATGTACACCCCTGAATATTTTTAAAGCTTATTTAAGCTTCTCCTTTTTCCCCCCTTCATTTTCTCACTCCTGCCAACTGTATTTCCATAGCTACTGTACTTCTTGTTAGGAAGAAAGGCAGCTTGGTTGTTCTGCTTAGTAAGAGGACGTGTACTTTTCACACCTTCCCCTCTTTACCCTTGGATTTATAGTACTTATGCATGTGTGCAAGTATGTAGTAAGCAAGATAGCAAGTTACAGCAGTTATAAACTACAGCATGTTTGATTTAAAGCTCAAATTTTTTAAGTAGTGCCTCCTTGATTTGCATCTTCTTAAAGCCTTTTGCTTCTATTGTCCCATTTTTTGCCAGGATTTTTTGTTGAGAGTTCGTTCTTTTTCCATTCTTTCTGTCTTTAACATATCTGTGTCTTAAATTCCTGCCAGGGAATTAATGTTTTTGTAATGTCATGACTTTGCTGGGTAATTTTTCCCCTGTTCATCAAAGTATTTCTAACTGCTATTTCAAAATTGAGTGTTACCTTTCTAGTCTTGTGATATTGCTAAATCTCTATGGTAAAAATTTCTGGAAGGAGTAGAATGGAGACAATTCTGCCATTGTCTCCATGTTTCCAAAACTGAAATCATAGAAACCTTATCTTGTGATTGTCTGTCCTCAGATACATCAAATTTCTCCTGATTATGAATCTTTTCATGAGTGATCCTTCCTAACCTCTTGGACAGATTTGCTAAGCTATTACTATCTTACTTTGCTTTTTTGTCTTTTAATTCTTCATAGTTATTTGCCTACATTTTTGTGCTGCTTTGTCTATTCAAAATATTTACTACATCTGTTTGACAAAGGAATTCCACTTTTCTCTAAATCTTCTTTAAAATATTTTTTCTCTCCGTTTAAATTTACTCACAGGGTAGTGATTGCATTGTTTCCTTTAAACATATGAGATAAAAATAGCTGCACTGCACTTGATGCTTTCTTTTCACATTTTGATGATATTCTATTATGTGGTGAAAGATGTAGTATTATTAGGGAAAACACAGACATTTTCTGAAGTAGTGTGTGAAGATCTACTCCTCAATTCCAATATGATTTTTTAGAGAATGATCTGAATGTAATTTTTTGACTGATATTTTTCTTTATTTAAAAAATATTTGCTTGCATAACTCCATAAAAAACAAGATAGATTAAGAAAAAAATTTACCTTTTCTTTTTTTTTTTTTATTGGAACTATAAACCCCCTCAGCTGTAGAGAATTTGTAGCTCCCAGCAAACCAGATGGATGCTTAAGTTGTTTGTGTTCCAGCAGTTCATTTTAATGTCTTGTGTTATCTACTTGTTTTGTAGGGAGCTCGTGGGCTTGATGGTGATCCTGGTCCCCAAGGTCTTCCTGGTGCACCTGTAAGTAGAGTGTATGTTAGCCAAACACTCCCCAGTTAGACACTAAGTCCTGAAACTTTGTGGCTGTGAATCAAAAAAACCTCTGATTAATCCAATTCTATTGATTTCCCATAGGTGAATAAATGTTATTACAGTGATATCAAGTCAATAATCTCTTAATATCCCCAAAGAATTCTGAGGTAGATGAACCCATTTTAACTTCTTAGTATGTTATGGTTACCTCTTCCTTCTGAGTCTTACTGTCTATTAGGCTGACTTGGAATTTTCCAGGTATAAAGCTGGAACAAGGTATAAAGGTGTAAAAGGGCAATTTGTGCCCTTTGGTGTTTTGTTGGAAGGTTTTTTTTGCGTGTGTGTGTTTTGTTTGGGCTTGGGGTTTATTTCAAGTGGGGTGTTTTTGCTTGTTTGTTGTTTCTAAATTCTTCTCTGCTTCCATAGCTGGAATTTAGGCTTGGAATAGCCAGTAACTCTATGAGTTAAATAAGCAAGTGCAACATCCTTTGCTTAGACACTCCTGAAATCCCAAGGAATGGCTTGAGCTGTGTTTTTTTAAAATTTTTCTGTCAGCTGCAGTTTTAAGAAACTGCATTTTTAAATGTAATATGAATTTGAGATGTCTGCTTTAACTGAGCCTGAATTGTACGTGTTGATTTTCTGAGAGTCTTAGCTAATAATTACATGGAAATGTATTATGGTTTTATTTCTAAAACAAGTTTTTTTCTGTAGGGAGATCAAGGGCAGAGAGGTCCCCTAGGAGAAATGGGTCCAAAGGGAGAAAGGGTGAGCACAGACAAATTTTGACTCATGTTGACTTGCAAACATTGGTTACTTAATAGCACATAAACTTAGAGTATATTTGGTAGTCTCAAAGTAATATGTAACTGAATGTTGACATTATTTTAATCTGTAATTTCAATGTGTTTAATTTTAAAAAATTTTTATTATTATTATTATTAGGGCCCTCAAGGTACAAGAGGAATAAATGGTCTCCCTGGGCCAAAAGGAGAGTCTGTATGTATATTTAATTTCTTCATTTGCTTCATGTGATGCTAATTTGAATATTGGTGCTTGGGCAAAATCTCTCCAAAAATACATCAATTTTTTTTTCTTTTTTTCTTCTTTCAAGGGCTTACCAGGAGTTGATGGCCGAGAAGGGATCCCTGGAATGCCTGGAGCAAAAGTAAGGCACAGCTGGCATATGTCAGAGCTTTGGTAGTGCCCTAGATTTGTTCATTCCCTAGTGGCTGCTGACCGTGGCTTTATGCATGTTATTAGGGTAATTGAATGAAGTTTCCCATACTACAGATCCAAAAGTATTCCAACTTTGTGTTCCAGAAATCAAATTTTCCCTTATGTTTGATTTGCATAAATGACAACTTAAAATGTTTTACAGGGTGAACCAGGAAAACCTGGAGCTCCAGGTGATACAGGGCTTCAGGGACTGCCAGTAAGTATCAAGTATTTTACCTTTGCAAGGGAGGTTCAGTTTAAACCACAGAAAGGCCATGTATAGGTTAATTTGATGCTGATATTGGAGTGATTTAAGTGAAAATCTAAGCAAAAGACCCAGGGAGAGTATGTGTAATGCAAGGGGAAATTCTGCTATACGTATTCAAAACTTTTGCACAAAAGCCTAGACCTCCTTGTGGTGCCACTGTGAGGGACTTCATCTCACCAGACATTTGTGGCCACTATGCAACTCTTCTCGCGTTTCTCATATCTGAGACCCTGTGGATATTATGGTGTGACCCCACAATTAGAGCTGGTCTCATTGTATTGCCTGGGGCCAAACCCCTTTCCAGACCAAGCAGGAAAAACTAACCTGCTAGTCTAACACACCTGAGGTGAACAATCATCTTTTGATATTCTGCTGGCTCAGAACATCTGGAATGCATCACACACATACTTTCGGGGAAGGGAGGGGGAACACAAGGGACAGGCACTGGCATTTTCTTGTATATCCCCTGTGGTGAACTTACAGGGAATCAGTAGTGCTTTATGTACTCTTTTAGAAGGTAATCCTTGTGCATTAACTAAGTTTGAAAACTGTGCCAACTGTCAAAAGCTATATAGAAATCTGTTTAAAACACTATGCTGTCGGAGTAATTGCTGTGAGGATGTAGTGAAGGAGCTGTATTAAAACAGAACTGGAAGTAAGTTTTTAATACTAAGTGAACTCTTCAGCTTGAAAGAAAATTTGATAAAAGCATTTCTGTTGCACAGAAATGAGGAGGGAATTAAATGCGTACTAAAGTATCTGTTAAACTGTACCTCCAGCCTCAGCATACGGGGACCAACAATCTATTTCCAGTCTAAGCCAGCAAAAGTCACAATTCCTCACTTTTCCATGCTCCTTTTGCAATTTTTGAAGACAGAATAATACTCCTTATCTGTTACTTTGTAAACAGAAAGAATTCAAGCTTGGTCTGTTATTGGATAAAAAAGCTTCAATATCAAGTGAAAGGATTAGAAATACTCAGGCATGAGAAAGATGTTATTTAACACCATTTCCAACCCCCTTAAAAACAAATAAATATAAATGCTATTTCTTTCAGAGTTTACCAGGGTCTCCAGGTGTGAAAGGTATTGCTGGCCCAAAGGTAACACATCTTGAGTATTGACTTTCTTATAATACTGTATTTGTGCTTATCAAGTTCTAAAGTATTCAGTGAGATTGTATGAACTTCCTCTTGTGGTAAGAGACAAGCCTTTGCTGAAGGAATTAAATATATTTTTAAATCAACTCTAGTCCTGTGCATTTTCATGATTCTTGTGATAATTGGTGTGGTTTTCATGATTCCAGACATGAAATAATACCTAAACAAGGCCATTTCCTTTTTAATTTGTGGCAGTCATTGCTAGAGGAGGCATGTGACATGGCTACCTCATTACAGTTGAAATGACAGATCTTGTAATAAAAATAATATTTATAGCTGCCCTAAGTTGATTAAATCACAGAGGTTGTTATCTCTATTTGGGTACCACCAAACTGCAGCATCAATTCCAATTAAGCTTAAAAAGGTGTTGTATGAATGAGACTATGGAATGTTTCAGACAATAGTGTTCGAGTTTAGTTGTAAGTAATAGGAAAAGAAAACTAGATTGAGACATGAATTTTGTCTGAAATTACATAGAATAATATTGCCTTCTGTGATTTGAGAGCAGCAATCAAATCTGTTTGGGATTCGTCAGCATGTAAACAACAAAGGAACTGAAATGTGACTTTTGAAAAATTAGATCGAGGGAATTAGGTGAAAGTTAAAAGAAAACCAAAATAGAAGTGGAAGTTAAAAAATTAATACAGGCTGATTTTTTTTAGATGTTATTGCTTTGCTTATTTTAATTTTTTTATTTTAAAATGGAACAGCAAAACATTGGCTTTCTAATATTTTTCATCTTCTGTCCAACAGGGTAATAGAGGTCCTCCTGGGGTGCCAGGGTTGATGGGAAATTCAGGTAAACAGGTAAAATTGTTAATCTTATTCAAAAGATCTAGAAAAATGAAATTTCTTTTTACATTGTGCAAAAAAATTACTTTTCAAATTTGTTGCATTTCAAATTTGTTCCCCAAAACAGGGTCAACGGGGCCCAGAGGGAGAAGCAGGTCCAACGGGACCCCGGGGACCACCAGTAAGTATGGATTAAATTTCTAATTGAGAGTATGCAATATTGCAGTGTCTCAAGTTAGGGTTGCTGAAGCTATCCATGAGGTAAAATTATTATTCAGCACAAGTGATAATTTTTGAGGTAAATACTAATTGTTCTTTATCCCCCTTCTGTACCAGGAGGATGTGCATCATCACATAGAGAAATACAGAAGCACATATCCTATGATTGCTTCTGGCTTTGATGAAAAATTAGATTTTAAACCTTTGTTTATATTCTTCTTGTCTTTGTTTTTATATATGCCATGTAAAAGCCCAAGAGGAGGGAATGAGGGTGGTTTGTGACTAAAAACTGTAATCAAACTTCCCTTCTTTCATTGCTGGCATTGAAAAGCTTAAATTCACTGTCAGTAGATCATGTGCTCTTTTCTTTAACTGTTCTAGCCTCTTGAAGAAGCTTGTGCTTTATATTACAATGCTCAGCTATATATTCTGGGATTTCGAACTTTGGACTAAGTATTCAGAACATGACTGTTTTTTTTGATAGAACCTATTTCTAATGCATGCAGTGTGAACAGTGAGGCAAGATATGAGGGAAAGGTAGCTGTTTGTCCTGTCTTGTAAAGGAAATGGCCAGAGACTGTCCTCAGCACACTTGGTCAGCTGGCCTGTTGTGGTTTGTCTTGATGCTGCTAAACTCCCTTAACACCCCTAATTCCTAAGAACAGACTGGGCACAATCCGATTGCTCATGAGGAACTGTCTCTTACTTGTGTTCCCAGAACTGTTCTTGGGCATTATCTAGGAAAGTCCAGTTTGCCTGTGACAAAAGCATGCCATGAATGATGGTGGGATGATGCTGTGCCTGCACCTTGGCCCTTTCTGATGGCATTACGAATGTAGCTGTAGTAGTGTGAAGTATAGCAGCTATCTCTCATTGGAAACACTGGTGGTGTAATTCTTTCCCTGGAGATTTTCCTCAACACTAGAAAGATTTGAAAGACTGGAGAAACTGCTGCTGGGCAGGCAGCCTGCTGCAGGACATAAATCTGCTAAGGAAATGAACTGATGGCATTTGCTAAGTCTCAGTTTTGAAGACAGAGGACAACTGGTTACTGGAGAGTCTGTTGGATACTGCTTTCTGGTTCCCTCTAGAGCAGACCTAATATGGTTTGAAACTGCATAAGGCTGATATAATTTCCCTTTGCTGTGAATCCTTCTGTGAGGGATGAGAGGGTCAGTGATTTGAAGAAAATTTTCATGTACCAAAATTCACTCTGATGACTTTAACAAAGCTCCAGGCTCTATAAGCAATTGCTTTTTTGAGCTTCTCTTTTGTCACTGATGCCCTAGGGATAGTTTCCTGGAATTTTCTGAGTTTCTGCTATCATACCATGACATAAGTTTTACTCGTGCAATTGCAGGGTAATTCTCATACAGGGCTTGGTGAGCTACTGTCTGTGATACATTTGTAAGGTCAGACAGTCTTCTCTGAATTACCTCCTAAACATACACCAACAGTCAGCCAAGTAATAGATTTCATTTTCTTCTGTTTTCTTCATGTGCTAGATGCGTGAGATCACATTTCTTTTGAACCGAGTCTTTGTATGAGTGCTGTGTCCAGAGCTTCTTAAGGATAATATAAAAATGGGACTATATGAACATATACTTACTAGGATGGACTAAGCTATCTTCAGCCTCCCAAATACCCAACTTGCAAACATTTATTTTTGTTCTTTGTGGTTAAAAGTGTTGGATAAACTAGAAAAAGTTTTCAGCCCTGTTCTTCTTAGGCTGATACTGTATACTTGTGACAGGAACAAGAATTATAATTGAATCAGACCAAAGTAATTGCCCACTCTTGATAATGCACTGTAATCTGCTAAACTATGCTTTTAATCCTTTCAATTTGAACATGAATTTACAAAATCAGCAGTCCGTAGAACAGGGGTTGACACACAAGGTTAATTATTAGTAACCCTGTAGATGGAAAGAAATACTTAATGCAGATCAAACACAATGATTTTTCCATTTATCACTCTAGAGACCTGCAAGACATCCGAGTATCTTGCCTTTATTTTCTCTGTATTTACAAAGTGCACTCATTATGGAAAACACATAAACATTAGAACAAAAGCATAGAAAGAAAAAAACTTTTGGTCAACACAAAATGGAGAAAGGAAGTAAGTTATTGATTATAAAGTAAAGTAAGTGGAACATCAAACAGTAGTCTACTTCTCATCCATAGTTCCTTTAAAGCTCTAAAGAACCTTGAATACGTAAGCTTCCATTTGCTTAAGACTACAGGCAACATGTGACTGGAAAAACTTTCTGTTTTTTGGGCACACTTTACTACAAGTAAACACAAGAAATGGGAATGATCAGGGTGTTTTTTTATTTAGGAAGGACACAGGGTTGAACTATTGAAATTCAGAGAGCTTTGGTCTGAGCTGAGTCAATATTTATTTTCAGGACAGAATAAAGAGTGTTTTCTGCAGCACGTCCATGTGGCAGATACATTTGAGCCTCAGCTTTAAGAATTCTGTGCTTACATTTCTGGGAAAAAAATAGCCCACTGGTTAAATAATTCTACATGCCATGATTTTCAAACTTCTAAAACTAGAAAATTTGAAAATAAGCTCTTATAATTAATCTAAGGAGAATTTTTCTTGAATTTTTTTTTCAGATTTTTGAATTTTCTCACAAATTTAACACTCAATAGTTTTTGACCAAAGTTGTATAACCACTTTCAAAGCCTGAGGATTTTATTATTACTATTCATGTATTTTTCTTGCCCTTTTCCTGCTTATTTTGAATTATCCACTTTAGCACTCACTTCAGTTCTTTTTTTTTCTCCTTTACCCCTTTGTTCCATTTCGCTCTTGGTATAAAAGACTCAGGTAGAGGTCAAGAGGGGCTGGGCTTTTTCCTTGGAGTAGGACAAAAACTTGATGTTTTGCAGAATATGGGGAATTTCAGTCCCTTAATGTATTTGCTGCACAGCAACAGCGACATGAGATCTTCTTCACTTTCCCATTTCACTTACCCATGTTCTTCATGTTGCAACTGGGGCAAGACAGCATGGCTGGTATCTCCAGGAGGGCCAGAACTGTAGAGGAAAGGACCTCTGGTGAAGGTTTGTAGAGGGATAACAAGGCTGACTGTGCTAATAGGGACAGCAGGCTGGTATCTATACTAGGGAAAATCAACATACCTACATTTCTGTTATATTTAAAAATCACCTGGGTTTTCGGGTCTATATACTTGCAAAAGACACTTTTTTGAGACACCTTCAACCAGTGTGTAGTTTTTTGAAAAGTTACACGACAAAGCACTATCAACAGTGACTCTGTGGGACAAATTAATGCCGCTGTACTGTTTTTGAAATAATCTCCAGAGTCCTCTGGCATAAATAATGTTATTTCAACCTTATTTCCATTGTTAAACTATGTTGGAATGTAGCTGGGAAGGTATTTTTACTAAACAGCAGATTCAAATTTTTTCCTTTTGTGAGTCTGTAAACTTTTACAGATATTAAATGTTTGAAAACAAAATTACTAGCTCTTCTTAAAACTAGGCAAAATCATGTGTTGGGACACTCTTACCTCACTATCTATCTCTAGGAGAAAATTACTTAAAAAAGTATCATTTTAGTCTATTATTGCTTTTACTTAAAAAACTTCAACTAGCAGGTGAGGAGGGGGGAAAAATTGCTATTCATCTGTTCGGTAAATGAGAAAAACAACTGGAACAACATGGAAATTTTACCTTTTCTTTCTAAATGAAACATATTCTCCATTCCACTCTAATTGTTTTCTTGGTTAACCTTATGTTTACTTCACATTAGTCTAACCAATCCAAGTAATTACCAAACTCTCTTCTGATTTCAATCTTTCTAAATCAATCATAATGGCAGGTGGCCCAAAGGAAGGAATTCTCAAATGCGGGGGTGTCATTCCTAATCAGTGGAATTTAACTATGCTCCCTAAGCTGCTTAACCAATTTCTTTCATATTTGCTGAGTTTTAGTAAGATTTAATTGTTCATAATATGTCTGCCAAAAATACTGACCCCTGCCTCTGCTTTTTCATCCTTTGCTTTTCTTCAACTATTCCATATTTCAATTGTAAACATTTGGAGAATGTGTATCCCACCCAGTGGTTTTTCAGAGAGCTTGTAACATTTAAGTAACCACTTTAAAGTTCATACTTGTCTAGCGAATTGAGCAAATTTGATGTGTATGCTGGCCAGCACATATATGTCGTTTTGTAAATAGGATGTAGTACATGTTTTCCCAACATTAGCAACAGAGGTTAAATATTCAGCTGCCTAAGATTTGATACCATAACCCCTTTGAGAAACTTCTGAGGGACCCTGGTCAGCTGGGCTGACTTGCTTTCTCTACTCTTTGGAAGTATGCCTGGAAGTATGCCTTTCTCTCATGCCTGGAGAGTACCTTGGATTTAATATTAAAATGTTGAACAACCTAAATTAGGAGAGAATGCTGTTTCCAGCATCTTAAGTTACTTTCAGCTAAATTAATTTTCTGGTCTTTAATGATATTTTTGTCTTACCTATGCTGAAATGTAACTTTGGTTACTTTAACAGTATAACTAAAATGTAGTTTTTCTATCATATTCTTTTTACATGACTGCAACTGAAATAATGGATCACTTTCTGTGATACTGTTGGTATCAGTAGTGTGGTAGGATGAAATGTCCTTGTCTGAGTTTATAGGCTAGGTTTAGGTATTAGTGGACATGTTTAGTATCTATAATTTCGGAGGTGCTCCACAAGTGGTGTCATAGTTTACATTTAAGATACAGCTGGAGGGTTAGCTAGCTTTACAGAGTTTATGGCAGACTCAAAAGGAAAAAATTGCATTTCCATCTTGCCAGGTACACTTTTTGTCCAGTAAACCTAAGCCTTTAGCTGAATGTGACTAAACTTTCTGACCTTGCCCAGTTCCACAGGGTGGTTTGTACAGGGTAGCACTTTTCCTCCCTCACTTGCAGACTACATACCCCAGCCAAACCTGATAAGATCCAAGTCTCTCCAGTTCTCACACTATCCACCCTGTCCTGCCAAACAACATGACCATATTCTTGTCTGCTACGTCTGTTTACCCCTCCACCTCCAACAACAACTTACTTTGACTTCTGGGCATGCTAGACCTCTGGAGATCAGCAGATATCACAATGTTGGCTTCTTCTAAGCAGTGTGAACAGTAATTTAGGTAAAAATTGGATTTGTTATGGAGTTAGTGTACTAAAACCAACCTAGACTTCAGTTAACACTGTAGACACAGAATGAAAGGTCTCTGTCCTCTATGCTTGGCCACAGTACCACCTTTGAAGAGAATGGCAGCTAGTAGGTTGTTGCTTGTTGTTGCTTGTGCCCAAAGTATGGCAAACATGACATGCTTTTACCAGAATCCAGGGCAGTACAATTTAGTTAATACTTTGACAAAGTTGAAATGGTACATTTAAAATCTCAAAGTTAGTTGTCTATTTACTCTTCTATCGAATAGTGGTTTATATTCTTGGATGCTTTTCAATACTGTGCTGAGGGTCAAAGAAGAGTCCTATTGATACTTTCATGGATAAATCCTTGAAGTGAAATGAATAATCCCTCTGAGATTTTTGTATGAAAAAATTTGATAAGTTAAAGTCTCACAAGCATATAATTGATAAATGGGTTACATTTTTTGAAAGACTTTGAATATGAGTTTTAAAAAGTCCAAAATGTACTTTGTATATTATTTTTTTACTCTGCACAAATGTAATTCTCTATGGCTCTGCTACTGCATATACTAAAATTGCTATGACATATACTATTAAACAATTTTTTAAGTAGAGAAGAGTTTATCACAATATACACTGTGGATTACCTGTCTAGTGGTTCTGAACAGTTTTTCAATTATCTGTGCAGCTAAGTGAGATGCAAATTACCTCAGGTATATTCTTGTTCTGCTCAGCTGATGAACAGGAAGTCAACAAGTGGCATTGTTTTACTATGAGAAGGCATTCTGTAACTGCTTGTGAGAATTCTACAAAAGCATTATCTTCAAAGTGTCTGGATGAAAACCATTCCAGACAAACTAAAGAATGGTCTACTGTAAATCCTGTAATGTCCTTTTACATATGTTACATTCAAAGGCCAAATATAGATCTAATAGAACTATGAGAGACATTAAATCTTTCATGGATCCAGCAATCCTACCTTGGAATAAAGGGAAGGTGGATTTTGTTACTTACCACTCTACATGTGCCTTACCAGGAGAATGACCCTATCCTCAGCAGTTCTCACATGCTAAGTGATAGTGTACTTAACAGAAATCAATTGTCTACTCTGTTAAAGTACCAGAGCAGTCCTGGAACATGCTTGGTGTCTACTCAGTCTAACATCATGGACTGAAACAACCTCTAGGCAGTGACCAAGCTTTGCAGTGCTTCAGGCGCTATTTGTGGTGATAGTCTGCATGGTATTAAAGGCATGGAACATTTACCAATATGTTTGAAAGTCAGTCTGTCCCAGCTCACTCTAAACTAGTGTCAAAATTGCATAAAATTATACAGATTCTGATTGTCTTATTGTTAAAGCCAGTGCCTGATGCCCATTGATTTGTGGGTGGCCTGAAACTATGCACTGTTGTACAGAGGGTTGCTATGTAAGAAAGGTGGGCTGAGGACATGGCAAAACTGCCTATGAGTGACAGCACAGAGGAACATTTCCTCTGACCAAGTACAGATGTCAACAGCTGAACCAGTTATTGCAGAAACCCTCCTATAGTCTGTGAAGAAAACTTAGACACTTCTAGGAACAGGACTTGTGAAGCATTTTAAATGTTTACATGAGGACATCTTAAGGTGCCTTTTTTCTTCATCCACTATGAAGAGAATCACAAGTAACTAGCTCAATGTGAATTCTATCCTAGGGCCATTTCAATCAGGTAAAACCTGTAGGAAGCTTTGCAGTCTTTCAAGTTGTGCCATGGGCCACCAGGATTCCTGGTTGTTCTTTGGATTACAGTTTCTCTATTACATGCTGAAAAAAACTGCACATGTTGCAGTAGTGGCCCTTAGTTTGAGGTAACCTGTACTGACAGACATAATGCCAATGTTTACTGGAAATTCTCTGCATTTTTATTCCAGTCTTCTGCTACTAACCTTTGAAACCATCTAGAAAAGCAATGTGTTTGACAAATACCTGTGTTATATATTTGACAATAGATTTTTTATTTTTTTGCATTTAAAATACAATGGAAGATTTTTCTTGACTTTTGTATGACCAGCAGAACCAGAGGTTTATTATATTATTTTAACTCTGTGGAAGGTGATATTGCTTTTGTTTTATCGCTGTATAGCAATGACTGTTATGACATATATGAAAAAACAAGTTTCTAATGCTGATCATAATTTTAATCCTCTTTTTTGCATTATAAATGTATTAGTAGTTCAGATCAGAGGCACAGCACAGAATTATTTGACTAAATAAAAGTTTAATGCATCTTCTGGTTTGTAAGATAAAGGTGATTTTTGGGGCTTTTTTCTTGTCTTTTTTAACATAAGAAAGCTCCTAGAAATTATTCAAAGTGCTTTAAAAAATAGTTATTTTAACACCATAGAATATTTTGAAGGAAATTAATTGAAAAGTCTATTTATATTTTCTTCTGTGATCTCTCCAGGATACCTAATTATTTCTTGAATTGTAGAGTTAGTTTTCCTAAGCTTGTGTGAGAATCTGTCATTGCGTTTATGACCTGGTGTAAAAGGCCATGTCTGCCATCTCCTTTTATTGTTCAGTACATCACAATAGTTATTATGAAAAAAAAATCTATATTTTAAATTTTCTGTTGTATACAGCATTAGAATGCTTAGGTCTGAGTTTATTCACGTTTTCTAAGTTATTTATAGATATATAACTTAGTTATATATATAAGTGTTTATCTACTTACATATCTATTTTATGATCTTACATGCTGTATCATGCTTTTATAGCAAATACCTCTTATGTATTCACACAGTGGAGGTAAGAAAACTATCTCAAGTGACACTTAGGCTTGTGTTGGGACAGGAATATATCTGTACAGGTGAGAGTAAAGGTATAAAACTTACTGAGGTGTTCTGAAAGGTTTAATCATAAGAGACAAAACCATTTGAAAAAGGTACCTTAGTTCAAAAAACATTTAAAATCTTTGAAAATTTGACTTAATATCAAGTTTAGCCAGAGTATATATTCAAATGCATGCATGAAGAGTTGGATTTGTTACACTAATGTGAATATGATGATGAATGGATAAACATGTCTCAAGTGAAGATATAAAGATCCAGTGAAATGCGTATTTATACTTATCACTAATATGAAGGGAGATTTTTAAAGATGAATGGATAAACATGTCTCAAGTGAAGATATAAAGATCCAGTGAAATGTGTATTTATGCTTATCACTAATATGAAGGGAGATTTTTAAAGGTAAACCTTCCCTGTAACAGTCTAGACTTTTTTTTGAACCTAAATGAGTTTTTTAACAATGACTTTTGCATACACTTTTCACATTTGTCCATTGTTCATGTGGGATCTCAAGCTTTCAAGTATGTGGTCATGTAGGAGTTCAGTTGATGAAGCTGGGCAAAAGCCTGAAGCTGAGTGTGTGCACCAGTTGTCTTAGTGAGGTACATATGTTTGCAACAGCTAACTCTCAGCTGCAATTCCATGAAGGGAACTTCATTGGGCATAATCGCTCAGCAGAATGAATTAGTTGAATCATTTAACGTCAGCTAAATATTACGTACCACTATAAATTAAAATGTTTTCACTGTTTATAATGCATGTGATATTTTTGCACTAGTAAACAGAAGTTTAAAGCCAACTGCTAGGTAGTGTAATTCACTAAACAAGAAGAAAAAAATGATACTTTATTCCTTGTTCACAGAAAATGTTTCAGAAAGTAATGTTCTCCTATTTCCCATCAGGGTAGCAGAGGGGAGCCAGGTCCTGTGGGTCCTCCAGGTTTACCAGGGAAATTGGTAAGCAGTTTTTTTCTGTATTCACTGCTCATGTTTACTTTCAAGGAACTATGGTATCATCTGGAACTACACTTACCCATTTATCCATGTAGGGAACTGGAAACAGCATTGAAACCATTGACGGTTGAGTTTCTTTTTCAGTCCTCTGTGACTGTGCTAATATTAGAAAAAGGTGTTTTAAAGTGTATGGAGATGTGTGTGACATCTTCTTAAAAATACCCATAAATCATATGATATGAAAAGCTGAGTTGCACAGTCCTGTGTGGGCTGCATATACTTGGGAACCGGAGCAGTGAAAGACTGGCCTTATGCTAACAGCTACGTGAAAATAACGAATGGAGCAGATTATGAATGCCACCTTTTACCAGAGCTCCAGCAGTGTTTACACAGTATCAATCAGAAGCATAGCTGAGGAGATCTTGGCTGAAAGAGCCTACTGTTACAGAGGAATGCACAAATCGCAGACTGCAAGGTCTTGGGAAGTATTTTTAAGAGAACCAGACTGTCACTGAGGGACTGGAGGGTGGAAAACCCTGTAAGCCATTTGTATTCTGATTATCAGCAATGAATTCATAATAAGATGCTGTTTTAAGTGCTGTACTTTGGATCAACTCTATTTGCATCAGATAATCCTCTTTCATCAAACTAAGTCTGTTCTGGGAATGAGCTTTTGCCCCATCTGCTTGTCAGGGTATGACCTTTAGTTGTTCATTCCAAACCAGATTGGCTAAGTTTACATCCTTGACTTGTTTTCACAGGGTCCCCAGGGTAATATTGGACTTCCTGGACTGCCTGGTCCTCCAGGCCTACCTGGTAGTAAGGGTGACCGGGTAAGAAATGCACACATACAGACACATTGCAGGTTGATGCCAGCAGTAAACACAATAGTTTGAGCACTGTTTTCATTTTTTATATGAATTAATGTCTGTTTTCTTCCTTTGAATGTACATGTATTAACTGCTTGAAAGTGATGCTCTAGGTACACATCAACTACTTGTAGCTTATAAAGTGTTTGAATCATTTAAAGACCTAAATCTTATTGCAAATAATTGACAGCCACATCTGAAATTGTAAGTCAGGGTTTGTGGTCACTATAGAACTTTGGAACTTCAGACCTGGTCTGCAGTAGAAATAATATCTGTATAAGTACTTCATCCAATATTTTGTTAGGAGGAAAGAACTTGGCCCTAGGGGTCTCACATAACTGCAGAAGATATCTTGCTTTACTCAACAAATGTCAATGAAGACGGTACATAAACCCAAAAATGTTTTTATCTTGGTTTAGGAGACTGCAGAGAATGGAATTCACTCACCAAAATTCAGATGTATTGGTTATAGAAATCGTCGGTTCTATACTGTTTCATCCTTCTTACTTGAAGGATCTACTTTGGTATTAAATGAATTACACTTGTGAAGTGCCTCTTACTTTCCACTGAAAATCAAGAAAGTATAGGACTCCTGGTCCTATAGGTATCACTGCTGTGGATGTCTTAGTTGAACAGAGTAATCCTGCCCCTGGTGTGCTCCCAGTGTACATCACAGGGCTCCTAGATAGGGCTCACATTGGTTTTCAGCAGTTTTTAAAAGCTACTAAGGTACTGAAAAATAAGTTTCTAAGTCTTTGATGTTGTCGAGGTATTTGTATCCTTGATTCATATTTTTTTTTTCTTCAATTGCACGGAGGCTGGAATGAATTTTCTGGGTCAGGCTTAGCATGGCTGCAGCTTTGCAAGCAGCACTGATCTTCAGTATGTATTCCAAGTCACAAGCCTGGAGAGCATTGTGCCACTTTATCCTTTCTCTTACCTTCAAGTTTTGCAACTGCATCAGTCTCATACAGAGGCAAACAACCTTGTCAGGGTTTGGAAAGGTTTTGGTATCTCTGTAGCTTGTTAACCCTACTCTTTGGGTCAACCCCTACTAGGAGTAAGTTCCTGACTGAAGCAACCTTTTTTTCCCTTTCTGATTTAAAAATGTCATGGTTTTCTAAACCGGGATCAATCCTATAAAGTTCTGTTGTGAGTTATATGTGCATGATAAGAACCCATGTAAATAGCAGTCAGAAGCCAGTAGAATTCACAAATTGGATATTTCAGTAGTTGTTTTTGATCCCAAATCTGTTAAATATTCGGTACTATCCACTGGCACCTTGTCAACATGCAGGCGATGACTACTTGAAGAATGAAACACCACCAAAGAAATCATCATCAGAAGTGTTTTTATTGAAGTAAAATGTAAAAGTAAGACTTGACAAAATCTGAATGCAGGTTCACTCTATTTCTGATACACATATTTTGAATTGGTTTCAGACACTCTGGTTCTGTCTATTTTAGTAAAGCTAAACTTTGGCTTGGCACCAAGCCAAGTGCCAGACCTTAGCACTGGAACACAATCCTTTATGCTGCTAAATAGTTAAAGTAGCCCTGGTAGAGTTTTGGATGATGCTGACAGTTTGCAAACAATTCTTGGTTATGATTTGAGAGGGATTTTTGCAATTAGATAAGCAGTATGTCAAGAAAAGTGAGTCATAGTTTGACATCTTGCCTTATTGTCTCCTTAGAAATTTTGGGAGTCAATATAGAATAGATTCAGATAGTTTCAGCTGTGATTTTTATGTTTGCTAATACAAATATTACAGGCCAAGGTTTCCAAAAGCAATAGATTCTCGTATGTCAGCCTTATCTATTGGCAGTTTTATTGCTCTAAAGAAGATTAAGTGGAGAAAAAGAATCTTCCAAATGATGTTAGGTTGAAAATCAGTGTCTTTTTTGTGTGAGTAATTGGAAAACCTTAGTGAGGCACAATGTTGAGAACACTTCAGGCAAAATAGTTTCAATGTTGTTTGACAAAGTCGGAATGTTAAATAGTTCTGTGATTTGTGCTGTTAAGCTTTGTGAATAATTTAGTGTTGGCTCTTCATTCTCAAGAACATGAGAACAAGTCTGAATTCATTAAATTTTAAATGTTAGACTGGTCTGTGTGCCTATATGTTATGTGAATTAAATGGCTCTCTCAAATGGGAGAGAAAATGCTGTATCTCTGTTTTAGAAAAAAACCTCACTGTCATGCACAGTTACAGTTCTTTCAGAATGCATATGTTTGAATGTGCACAGAATTCAAAGACCATTAAGGGTGATGTGAACGGTTTTCTAACAGAACACAAATACTAAGTTTTTCTTAAACAATACAACGTTCTACAAAAGAAATAATTTTATCATAGAAACAAATTATGTATGTTTGAAATGAATCAGGTCATTAATTTATTCCTCTTTGGTTCCTGTCTGTCCACACAGGTACATTTTGTTGCAGAATGAAACATAGTAATGTTATTATTTTTAAAAAAATGGAACATCAACTTTAAGATACAAGGCCTTCAGCTTTGATTGCAATGATCAAACTTCTAGACACAGTTTTGCTAAAAAACATTGAGAATTAAACAGCAAGCAAGATAAGATTGTGACTGCATTTGTGGATGTCTCTGCTTATCCCCATTAGATGGGCTAGTATAGCCTACAGCGAAATGGAACACATAACAATGCTAGAAAAAGTGATACACTTGCAGCACTCTTTACCTGTAGCTTCTAACCAATTTGCAGAGCAGACGTGTAGCAGCTACCAAGAGCATCTGTCATGTAGAGGGGAGATTCACAGTCAGAAAGGAGTTTGACAGTCAGAATCTGTACTGTCCAGTGTGGCAGTGGATTATATGTTCCATACTAGTACTTGTCTTTAGTCTGTCACCTAAATTACACAGTAAGATTTAAGTGCTTTCATTGTCGTTCTTAAAAATTTGCAGCTTTAAAGGTCTCTTGCATTAATGCTAGATCGTAGGGGGGATTGAAGAACATTTAGTACACTTTTGAACCTGCAGTTTGAAATTCTGAATGCTTTTTTTTTTTTTTTCAATCTTTAACCTTTTAGGGTTCAGTGGGTGAGCCAGGACCTAAGGGTGAACAAGTAAGTCATGTTAGAAATCATGGAACTTAAAAGTCACTGTACTAAATGCCACAGTACGTTATGTTGACTAATCTGAAGGCTGACAGTGTGTCTTTCTTTGATGTAGGGTGCACCTGGAGCAGAAGGAGATGGAGGAGAAAAGGGTGACTTAGTAAGGCGTTATTTTTTTCTTTACCTGATATAATATTTTGTTGTTGTAAATTAAGACTTTGTTGGAGTGCTTCAAGCATATGGTTTCATCATTGAAAGTCACATTTCAGTTTTATACCAACTGGGCATTGCAGAGTACAGCAGTTCTGTTGGTCTAGTCTCTCTATTCTTGCTGTTTGAAAAGCACTCTAAAATATATGTGTTCTATTAGGTGTATAATATAGTACAGACTGCCTTGCAGGAAGGGTATATGTGTGTGTGTATATATAAATATAGATAAGCTTGTAGAGACAGATTAAGTGTTTATATATGAATATATGTGCATACACAGACAGATAAATTCTTGGTGTTTGTAGCAGTGAGGATGAGGAGGTAGTTTAATTCTGGTGAAACAGGAGCAGAGTTAATAAATATCCCTAATAACTCAGACTTGAGGGAAATATTTTGTAGTGACTTTAGAAATAAGATTTGCAACTGACCGTAAGGGAAAGGGAGAAAGGTCTGGGAAGAGGCTGTTGCGCTGTTATATTGCTGGAGGGATATATATGTGTGTGTGTGTATATACCATATTAAAATGGCATGTTGTGAATTCACATGGGTAGTGCCCTTGGGTAAAGAGGGTTTGTTTTCCTCCATAAAGAGAAACGCACTAGTCCAGTGGCTCCTGTGGTGCCGCATCCAGCAAAGCCAGAACTTGATCTTTCTAAAGGAAGTAAACTGCTCCCTATTTAAAAAATGGTAGCCAGATTATGTGCTGGAAATGAGCATTTTTTTCCTCAAACTTTGCAATTCTGAAAGGCTTTTAATTAACAGCCCTAGTTAGCTAGATGTCATAGGTGAGCTAGTAATTGAGCTTTACAATCACTATACAGATTCACAGGAAGCAATGCTATGGGTTGTCTAAATGTGCTACTAGCTAGTCTGGATAACAGTTGTTATTTCTATTTCATTTATGTCATATTCATTAACAGACAAAGTGGCCTTTGTAACCTCTAGAAAACAATTATTTCACCAATGGCATTTAGGAAGAGGGAAAATACAGTTTTTGGGAATCTCTCCCAGAGTAATTCCTTTTCTTTGATGTTTTCATACTAATCAATTTCGTAAGTGATTACAATATTTTGAAACTTTTTCTTTTCTAATTCAGAGGGGAAACTAAAAACTCCAGAACAGTGGGACTGCTATTCTCAGTCAGTGATAGAGGGATCTCGGTGTTGTTCAAGTGAGGAGAAAAGTTGCTGGGAATAGCAGCTTCTAGGGATTTGGTTTCTTCACAGCACACTAGGTAGACACTTGCCAGGTTTCTGTTGCAGTTTTATCAGGGCTAACACAACACCAATATCCATAGTTCTATCAAACTAGAAAATCCTGACTAAATAATGTTTCCTCTAAAGGTTTACAAGCAATATTCTGTCTAAGATTGTCCTGTGCTGTAGCTGTGGTTTGGGAGGTTAGAGCCATGTATCTAAGTCCAAGATAAGCAATACAAAACCAATTATATCAAACATGCTTTCTCATTTGCACCCTAATGAAATGTTTGTGAGAAAGACATTTTGCAAAAAATCTCTGAAATTCAAGTTTTATTTTTAAAGGAATTCTAGTTAATTTGTGGTGCAATTTTGCATAAATAAACTAAATATGTGAACATTTTTTATAGTGAAAAAAAATCACATCAAATTTACTACATTTGTAATGTCTGTGGTAATGGAGACTCTCTTCTAATATAGTTTGTCTTATTTTTGCTTAGGGTGACATGGGATTACCGGGAGCAAAGGGAGCTGTAAGTATAATGGATAGCACTGTTACAGAAATACAGAGAACTAGTAGATCAGATAGATGGTTTTCTGATTTAAGAAAAAATAATGCATATAACAAGCTGAGCTCTTTATCACAATTAAATTGAATGAGTTTGAACTGCTTTTCTTCTATTTAAATTTTGAATACATTCAGTATTAAAATAAATTTGCTTTGGAAAGGAATTAATTTCCTGAATTCCAAATCCAAAAAAGAGAAGCATCATTCATCAGCAGTTTTCTGGCCAACAAAATGTTTTTTTTTTAAGAAAACAAATGCACTCTTTTTACAGTAGGTGTTGTATAGAAAGGAGGCTCAGTACAGCGACTGCATGCAGGCTGTAATATTTACACTGTAAAAAAACTGGCAGCAGGATTGTGAGGTCTGTGAAATGAGAAGTATTTGTGGCCCAGATTCCTCTTGTTTTATTTCTTTTTTTTTTAATAGCAGAATGATAACTTTGATGTGAAAGGTGAGCAGAAGCTTGTATGTCACGTAAGAAAAATAATTTGGGAGTTGAAGTCATTCTTTTATTTCAGGATCACTAAAGAATGGGATTGTTAGAGCATCTGACAGTATGGGCTGTGATACTAAAACACCAACAGTTCTGCCCACAGGGAACTGAGGCTGATCATAATGAAAAAACTCTCTTGTGTTCTTAGTGGTCTGGGTAACTTTGAGGTTAAGCAAGTGAAAGCTAAAGAGTGTTTACTGCCTATCAAGATCCTACAAGAAGGACATGAGGAAGAGATAGAGAAGAAATCCATAATTTTATCCACCTAGATTTTAAAATCTTGTCTTGATGATACCCTAGAGTGCTTATCCTAGTGAGTACCTACACAGGAATGAGTAATCCATCAGGCAACCTAATAATTCACCAGGCTGGGGGAGAAAAGAATGATGGTCTCCTGGTTGCATAGTCCATAAAGGCAATTTTCCTGTCTTCTTGGTACATCTTTTGAAGCATGTTTGTTGGGTTTTCTTCTAACGGAGACAGCTATCAGTTGTCTGAGATGCAGCACAGATGGAACCGAAATGGCTCCATCTTGTGGATTTAGCTGATACCACAGTTGAGTGATTTAATTTGCTCTTTAGCATCTCTTTCAGAGGGTATTGCTCTTTTTTTTTTCCCCGGAGATTTTGGAAGTCGTGAGTGTGTAGGATTTTTTTCCTGCTTGTTTTGCATGTTTGGAGTCTTTTTGTTTGTTTGTTTATTTGTTTGTTTTGATTTTGTTTGGGTTTTTTGGGGGGGGGTGTCAGGTTTTTTTCCCCTTAGTTAGTACTACTAACTAAGTACTACTAACTTTTCCCAGTTAGTACTACTATTGATTACTAGTAGTAAATTAACTTATATTGAAAGTAAGTGTGGTGGCTTGACCCTGGCTGGACACTGGCTGCCCACCACGGCCGCTGTATCACCCCCTCCCTCAATTTGTCAGGGGAGAGAAAATATAGCAAAAGGCTCGTAGGTTGAGGTAATGGCAAGGAGAGGTCACTCACCAGTTATTGTCATGGGCAAAAAAGAGTTGACCTGGGGAAATTAAATGAATTTATTTCAAATCAAAATCAGAGTAGGATAATGGGAAGTAAAACAAATCTTAAAAACACATTCTGCCCACCCCTTCCTCCTTCCCAGGCTTAAATTTATTCCTGAAGTAAAGGGTCATTGCATTCATTCAGGCAGTTTCTCAACATCAGTTTGTGTGAGGATGTTCCTTCTCCTCTGCCAGCAAACTCAAGTGGAGGCACTGAACTAGCTCTGGCTCTGACAAATTAAACAAAGCAAACGTGTGTTCCCAGACAACCTGGGGCTAGATGGTAGGGGTTCATACTGTGGTACTCTATACAAAAGGCCATGAAAGGCATTTGGAGCAAGCAGAGAGCTGGAATTTTTGTAACTTAAGCAGCACTTAATGTATAGAAATGTTGTATGTTGACATGCATGAGGGCAGAAGTAGAAACAAGTACTCGAGTTCTGTTCTTTGACAAAAAATCCATCTTGACCGTGTCATTGTTAATGCTGATGAATACAGACCTCTTACGAATCACCCAACTTCTGACTCCAGTAATTTATCCAAAAAGAAGTTGTTCAACAACTGTACATTCCAGCACTCATTGCTTTACGTTTGTGAATAGCTCCTGTCACAATTTTGATATGTTAGAATGATTCTAGCACTAGTATAGCAGTCCATTGAAATTCCACTCTTTCATTATCAGATTGGTAATCCTGGAGACCCTGGCTCCCGTGGGCCTGAGGGAAGTCGTGGACTGCCTGGCATGGAAGGGCCCCGAGGCTCCCCTGGACCACGAGGCTTGCAGGGTGAACAGGGTGCCCCAGGTCTGCCTGGCAGTGAAGGTCCAGCTGTAAGTACTGTTTTCATGTAATTGGTATCTTTTGAACACTTACCTGTTACTCACATCACTCCCTGTTTTGCATCAGGAGACGTGTACACGTGCAAAACTGAAGTGCCACAGTGCAGTTTGAAGCACACTGTACCTCTCCTCAAACACATCCATACACCAGAGAAATCTTAGGGTTGTAGACAGATGGGTCCTTGGGTCCTCAGTTTTCAGTTCAGCTCTGTTTTCTTATGCCTGCCCTACCCCTGTAGCATGCATGAAACAATGTTTGACACAAGGGTGCCTCACTCACAGTATTTACCGTGCTGGTCAAATTGACATCAGCTGGAATAGTTGCACTTGTAGGAACTGGAACATCTTTTAGTGACAGGTGGATTGATTTTGTTTGGCACAGAGTTAAATTTCTTCATAGTGGCTTATATGGGTTATGCTTTGGAATTGTACTGAAAATAGTCTTTACAGCACACTGAAGGGAATAGGACAAGGGGTCATGGCTTCAAAGTTAAAGCATAGATTTAGATTAGATATTAGGAAGAAATTTTTCATTGTAAGAATGGTGAGGTACTAACAGGTTGCCCAGAATAGTTGTGGATGCCCCATCCCTGCAAGTGTTCAAGGCCAGGTTGAATGGGGCCCTGAGCAGTGGGCATTGGAGGGGTTGGAATGAGATGATTTCGAAGGTTCCTTCCAACCCAAGCCATTCTACAATGTTTTAGTTACTCCTAAGCAATGTTTACGTGGCATCAAAGCCTTTTCTGTTTCTTACACTGCCCCACTAGTGAGAAGGTTGGAAGTGCACAAAAAACTGGGAGGGCACACAGCAGGACAGCTGACCCCAACTGACCAAAGGGATATCCCCTATCTTATGGCATCATGCTCAACAATAAAATCAGGGGAAAGTTTGTGGGGGGCGATGAGCAAATGCTTTAATTTGTATCACTTGTCTTTCTTAGGTTTTATTTTCTTCTTCTTCTTCTTCTTTATTCCCTTCTTCTTCCAATGCCTTCTCCTTCATCTTACTTTCTGTTTATTATACCTTTTTTTCTCACCACATGAGTTTTCTCACTTTGACCCTACCAGTTCTCTCCCCCATCCCACTGGTATGGGAGGAGTGTGTGAATGACTATGTACGTGATTTTTAGTTGCTGACTGGGCTTAAACCGTGACAATTGACCAGCTTTTTTTGCATCAGGCACACTTATAAATTGTACTGTGACATCAACTGTTTCTCTTAAATTTATTACTTTTTTAATTCTAGGGAAAAGAGCCCACTGATCAGCACATTAAGCAGGTTTGCATGAGAGTCATGCAAGGTAAATATGCTAAAAAGTATTTCATGTTTCTGGTTCATTTAATTGGGACAATCTGTTGCTATGGAGGCAACCAAGATTTTCCCACTCTTATCCAGAACAAATTGCATGGCCTCAACAGCGGACTTAGCTGAAAATCTTTCCAGGTGTGAATGTAGGCACAGTATTATAAAGTCCTTTATTTATATATACTTTGTAGCCTCATTGAACTACCTGTAGATTCCATACTATTGGTGTAGTAAGCAGGCCACAGACCAGAGTATTTTTATGAAATACATGCATTTTGTATTCAAATCACTTGCTGCATTTGTATACATAAAAGTACACAGCTTCACTGAAAGCTTTTTAGCATTTTGTACTCATACACTACTAGGTTGCAGCAAAAAACTATATGAAAAATAGGTAAAAAAAGCGGAGTGCAGAGAGAGGCTTTCTGGAGATAACATAGAGTAAAATTAAAGCAATAGGCAGATTCTCAAAACCCTAATTATACTGCTGAGTTCGTGACACATAGAGAAATTTGAAGCTTTTCTAATATGGTTGGTGCATGGGATTTACTGTGTTTAAAAATTTATGCTGCCCTGTAAGCACAAAAGAAACTTTTCAGTACTTGCTATTGAAGATGCCCTTTGGGATATTACGCTACTGTAATGTTAAGAGTTTACTAGAATGACATTGCTGCTCATGATTTCAAAATTCTCAGTAGTCATCACTGTTCTTGATACTGCCCAACAGGGTATTTTTAAAAAAAATTTCTATAAATAGGTTAAAGAGGCCTTTTAAAGTGGTCTCTTGAAAGACAGAGTAATATTGAGGAGGATTATAGTGAAATCACATTTCGTGCTTGAATTTCTAAACCATCAGAATTAGAAGTTTCTTACTAGATGATTGAAATGTAAATGATGTAGAAATTATAAGGACATTTCTAAATAAACTATAAATATCTAAGTAATTCGAGTCTGCAAACATTAAATTTCTTTTCAGAAAAAATCGCAGTTTTTTCTGCACAGTGTGCCTATGCAGTTTGCATAGTCCTAGGATAATACCCTATATGTACTAAACTTTGTTAATAGCATAGCACAAAAGGAAGGTGCTGGAGTGTAGTCTGTCAGTTTGCATAGCAGAGGACCTACGGTCTTCTTCAGTGATCGTGGGAATCTCTTCATTCAAATCCACTTACTCTTTAACTCTGTCTCCCTGTTCATTGCAGAACAATTAGCTCAGCTGGCAGCCAGTCTTAGGAGGCCAGAATTTGGTGCTCCAGGTCTTCCTGGCAGACCGGGGCCACCAGGTGCTCCAGGGCCTGCTGGTGAAAACGGCTTCCCAGGACAGCTTGGCCCCCGTGGCTTGCCTGGCCTTAAAGGTCCCCCTGGTGAGATTGGTCGTAAAGGTCCTAAAGGTAAGAAATTCTGTAACTGGCTTTCACTTGTTAACTGCTGCAGTTTTTTGTGTTGATTTCTTTCCCCCCTTTCCTTGGACTACAGGTTGTGGATGTAGATTATACACATGTGAAGTCCAAAAAGACCCTGGATTAGGAACGTAAACTGTTTGCTGTAATTGTTGTGTCAGTTACCACAGAGATTAAATCCATTCTCTTGGATTTAGCAAGACTTGTTTAGAAATCTGGTTTTTAGCAGATGAAAAACATAAACTTCAAAAGTCCATAAGAGAGAGAATTGATATTAGGACTCTGACTCAGCATCTTACTTCTAGTTCAGGGCGATGCTTGTCCTTTCTCACATTGTATAAGTGATTTGATGACAAAAACCAGATGTGACTCCAGCAGTGATTCTCTCCTCTACTTGGCCTGGTGGTTGACCTCACTTCTGCAGGACTTGTGGTCCCAAAAGCCCATGTAAGTGGTCAGATTCAATCACTAAATGAATTATTCTACTTTTCTAGGTGCACCCAGTTTATCATATTAAAAGTGACTGATAACTATCTGCCTTTTATTTGGGTTTAAGCCTTGAGCCATTTAGCATCATTGCACCAGGTACCAGAATCTATTCATTCTTTGGAAAGGACAAATCCATAATAAAATTACCTTACACTTTATAAAAAAATCTTTGATCAAAGTTAATCTCTTCTGTTCATGACTGAGAGGTTCTGTTCTCCTCTGAAGGATTATACAGTAGAATTTTCTGCATTCTTATGACCACTATAAATGTATTAGTTTCTATTCAGCAGCAATTTCAATCTGTTTCTTGAAGGAAGTTTTATTTAAAAATTATATTTCTGCACAAAGCTAGTGTGTTGCTGGATTAGAGTGTTTACTTTTGATTCAAGATTTATTTGAAAGTAAAATTGGGAAAACCTTTGAGAGAAAGAAGAGAATACAAAAGAAGCAAATTTTAATGACATCATTACTGGAGCTTTGTTAGTTTTCATTTAATGTAATGTCATCTGCAGAAGAAACAAAATAGAGATAAAAAGGTGATGGGGTATACTGTATTTTATTCAACACACAGCAGGCTGTGCTGTGTTAATATTGAAAAAAATAAATCTACAGAACATAAAAAAAAATCCAAACAAGCAAAATACTTTGTTTTCTATCATAATTGTCATAAAATTCCAAAGTTCCCTTTCAGTAAACACTGAAATACAATCACAGATACATGAGAAGTGAATGCCTTCATGTGCAAAAGCTATTATAATGGTACATGGCAGCCAACATGAAAACTCTCAGTGCTTCACTCCAGGTTCCTGGTAGTTACCAGAGTTCCACAGAGGTCACAGAGATGAACTGACTTTCCCCATCCATTTGGGAAGTTGTCTGAGATTGGAGTGAGGGGAAAAGGGTATGTTGGACATGTGATAAAAGGGAAAA
This sequence comes from Manacus candei, assembly GCF_025592945.1. Lineage (NCBI taxonomy): Eukaryota > Metazoa > Chordata > Aves > Passeriformes > Pipridae > Manacus > Manacus candei. The sequence goes on along the minus strand of NW_026138059.1, from coordinate 19,374,715 downwards.
GAAGAATGTTGAGAATGATTTAGAAGGTCACAATAAAAAGGAGATAGAAACACAGCAAAGTGTAACCATAAGACACAACAGAAGATACAAAGGTACACTGATTTTAACGAGTCAAGAGTCTAGGCAAGCCATGAACTCAGCAGTCTATTCTGTCTTTCCTCCCTGCAGTACCAGATGGTATGGAAGCACAAAATAAAGCTCAGGCAAATATTATTAGGCGTAAACTTGCGACTTTTGACTTGCAGAAAAAAAAAATAAATGTCAATGTAGGGTATTCACAATTGGGAATATATACATAATTTTATGGAATAGATATATTGAACAGAATTTTGAGTTTACGACACAAACAACAAAAAAACTTCCTCTTACTGTTGGTTGTGGTTTGGAGCAAGATGTGGGTTTGAAGAAAAGCTGAGTGCCCACCAAAGAAAATAATATTGTTGTATGACAACAGATACTATTAGACAAGAACAAATTTCTTTCATAAAGGTAAAACAATGTCTTACGTAGATGTCAACAGAATACTGTAATCTGTGCAGCCAGCTTCCCTTTTCTTCTCTTCACTGGCCATCTCGAGGACCAGCGCTTGAGAATTCACTTCTTAGCTGAGTTCACATGGCCTTGCAGAAGCCAATAACCTCACTCTCTATATTCCAAAGAACCTGTGTAGTCCTGTGACTTTGGTTTATTCCTGTTACATAGGCTGTGACTTATCTCATGTGGTACTTACTCTCCAGCTCCATGTGTTTTTTTTCCCCTCCAAGATGTCTGCTTCTGAGTATGACTCAAATGGGAGAAAAACCCCAGTCAAATCCCAAACATTCTACAAGGATCTGTGTCAGGACATCATTCAAATCTGCTAAGAATATATATAGCCAGCTGAATTCTCTGCTTATTAACTGTTCACCTCTGAAAGGGAATTTACTGAAAATGATAGTTCAGGCAGGCTATAACTAATATTTCATGAATTTGCTTTAGGTGAACCAGGAGAAAGAGGAGAAAGAGGATTTCCAGGCAGAGGACTGAAAGGTTATCCTGGACCAAGAGGTCTGCCAGGTAAATATAAGAGGGTTAGGGTAAAGAGGAAGAGATGTAGTAATAATTTAGTCAGAGCTGATACTTCAAGATGCTTTGAAAAGATAAAAGGTGTCCATTAAACAATAAGCCTTCAAATTACAGTGCTTAATAATTTTTACATTATAGGTAAGGATTCAGAAAAAATCAGAATTAAAACCTTTTTTACTAAAATGCCACCACCTCATTTATCTCACTGTAGAAAGGTTAGGGAAGATGTAAACAAATACTTAAAAAAAAAGGGGCAATTACACACAAATAAATGAAAATTGCCTCTTCTAATATAAATATATATTTCATATAGATTATATACACATATAATTATATATAAAAAATAAATGAAAAAAAGCCACAACCCTCAGATTATCTCACTGACAGGCATAGCAGTCTTCAAAATCTCCACTCATAATCTAGTATATTCTTTGATTTCTGTGGTAATTAATTGCAATATTATATAATAGGGCTCCATGGGAGATTCTTGCTGATGGATGCAGCACAGCTGGCCTCTAGTGGCCTGGGAATGAACATAAACGTTATTTCCATCGGTATCTCTATAGCATATTTCTGTCTTTATATATAGACAGAAACAACCTAAATTTCTTCTCTTCCTGAAAAAAGGAAAAAAAAATAGAAGGTTACTATATTCTGATCCCAAGGATATCTATGTAAGTCAGAGTTGTCTTCTGTAGAAATCTATCACTGAAAGAGGCTTACTGAAATTACTGCATTTCATTTCTCCATTGAAGATTTAGAAGTAAAAAGCGACTAGTTCTTAGCAGTTCCAAACTATACATCCATCTCGGTGGAGAAAAAAAATAAATTCTTGGTATGTCTTTTTCCAGAGCACTAACAAAACTGTAGTAGGAAGTAGCATCTACTCTGTCATAGGCATCAGCAGCAGGGGTGGCTGCAGTGCTGCAATCAGTTATACTGCAGAGCTTCGTATAGCAGGACAACTGCACCAGTAAAACTGGAGAGCACTAGGACTGAAATTCCATTACTGTAGCAGGGTAATTGCAGCCTGGGTGTCAGAGAAAAACTGTCCCTCCAAGTTGGCACCCCTCCCTGAGAGCAGTGAAAAGCTGTCTTCATACAGCTTTTGAGAACGGGATGTTCAGTAAAGCTACGTGTACAGTAAGCATGTTGTTTGCTGCCAGTGTTTAGATCTGCATCTGCTTTTCCAGGTGAGCCAGGCAAAGCCAGCTACGGCAGGGAAGGCCGTGATGGTGAGAGAGGTCCCCCTGGGGTGGCCGGTCAGCCTGGGGTTCCTGGTCCCCCTGGCCCTCCTGGCCCTCCTGGGTACTGTGAGCCAGCATCCTGCAGAGTGCAGGCTGGACAGAGAGTGGGTAAGAACATGAAAGGGCCCTGAGTGGGCAACGCAAGTGCCACCGCGTGTCAGCATCAATTTACTTCTTGCACAGACAGCTGAGAAAAAAACAAGGAATGAAGGAGAAATGCAAACATGGACAAACCTTTCAACCAAAGTTTCAGTAAGGTATTTTTAACACAGTGGTTGTACATTTTTTCAAAAGGTTTACTGAGCAACACAAGCTGCAACAATGGTGCTTACAGAAATACACAGGTGATGCCTTCTGGTTCTTTTCTCCTTTTGGGGAGGATAAAAGGCAATTGTCTATTTTTATTTTTGATTTTTTTTTAATAAAGGGTTTCTGTGATTTTTCCTCCTCCCATACTTAATTCCTATGTATGATGTACAGTGAAATAACATGACTTCAGCCATCAAATAAAAAAAGGACAGTTTATTTCCTGCAGTTGTAGCTATTCTTTTATACTTATAAAATAAATTCTAGCACACACCCTTCATGCACAGTCACTTCATTGTATGTATGTGTTGTCCAGGATATGCTAAACCTCCTTCAGCTCTTCCATTCAATTGCAGAAACAGAGTTGAGAGACTTTTCTTGTGAAAACCTGCCACCCCTGGCACCTTTTATGCTGTCAATCTCTGTAAAGGTACGATCACTGGGTTCTCATGAATAACCCATGTGGAATAACCTCTTCATTTTTGACTCAAATTTGTGTTGCATTTGTAATTTCATAGGAAGCCTATTTCAGTTTGCCTTCTTTTATGTGAATTAAATAAAAGGCTAGTAGCCACTGTCAAGGGAATTTTAAGTCCCAGAAATATATGTTTTATAGTAAAGATTACAGATTTTGAACATCTGTGGTTGTACAAACCCCCAAATAAATGATATTTTAATCTCCTATATCTTTTTTTTATGTATGGTTACATTCAGTACTGATTAACAGAACAACCAGAAGGCAGCAATTAGATGTCCCAAGTTGCCTTTTTTGAAGATACTCAGTTTTTAGAGGAAAATGTGCAATGTAGATATTCTGTTGCTCTCTGTATAAATTAAACTATTTGTGGTTTTGACTTTACCTCTCTGAAGTTTATTTTCTCTCCAAGATAACAATGAAACCATCCTACGATGTTTCCTTTAATTTCATTATTAGCCATCCAAATTTTCAAATATAAACTTTGGCACACTTGCTTTAAGCACTGATTTTTTTTTCCTAGCCCTTAGCTATCTGGTTATGTTCCAGACAGTTGACTTGTTTGCCATGTGACAACAGAGAGAAAGAACACAATCCATGGAGCTCTGCATTTTGCAGGTAACATAAGGGTAAAGGTACTGGTATAATATATACAGCAAAAGGAATTATTAAAAAATGAGTAGTTAAACCTTCCTCAGACCAAACCTGATGCTCTGGCTGCATCTAGAAGCCATTTTTCTGGCACCTCATGTGTTGACAGAAAGTGCCTAAACAGAGATCACTTGAGACAAAAATGTCTGATTCAGCTGCCTACTAAAATAAAGTATACTTGAGACTTTTTAGAATTAGTTAAATGGGATTAATTCTGATAATGCTGTTGCCTAAAGATTGGGAGCAAAAAAAACTCCAGGCAAGTTTAGCAGAGATAACTTATAGAGCAGGTCTCTAATGAATGCCTTCTGGTGCAAGGAGTACGAAATGGCACACGCCCCGCGTCCAGGGGTTCCACAATTTATTGTCTGATCTGAGAACTACCTGCCCCCACAAGTGCCCCCTGGCATGCCTCTCTGGAATTGAGTCGGGGGTTCCAAGACACCTTTCTTCCTCACCTTCCTTTTCTTCACGTCACGTACTGTCTTTGGAGCTTCTCCAAAGTTCCTGGCTTGAATGTTGCTCTGACTGTGATGGTATCTTGTTGTTCAGGCCTGGGGTGTGACTGTTCTTAAACAGAATGTGTTTACTATAGTCCTACTTTGAAAGGAGCTTTAACAAGCCTAAAGAATTTCAGAAATCCAATATGAAATAGGGGAATAAGGTTTGGTGAGTGTTTAGTATTCTAAAGTGTGACAGCTACATTAAAATCTACAAAAAGCTAAAAATCCTAAAACCCCTAAGGCATCAATGTCTTTCTGTCCCTTGCATAGCCCAGTATTTTAGACAATAAATATAAAAGAGGTCAAATCTTTACAAGTCTTATCTACACCTGGCTACTGTGCTCTATTTAGTGCCACAAAAGCAGCACTGGGTGAGATTTCAGGGAAAAGATGGGGAAAGAAAACAGGCATAAAGAAACATGCCATCCTGCCCCGAGACTCAGGGCAAAGCTTGGGACAGAACGGTTTTCATGCACCTCCAGTTTGGCCAAACTCATAGCCAACATCCCCTGCATTAATACTACAAGAAGTCGCCAAAATAGATAAGTGCAAAGAATTTAATTCTGCAGGAACATATCCAGAAGATTCCACATGAGGTGAGTGGCTTGGGCACACATAAAGGTGTTTTAGAATTAAGTCAGATTTTACTGATTTAGGGCATAATCCTCAAAAGTACTACTTACATAGTGCAACAAATAAAAAACTAGTGGTTATGACAAACTGTAGTTTCACCAGCAAACTTTTATTTTGACTATAAAGTGTGTAAAACTGTTGAAAAGAAAGAAACCCATCTGATAACAGAATGAAAATATTGTTTTCCATATGTAATACATACACATATGAATCAAAAGAAGCAAAACCCCCAACATTTAAATACAAATGTGAAGTGCTTTAGAAAATATAATCTGAAAAATGCATAAAATTCCACTATGGAAGGAAACTCATGTAGAAGCAAAAACATTAATATGTAAAAAACAAATAAGAATTATTACAATCAAATTCAACACTGAGGGTCAATTCAATGCAGAATCTATATAAGTGGACAGCTTAAGATTCTGACAGATTTTCTGCCTTCAAGCTGACTCACAAGTTTTAACTTAAAATACAGAACTGAAGAATAAATCCTCAGGCCCATTGTAAGTCATTATGGGATGTATTGGTTAATCTCAGTACTTACCAATTTCAAATCTTGCACAAGAGTGCAAAAAAGGTACCTGATTTGACACAGAAGGAAAAGTTAACATTTCTGACAGAGGCACAAAGAGAAAGTATGTGAAACATTTCCATTTCCATCTGGAATACTGTTTCAGATGTAAATGACCACATCATAATATCAAAAGCAATTTTCCATCCACTTAATACATTTCCACTGAACAGAACCCTAAATGTTGCAAACCAAAAATAGAAGGAAGGAAGGAAGCAACCAGTCGGCATGTACTATGATTCATTCAGTGACAGCTGCATATCATTCAGAAATGAAAGAATACAAAAAACCAAGGTATGTAATTGAGAATCCTTCAAACATACTGACTGGAGACAATATATTTACATTAAAACTGCAGTAAATAATTAAATGCATTTGTGTTTATAGAACCGAAGACTCAGAAAGAAAACTAAAAGACATGTAGACTCCAATCTTTTTAGCTACAAATTTATTTTGGTCTAGAATCGATAATGTTTTTTAGCAATTAATATTTGAAAACAACATTTCATTAAGGTATTGTGAACCTAAAGTTTTCCACTTAAACACCAATGATGACAAGGTCAGGGTTAAACTTGTTCTCCATGGCCTACATCTGCCTGTGTGTTTAGAGCTGGATTTCAACATCCTTCCAATACAATCTAGTTGTAGTGGACATATCAGATTTCAGAGAAAATTTGTATGATTTGGTACGTCCAGAAACTAACAAAAACTCAATAAAAGCCCACACTAAACCAACAATGTTTTGATTTCTGAGATACTTTTCTTATTCTAACATGTCACATTAGAGCAGCAATTCTACTGCATTCATAAAATGCAATGTTAGGGACTGGTTTTAAGTAGTATATTTGGAGAAACAAGTTTAAAAAATGCTAGTTTAGCCAGTGGGATTTTTACAAGAATTTTATGTAAACATTTCAGAAAAAGAAGAAAAAAACTGAGTGAACACTGACATGAAAAATAGTATTTCATCCTTGTGAAAAAGAAGAAGCTCCAAGATATTTTGTGTGATTTTCCATTAATTTTAAAAATACAATTATTTAACAAAGATGTGCATATCTAACATCTATCATAACCCAAAATCATAAAACAAAGGATGGACGATACAATCAATCCCGTTCCTGTATCATAGTGCTCTTTTAGGATTGCAACCAAGTCCAGTTTAAGACAAGAATATTGGTTTTCAAAATATTATCAGGCTGCACTGCTGTTCCTACAGCTTGTATGAAGGATGCTGTTGTAATTTTTATTAACCGTAGGTAAGCCCCTCCTCCCCTGGAGACAAACGTCATTTTAGGGGACATAAATGATGCCTGAAAGTGGGATGTCCCACTAATACATATTCTTTTTAACATACACAAAACAAAATATAATAATAAACACAAATAAAGTCTAAGCAATATTACATAACAATAATTATCCAAGAAAGGCAGTATTTCTGCAAATACTGCCATGCAAAACTAAATAGATTTAAAAAAAAAAAAAAGTCAGGCTCAAGAACAAAATGAGAAATACTGACTCTTATGCTGTGAGAATACGCATCACTGGGTCAGCTCTTGCACTGCTGGGCAAGTTAGGCCTGGGCTGTACCCTTTGTACTGAAAGGATGTTTTAGACTCCACCATGTGGACAACACAAGGTCTACTGCAGCTCTGGTAAAGTTTCTCTCTTACCAAGTTTTTTCTTTCTTTAGGCAAACTAAGTAGTTCTGTACATAGCAATTTCAAGAAAATCTCAACATGTTCTTAATAGGTGACAGGGCAACTTGCCATAAAATATAATAGTCTGACCCTGAAGTAGGATAAAGCTTAGAGAGCTTTTAAGAAAGGTTTAAAATATTTTGTCAAAGTTATTTCACTTCTGAGTCTTGCTGCATGTGAACAAGCCCAAATCAAAGACCTCATGTTACTGGAAAGAATCCCCTGTGTTTAGTTCCTTGTAGTGCTTACTGCAGCATGAACTGCTCAAAACAGATACAAAACTGATAAAGCAAATTGCAAAATAGATTAGCAACCCCTCCCCAAAAACTACAACATCAGTCCGAAACTGCAAAGAAATTTCAAGGGCTAAACCTGAAAACCATGCAGAAACATGTTTCCAGCTACATTCCATTTTTGATTCTAAAAATACAGAGTAGGAGCAAGCCAGTGTGAAGTAAAGTTAAGATGGGATTAACACTGTTCCACCTCAGTGAAGAACGTGGCATCTTAAAAAAGATATCGAGATAGCCCATATAAAAAAATACCCGTTTTCTCACATGAGAAAATTAAACTGGGCTTTTAGCAAAATAAAAATAATGCAACAAGATAGTTACCAAAGTTACCTGTAAATCAACTGGAAGCATTCAAATGCATTTTAAAAAGACCTTTATGTTTGAGCCTATACAAAGAAAAAGGCATCTGTAGGAAACATAGATGAAAAAATAAAACTTTTTCAAATATAAAAAGTGTTTTGCTTTCCAATAAGTTCAAGTAAATTAACATACAGCAATTGCATCTGACAGATGACAGATGCTGGGTTTCAGCTACCTAAAGGCCCCAAAATATACAGATACCATTAATGCAGCACAATAGTCTATGTACAGCCTTCCAGATAGGGCTGCTTGTGAACCACTAAGTTGCATGAATATTATTCACAAGACAGTACCCTTTTCAATATTATCACAGAAAATGAAGTCAAAAATTAACTTATGAAGTAAAAAATGTTTAGACTATTACACATATTGGAATTACTAGAGAAGTAACAACAAAAATAAAAAAAAAAGAGGGAAAATGCTTATGCAAGATACCTGACCAGCAGTTCCTTTCAGAGAATGGAAACCAGTATGTAGGGCTGTTCCTCCACTGGTGTACATTTACAGACACTGAGCAAGGCTGTACTTGCTGGGCTGGCAGACCCAGGGGCCACACTGCAGGAGGTGCCTCAGGACAGACAATTGCTTGGTTTCAAGCTGCCTCACCAGTTCCCAGTGCTCTCACAGCCTTGGCACTCTAAGGACCAGATCTGGAAAGGTGATCAGTTCCACAGAGCAAACCAAAACACACTCCATGGGCACAGGAGGTCTGGAAGAGGAGTGGGGTGAGTTGATATAAGCACAGGTAGGACCACTTGTCCTGCACCTTCACCCTGGTGGGACAGGCACCCACTGCCCGTAGAGCGGAGGATGTGCTGGCCTAAAGAAGGGGCAGCTATTGCCTCCCAAGGGATGGGAGGGATGAGCAGAAAAGGAGGTGTGAGGATTGGAGTTCGCTGGTGGGCTTTGATCTATCTGTTCCCAACCTCGTGAGGGACATACAAACCACCTTGACCCCACAGGGAGTCCCCAGCTGTAGGGTGTATTACACTTCCTTTAGGTAGCATCCTCCTCTTTCCTGCTGCCCTCATCTGTCCTGGTTGTTTACTCTCAGCTTTTCATCCTTATGTTTCCTTTAACATCTCTTTGTAGCAAGCACCCTCTTTCATCCAAACATCTAATTGATGAATATATCAGGGATGTGTGCTTTCCCCCTCAGAATATGTGCCTGAGCTCCCCAGCTGCCTGGGTTAAGTCTTTTACCTCTTGCTTTCATCTCACTCTGGATGCAAGTGTTAGGAACTCTATTCAGAACAAATGCCAGTGTTTTTCTGTTTTTAAAGACTCACACTGGTCATTCCTTAACTGTTTTTCAGCAAAATCAAGAATTCATCCAGATTCATGTTTCACAACAGCTTCTCTGGAAGCCAGCACTTCCAGTGTGAGAATGCTTCCCTGGCAGCTCCATAGTGCTCAAGCGCAAAGTCATCAAAACCATTTTTTCTGCCTGATGTGGGAGAGTGCCCGGCTTCCTAATGACAGAGTGAGAGCCCTCAGTATGGCTTTGCACTACAGATGTATTTTGAGGTTTTGGGTTATAGCTATCTGTGTTCATTCTTCCCATAGCACCTTCACTTTCTATTGCACTGCAGAAAATTCCACAGGACTAACCTAGGATGATCTGTTTCCTAATAATCAGAAGTGAAACTTTGGCCATGTCTCCTCCCTCCTTTTCACAACCAGCCTCTGTGTGATTAATTTTCTCCAGATTTTCTTTTGCTCAGCTCTTTGAGCGCTACAGGATGTACATTTCATTCTATCTGGCTGACGTTGTCTGGTCCTGTAGGATGTACTCATTGCCTGAAAACTGTCTGCAGTTGTGCTCTTGGTATTACACCTTTCAAGGAGGGTTTTGTACTTTTTTCCAAATCTTTCTTGCACTCAAGTGACTTTTTTGTGATTTACTAGGACCTGTGAATTTTACACTCTACAGTTTCCATGTTCTTCTCAAGCTTATTTCAGCACGTGATTATTGCAGGAGGAAGAGGAAAATGGTACCACTGCCAAGATCAGAGGCTTGTGAAGTTCCCATCTTGGACTGCGTACCCACAACTCTCTGCTCTAAAGCAAAGGGTCACCTTTGCTGTAGGCAGACCTAATGGCAGAGTAGCTTGATTACAGGCAACAACGGTACACTTAGTCCATGTGATGGTCAGAATACATGCCAGTTCTCAGTCAGGAACATCAACACCAGCCCTTTGCAGTTAAATATCTGGACTGCATGTAGCCATGACTAAATGAACATACAAGCCCCCTAGCTGGGACAACATCCACTCAGGAGAGACATTTCCTGAGGCTACACCTGGTGATTTTTCAGTCAGTGTGAAGCTCAGCGTTGGATGGGATTAGGGAGATCATAAACACATCTTCGTCTCCTTCTTCAACATCTTGGACGTGACTGAAATGGTGGGCAGCCTTTGTGATGCACAACAAAGACCCTTTTCAGAAGTTGTGCCAGAGCCTCCTCGAGGGACATGAATGTTTAGTCTGAACAGAGTTCCCAGTGCTCCGGCTCAGGTCCTGCGTTCGCCACGAACAAGTATGCTTTGAAACTTCAGAAATGTATATTTTTGATTTAAAATTCACCACCAGCAAGAAAAATAAAGCCAGCTTACTTACTGGGGCATACATAATGTCTTAAGTAACAACAAAATATTTTTTGTTTGAAAAAAGAAGGTGATGAAAATTATTTGTGCCTATTTTCTGTTCTAAGCAAAATAAATATGAGAAACAACACATGGAATGCACTCCGGAAAATATACATCATCATTTCATAATTACGACACTGCAAAAAACATAGAAAAAAGCTCAATTTTGTGCCTTACAAATTATCTATATACCATGCAGTGTCGAGGAAAAAAAAAATAAAAATGCACCAAATATTTAAAAAATTAAATTAACTTATCGGGAGGAGTGAAAAGTGATTATGAACCCAAGTGTCTGGGGGAGAGGGTTTTTATTTTCTGCTGGTGTGTGACCGAGTCTGTGATATGTGGTAATAGCAATCTGCAGGATTGCATCTCCCACTGGGTCCAGGTGGCCCCTGCGGTCCGGGTGAGCCTGGTGCTCCTGGTGGGCCTGGCAGGCCGGCAGCTGGTAAAACAAAGTTAGAATTAGTAGAATCCTCAGCAAAGCACGTATAGTGTCCTGCATTTTATCACTGACAGTCAGCTGCACACCAGCTCATCCACAAGAAGGCAGGTGGGTCTGACCTCATGCTATGACTCAGCTTGGGAGGAAAGGCAGGGGTGTAAAACCAATGTGAAAAATGGAGAAAGGTTCATTAGTTCATAAATAACAATAACAGAAATAAATCTGGAGACTTGTACCTGCAGGGCCAGGTGGTCCGGGGTTACCGGGCAGTCCAATTCCAGGCTCGCCTCTTTCCCCTTTCTGTCCTCTATAACCTACACAGAATACAGATATGAAAATAAGAGCACCCTCTTATTATAAACAGTGTTCTTCTATATATCTTTGTAACAGGAAATTACCAACACAAATGCAATTGGAAAAGCACATGCTCACTTCTTTTTCAGAGAGTGGTATTTTTTCCTAAGACAGCTTTCAAGTTAAGTTCCTTCTGGAAAATATGAGGATTTCTAGTAGTAACTGTTGCATCCTCTGCCAAAGGACTCTTGCTTTGTTCACTAGTTGGACTTTTCTCCAAGATTTTAAGTTACCTTTCTGAAGCTCCTCTAATAAAGACCCAAATGCATATTCTGCTCTGGTGTTCCCTGTTCAATCAAGTGACGTAAGGCAGCAAACCAAAGGACATCTGCAGTCTGACCAGTCCTTCTCTCGTAGCCCACAAACTGAGCAAGACTTCACCCTCTCTGTTCTACACAAATCCTTACATTTGCACTTTTTAGACCATAAACTGGCAGTTTTATGCTTAGACATTCCCCTGTATGTGAGACAAGACCCACTCCCCTGTCAGCGTTACCTAGTAGCCCTCATGTGGAATGAGGCATCTTTAGAGCTTGTGCAGATTTCTGGTTCAAGGCCTACTTGATTAGTGTGATTACTAATTATACTTTGAATAATGTAGTTCATTTTCTTCACAGGTCATTGCTTTGTATTTATCTAAATAGCCTCCACCTTTTCAGGTGCTGCAACTCATGACCAATGCCTGTTTATTTTTCCTTGAACTGTTTTTAAAGTGTCTTATTAGTTGGAAACACTCTGGCTGCTTCAGAGCAGAGGACTCGTGGCTATTGGTAAAGCATTTTCCTTAATATTTGAAGTTAAGAATCCATCTACTAATGTACCTTTTCTGCTCAGATCATGTAAATTATGCAGGAGAGGGGATGAAGGCATTTTTAAAGGAACAAGTGTGACACCTGCCACAACCCATTACTTTACAAGAGATTATAAGGAAACCATCTTCCTTCCAAGGAAACCTTCTTCCTTCCCCAGCACCTCAGACGTGTAAGGTGACAAATACTGAAGATTAATTTGCCAATTTCTGGTCACATTTGGAATGAAATTTGTCCTGCATAAGGGACCAGTATATTTCTAGCATTGTCTAAGCCATACAATAAAATTCCTCTTGTGAAAAAGTGTAACTCGGTTTGAATTCAAAGAGAAGAGTCACAGCTGACCAGCCAACATGGTGGTGTCAATCCACCTGATGTCTCATGAAGCTTAACAGGCACTGGAAGGTGAATGGCAAAGGTTGTCTTGTCAGTGTGCTGTGGTCTATGGCAACAGTGGTACCTTACAGGATATTCCAGAAAGAGACTACTGTGGGTACTGTGGGTACCAATTCAGGGTTGTTGCAACAGACACAATGCAGTAGGAATGGTATTCAATTCAGAGCATTCAAGCTTTCTGTTACACAAAAGCTCATTATACACTTCAGTAGAGTCTATTATCTATTGCTACCATTCTAGGTTTCAAAACAGAGCATCAATCTTCCCTCAGCACTGCAATAAGGAAATTACAGGGAGGCAAAAACATTAGAAAATGCATGCAGGGTGACATACATAACATAACTAAAGGAAATCAACAGTTTAAAAGCTCACAGTAAAACAAACAACATTAATCATGCATTCTGGTCACTGAGTTGTGTTAAGCAGAATTGTACAAGGCATATATGCACTCAAGCTATAATGACTGAGAAAAAGGAATATGCAGGTGCTTGTACTTAATTTTGAATACTGGTTTTGCTTTTTAATGACCACAGTAGTATTTATAACTACATCAAGTTGTTTTGCTCTGAATCATCTTGTGCAATGCTGTTTTGGCTACTGTTTGAAAAGCTTAATCATAGAACCATAGGATTCACACAACCATTAAGTGTCCTATTTATTATATATTTCTCTATGTTTTTTAATTTACAGTCAATAGTTACAGTTCATTTCCCACTACACACAGAGTTAAACTGTAATTTTACAAAGCAGTGCTGCCACTAATAAGTTGCTTTTCTGTTTCTTTAGTTATGGAGAAGAGAGAGAAATCACAGATAACATATACCACATTTACAATTTCCATGATAACTGTTACTATAGGTCTCTGACACACCATAATTGAAAGGCACTAAGATAGACTGAATGATTCTGTAAACATCACTGGAATTCAAGACAATAAGGAAAAAACCACAAAATCACTATTGGACAAAGATCAGCCTGCCAATACAAATACATGATCCAGGGTAGTGTAAACCATTACTGGCTGTATCCAAATACATATGCAAAGGTGTAATTTGTACACAGTGGCAGGAAAGTTCTGCTGACACTGAAGTTTGATACAAAAATTTCCAGATATCTTTTCTGACAGCAAGGATTTATTTAATAGGATGCCAGCATATTAGTAAACAGACCTATATGTAAACAATCTGAACAATGTAATGTGTAATTTTGGCAGAAAAATCTTTGATTTTAATGAGGTATATTTTGCTCATAAGCAGGGTCATGATTGCACTTTTATCACCTTCTTTCTGAGCTTAAAGTGACAAATTCATACACAGTCAAAGGAAAGTATTACCATACACATAAATCAGATTTTGATTTATTGTTTTTGGTGTAAAGGCACATATAAGATGCTATCTACTTTTACTGGTGGAATTACAATTCCAGTAAGAGGCACCTGCTTAATCCAAAAGGCAATTGTTTTAGCAAAGCCTTTCACTCAGGTTCCAGAAGTTTTGTTGTGATTTCTGCAACTCAAAAGTTTTGGTATTATAAACACGTACCCAACCATGGGTAGTATGCTAACCACTTGGTAGCAATATGTACCAGGTAGGTGTTCAAATGGATAAGGTTCTGCTCACAGGTGAGTAGTGACAGCTGACATACAGCTCTCCACTTGATGCTTCCCACAGACATCGTAGTCAGAAGTGTCACTACCACAACACCCTCAGCTCCACACAGAAATGACCCAAGTTCATGTCTAGGAACTTGGAGGTAAAAGGTATTTAAACTGCTCCAGAAGGTATTCCACCTCTATCACAGAGACCCTCTTCCATCAGTATGGACAACACAGCATTTGAAAGTAGCATGTTAAGTACTTATCTAGAGAAATTTGACATTCTTTAATACAAATACGAGGCAAACAGATTATCACATCAGGGAACAACGAGACCAAAGTACCCACTGTGTTTTACCACATAAATACTCTGTGTTCTTAAAAAGAAAAGACTGCAAAGCAACAGAGAGGGTGCTCTAAGAGCATCCTCTCATCCAGCCTCCAGTATATATTCCGAATTCCTTCTGTGTGTTACAGCCCTCCCAGTGGAGAGGTTGGAGCTGAGGTTCAAATCAAACTAAAACAGGTTTACTTCAACTTCCACAGCAGAGAACATTTTACAAGATGGTAACTGTTGAAACCAGTACAGCTATTTCAGAATAGTGACTTTGTCTGAACAACATCCACTACAATGGGTTCCTGATGCCAGCCAAGGTTTCTACATGCTTCCACTCTACAAATTATAAATTATAAGAGACATAAATTCTACAATAGAGATTGCCAATGAAGATAAGGAGCTTTCACTATTTATTGCATGGTATTTTTATTTTCTGAACTGTGATGCTTGATTCCTTGAGGCTACCATGAGTTATGAGGACCTATAACAAACTAATTTCCTTAATTTGATAGAAAGAGTGAACTTTAACTGAGACGAAATCTTTTCTCTAGTGAGAAAAAAATCAATAGTCATAGTAACATAAAGGATATCTGGCTTGCAGAATTATCCCAAGGTGCATTTCATCTAATGGACCAAAAGTCACTTACTATTACAGTTTTAAAAATCCAATTAAGTCACTGAAGTCAATTGAGCTAGATCCTCTAACACATGACAAGCTGACTATTTGCAAATGCATGACATTGCTATAGCTTGTCTGTAAAGTCTTGAAATAAACTTTCTAATTCTCTATGAGATATTAAAATATTTTAAAACTCATACAGAATCAAGTTCCTCTGTTCCCCCCTTAAGCAAATGCTGTACATTTCACCAGTAATGCTGCCTCAGGGTATCAGCTTGCTGATGCATATGCCATAGGTTATTTTTTCAAATGAAGAAATATATATAAGTATAAAAATCTTCCAATCATTATGTGAATACCATTTATGTGTTTCATAATTGAAGTTGCAATTCTTCATTATATTTTGCTTGCATGCTGTATTTTTACTGAGACCATCCTATAAATTATTTGTACCTGAACCATTGGAAAGTATCTGAGGAATACTATGAACAACCTTGCTGAAGGCCAGGAGGTAAGAATTCTGGACTTCTTTAGAAGGGGATGACTCTATGCACAGGAGTCTAGCTATTCTTTAAATACAATTTTTGAAAACCATGCCTACATTTCTAAAAGTTAGTACCTATGTTTTCTCCTTCTGGGACTAACCCCCACTATATTGATTTGCTTTGCAGAAGGAGGTTCTGCTGGAATCCAGCCAAGTCATTCCTGACAATTTCCCTGGGAAACTGGCACGACACTCAGGGTGTATAGAGGGGCCCCTATGAATCCATAAGTAAATTTAAACACCTTGGACACACAGTGTCTGATACACCTGCCTTTCCTGCTGGCTGGCTCTAGTAGGCTCTCTGCTCAGCACGCAGCATCACAAACAGGACAGGTCCTGTTAATTGCTCACTGGAAGCATCTACTTCTTCCCACTGTCTGCTGGGACAAGTGACTCACTCTGTCAGCCCAGACACATATTACTGCAGACAACAAATCTCTGGAGTTGGCAATCTGGCCTACACCCAAGAGAGAAATATAATAAGGAGTATCTGTCAGTCAATACCAAATGTATATTAGGACTTGTGCACACAACATGCTACCTTGATGGTCTCAGCCACATATGCACATAATGTGCTTCTCCAAGAAGTCTTGCTTGCTATGTATTTTGTGGCTGAAAACAAGCTGGAATATAGAAGGATAATTTTCAATCTGCTCAGAGATTTGAATTTCCTTTTACTCTTGGTACAAAGCAATACCATGCACAGGCACAACTGAATAAGGCATGAAGGGTATTTGCAAGTGTGCTTCTCCTACAGGACTATTTCTTACTCAGAGTGTAAAAAAGGTAAGGTAAACATTTTGTTTTCTTTCCTTGGAAGTGTATTTTCATATATCTTGAAGTATCAGAGAATTAAATGCTTCTCACTTAGCTTACCTTTTACAAACCAAAAAATAGTATTAAGCATAATGGTAAAACAACTGGAAATCCTGTGTATACAGGGCACTACTTTTACTGAAGCATAAGGTATGAAAAAGCTGCTTTTTTTTTCTTCTTTTTTTACTCCCTGCCCCCCCCCAAAAAAAAAAAACACAGCGGTCATCTTTTACTCTTTATGCTGACTAGCTGGAAAGGAAATCTAGTACAACGTTTCACTTCCCAGAAGCATCTGAGACTATTCACCACATACATCATCATTGAACAATCTGGCACTGACAGTGAAATGGATTATTTATGGCAATCTGAATATTTGGGTAACGATGAAGTCAGTGTTGTAAGATTCTAAGCCTTTTATTGGTTTCCTTGATCCTTTATTCTTGTTCTTCTCATTCTGATCTCATGACATTTTTCAAGCTTCTGTCAGGGGGTTGTGCTTATCAATGTTAGTAAGTCTTTGTTCTTCTGATAGCTTTAGGATCCACACATCTTCAGTTTTGCACTCATTTTCTTCATTCCAGTCTGACTTGGTCTGACTTCAGAGCAGACCAAACTAACAAAAGATAATAAAGAACTACCTACAGATAAACTGCAAATTACATATTACACACGCAAAAATACTATTCATCGATAAATTCTTTTTTTCCTTTTAGCCTGTTGTCCACTACCTTTTAATCTCTGAGAGGCTGACTCTACAACAGAGCACAACCACAATGAAAATGGATCCCTCAGAGCCAATTTTGCAGTAAAAGACAGTTCAGTGAAATGGAAGTCCTGTACTATCCCAATGCATTGCAATGCACAAATTACCCTTTGGGGGATAGCAAAAAGCTGATAACTCTGAATTTTTTTGTGAAAATAGATTTATTCATGGTAAGAAGAACTCATGTGGTAATACTTCAGTTTTACTTCTAAAAGAGTATTTGCTTCTAACTAAAAGAGTTTTTCCTCCCCTGTGTTGTCTCAGGATCAAAGCTGAGAGCACTCAGACTGGATGATCAAATTTTCTTTCATAAATAAGATTGTCTGTCAATATGGAGCAAGATCTAAACAGTTAGAGTGCTGGCACAGTTTTTCTTCCTTATTAACATATTTTGGAGGAAAAAAATAAGTGCTAGAGTAGTTCCGTCAGCTTTAGATATCTGTCAATAATTAACTTTATCACTTATTAGAATAAAATGCACTGATTAGGAGTTTTTAATCAGTAAAATCCACACATTTACTATGGGTTAATATTTAGATCTAGTCTGGAAAAATGTAAGTACATAAGTTTAAAAGTTAATCATTAGGAAGCTAGATAGGTAGTCCTGGTTTACTTAATCATTAGCAAGTGTACATGGATTTTTAGATAGAATTTATGGGAACATTTTTTGGAATTCCTACCTTGAATTCCACGTTCTCCTGGTGGCCCTGGCAAACCATCATTTCCTGGTGGCCCTGGTGACCCATCTTTTCCTGGGGGCCCTGGTTTACCATGAGCTTGGGAGGCAAGCATCGCAGCAGGCAGCTTCAGCTGGGATACAAATTGAGCCATCCTTTCTTCATTAATAAAAGACACAAGGAAAAGTGAGTAAGAAATCTGCTAGCAAATGACAGGTAAATCCCAAAGTACCAGCTAAATTTTCTGGAAGTAAGGTGTTCAGTCCTTCTTAATGTCAAGGTATTGAATACTCCAATACCACTGAGACCTTCAGTTCCAACTCAGACTCATGTCTGAGTCTTTACCCTTTGAAATAATCAGAATGAATTTGTATTAAAGTTTCTATTACTAATCTCTATTACTAATGTTTCAACATTTCAAATGACTTCTGACTCCTGTTCATGGAAGTACTTAAAATACATAAACACAGAATAATTATTACTTAGTACACCTACGAAGGGCTACCTCATATGTTCATAACTCATATTAAGTTGCAAAGCAGAGGTTAAATACCAAGAAAGGTTCTTGGAATGTACTGAAACCCTGAAAACAGTTGCGAAAAAACCTGAAAGTTCTCAGCAAAGATTATTAATTGCAGATATTTCAGGATGAACTGTTCACGCTGGTGGAATAAAGTGCACTTGGTAACATTTTAGTGTTCATTAGAGACAGAAAAAATAGGTATTAATCTTGACTCTGTCTCTTTTAAAAAACAGATTAAAACCCTCAACATTATATAACATAGTATGTATTTTCTGTGGTGGAGTTTTAAGATTCAAGAAAAAAATCAGAATAGAGTGGACATCAAACAAAAAAGAAGCAAGGTGACAGAAAGCAGGCAAAGTGAAACAATGTCAAAAAATGGAAGATCTGTGGGAACACTGCTGAGGTGTAGAAAATGCAATGGCTACAAAGACAAAACTCCATTATTCCCTGTAGGCAGGGCACCTTCTTTCTGTGAATAGACTAAATACTATTTAAATAGGAGAAGGAGGTGACTTCAGTCAACAAACTATTCTTGAAATACATAGCAAGTTGAACTCCTGAGGGATAGCAATCTGGGGAAGGGTGAAAATACACAAAATGATAGCCTTGTTATAAAGTGAAAAACTGCCTGAACAGGTTAAAAAGCCCCAAGCTTCATATTATTTCTTTTATCCCTAAAAGATAAAATGGGTTTTATCCACAAATATTAATGACAAAATAGAGAAGTTGAAGACATAAGAAATGCGTTTTGCAATGGAAGAGAAGCTACTGTTAAGGGGTGTTCAAGCAGAATCTTGTTTCAGACACCTACCTGAGTCACAGCTTTGCAACCATGACTAAGGAAATGCTGGGGAAGAAAAATATTTCCTTTTCAGAGTATGGACTCAGACATCTAAGAAATCTTACATAATACAAAGGCCGCGGCTGAATCTGGTATTAGCCTGAAACTGGGCCAGAAGATGTTGATCTTGCAAGGGAGCTGTGGAACTCAGCAGGGATATTTGCTGAGCAAACTGCCCAGCAGTTTAGACCAGGATGACTGAAAGCTATCAAGCCTTCCTCTCATTTAAATAGTCACTCACTAAGAGGGCAAAAAAATTAGATATTTCTATTGTCTCTGCTTTAGTAACTCTTCAGTGTCTTAATGATATGTTGTAGATACATATGTATCTGCAATAAAATATGATACATATATTAACTACAGTGATACATACCTATGCTTGGTATTATGATTTGGAGCAGACTACCTTTTAATGCTAATCTTTTACATAAGGAAATACTCTGGTTAACAGATACTATAGCTTCTAATTGTTTAAACAGAATTATGTAGACTCGTTCAACATAGCTACAGCAACAAGGCAGCTGCTTAAGTTAGATGACATCTAAAGAAATTTCAAGCAGAATTTAAGATTTATATTTAGTTGTATAATACTTCATTTTCTCACCTTCAAAAACCTTAAGAACCTCTTGTTTGATATATTTTTTTATTTCTTCAAGTGAAACTGCATCAGCCTGATGAGGAAAAAGAAAGGTGATATGTATCAGAAAGAACATACAGAGTGAACTTTATGATGCTACAAAAATAAAAAATGCTGAAATTAGCATTAAAAATATAAACTTTTCATCAACAAATAAGTATTTTAATATATTTGTGTTATTTACTTAACTGCAAAGGCCACTTTACTGCAAATACATTATAATATTATAAAGATACTAATGCCATGAAGTGGAAGAGGCACACCCAGTTGTCAAGATGACCAGCATGTTACGTGTATGGAAATTAACCTGCACAGCACCAATAACATCACTGGAAAAGTTTTTTAGCTTTACTTTACCTAATTGAGGTTAAAAAGTATCCATAACATGGATGTGTGCCTATGTGCACATGGAGACAAACCAAGATATCTGCAATCGACAAGCAGCATTTCACTGTCTTTTTAAATGCTGATTTCCCTTCAACTGAGAATAAATTTTGTCTGCCTCCTTTTTTTTCCCATTTGCAAAGACTTACACTCTAGCTCTTAAGCTTACAGAAAATGTGAAAATTAACTGTATTGAGTAGCCATATTGATATGAAGGAACTAAACAAGTTAATAATTAAAGTTCACTCATAGCAGACATTTTAAAATAATTATTAAAAATAACTGCCAGATCATCTGGATATATTTTTCCACCCCTTACCTGAAGACTGAAATTATCTGAGAGAAAGCCTCAGTTTTTCTAAGACTGTGGTATTGCTCAGTTAAATTTGCACTGCTCAGCACATGCTACCTTCACGTTGCATGAACTCCCAAGCAACCAAAGTAAACTTCTATTTACTTACTGGAAACCCTGGGGGTCCTGGTGAACCTGGGGGACCTTGATGACCTGGTGATCCTGGATAGCCTCTGTCTCCTGGTGGGCCAACAGGACCCACATCTCCCTTTTCTCCTGTAGGGCCAGGTTTCCCTCGTTCACCCTGTGGACCTCTGTCCCCTGGAATACCCTGATCTCCCTATGTAAAACAAAAGTGGAAAGAAAATAATTGCATCTAGTGGAACAAACCTGGAAAAGTCAGCCAAGAATTCTGAAGAGAAAATTCTCGCCTGTTCAGAAATAGACTGAGTCATGAGGGGAAGCTGATTTTATAGGCTAAACCTTGTCTCTGAAAATGTTTTCTTACGTTTTTGATGTTGAAGTCAATGACAGAAAGAACAGCTTGACTCTGTAACCCACTTTTCAGGGACAGGACTTGGGTACAGACAGTTTTAGCCCTTACAAGGATCTAGAAATGTCAGTTATGGCATAGTAAAATTTAGGTGCTCAAATTCACACAGGCACAGGGCACCAGGATTTTCCCTGTAACTTTCCATAGAAGCCTAATATTTTATGCCTTCATTTACACAAAACTTTAGTTAATCAAAGAGACAACTAGCACACAAGTTACTTTTAGTACCTAAAGGGGGCCTACAAGGAAGCTGGAGAGGGACTTTTTACAAGGGCATGTAGTGATAGGACAAGTGTTCTGGCTTTAAATTGAAAGAAAGAATGTTTAGATGCGATATTAGGAAGAAATGTTTTACTGTGAGGGTGGTGAGGTATTGTAACAGGTTGTAAGAGAAGTTGTGGGTACTTCACTCCTGTCAGTGTTCAAGGCCAGGCTGGATGGGGCTTGGGACAACCTGATCTTGTGAAAGGTGCCCCTGCCCATGGCAGGGGGGTTGGAACTAGATATTATTTAAGGTTCCTTACAACCCAGGCCATTCTGTGATTCTATGATATACATTTCTGAGGTTTATAACCCTGCAGAGAAGGTATAGATAGCTTTTCTAGTAGAGATAAAGAAAAAGGCAGGTTTCTCTTGGACCACGGTGCTATGGCAGTTTGAAGCTGATCCTCTTCTTCTAAACAATTCACATTTTACAGGCTGCCAATGTGTAGGAAGTAAATCAAATACTACAGCAACTTTTCAAACAAGCGTTTCTAACTGCCTCCAGTGTTTTCTTTGTGTTTTGAAGAAGGTCCTTGTAAAAATACAGAAAACTAGGTCATATCTTCCTCCAGATTCCTCTTTAAACGCTCCACTGTGAATTGTACAAAACTCATGACATTTGTGTTTTATGATCTCTGCATAAGGTGCTGATTTATTCAGTCCTCCTCCCTTCTAGTGTTCTCCCAATTCTTACATTTTATCTTGTACTAAGTTCTATGCAGAAGGAACTACTGTTTTTCCTGGATTTCTACATGCTCTTGTCCAGCAGGCTCACAGTCTGTGATCAAGGTATGCAGACAATAGCAATAAATGAGCCAGCCACTAGTACTTTTATCTGTTGAAATGACTTGAAAACTGCATTTCTGATTGGTATAAATCACATATTTTCAACTACTTTGTCACTCAGTTTATAAAGTAATAAGAACAGCAGTGTTTAGTCACTCCAAGGGTATATAAGATTATTTCAGCCCAGGTGGCTTATCCCTTCTTAAAATGGATTCCATGAGGACATACTTTTATTAGACATGAAAACCTCAAGAATTTTATTCTGTCATTTGAATTTTGTTGCTTCTCTTTTCCGTAACAGTAACAGCTGATCTCAAACTGAAGGAGTATGGTGCACAGCAGTAATAATAGTGGCTGCAAGAAAACCTTGACTTTATTTTCTGTATTCACTTCAATCTCTCACAGATGCAGGCCTGTGTCCTTAAAGGCAAAAAACAGAACACTGAAAACTGTAATAATGGTTAAAACCTCATGTCTCTTCAGTGTCATAAAGCAGCACTTCCTTTTCCACATTACACAGGGAGATGCTTTTCTGATTCATCAGGCAAATGTGCTATCCATTGGATTAGGACATCAGGGCTTTAGCAACATTATAATAAGAGCATCTCATATATATATATACACACACACATAAAATAACTCATCTCTCAACTCCTGTAATCATTCCTGTCCACCACAATCTTGTTACCATAAACAGAACTGTCTAAAGAGTTTGGGAAGCAGTAAGGCATAGCATTGGCATTTCTGCTGCCTAAGTGTGACAAGCTTGTTTTATATAAAACATGATTTGTGTTTATGACATCCCAAGGATGACAATAGGGCAAGTTCACAGCTTTTGCAAAGTCTGACAACACCACAAGATCAGCTGCATTTCGATTTTTCAACTGATTCATCAATTTACACTTTTCAGGCCAACTGTGTTAGAAAGTCTATAAAATGTGTTTTTCCTCCAAATGCAGAAGACAATTCAACTCTAATTCCTTAAAGTTGTATCTAGGACTAAACATATTTGGTGTCAAGAGACTGCTTGATGTTTACAAAGAATTAAGTTCTTGGTTTTGCCTATAAAATATGTGATGATGAGGTGCTTAAATGCTCAGTAAAAAGAGAAAAAGTTATCATAATAGGGGACTTACACGTTCTCCTTTGGGTCCTCTGTCTCCCGGTCTCCCCACAGCACCCTGAAAAATGGTTTTCAAAAAAAGATAAACCTATCAATTAAAGGCTTTGTTGTATATTCATTTGTTAGCAGAACTGAAAGCAACTGCCTAGGATTAACAGCTATGGTATCTGTAAAGAATAAAATACACAAAAACTTGTTTTCCTACCGGAGGACCTGGCAATCCATCTTTTCCATTGATTCCCTAGAAAAAAAAAGACAAAACACAACAATTTTAAAATAAATAGTCTTAAGTATTTTAAAAATATAAGAGCTAAAGCTCAATATTTGGTGCCATATCAATAAATATTCTAAAGTTTGCAGAGGCAGAAGTGTGTGTGGTTATAATATAGAAATACAAACCCCATCAAGATGTGCATCAAATTTTATGAGCAACTTTAAATGATGAGTTATATGAAAATTTTGCAAATGTGGAATATGGACCTGTACATGCACTTTTTCAGTACCAGGTAGTCATTATATAACCATAGAAGAGATTTCTCTTATTCTAGATATTAGCCCTGATGCCCTATTACCCCTCTGCTGCTGCTGAGATTATGCCTTAATATTAAGTGGCTAGATCCACTCCCTGGTTCTTAGGACTTCTAGCACAGCACAGTTTTGGTCTCCTGGGCTAAACCTATTTCCTTTCCAAAAGAGGGTGCTCTCATTCATGCCTCTTGCTGGAAACTGTTCCAGGCCTATGTTATCCTCCAAACTGGAATGTGGCATTATCATAGAATCATAGAATCAACCAGGTTGGAAAAGACCTTGATCCAACACTGTCGTGGTTACTAGACTATGCACTAAAAACATGCATCTTAAACTAGACATGCATCTTAAAAACCCCCCAGCGATGGTGAATCCACCACCTCCCTGGGCAGCCCATTCCAATGTCTGATTACTCTCTTCATACAAATTTCTTCCTAATATCCAACCTAAACCTTGCCTGGCAGAGCTTAAGATCATGCCTTCTTGTCCTACTGCTGGTTGCCTGGGAGAAGAGACCGACACCCACCTGGCTACAACCTCATTTCAGGGCATTATAGAGAGCAATAAGGTCTCTCCTGAGCCTCCTCTTCTCCAGACTAAAAAACTCCAGCTCCCTCAGTCTCTCCTCATAGGACTTGTGCTCGAGTCCCTTCACCAGCCTCATTGCTCTTCTCTGGACCTGTTCCAGCACCTCCATATCCTTCCTGAACTGAGGGGCCCAGAACTGGACACAGTACTCCAGGTGTGGCTTCACCAGTGCTGAGTACAGGGGGTACAGGTGAAGAATCACTTCCCTGGATCTGTTGGTCACACTGTTCCTGATCCAGGCCAGGATGCCACTGGCCTTCTTGGCCACCTGGGCACACTGCTGGCTCATGTTCAGCTTCCTGTCAATCCAAACTCCCAGCTCCCTTTCTGCCTGGCTGCTCTCCAGACACTCTGTGCCCAGCCTGTAGTGCTGCAGGGGGTTGTTGTGGCCAAAGTGCAGGGCCCGGCATTTGGCCTTGTTGAACCTCATCCTGTTGGAATCAGACCATCTCTCCAGCTTGTCCAGGTCCCTCTGAAGAGCCCTCCTGCCTTTCAGCAGATCAACATGCCCCTCCCCCCCCCCAACTCGGTGTCATCTGCAAATTTGCTAATGGTACACTCAATCCCCTCATCCAGATCATCAATAAAGATATTAAATAGAACTGGGTCCATCTAAGGGTCCTAGTTGGTATGGGCCAAAATAATGTCAGAGAGTATATTAACAATTGCACAATGCCAGATAATTTCAAGATAAATGCTCTGGCACTGCTTAATTTAGTAGGATGTATATGTATTTGCACATGCAGCAAACTCACTGCTGTTTCACTGAGAAAAAAGGACTTCCATGAGGACATCAGGAATATTTCTTTCCCTCTTAAACTGCAAAGTGGAGTTTTATACAGATTAGGCACCTTGGGCTAATTTGCTGCTGAAGCTATAGAAATTGTCTCTTCTTTCAAGGCAGAAGTGTGTGTGGTTGTGCTGACAAGCTGCAATGGTCTGCTTCTCATGCTCATCCCCAAAACACCAAGCTTCTGGGGAGATAATGAGTTATGTGCTATTCTAGCTAAACCCTTATAGAATATAAAATAGGTTGTTTTAAACCATCTTGGACAGTGTGGACCACACTGCTGTCACACTTTCATTAAATAAACAGGTCAGATTAGACACATCTTAAGTGAATAGCAAATGCCTCAGTTGCAGTGTTGCATCACCTGTATAAAGAAGAGCCAAAAGTTTATTCAGAGTCATGAAGCACATGCTTCTCTATCTAAACTGAAACTGAGAATGTATTCTGTCACCCCATCCTTTATAGACTGTGTTAAATTTCTGGGTTCATACTCCCCCCGTGGAAAAACTACTAGAGGAACCTCTATGTCCACAAAATCCAAATGACCTTCATAAGACCTTTAAAGGCAACATCTCAGTAAAATTAACTATTAAAACACCACAATACCAGGAATTCTTTTCTGGATGGTTAATACTGAGCCCTACAGCTCAATGTGTTCTTCAGATATTACCTAGCCTAACACAAAGCAAGATGTAATGTCATTTCTTCTGTAACTTCTGATAAACTAAAACATCCTTTTGTACATATTCAGTATAAAATTCCTTACTGGTTTTCCTTGTGGCCCTTCTGGACCAGGGAAGCCTATATCTCCTATAGGTCCTCTTTCACCCTAAGAAAGAAGAAAATGCATATAAATCTGTCAGTAAAATCTTGCATTAGGTGTTTGAAATATTTGTGTATTATCATAAGAGTCCAGAACTAAAATCTGTACTTACAGGTTCCCCTGGCATCCCTGAAGACCCAGGAGATCCTGGCTTTCCCTGCAAACAGAATATTACAGATTCAAGTTACTAGGAAGCAAAATAGAATTTTTCTCCAGGTAAAAAATAAGAGAAAATATATATGTGAATGAAATATTCATGTTCTTGTTCATTATTAAATGAAAAATCTTGCTCTTTTGTACAACGTTACTCAATCCCTGGGTTTTCTTTACACTTTCTGAATACTGAGATAATGTTTTCATGAGGTTTTCTTTTACAACACCACGATTTCCACAAGGAGAAGTCATAGGCAGATCAAAGTTTATCACGGTATATGTAAAATCAAGATTAAGGTCCTTCCTAGTCCTAACTTTTTTGTGTGTGTGTGACTTTATTACTGACTTAATGTCTTTTGCAAAATTTCTTCATTCTGTTTTTTGGCCTCTTTTATTGTTGTTTTATGTTCAGCCTGTCAGAACTCACAATCCTCTCTCATCTCATCATTTAGATGCTAATTTTAAATGTCTCTTTTTTTGTCTCTTTATATATATATATATATATATATATATATATATATATATATATATATATAGGTTTTCTTTTAACAACTTCAATCTACATTTCCCAGAAATAGCATCAGACCAGATCCTCAGTTGACTTGTACAAGTGAGGAATCAAACACATCAACATCAGTGACAACTTTGGGAACAACAGGACTGAGGATAAGTGCTGAGGAAATAGGCATTGATGGCAATGCTTGCAGAATCTCAGCCCAAGCTTCCCTCATAATCCCAGCAATCTCAGCAAAGTGCCAAAGTGTAAATAAGAGGTTTATATTCTCAGATGGGAAAAAGAGTCCACTATTCAATCTAGGGAAAAATGACAGGGAAGGAACACAAATTATTTTCCAGTAGGATACGTAGATATGTTTCACACTCTTCCTAGGCTACTGAAAAGGTTGTTTTTCATATGTCTATTAATTTGTTAATTAAAACTTCTTAGCATAAAATATAAAAGGAAACAATTAATTTCAGGAGGAAATAATTTATTTCGGTGGATTTTATTAGAATTAAATATAATCAACAGAATGCAACTCCATCAGTGATGAAGGGACCTCATTAAATATTTCATATCCAACTTGAATAGACAACATCCAATGACTTGGAAATACACAGGGAATGAACAACTGTGATAATCCTAACCAGCTACTGCATTATTATTCACAGTGTGAAATATATTTCAGAGCAACAAACTTTGAAACTCTTACATCTGCTACAAAACTCAGAGAAATACTTCTCTTTTTCCTTTAAGTGTGCAATTTGCTTTAGGAGAACCTAATGAAATTAAGCTGTTTAAGATCATGTTCTCTCTTAGAACTCACAGTAAATAGACTAAATCAGTGGCTAATGGAAATGACAGTGCATAGACACAAAATTCTTTTTATTTCACGAAACACATATTTATAATTTAAACAGCTCCTAAATGGATTGGAAGCTGCCCAAATTTAATAATAAATCTATTTGCATATAAATAACTCCATATTGCCTCCTGAAATATGGATAAACTTTTTTATTAAACTGTGAATGCAATATAATGTATTCATTTCCTTTAGGAACACAAATGAATAATTATAATTTCAATTTATCATTAGTTACATTTACTTTCACCTACAACAAAGTTTCTGGATGACTTTCAGAAATCTCTCTGAATACCACATGTAAATAGCTGACAAAGCATTTCCCTAAAGCAAATGTTTGATTGACTTGATATGCAGATCCTTGTGGATTGCAATAACTAGTGTTCATAACTTTTCTTTGTGATAGAAAGATGCTCAGAAATTTGTGCATGCTCATGAACACAGAAAAAGTCTTTATCTATATTAAATAGAGGCAATGAGAAGAATCTCATATTCTTTCTTAGCTAAGCATATGCAGCTTCAAATTCCAGCTTTATCATGTATTCACACCACTCCCTCCTGTCATTTTAATAATAATATGAACCCTCAATGCTATTAAAAATCTAATTTCTTTAGGAAAAACACAATCTTCCTACCTGCCTATAAAGTATAAGCCAAGTACTCATGTCCCACAGTGGTAGAGATTACAGCTCAGCATCTTGCTTGACCTGCTTTTTCAGCTTCTAAAAACCTGAGTTTTCCTTAATGAACATACATACCGGTGTCCCTGCTACTCCCGGTGCGCCGGCTGGTCCACGGTCACCCTGAAGAAAAGATAAATCTATATTTAAATGGCAACAATCAAAACAGAAGTTTGTTTGTGTATTCCCATTAAAACCTGAGGAAGAATTATTCAGTGAACTGAAAATGGGGACAAGAGCCAGGCTCTGCTAAATGCTAATATTTGTCTCTGCCAGTGGCTCATTTTACAGACCTGAGCAAGTAACCAAAATCCTTTGTTTAGGTTCTCTTATATTATGTTTCTATGCTATCCCTTTGATTCTGCTTCAGGCCTCCCTTGAAAAGGGATGGAAAGTCCCTGATTTATCTGAAGTTGTCCAAATAATTACAATTTGTAGTCATGACAATGACCAAAATTCACACAGGGTAATTCACTTTCATGTCAACAATCCCATGTTTAAGATGTGTCTTTCAAAGAAGATTTTGCCTTCCTGCAACCCGCTCATTCATTTACTAAAAGTCAGCATCCTCAATTTGCTTGTGCCATGGCCCTTTCTGGGCAAAGGTCCTCATTTTAGCATACACCCATCTTCATCTATGCTTTAAGCTAAGACAGTGGGGTATTTTTTTGCTGGAGGTGATAGGTTATGTGCATAAATTCATCTTTCTTGAGAGGTCTATAAACCAAAGCAGACAGAGGTCAACAGTGGTAAAACTCTACACAGTGGTATTTGCTCTAACCCACTGCTGACGTGTGTTGGTCTGCAGCACTACGCTTTGCTACTGTAATACTGGTTAAAAATGTAAGAAAACATTAGGGTCCTAGCTTCTATATTCATGTCAGAAAAGTCCTGGTACTGTTAAAGCCATACTAACAGGCCAATATTTTTCTGAGATGAGTTTATATTACCTGAAGCAGATTTGCTAAAGCTCTGCCAGCACAGCTACACACATGTCTGCTGTGCAGAAGAGCCTCAGGGAGTGTTGGTATTTCTGGTTTCTGTTCTTGTAACTAATGCTGTTTTGTCTCATTCTCATAATTTTGCTCAGGTGCACAATGGCAATGCTGCTAATTAAAAGACAACTCTGTTACACGAAGTGTAGACAGATGACAAGTTAAGTGTCTGACCTCATGTCCAGAGGAAGCAACTTGCTTACAGGCCACAGTTCAACCTCTCCTGCTGTGGAGGCTGAGAGAAGTTCCTTAATGCATGTTTGTCCCTCAGTGAGGGACACAACATGCACCTCTGGAACAGTGAGCACTATCTGCATCAGGCAGGGCATGTTGTCTGGACCACTTCACACTGTCCCAGTGGTTATTCTAGACCCAGAACTTGCGGTGTTTCCCCTGTATGGTGGCCCTGATGACAAAACTGAAAATTCCTAACATTGCCCTTGCAACTTTTTCTTTTCTTTTTTTTTTTTCAGGGTTATTGTGGTGCTTTCAGCAATGTGGTTTGCAGCATGGCTGCACAAAACACTGTGTCAGCACAGCTGAGGGAAGGGACATTTTATCCAGAGGACATAAAGTTCTTAAACCAGTTCATGAAATTATCATGAAATTATAGCAAACATTTGTCTGTGGAAGATGAAATTCTGCTGCACAGAGGTGCATAATAGCTCTATATTAAAAACCAGTATGCATTATACTGTTGGGACTGGCAGGCTCCAAGATTCTGTTCATTTATTTGCACCAGAAATGTGGAATTTTGACCAAATTTAGTTAAGGAAAAGATATTTTTCCTCTGGGAAAGGGCCAAACACTCACTTAGCTGGTTTATACAATTTGATCCATTGCTTATTCCCTTTATTTAATTCCTGTCCCCACTTTGTCTAAGTTAGGCCTGTAATATCTCCCTGTGTTTGTTCATTTTGAAATCAGACTAGTTCTTATTTGCTTGTAAATTGAAGTATTACAGAGCAAGAATCATCTCACGTAATTTAAACATCTACCTTAGATCTTGTCACTCCCCACTCTGCACAAGTAGCAGTAATGCACAGTGATATCAAGAGAGAAACTTTAATTTACATTGCTTTTTGGTGAAAAAAGTTTCAGTAAACTATTTTTGTATGAAGTCATTGAATAATGTAATTAAAAAAGCTGAACAAATACTTCATTTGCAAAAGAATTTACTCATTTTTCTTCTTAAATTGATGGGCAAAATCAAATTGGTTTTGCTGACAGAAAGCATATTTATGGATTTTTTCATTTCTCTGATGTTTTGTACTTTGCCATATTTAGAAATGAATATCAAAATACTGACATTTTTAGCATTTCATGACAAGCTAAATTCATAATCGGCCTCCACAACTAGCAAGCAAAAGGCTGAGAACAAGACAGATGGAATGCAAGCATAAGACAATGTTCGATAGAGAACAGGAATTAGAGAAACACGTTAACTATATTACTATCAAGTACAGAAGTGTTCTACCAAGTTAAGACAACAAAATATTACAAGACCTCCCACACAGACTTTTCCATTTGCAGAAAATGAAATGTTATGTTGGATGAGTCTATGATTTAGATTCACAATAAAGCAAAAAAGTATAGATAAATATGCCAAGATTTTTTCACACAGA
Source organism: Manacus candei (assembly GCF_025592945.1). Taxonomy (NCBI): domain Eukaryota; kingdom Metazoa; phylum Chordata; class Aves; order Passeriformes; family Pipridae; genus Manacus; species Manacus candei. The sequence goes on along the minus strand of NW_026138059.1, from coordinate 19,343,963 downwards.
ATCGTTAATACACAAAAAAAATTCAAACATAGTTTCAGAAAACATTTAGTTGCAGGTAATGTCCACTAAGAAGAAGCCACCATTACTTCTTTTTAAGAGTCCTACCTTTTCCCCTGGGAGTCCTTCCAGTCCTGGTAAGCCCATTGGTCCTGGGTCTCCCTGATTTTTTTTAAAATTAAAATAGATTGTATACATTAGAATTTCAGTACTCTACTTGAGAAATGTTGAACAGCAAGCAACAGCAGATTATTTAACCTGAGATTAGTAAAACAGCTAACCAGTTATTAGGTGAACAGATTTTGTTATACTCTATTTTACTGATCTGTAAATTAAATTTTTCTCAGAGGCATTGTCTGAATATTTGGATCAATGGTTTAATTTTGATGAAGAATGTAATCCAGAAGACTCCACTTCAGTGCTCTTGCAAGCCAAGGTCACCTCTAAAGCATCTCCAGGCAGCAGAGCCTTGGGATGTAAGCATACACTGTCAATCAGAGAACCAAACTCCAAACAATTCCGTGCTCTGCTCCCTGAACAAAGGTCACTCTGCAACAAGGGATGCACAGACTGGATCCCTGGGTAGGTTTTCAAGTTTTGAAAGAAAACCAGAAACATGCTCCACTAGAGAAATCAGGTTAACATGTAGAGAGGGGAAGCCCTATTAATTGTTTTTTGAAGGAAAATTGATAATTTATCATGGAGATTTAAACTACAGCAAACAACTCCAGTATTTCAGCAATTGTCAGTTAAATCAAAAGCCATGGCAAATTGCTGGCTGGATTTCTTGAAGTCTCTGACAGATCTCTCTTCCCACACCTAAACTCTGCTTGGTAGCTGGTGTTTCCTGAGTAGGAAGTGGACACTGATACAGAAAGATGTATTCAGCTTCTGGGCATTATGGTGAAAAAGAAGAGGTTTGTGAGTTCTTTTGAAAACAGATTATTCAACTGTTTTAGGAAACTATCTCACAACTCCATGTTTTGCTGTCACTGCTGAGGGGTTTTCATTTGGGTTTCTTGTCCTTGACAAGCATAGTTATCACTTTGGTTCATAAATCAAAATATACTTTTTCATGTAGCTGACTTTCCATTAACACTTGGCAAGGAATCAAACATATTCCTAAACCCTGCATGAGCTGGCTGAGTGGAGATTATGCACCTTCATAACAGATGAAGTCCAAGCCAGCTCTTAAAGATATAACCTTCCTATACCACTTTGATCTTGGTTGGGTCAGTGTGAGCTGGCTGCACTTAATTCTGCTACTATATTTGTGTAGATATTGTGCCTTCACTTGTAGGAAAAAAGGTACATCTAAGTGGTACTGGCATGCTATTTTCATGAGTAGAGACATTCCTCAGTAATTTCACACTGATACTGAAGACAAAGATTCCATAATATGGACCCAAGTTAGAAGACAAGAACCCTTCAACAAGAGAAGACACATCATCATCTCCCAAGTATTGTGGCCTGATGTGTTCAGACAAGGCCAGTCTCCAGTGACATATAAACAATCCGTGTGTTCTCCTCTGACCCTGATTCTTTATTATCATGCATTCAAGATGTTGGCTGAACCATCTCCTTATTTATTATGCCTAAGACTAACAATTTGAAGACAGGACAGCAGTTGAAGAGGTCAAATGTCAGCTTCTTGGTGGTTGAATGAACTCCTGAATGGAACCCTGCAGTAATTTGATTCACTAGTAGGAGGCAGAGATGTTATTTGCTTTGCTGGAAGGGACATGATTTTGTTTCAAAAATGATCTCCAATATTTTTTCAGGGTTTCCTGATCTTTATCAAGTAGACAATTTACCAGCAGACCATGGGGAACACAGCATGACTGGGGACAGTTTCCTTTCCTAACCACCTCGGCTTCTACTGATTTTATCGGTAAATTTTTTGCATCAGTTTCCATTATCTGACATATAGTACTCATCCCATTTCAGTCATATTGCCTGAAGTTCAAAAGAGGCCTGCTGGACACAGTTCTACCACACTAATCACGAAGGAACAGCATCTGTTTCATTGCTTTGCAGTGTTATAGTGCTGTAACAATAATTCTGCAGTTATGTGACATTCTTTAGACTCAAAAAATAAGTACAAAATTTATTAGAATTTTAACTGTTGTGGAAGCATTTACCCAATTTTTAAAACAATATTAATTTAAAATGATATTTGATACTATTATAATTTTTTGGTTCAACCATCAACACTCAAGTGTTACTATTATCTTCTGATGTCCAGCCATCAAGACACAATACCTGTGAGTTTCAACTTTTCCACCTTCAAGTCTAGGAACTGTAGCAACACACTACAAGATGATCACAAATACAGTTTCTCTATTATAAAGGCAAGGACTTTGGAAAATGTACGCCCATTCAGGGTTTGGATCTACATTCTGCTGGCAGATAGTGCTATGCAACTGTTCAAGATTCTTCCCTTACTTGTCTTTCCCCTCCTCATAATGTTTAAAGAACAATCACATAAAAAGGACATAACACTGTTTAATGCGAAAAAAATAAATCAAAAAGTTAAATAGATGTGCTTTTGAACGTTGACCTGCATAGCTGAAAGGTATAGTGGCTCCTATGGTCATCATCCTCTTGTTCACAAGAAGCAATGTGATCTTACTGTAAGTAGCCATCATGCCATTTTTGAAGAAAATATCAACTTCTAGTTGTTACTAGCTGGCATGATGTAGCACACACTGTACCTTGACCATTATCACTTTCAAATTTAATACTGAGAACAATCTAATAGCTCTGAAGGTATTTTCTGCCTTTATTTCACCTTCTTTGGTCTTGGATATATCCAGAAACAGCTCAGCAGAGATGAATCCATAAGCTGTTAATACTATGTTCAGTCCTTCATTACATTTTCACTTAGAAAATTTACCAAAATTGCAAAATTCACAAGCCTGGCAATTAAATAGGCTTTTTCAGGTGTACTGATTCTTCAGGAGGTAAGCTACCTGCTAAAGAATGCAAATAGACTCTTCTACCCTTGTAATTACTATCATGTGTCAAACTACTTTGGGAATTTTCTATTAAGACCAAAAAAGACATACATACCACTGTTCCAGGATCTCCTTTTGGACCCTGCAGAAACAAACCAAAGTGGAAACACATTTAAAGAATGTCTTACACAATAAGATGATATTTTTAATGATGGCATTATGAGTATACTTTGCTAATGCAGTGCATTTAGAATCAGTATTAATTCCAGCCCTCTCAGCTGACTAATTTAGCATAAAATCTTAATATTTTGGGTTTTGTTTTGCTGTTCCAGAATACAGAGAAAGACGGCTCTGTACTTTGGTGCCAGGCCACAACCATAAATGGCACATAATGTAAGGACAAAGTCCTCACTGACAGCTACAACATATTTATGTGGTTACAAAATGACAATCGTCTCAAAACAGTAGAACCTGCCTATGATGCTAACAAGGAGGAGGATGTAAAATAAGTGCACAGTATCTCTGGCTCCAAAGAACCAAAGCAGCAGTGTCCAGCTGCAAAGTGGTGCATTTGCACTCTGCAGCGTGGCAGACACCAGCCCTGTATTACTGCCACAATATAATTCCTGGTTTTGCACATTTTTCTTCACTGTAGCTAGAAACAGTGAATCAGTGACAGAACTCAGATCAGACTTCACGAGCTTCTCATTTCTGGCACCAAATTTAATCCACTATGAAGCTATGCCATCACAAACTATAAATACAATATGACATGTTTTTAGATATTAGAATACTTTCACTAAGGAGTCCAATGCAAAATTCTGTACCACTTCTGCAGCCTTTACTTGCTAGGACAAAATACTTAAATCAAAATAAATTACTCTCCCAAATGTGCTAAAATACTTAATAAGCATAAATTCACAGACTCTATATAATTTTCTACATACCAATCATACACTTATTTTTTCACTCTTTCAATATAAAATCAAATTCCACACAACCAACCAATCTCCCTATTACTATGTCAATTAGCTCTTAGAACTTAGATTTCTGATAATACTTACTGGAGGTCCTGGTGGACCTGGATAACTAGTGACACTCGCACCTCCCTGTAACAGCAAGTTTAAAAGTTGAGTTGGGCCAAAATTAGGTGTGGATTGAAAAAAAACAATTAACATTAAAGAAAAATACCTGCAGTTTATATAAGCTGCTCATTCCATTTCTTTCATTGTATGGCATACCCTTTAAAGCATAAAAACCAAGTAAGTGTCATTTATGAATTATAAAGGCAGAATTATTGTTCTGTTCAAGTCCTGTAGCCTGGCAAACCTGTGGTATACCTTTTGTTCTCAATTTGTCAAAGATTCCAGACATTTCAAAAGAACACAAGATACATACCAATGCAGCTTGGGACTTTTTTTTGAATGATAAAACCAGAAACCTCTAAATCTCAGTGTATGTTATATTTTGATATTTATTATTACAATTCTGCAGAATAAATTTTGTGTTAGGTACTATTCCACTTAATTCGGAGTTCACAGTCTCTCCCTAGGTTCCCTGAGTTCTCTGATCTCATGTACCCAGGTTCTCAAATTACTCTAGTAACACTGGACACCAAGGTTAACTAATTTGACCAACTTTCTAGAATGGTTTTAGTGACCTGAACTTACTCAGCGATGAATTGCAAAAAAAAAAAAAAAAAAAAAAGGAATACAGAAATATTTTGAAAAAAGACATTTTTTCCATCCTGCAATACTAACGTATTAGACTGAATGTTAGTTCCTTTTATTACTTTACATTTTACTCACAGGTATATTGTTCTTAGTATAACATTCAAAATATAAACCAAAATGTCTCACCGGAGGCCCAGGTGGTCCAGGTTTCCCAGGAGAGCCTTCACTACCCTAGTAGAGCAAGAGATTCATAAGACTTATTTACTGTAACTGGCCAGATTTATTCCATACTCAAGCTATGATGACCATAATGACAATAAACAAGAGATACAAGCAGGTAATATCAAGAATAAATTCTCCTGCCCAGTTCCTGCTTAAGTTTTAGGCAAGTTATGAATAATTACTTTGTACTAGTTTTTTATTTTCTTAGTTGCTTGCTGCTTTATGCGTAGTAACTTCCTTATGGCAAAGTAGTAGTGGTAACCTGGGTTGTGAGACATTTCATAAGTACCAGGAGAGAGAGGAAGATTAAAAAAAAAAAAAGATTTGTTAATATGAATTTCTAAGCAACTGGCAGATAAAAGTTAACATTCATTGTTAACTTTGTATGTTATTTTGTAAAAGCCAGTCCTCAGCTGATCTTTCATATGTAAATAAAGAAGAGCTACAGTTTGAGAAGTTCGGTTTACATAGATATGCACTGAATATAAATTGGGATTTTTTAAAAAAATCTTCTTTATTAAGAGACATAATGAAAATATTTTTGGTTTTTATTATAGAATATTAATCTGCTGTTATCTGTATCTGTAATCTGTTCTGCTGATGTGTACTGAATTGCTTATATTAAAAAAAAAATATAGCTGCTGAGATTTTTCCCCAGCAGAATGGTGGGGTCTCTGACTAGTATAGAGTTACAAAGGTTTCAATACAAAATTTCCCAAAAAATCTTTTCAAAATCTTTTCACTACAATTCAGTAAAGTACACTGTATAATTTGAAACAAGTCTGTCAGAATTTTTCACTAACTTTGTTGAATCCTATTAAACACATCTCAGTGAGACCCTTAGGTCACATATTTAAAATTACTAAGGTGGCAAAAGTCAAGCTAAGTGTTCAATGCCACCAGAAAAATATAATTGTAGTTAAATGCTTATACTAGAATAATTTTCAAATGGTCCTGCTAATTGATAGAAACTAAGCCTCCAAAGTGTGGTTTGGAATACTTCCTGGGGTATTAAAATACTATTATTTTAGAAAGCATATTATGTGATCTTTTCTCAAACATGTCCCCCAGACGAATGAGGGAGGAGAAAATTACTGGGCCTGTAGTTCATTTACTTCATCACTCTTCAGTCATCTTTTTGCCCTTTTTGAATGAGGAACAAGTTATAGAGCAGTGGCTTCTCATTCTCACTTCTGTGTGAATTGTGAACAAGGAACTAACAAAGACTTGGGTTTTGCATTCAGTTACATAAAAATGAAATAACTGGGGTAAATTTTTCTTATTGTAGTCTGCAAGGAGAAAACTGTCATTCAAATTTTATACTGAAATAATCTCAGAGCTTTACAAAATAGTTTCCCTTCTTACTCACACAGAGTCAAAGTTTTGCAGAGTATTAGTAGAATCCCACACATTGATGTGGCAGTGTTATGCCTGAAAAACTCCAAGGTAATAGAGAAAAAAATAAAAAAAGCTGTATTCATATACAAAACGGAGAACTTGTACCAGAAAGTATTTTGCAGCAAACTAAGTTTGTCTCTGCTGTATTTCTCTGATCTGAGGAACCCGAGAAATGAATTTGACCTCTTAGTTACAATGGATAATATTGGGTACCCGATAAAAGAGCACATAAGTTTGATAAAAAGTAGTGCTACAAGAGTGTAAATTAAGTATAAAATTAAGTGTAAATTAAGTATAAAGGAAGCATATGCATTTTTTTCAGAATGACTAATAATAACTTTCAGTACTTGTGAAGCACTTTGAAAGTATGCAAATACTTTTAATACTGGTAAAAGAATGAGTAGCAGACCAAGCAGTCACCAGTCATATACTATGTCACAAACACATTTTCACTTTCCTAAACTTAATATACCTTACACCTAGAGAACATTCTCTGCAACTTACATACACCACAAGGACTGCAATTCAAAATATAAGCCTATATGCACAGCATTGCTTGGGGAAAGTACTTGTATTAAGACACAAATAAAAATTTGAAATGTATGTCACATTCTTGTTTGCACTCTTGCACTTGTTTAAAAAAGCCCCCAAACACAAGAGTGTAATGGGACTGCAAAACCTTCACAGATCTTTACCAAGACTAAAGAGAAGGAATACCTTTTCGCCTTTTGCCCCTGCTGGACCAGGATGTCCAGGTCTTCCTGTGACTCCCTGCACAACACAGAATTCTTTATATTAGTTATGAAAAAATGAAACACAGTATTCTTACATTGTCTCTAAGTTTTTAAAACTTTTGCTTTTTGAAGGTCATTTAAACCTAATTATGCTGCTGCTTCAGGTTTAAATATTTCTCTTCTGTCTGATACAACAGCTGTGTCCTTCAGATAAGTCCTTTGAAGGGTAAAACTTGTGTTTGCAGTTGCATTTTCACCTTGGCAAACTAAATGCACTGACTCTAACTGGCACATCTTGATACTGCTAAGAATCACGCATTACTGCTAAAATGCTAGTTTATATATTCCACATTAAACTTCCTACATGTGCTACAGTTTTGGAAAGAAGCATTAGTACTGCCATGAAACCTAGGAATGAATAATGATCATAGTAACTAACATGATTCCACCCAATACGTAGAAAATAAAATTTGAAAAAATTTTGAAGAGGACTTTTGCCAATAATACCAAAAATTCTAATGATATATTTCAGTGCCTTTAAATACTGTCAGATTATTCTCATACTTTGTTTTTTACTTGTGAAACCAAGTAATTACAGAACAAAAAACAATGCAAGTAATTACTTGGTTTCAGCACTGAATTTTTTCAGAATTACTAGCTGGAATTATTTTTAGATTTTTATTACTAACAAGTATAACTTGAGTACAAATACATAATTCACTGCAAGTGCGCACACCGTAAGTCATGTAACCTCACAGATTCTCTAGTAACGCTAAAACTTGAAACCTATTTAAGTTACATAGACTTTGAGCCCAGAAAATGACAGTATTTTCAGTAACATCAACACCAACATAGTTTACTTTATTAGAGCCAGTATGGGTAAGGTTTTATTATTACTGTCCTAAAAGATAAAAGAAAGAATAAGAAACTAGACAGCTACAGCAACCTCTCCAGAGGTAAATCAGATCACAGGTGATACCAAACACTTACAGATGGTCCACTGGGTCCTGGTATGCCTGGCAGTCCAGGAGCACCTTGAAGACCCTAGAAATTAAAAGAGCACACATCTAGTTCCTCTCTCACTTTTACATAAAAAATACTTATATTCAGCATGTCCAGCAGTATTACAACTATATAAAAATGCATTTTCTTCTAAAAGGTTGGTGCATTATTTTTAGTAATGAAAAAAAACAACACCTTGACATGCAGGGAAGAGATTATCATTGGACAAGGTCAGAGGTAACTTCTTGCTTGAGTGATAAACACCACTTGTCCTTCAACCTTTCACATTGTTATCTTATGTCTCGTAAATCTTTTTGTCTTTAGTTGTGTAGATAAGAACAAGACAGCTGGCTTTTCCTTAGAGATTAATTTTCTATTTTCTATCACTAAAAGGCTCTTCTTTTGGTGAGAAGACATTTACTCAGACTTTTCAGTGTTTCCTGATGCTGTCTAAATGCAATACTGTTTTCTGCCTGATTTATAGATTTTGCTTTTTTGATAATGGAACATGACATTTTACACAGTATTTAATGATCCACTTTCCTGCTTTTATTCGATTTTATTGACTGTAAAATTGATTGACTCTGGTATCCACTTACTAAACATACACGTGTTGCAACTTACTACAGTAAATATAGATGGGATTTGAGATAAGCCTGGATGCCACTGAAAGTCTTTCCTCTGCCACACCAGGCTTAGGTGCAATTTTAGACATGTAAAAGACATGTACTAATGAGAGCCAAGTGCTCTTGGTTCTGCCTATAGTCCACGAAGGAAAATAGATACCTCCCAGCAGAGACTGATTTTATCTGTCTATCCGCTGACAAGAAGAAGGTGTATTTCTCCTGTTAAATGCTGTGTTTAAGAAGGAATGGCTAAGGAGGCAGTCTAGAAAGCTACAGAGATCAGAAGCCCTGAAATAGGTCCTCTGAGGGAGAGACTGAGGGAAAAACTTCAGACAGAAATAAATCAGGAAAAATGTGGAGTTGGGGAGAGACATTGATTTCCCTTTCTTGCTTCTACACACAGAGGACATTGATCCACCTCTGCAGCTTTTCATAGTGGCAGGATGTGCTCTGTTCATTTCTAATTACTTTACTCTGATGGTACAGTCATATGGAAAATTAATATGAAACCAAAGGAACCTTTTCTGCAGTTCTTGTTACTGATGTTAAGAAAACCCTCCCCTGAAAAAAAGGCATGTTTTTTAAAGGAAGAGAACTAAGCTTCAATGAAGATTAAAGGGCATATATTAAAAGCATATGGAAGTTGATGAGTGCATTTCAAAGAGTTTCAGGTGGGCTTCTCAAACTTTCTGCCTATTTCCATGCTAACCAAATCATAACACTGAAAATAAATGCATTTTTTTAAAGAATTTGTAAAAACATGCTAAACTCTGGGGCAAAACAGTAGCTGGAATACATATTTAATGCTTCTGCTGCATCTTTTTTTTCCTCATATAACTGTTTACATTTGGAAGCTAAGGATACTGATGAACACAGATTTTTTTCAAAAATTATTCTCATTCTACTAGTCTACATGGCCTTAGTGCCAAAGAAATGTAAAATGATCATAAAGAATTGCAAACCCCTCAATCAATACACTCTAAATGTGTTTCATATTCTCCTGGTGCTGTGTCTTGTAGCCAGCACTCCCTGATTATAAGAGAATTTTTTCCTTCTCCATAAAGACACAGAAATAACTCTACGAATGCAGTATATGATGCAAAATACTGTAAATACTTTGAATTCAGCCTCTTCAAACATTTTCCAGTTTCCACTTAATAGTAATTGCTGCTATGACCATTCCCATCAGAGTATTTGCCTAATGGAATGTTTTTGAAAATAAATTCTAAAGGGGATCTAATAAAATGAAAGCAGATACATTATAAACATGAAGTATTTTCTGAAAATATTTGGCATTTGCCTATTTATTGCTCTATACCATACTCTTAAGAATTAGCATGTAAAAGTATATGCGGCTTTAAAATATATAAATGAGTAAAAATTCATAAACAACAATGAAATAGATGTTATTTAATTGAATAATAACAGTTAATCTTATTGAAAATTCAGAATTGAGAGCTACTTATAGCAATACATGACTATCTCGGCAGTTTTAAAGAACTAAAAAACATCCTGTGCATTTCATTCTCAGTCTAGGTCTTTACTCAGGTTCAGATAGGAACGTAGCTGCTGTAGAAATGAAGTACTTGTACCTCATCACCCTTCTCTCCTGCAAGCCCAGGAAATCCACGTTCACCTTTGCTTCCCTATAAAAACATAACATTCAAACAAATATTTTCGTTAGAGAACAATGAATTTCATGTTCTGTAGGGCATTTTATGACCCACATTTAATATATATTACTATGAAGCCCTAACAGCCTTGGAGCCTAGAGCAGAAAAAAAAAAGGCTCAAAACAACCTAAAAGCTTTAAAATATCACTCCAATTGAGGTGAAAGGAAATGAGCGGTTTGTACCTAGCAGGCAAACTAGACGAAAGGCCTGATGGAGACATTAACACCAATGAGCTCAAAACGCTTGCTGAAATGGAGAAAGTTCACTTTTCATGGAATTAGACTCAATGATAGAAGATATCTATATGCCAAAGCATGTGGCATTTGATCTGATTACAGTGAAGCAGGGTTTTGATTGATGTCAGTGAAACTTCAAGTCCCAGTGAAATAGCTGTGTTATTCCCATGGAAACAGAATGCAAAGGCACAGGGTGGTCCAGCTGTTGTATGCTTCAGGGAGACATGGGAAGTTTCCTTCACCACAGGATTCTTGCGTGACCGACTCACCTAAAAGAAGTCTGTAGATAACAATGCACTACTTGACAGTCAAATCTGAGCTAGCTTTAAAGGTGGCAAGACACAGAAGAGCTATCCCGGTGTGGGATTCAAGTTAGGCTATTTTGCTCACTTTCCTTAGAGAGAAGGCAAACTGACTCATGATGAGGGTTGAACGAGAAAAATCGTTTGAACTTTTAGGCTGCTCAGATGTCACATGGATAGGGATCAGACAAGAAAGTCAAGACTGGAAGAGATAAGAATCTGGCCTTTTACTTCTAACAGGAGCCAAAGCAATGAAAAGTACTCTCTTCAAAACTTACCTTTGGCCCTTCTCTACCAGGGAAGCCTGGAGGTCCTCTTGTGCCAGGATCACCCTGCGGAACAGACGGAAAACCAAGTGACAAATAACCATTTTTGTTACATAGATCTGATCCATACAGACCAATTTATAGAGACTGCTTCCTTCCTGCCTTTCTGGCCATCCCTTCATTTTACCCCAAAGCCTTCTCTTCAGTCCTTGCTCTCTTCTAAACAATATACTTGTTCAGAGAGTCTTCCTTGTTTCTCCCCCATCTCTCAAACCCTGTTAACACATTTTTTACTTCATTTTAGATAGTCCCAGACACACCTGTGTTTAGGTTTGAGCACTCCAAATTTCATTACTTTTCAAAATAATATCTTATAAATTCTAGACTATTTTCCCTATTTGGTATATTACTGAAATTAATGTTAAAAAGCAAAAGTGGAGAACGAGGTATATTTGTTGCACTTCATTCTGTGTATTGGATGTGTTGGACAGGCACTTGCTGGCTACTACCTCACACGCTATTTGGCAAAATTCCTATAGAATACAAACCTTGCTTATTTTTAGAAAACAAATCAAAAATCTACAGAAATCACAAAATTATTTTAGGCTAGCCCTGTGCGTCAGAATTGAACCTACAGAAACTTTTAAATGCATATTTTGGTTTAAAAGGCATGTTTATAACAAAGAACTACATCTAACCTCTAAAAATATTTACCTTCAGTATGGCACCCATGTCTCCCACAAGTGGCAGTGCAATCTGAAATTAAAAAAGCAGATGCAGTTAGTATTTTACACAACATTACTAGTTATGATGTGTTCTCATTATTTCTAAAGTTTATATTGTTACAAAGAGAGTTGACTATATATATATATTGGTTGAAGCTATCTTTTAAATGAAAACTCAAAATTAAAACAAGGGTTTCAAATATAGTTAAATATCGCTGCCTATCCAACCTCACAATTATAATTTTTTGTTACCTTTTAAAGAACTTTCTTAAACCATGACAACAGCATAACTCCAGAACATACTAATATTGTTGGTTTTGTTGCATATCAGTAACTACTTAACGCAACTGAAACGTGTCACAGACTATTCTCACTTGATTATCTTCAATTGTTTTTCTTCCCCTTTCTCCTAGGCTTTGACTCTACCATCAGCTGCAGCACAAATTCTGGAGATGCCAAAGATAACTTCCATAAATTAGTTCAGAAACCGAAAATAATCCAGCTACAGCAACAAGAGCATTTTTTCTGTCTTTAAACATTAAGAATTAGTGCGTAACTCTGTGGTGCCAGCGCTAAATTGGCTACTAAAGCTAACCCATTTAAAGATCAATCAATAAGACTACACTTACTGCAGCATGTCTCAGATTTTCAAGACCTGCCTTTAAACTCATATTTAAAGATTCCCTGAAAAAACTCATTGCCCTTGTTATCATCAGCTTCACTCACAAACAGAGTCTCCAATTACCAATGCTCATTTCTTCTGGCAATTGCTAAATAAAAAATTGCCCTGGACATACTATAAAATTAGGTATATTCAAAATATGTTAACTGGTTTTGTTCAGTCTGTTTCAATAATTTCCATCTTGAAAAACAAAACGTAAGCACTTTTGTAGCATATTAGAAAAACTGCCAGATAATTGTAATGGGTTTAAAACATCAACTCAAGAGACACACTGCTGAACATACTTAACCATAAACATAGTTAAGAGTACACCACTAAGAGGGTAGCACCCCAAACTTTGAAAGCAGGCTGATGAGTTTTCTAGGGTGAGACATCACCACCTAACACAACCTAAGGACATAACTAGGTAAGGTGTGAAGTTCATCCTCTGCACAGAGGTAAACTGCATATAGACAGTATCACCTGCTCTTAAAAACCTGCAACAAGACTTTAAAACAACCACCACATGCTTTTCTTCCTTCCCCTTATGATGAAATTTTACAGCTAGTCAGGCTATTACAACGTTACTTGGTCTTCCTGCTGGACTAGAGAATTGCAATTTCCCCAGGCTCTCCTCTTTTCTAGCATTCTTATTTTAGCTGTTATATCATTTTATGGTACAGAACCCCAAAGCCTTAGTGTGGAAGGTGCCAATATCCAGCTGCAAGAGCACATGAGGTACAAGAGTAAGCCTACCATGTTTGTGCCATACAGCTCCACTGATCTCTATGTACGGCAAGTCCAGTCCAACTGCACACACACTTAAGAGTCATAACTCTGTGTGCCAAACTCTAAGTGTATGATATATAGCAGGATTTTGAAAATGTTAAAATGGCCTTAATTCTCCAGAATCACTCTTGCTTGCTACATCTTCCTTTAAAAAATGTTCCTTCCAAAGAGAAGAGTATTTCAAGACAGCAAAAGGCAATAATGCTCCTGTTAGTAAGTTTAATAATTTAGACCTGTCTATTTAATAGCAGCATCAAATATTTTACTTACATTTAGTTTACAATGCACTGTACCTCTAGATGTATTCTACTTATGGATTTTGTTTTTCCTTATTAAGCACTTCATACTCATCTGTGTCAAGTTAAATCTTGTTGACTTCAGATGGCCTTTGAATTTTGATTATATCTTCAAAAAGTAAGCAATCTTTCCCAGTCCAATTTCAGAGTTTTTATCTACTTACCCTAATAAAATTAAATCACTGACAAGAACTGAGCATGGGAAAGACCTCTCTTTCCAAGTTTGACAGTTCTGCTGATAGATATTCCGATCCACAATTTTTGATAAGCATCAACTACATGGCAAGTAATTCTAAGCATTTTTTGCTTGCTTACAAAAACATCATGAAGACAGTCTCAAAGTTTTATTGAGGCAAAGGTATGTAACATGACTGTTTTCCTGTCTTTCCCAAGAAAGTATTTCCACTTTGTCATTCATATCACCAGTTCTTCTAGACTTATTATGGTATTCACCTCCTTTAAATTTAAAATACTTGCACCAAAACAAATGCACAAACTTTCTCTCTATACGTACAGGATCACCTGGAGGGCCTGGTAGTCCCGGCTTTCCATCTCTTCCTGGAGTGCCCTAGAAACAAATGTAAAAATTGATGACCTTTAATCATTGATGAGGCACACATTACTTTTTGTTGCATATATAGAAAACTGTCACTTACATTAATACCAGGAGTACCTGGAGTTCCCGGTAACCCTGGCGGTCCCCTAGGGCCCTAAGAGCAGGAAAGGTAATTTAGGACATAAAAATACTTTTCCTGTAAAATTCTTAAATTAAATTAATGCTTTTTATATTAAAGACAAAACTTATACCCTACCTGCACACCTGCTGATCCAGTTGGACCTATAGGACCCTGCAAGAAAACTCCAAATAATCAGTAGTTACACTTTCTAGGATAAGGGAGATGAACTTCATTTAAAAATATTGAATGTGGGATATAGCTGCAGTTTTCATTGTGAGAAAGACTTGCTCTAAGGTTTGGCTTTAAATCCAAATGTAATTTTGTCAAAATTACAGAATTCAAGACTTTGCTAAGGCCCATTTTTAAGGGCAAGCAACTCAAAAAATTAATGATTTGTGGTGAAACTTGTTATTTAGCCAGGAGATTCCTAAGAAAAGCTAATGAGCAGTTGAATAAAAACAAATTAGATTATTTAGATATAAATGGATAATTTTTAAAATTCAGATTTGAAAATATTTTAACTGAAAAGATATTTTTAAGGATTATTTTAGATGAAGAACTCACTGTGAATATCTATTTACCTTTCACAAACATTTTCTCTCTATACCAGAGTACTGTCCATAAACTGGAATGTATCAGCTGATACAGTTCTTCAGTCTGGACTGAAGAGAGATTGTCTTATTCACTGGAGTAGAACTCATGTACCACCCAACATCTACACCATCAGTATCAGCAAAGTTTTTTACTGAAGACACTGCAGAGGGCTTTATTTAAAGGCAATAGAAAGAAAGAAACTTGGGAAACAAGCTGAATAACTGAAACAGTTATTGCTCTACAAGTTATTTAGTATGAATGCTTTAGATAGGCTGTATTAACTTGCTTCATGCTCGAACTTAAACCACACAGCAACGTGTGAAACAAGCTGGGAGTTGGGAGTCAAGTCAGAAGGGAGTTCACAGCATGGCTGTTTACTACACTTAGTTTGCTTACTGCAGTTTCACAGAGATGCACAGCGAGAAGCCCAAATTCTGGGCATTGGTATACTTACTGGTGATCCCTGAATGCCTATTCCAGGGGGCCCCATCTCCCCAGGTGCTCCCTGTACACCAGGTAGTCCTCTTTCTCCCTGTGAAAGGTATAAGGCTTTCCATTACAATAGGTCTGAAAATGCAAACTACCATTTTTAATTTTTTTTTTTTTATTTTTTACTTTTTTGAAACAGAAATAATCTATTTTGTATACCTTTGGTCCCCGTGGACCTGGGTTTCCAGGAACACCAGTGGGACCCTAAAAAGACCAAAACAAAACAAAAAACAAGAAAAAAACCAAATTATGTTTTAAAATCCAAGAGACTAGATGAATTTTATTGCCAAAATTAGTTATCCTTCAGAAATAAACTGTGAAAAATTTCCATGTCTTCCTTGTTAATACCACTGTCATTAGGAGTATGTGTGAGTCTTGTGCTATTTTCAGACTATATTTTAGTGCACTTATAATATGTATGCACTGTAATATATATTTCCATTTTGAAATTACATTAAAAAAACACTTGCTTTGTGGCTTTAAACTGAGAGTAGATGAGATATTAGAAAGAAATTCTTTACTATGAGGATGATGAGGCACTGGAACAGGTTGCCCACAGAAGCTGTGGCTACCCCATTCCTGGAAGTGTTCAAGGCCAGGTTGGATGGGGCTTTGAGCAATCTGGTCTAGAGGAAGGTGTCCCTACTGATGATAGTGGGTTGGGACCAGATGATCTTTAAGGTCCCTTCCAACCCAAACCATTCTATGATTCTATGGTTTCTTTCATCACACAGTGACAATTCTTTAACAGTTGCCCCCAAGAAATAAAGTCGGAAAAGCTTTTTCAGATTATGAGCTTACTGGTGTTCCAGGCAGACTTGGTCCAGGAGGCCCCATATCACCTTTTGGACCTGGATGTCCAGGTGGTCCCATAATCCCACCAGGGTCACCCTACAAAATAAATTTGAATTGCTAATTGAAATGTGAGAATTTCTCCTATAAAAAAACTGTAAATATTATCAAGTTTATTATTGAATGTATCAGTATTTGAGAATAAATAGAGAAGAAAAAAAAGCACTGATATTTTCCTTCAAGAAGTTACAGAAGAAGAGGAGGCATGGACTACACAACCATCAATTGTAACTAGCATTGTCTTGATTTTCCATGCTTACAATGCAACTGATCTACATTTTGTGGTCCCCAGGCCCCTCATACACAGGTTTTCATTAAACCCTGACAATTAATTCACAGCAACAGGTTTCCACCTGTTTCCACCAACTGCAATCTCTCCCCAGCTATCTACCACTAGTGCTAAACCCAGGGTCCTCACTGTACTCCTGTTTACACTTCTACTTCTTACATCAGTGCATGCAGTGCCTCTTGTTCCACACCTCTAACTCCTGCTGCTTACTCGGGCTTTATATTATGCTGTCCTTTTGTCTTTTGCATGCTCTTGCAACATTTCTGTGATTTTTTCTGAATCCACTACTTCTCATTTTATGAGGTGAGTAGATTTTTGTTCCAGTTATTTTCTTCTGTCTGTCTTCTAGCTCAATTTTTCAAACTATTAATGGATTTTATTAGTTTCTCTTGTACTCCACAATGTATAAATACCATAACACATCACATAGCTCAGAGCACACCTGTGTATCCTCTTTTCTCCCCTTCTCTACATTCAATACATACACACATACAATTTTTAGCTATTGCTGATGTATCTGAATTCTGACTAAGGGATTTGTACACAGTAAAATACAATGTCATAAAGAGACACAGCCTTGGTTTACATCTGAGACAGTGTAGTTGCCCCAGTGCTCTGCCAAGATGAATATGTCTGACTGTGAAGTGGGATTTTACACATTAGTCCAGGTAGGGCACTACATTGAAATGGGTTTCTGTAGTCAGGACCTGCACTGACATTTCTGCACTGCACAGATTCAATGTAAGGGTGCAGTGCAACCTTCTTGAAATATTACTTAAATTATAAATCTGAAGAGAAACTGGGTTGCCAAACTGGCCTGCAGCATCTTCAAGAAGCAGGCAGGAGGTTGCTGCTGGTACATTTCAAAATCAATTCATACAGCAGCCACACAGATGCACCACAAAAGGATGGAAGGTTACTTCTGAGGTTTTAATTTAATATGCTCTAACATATCAAGCTTAATTAAAAACACTTAAAAAAATACCTTGTCTCCTTTAACTCCTGGGTTTCCTGGTACCCCATGCTCTCCTGGTAAGCCCTGGAATTAATAAAAACATAACTGTACATTTTTATAGCTATTCCCTTAAAGGTTATTTAAAATTACAGACAAAAACTAGTTTACACTGGATTATTTATTATGCATTAGTATTGACACCAAATGTTAAAGAGTATAAGTTAATGAATGCTTTTTTAATTAAATATATGAATAATTTTTCTTTTAATTGAAATGTAATAATCAAGATTATTTTCTGGACCCTCTCAGGGCAGAGTGGCAGAGACTGAAAGGTTTATTTCTTCTATTTCAAAAGTCTTGAAAAATCAATATTTTTTTCAAAGAGGGCAGTAGCACATAAAACTTGAGTTTTAAATAAGTGTCTCATCTTTTCTCCCCATAAAGGTCTGCATGATTCCCTACACCAGTTAATTATTCAAATTGGTATCTTAAAAACTTCAATGAATTCCCACCCCTGCACATTATTTAATCCAAAAAATTCCTTTAAAATGCTTTAGATATTTAATGGACAGTCAAAATTTTTCAGCAAATAAAATATGTTCCACCCTTTCTTTTTCCTAAGTATTTTCATCTTTTACATTTTGATTTTAACTTCAGTATTTTTCCTTTTCTTTTTCATTGAGAATTTTTATAAATGCAGAGAAATAAAAAAGATTAAAACCTAAATAGAAACTATTTAAATAATAAGGAAGGCTTAATTGGGTTCTCTTATTATGCTGTAACAAATACAGAAAACTTTTTCCATGACCCTTCAATGTTATTCAATCATTTAGTCAAGAGTTTTATTAATACCAGTAATTTTCACAGTAAGAGATAAAATTGCCCAATCTGAAAAGTAAAATCCAAGTCTGAAACTTAAGCTGGACTAGAAAATGAACTTTCTAAGAAAAAGACAAAGAAACTCATATTGTTTTAATTTTTCTTCAGAGTGTAAAACACAGCTTTTTGAACACTGACATATGAAGGACGACAACATTTTCATGCCAGTAGTGAAGGTGCAAGAGCTGTGTGTTTCCTTTCTCTGCTTAATACAGACAGCTACTTGTTTCACCCAACCATACAAATTAAAAGCATAAGAAAGAAAAAAAGGTACCCTTATGAAGGACATTCTGCTTATACCAAGACCAAATCAGTATAAAAATATACGGAATTTTAAATTTACTGATTATGGATTAGACACCATGGTCTACTCTATCCCCAACTCTTCTACAATTCTTTTTTTTTCTTTTTTTGTTGGACAAAGCTTGAGAGATTTCTTAGGAAAAGACGTAAGTCTTACATGCTGGATGACTCATTGATGATGTAAGTGAAAGTAAAACAATTTTTAACCTTTCACAATTTTCATTATACCACATAAAATTGTTGCATATATTTGTTAATCCATAATGTTTAATCTTTAGAAGACAAAACAAAACAACAAGACTAGAGATAAACACATGTCTCTATAATATATTTAAATATGTTTTCACATATTAGAATTGTATGTACAAATATGAATCTTCAAGATCATCTGTATCTATGATCTACATACATTATATCCAGTATTTATCTGTTCAAAATGCCACTTGATCAAAGATCTATCAGAACAGCAGTTTCAAAAGCAGCAATTATGAACTCAAGTGGGATGGTGGTAACACAAGCAAGAGAGAAATGCAGTATATAGTTATCTTTCACAGTAGGACTGGAGATCTATACATAAATAGAAGCACACCAGATGAGGCTTACAAACTACTGTATAGATGATACGTACATTAGACACAATTGAAAAAATGTGTGCCTAAACTGAGTAGGAAAATCAGGTATAAAGAAATGGTCAGTAAGTAAGCCAGTAGAAAATAACTAACTGAAGATTTGAATACTAGTATTTCAATCCTCTGCCACGAGCTGAAGACGTTGTACTCCAGTTGTCACTTTGCTTACATACCTTAGACTTTTTACAGGTCAAAAATAAAAAGTCTGCCAGCTGTGTATCACTTAGAATGGTGTTCTAATATTAAAAAAGCACATGACATAAAAGTCTGTTCAAAACAAGAGTTCTCTTCAACAAAGTAGTCTCAGAGCATGCTTGGAAAGGCCCAAGACAAAATGCAACAACACCAGCACCTAGGTGCTTCTGTTGGTAGCTTCTGTTCTGCTAGGCTAAACCTAAGCTCTCCATTGCCTGCTTTTTTTGATCCAGTTCTTGGATCTACCACTCAAATCTCCAAAACGCTACTTAAAAGCCATTTTATGGTTTATGGAGGAAGGCAGGTGCAAGAACCAAGAAGACGGGGTAGGTGCCACTTGTTAGGTTATGTGACACCACAAATGTTGTGGACTGAAACCTAATTTCAGTTTATATGGGGGATTAGGCAGAACATAGGTGCCTGCACACCTAAAGAGGGATTGTGCTATAATTTGGAAGTGAGACAGGCAGCCACCTCCCCAGAAGAGGCTTCTGCTATATTACAGTGTTCAGTCAAATGCCCAGGGAACTTTCAAGTCTTGTGTAATGGTGCTTAATAGTTCAAGACATTTCCTAGAGACTCCAGACTGGATTAACATTTCACCCATGCTCTTCCTGCCCAGAGGCACAAGTGTTACAGGTGTTCTGGATCTTCAGGGAGGTGCCTACCAGTTTAAGAAATCTCAACCAGCCAGCAGACCCACTAGCCTGTTGCCCAGTGGCATAATGGTTATAGTTACACTAAAATGCCCATGAAGGATACCCTTATCACCTTGACAAACCCCAATCCATTGGCAGACCTGAATGTGGGACACTCAAAAGCATAATAACTACAGGAACATTGAGATTCTGCTGAGCCATATCACTGTTTGACATTCCCAACCCACCAGTTTTGCACTCAGACATAAAGGTTAAGGGCACACTGAATCTCTGGTGAGCCTTAGCCAGTTGTACCTGTGGCTGGTAACTGTGAGAAGCTGCACAACACAAACCAAGACAACTTGCTGCCCAACTGTCCTGGCCAAGCAACAATCTCCCTGCTGAAAATGGAGGTCAGGATATAATGCTAACATGGGAATGAGCAAGAGATAATCAGGAAGGGTAAAAGACCTCAATTCAGTGGTTCTTAAATAAACCCCAATATCCAGATCCACTTCAGGCTGTCAAATGGTGTCAGAAGCAGGATATAGATGGTTTATTGAAACTCGAGATTAAAGGCCTGTTGAGGGAGGCATTCCATCTGATTGTGCTTCAACCCATCATTGCTATAGTACCACCCACGAAAGGAGCACCTATTATAACTTCTGTGGTACTGTTCCACTGGCTAACTGTTCACACACCACACTGCTACAGCTTGGTGAAACTGCACAATACATACAACTTCTCCTGGCAGTCCCCTGGGTCCGACAGGTCCTGGAGGGCCTTGCAGTCCCTGTGAAATGATATAATACAGGGAAAAGTCAATACACTACTGTAATTTGGTGTAAAGCATACTTATATATAAATAGATTAAAACATCTGGCATTAAGAATTATCTTCCACATGAAGTAAGAAGTAGAGTTTGCTCATTCTCCCTTACTCTAATGTTCAATAAATCTTGGGGACTGATATGTACAAAACCCAAAGTATTTATACAAAGCAAATGCAAATCAATACCAAGGCAATACCTAAAGGGTCAGACAGAATAAAAGAATAAATCAAGATTTCAAGAATCATTTTTAAGACAACAGCTTTGTGGATTCTATAACTACATCCATTATCATTGGGCTTTCTTTTGATGTTCTAAAATTTGAGTATTATCATATATAACATGAATAGTGTTAGGTGGAGGTTACATTTTAACAGTTTCCAATTCTACCTTTCTTTGATACAAGGCATCATGAGAGACTCTCAAGAACATTTGTGCTTCAGCTACTTTCCTCACAGAATCACACAATCACAGAATGAGTAAGATTGGAAGGCATCACAGTGGGTCATCTGGTCCAACCTCCCTGCTCAAGCAGGGTCATCCTAGAGCACATGGCACACTTTCTTGAGTATCTCCAGAGAGGGACACCCCACAACCTCTCTGGCAATCTTGTTCCAGTCCTTGGTCACCCACATAGTAAAGAAATTCTTTCTCATACTCAGGTGGAGCTTCCTGTGCATCAGTTCCTGCCCATTGCCTCTTGTCCTGTTGGTTGGCACCACCAAGAAGAGCCTGGATATATCCTTTTGACACCCTCCCTTCAGATACTTATACAAATTGATGAAGTCCCCTCTCAGTCATCTCTTCTCGAGGCCAAACAGGCCCAGCTCCCTTAGCCTTTCCTTGTAAGAAAGATGCTCCAGTCTCTTATTCATCTTTGTTGCCCTCCACTGGACGCATTCCAGGAGCTCCATGTCTCTCTTGTAGAGAGACTGACTAGCCCAGAACTGGGCACAGCGCTCCAGATTTGCCTCACTGTGGCTGAGTAGAGGGGCAGGATTACCTCCCTTGACCTGCTGACAAGGCTGTTCCTAATGCACCCCAGGATACCATTGTCCTTCTTGGCCACAAGGGCACACTGCTGGATCATGGACAGCTTGTTGTCTGCCAGGAGGACCCCCAGGTCCTTCTCTGCAGAGCTGCTTTCCTGCAGGTCAGCCTCCAGCCTGTATCTGTACATGGGGTTCTTCCTTCCCCAGGTGCAGGACCCTGACTTCGCCTTTGTTGAGTATCAGACAGTTCTTCTCTACCCACCTCTCCAACCTTTTGAGATCCTTGTGAAGAGCTGCACAGCACCTTGGGGCATCAACTGCTCCTCCCAGCTTCGTGTCATCAGCAAACTTGCTGAGGAGGCAGCTACCCCTTCATCAAAGTCATTGATGAATAAGTTAAACAATACTGGGCCCAGTATTGAACCTTGGGAGACACCACTAGTGAGAGGCCTCCAACTACACCCTGTGCTACTGATCATGACCTTCTGGGATCTGCTGTTCAGCCAGCTCTCAATCCACCTCACTGTCCAGCACACAGTTCTGGAGTTTGCCTATGAGGATAGACTCAAAGCAAGGCAATGACTGGTTTGACATCACCTACAGTCTCATAAGATTAAACAGAGGAACAGTAGTAGTGGCAGTGGTTACTCCTTGCCTCACTGATGGATAAAGAGAATACACCCAGCTACCAGTGGATTTGTAATTGCAAAATGGGTGCTCATAATCTCGAGTGACCAAATAACATTTGAGCTTTGCTTAAATATTCCTGAATGATGCTGAGATCAACATAACTTTATGTAAAATGCAAATCTTATGTAAAATAGCCATAATCCAAGCACAAACTTTTGACATAAACTATTTGCATTCTCTGTCCTTTAATACTAGCTAAGGAGTTGATAGAATTCAGTCCTCTTATAAAACAGCATAGAACGCACTTGCTGTTAATAACACAAAAATACCTCTCACCTACCTTTGATCCTGGATTTCCGATAAGACCAGGTGGTCCAGGGTCTCCCACTTCACCCTAATGACATTGTTTGAGAAAACAAAAAAATCCAAGGTTACTGTTATATCTTCCAGTATCAGCTATGTGTATCAGCAATGTATGTAGTGTGCACAAGTCAGAAAATACCTTATTTCCTTTCGATCCCTGCATTCCAGTCTCTCCCTGAAAACATTAGATAAAACCATAAGAAGTTAAAACTTAAACTAAGATCAGCTAAGAGTTTAATATGCTACTTAAAATATTGTAACACAGTTTGCAAACTTAAATATTGAGAAAGCATTAAAGAATTTCTGATTTTTTTTCTGCAAACTCTGAAAGGCATTCCTCTTTCAAACTAATTTTTTTTTTCAGGTTTTCCTAATGTTTTAAAGAAAAACATGTTTGAAAATACTACATTTGCATAAGAGCTTTTCCAGACAAAAGCCTATTCTTCACAATAAAATTTCTTCTGGTACACAATATTCATCTCCAAACCCACACATTATTGCAGTAAGGCTTATTTTGGTTATTATAACATGTAAATCACAAAAATCTAAGCAACCTTGAGTTGTGTACTAAAAAACATAACTAGCTTTTGTCAAATGTCATAAGAGGGGACAATAATTACTTAAAAATAAGTAACATAGGTAAACAGAATGAGAGTTCTAAAAATACGCCCCAAAATAACAAAGAAGTTATGCACACATAAAATGACTATATCAAATCTGCCTGATGTTAAATGCCACACTAAGGGCATAAAAATAATACAGTTCAGGCCACAAAAAAATTTGTGAAATAACTGAAAGAAAGAACCTCCGCATACAATAAAAAAAAGGTGTGTGCTTTAAACTCAGTTCATGGACTGTACCAACAACAGAAATGGTGAAGAACTGTGCATCTCTGGTTTTTATTTATAACCTGTGTAAGACAGGAGACAAAATATATGCTATCCCACATAATCCCTGAATCTAATGAACATGTACAAAGACGAGGAATTACAGCATGAATATAGTATGGAAATAATCTTGAATGTAAATTATTCACATCAGTTCAAAACATGCTATACTTACTGGATCTCCCTTGTCCCCTTTTTCAGAAGGCTCTCCCTAAGGAAACACAGGGAAGAGGTTAACACAGTTTTTTTTTTAAATAGTAAATAGTTCATATGCCTGGTTTTGTTGAAGAGTCCTTGAAAAATGTTGCATTTTTTTAAACTTATATACAGTACAAATATATGGACTACAAAAGTTTACTTGAAGGATGATGTTGATTTAATGCCAAGACCATGGCAGGTGTTGTCCTTTCAAGCAGGAGTACAAGGGAGGGTCAGGAACGTGAACTAAAGACAGTGATAATGCATCCAAAACTGAAAAATTCCCAAACACAAGTGCTCTATAGCACACAAAATCATAAATCTGTGATATCAACAGAGTAAAAAAATGTTTCTGCTTGTATGAAAACTATTTGTATAGAAAGATATGACCAAAGAAACCAACTGGAAGCCTAACAGCTGAATAGCAAAATGCCTAATAATCAGTAGATGAAGAACTGGGTATACAGATGAAGAACACATTCCTAGAAAAGCAAAATATACACCTGTTCCCCAGTAATGCTCCACTTTCCCCCCCAGTCATTCTGGAAAATTTATTCTCAAACTAAAAGACACTAAATTAGAAGGTTTATTTCTAAATTTTAATAATTTAAAGACTTCTGTTTTCTCATAAAGATATTGAAGATCACATTCATAACCTGAAAAAATGTGAATGGTGCCTAATTCATGAGTCAGTCTCTGGTCATAAACTTATATAAACAATTTTAAACTAGTATTCAGTGAAAGTCTGAATGTGTTTAAAACTAAGGACTTTGTGAACTGCTAGAACAGGGAAATTTACTTGCATATATAAATACCCACACAAGAAGGTGCTTGAATAACGACAACTTTTCCTATGCCCAAATACATTTTCTTGATCTCTTGTATATTTTCCAAGATTTCACTAATAATCAGTATATTTAGTTAACTTCTAGCATAACACACGAGCACAGAAGTAAGGAATTAACTTACCTTTTCTCCTTTCGCGCCTGTCATTCCCAATTCTCCTTTCTGACCCTTTTAACAAAATTAATTAATTTTAAAATCTTTTATATTCTGACAAATGCAGATAAACCTCTCCCCTTCTTTACCTGTACTTTGTTCTATGTAAGCCACATCTTAACCATTATTGCAATGGAAATCAAGCTTTAAACGTGTGCAAATGAATTTAAATGACTGTATTCTATAGCAGATCTGCAGGCTTCTCCCTAAAAAATGTTGTTAATTCTGTGACATATCCAGAGCACTTGTCCCTTCTCTTACAAGTTTGGAACACACGCAATTGTTAAAAATCATTCCACTGTTTACACAGGACAGATGACTATAAACAACATACTGTCATATGGTGTGGATTCAGAATTTGACTTCCATGCAATATTTAGAGACTGTCTGTAAGTATTCTTGGTATAGAAAGTCCTATTGTTACAGAGAAACTGTTTTAAATATTTGTGATTTACTATTCAAAATATTTTTCAAATTTCAACTTTTTCAGAGTCTTTTCCACATAGCAGGCAGGTCAGCTCATTTGACTTCTCAGACAGCATTATGGAAACCACACACAGTCCTTTCAGCATTTTTCCTTTCTGTTTATACTAGAGGACAAAGGATCACGTGCTGCTCCTGCAGGATAGCACGATGAGCTGGATATTGGACTACACAGTTCAAAGTGCCAATCATCTCTAAAATCTATTCCTTCAAAGCCTGTTGTGATAAATCAAATAAAAGATACTATGTTAAGTGTGGTAGAGACAGGTTAGACAGGCACTGTGAAATTTCTCCAAGTTCATGCCAAATGCTTACAACATCTCCCTTCTGGCCTTTAAGTCCAGGAGTCCCAAGTACTTCTAGTAGTCTTGTATCACTCTGGAAAGAAATATTATTACAAAGATCAAAAAGCAGAAAATGTCACCATTCACTTACAGTAACAATTTATTTACCATAACAATTTCTTGTAATTTACCAGTATGTAAATTCAGAAGTCCTAATGTATTACTAGAAAGGGATAACAAATGCCTATGCAGTACAGCTAGGTAATGTATTTGAGCAACCAGCCAGACTAGCAGAACAGGAACAAAAGCATAAAAGGGAAATGTCTTTGTAGAACATTGCTGCGCAAATATGTGACTTTTTTAAAAAAACTCAATGCAAAGTGCATATTTTTATGCTCATTGTTACGGTACATTCCTCAAGTATGTTAAAAAAGAATAAAACCCACTTCTCTCCTATGAAAAAACCACAAGCTTTTTACTTTTGAGCAGCATGAAATGCAAAAGAATGTAGAACTAATTTAAGTCTACTACAGTAGTGAGCCAGAAGGAGTGGGAATAAACATGGTCAACAGGCTCCTCACATTGCTCCTCAAAGAAAATAGACAGATTTAAGGACCAGAGGTTCAGGTTGTATATGTGCTCAGGTGTTTACTGCACTGCATTTATTTACTCTTCTCTACAAGGTAAAGACATAATAAAATACAAAGCAAATTATTTCCTTTTCACAAAGCCAGACTCAGACTACCTATGGGGAATGTGTTTTCTTTTAATGACAGTGGGAAAAGAAACAACAACAACAACAACAAAAAAGACCCTGAAAAATGAGCACCCATCTAGACCCAAGGAATCTAAGCCCTAGAACATGTATCACCCTTAGCAGGCCATATTCCAGTTTCCATACTGCTAAAATAGAGAAACATTATGATGAATAAAAGTGCCATTTGCACTCTGCTAATATTTTCAGAAGTAGGTAACTGAATATAAACTGAATAAAATCAGTTTAATAAAATCATTATTATTTTAGAAATGCTAGTGTTATGGTGGATTTTCTTAGGTATTTAGGGTTTGTAAACACTGTTGGTACACTAATTATCAAAATCAGCTTCAGAGCCAGAGGCAGATACCCAGATAAAGGAACCTGAGTATTGCTGATAAGTAGTTGACTACCATTGGACTGAGCAGAATCAGGTGCCTGTTATAATGAGTACACTATAAATTATGATTTATACTTAGTTGTGCATTTCTTATGCATACATGGAGGAAAAAAAAAAGAGGCTATTAGACTAAATAACTGCTTCTATGGTCTTTGCATGTTTATAGGTAATTTGTTCCTTACAACAAAATTTAAGTAAAATACAATAAAGCAAAAAAAATTTTAGAAAATTAATAATTAATTATTCCAGAATAATCTAAAATTACTGTGAACTGTAATTATTCTAAAACATTTATTGGAAAGACTGTGATACGGTTTCAATTCCTTTGTGTTTTGGTTTCATTTTTATTTTTATGTGTTGTAGAACATTTTAGATTCAACTGATGTTTAGAAGCAAGTTTGACTAAAGTGACCTTCTATTTATGTGTGGGAAACTGATAAGTAAAAAAGATGACAGAGGCCCTGAAAGCCCAGGCAAAGGATGATAACAGAGGCCTGAGAGTAAACAAACTCAAATCATGAGGCATTGTTTATCAATCGCTGAAGGAATGTAACCTGCAGTACAGGATAGAACTAGTCTCTTGGCAAAAAGAAGAGAAAACAAATGCATGTATTGAATACATGCAAAGTACCTTGTTTACGCTGAAAGCACAAAAGACATAACAAGAAGGAACATAAAAATAGCCACATGCCTTGCAAGAACAGGCACAAAGGAGGAATGAGGGAAGAAAGGCTCCGGCACTGTCTCCCAACCCATTAAGGATCAATGCTACTACTTATCCTCAGCAGGTTCCCCTCACCTTCATTAAAGAAAGATTGCTGATCTTGGTTTGCTGTTCATCACAATTTGCTGCTGCGATCAGCAATTGTATTTATAGTGCTCTCTTTCACTGTATACATGGATCAAGTATATTATGCTTTTAAAGACTTGCACTCCAGCCTCCTAGCACAATAAAGTGATTGATACTGAGCTAGAAGAACCTTGGTTGCAACAGATTATTTAATTACATTATGCAAAACCAACTACTTCTTGATATCATACAGAACTCAGAAGAACAGCAAATAATCTGCTAAGAAACAGAGAAATTAGAGGAAAAAAAAGAGACATTATTAATTATG
Organism: Manacus candei; assembly: GCF_025592945.1. NCBI lineage: Eukaryota > Metazoa > Chordata > Aves > Passeriformes > Pipridae > Manacus > Manacus candei. The sequence goes on along the minus strand of NW_026138059.1, from coordinate 19,315,968 downwards.
ATGGGTCTTAAGAGTCACCACATTTCTTGGTAGAAGTTTCTCATGCTTCCTGAAAATATCAACACAAAGAAGCCAACTAACATCCTCAGGGAGAAAAAAAAAGGTATTACGACATCTATAGCAACCAAAATGTGGTCACAATATGAACACTTTTAAACACCAAACTGAAAGAAGACCTTATGAGATCCTTAAGAACATTCATAAAGTGATGGAAAATGACAAGATCATTTCCTGTGCTGTGAGGAATCTCAAAAATCTCAGGGTATCACTCAAATATCATTTTACCAATGCAAATTACTGAGGTAATTATATACTGGAATTATATACTGGAAATGCAAAAAATTGTTTGGTGCCTCCAAGGTGCAGTGGACAAAATCAGCTCTTGACATACTATATAATAGTGTGGGGGGAGAAAGGGAAGTTACTGGTGCATACATCTGCTTGAATCAATGGCAAAGCAGAGAAGCTGTCCTTGTCTTTGATGACTTTTTGTCTTGTCCTTGATGGAAACATCCTACTCCCATCATAAAATGTATAGGAACTAATATGTTTGCTGAAGCAGTTAGAGACTTATTTTGACTCTAGGAGGTTCTGAACACATAGTTACAGAAATGTTGCCTATTTAGAACCTGTTGCTTGAATCAGAAAGCCATCTCCTCTTTCACCAGGAATCAAACAGCATTTCCTTGTTGAACAGTTAATTGCTTGTGATAGAGTCATTAAAGTCTTCAAACTAGACAGCTGAAGGAAGAAAAGTTGTTAAGGTGTACAGGATTTAAAAGACAATTAACTTATAGACACCTAGCAGCTGGTCTAGCTTTTTTTCCAGAATATTGTTAATTAGGAAATATAAGCCACCTTACAAACACTTAGAGCCTTACAGTGATAAGAAAAAAAATTATTTTTTTTTTGAGACATCTGCTTATCAGTTCCAGAAGGTCGCCACTGCTTGTATTTCCTCTTGCAAAATTACCTTAAAGGTACTATCAGGATAAAACAAATTCATAGTGCAGAGGTCGGGAATGAGTTACAATAAATATGGTACTGATAGAGGAAACAGGGCTGGTATCAGCAAAAGCTCTTTGGTGGAAAAAATTAACTGGTAAGAAAACCAAAGGTGTAAAATGAAAATATAGAAAACTTCAACACATACATTTGAAATGGCAAACCAAAACCAGAAACTAAGTCTCCAGGCATGAAAATGCCCCATGTTTAATTCCTAATGCATGTTTCTAAGGTGATAACTGATTTGAAATGAATTAAATATCAGAAATAACAGAGAAATCACTTCAGCGATAAAAACAACTGAAAAGATATATTTGACATGAACTTAGCTCCAAAATATCTATTCAAGAAAAGATTTCAGTACTTGTCTAGAAATGTTGTATAGGAGAATATCCTGAATTCACCTGCTCTTCATAGTTATACATTCTAATATTTAAAGAAATATTAGATGGATGTCTTCCAGGCTTGACCTTCATGACTTAAGGTGTGATACACACATTAGCCTTTATATTGAACAAATATTGCTGTAGTAGTGTTTCATAAGTCTTTGAATTAAATAGAATTTTCTGATCAGATAAGTTAACTACTCTAGCATCAATTAAGCAAACTTCTGTGATCTCTCAATGATGGTTTCTTACAACGGCAGACACTACAACTTTGAAATTTCTGTAGTATGTATTTCAAAGCTCTGTCATGTGGAACACCATCCTATCCAATTTTAACTTTTTTTTTCTATTAAGTGGTTTTAGCTGCAGGTGGTTTTGTAATTAAGACTATTTTTATGAGTCTATAATACAAACATAAGGACAGTTCTCATGGATTGCTAGCAGATCTTTTAAAAATTATGCCTTGTCTTTCTGTTTTACTTTTAGAATCATGACAGAGCAGGTCAAGAAAGTAATGTCAAGTACAACTTAGAGCAATTAGTTTTAGAAGTGGGGAGCTGGTGCTTCCCGCTAACAGTTCCACGGTCCACCCACCTGCTTTTTGAGTTACACCAGTCAAAAAATCAGTGAGTAGAAGATGGATGGGAGGCAAGACAGTAAGACAGATGACACAGTAGGTATGCGACTGGAGTGTGGCCTGAGCTTGTAAAGGGATGCAGAGAGAAGACAGAAGGAACTACCTTTTGGATTAATTTGGAATGTGGTTTGCAGGGATCAAAACTATAGTCATTTCTACCTTAGATACTTCTTAGTCATAAACCCACACAGATACTATATCAAATCTCCATACCTCATTATAATGTTTGTTCAATGAATCCAGAATTCCTTCTAGTCCAGAAGGACCCTATATGGAAAAATATGTATCAAAAGGTCATTTTAATTGAACTAAGTTTATGTTTGCATATCTTTATTCTAAGAGCAGTGAGGACGTAAAAGAGTTTATACTTTTGTTTGGTCATATAGTAAATTATTTTCTGTAACTTCATTATATCTTTTTATCAGGCATAGGGGAGAAGGAAAGTCAGTTTCTAAATCTCTGAATTTTGGAAACTAGCAACTTATTTTGAAGTGAATTGGTCTGTCAGAGAAGGCAGTAGTGACATTCATATTGATTTTAATACAAATCCCTTCTGGTATGAGCAACATCTTTGTTCCGCAGCATTTTAAAACTCTTTCCGTTAAGTCAAAGAATAGGGTCTGATGTAGAAGCAGCTCCTAGTGCTTCTGCCACACAATCCAGGAAGAATTTTAAATCTGTACCTGCCACCAACCTCAACATGTTAGATATTATTTGTACCTAAAATAATTCTTGACGAAATGAAAAGCCATTGTACGTCACAGTTTTGAAAACCAGACATAACCTCGAACATCCCCATCCCCGAACTGCCTCATGACTAAGACAGTCAAGGAGAACTTCAGGCATTTGGATTGTATTCCTGACTATGCCACAGCTTTTGTGTTACCAGAGATAAACAACCTCTGGTTTTAGTATTTATGTTTTCAAAAATTGACATATATTTAATAATTTTATCTTTCCATCATTCTTTCTATAATAAAACTATAACACCATATTTAAACAAGTGTACAACAGAAAATATTTTTATTCTAGACTTTTTTCCTAAACTGTAGTCTCTTTCATTCCTTCCGCACTGTTCCACTCCTTTAATATAGTTGCACAATCCACTCTGAAGTCTCTACAGACAAAAAACCCCAAAACAGTAGCATTGGTTTGCAAGTGAAGAAGCAATCAAATTAACAGCAATTGAAAAATTATTGTACAAGCAGTTTCTAGCTTTCGCTTGAGAATTTTGCACATCTGCCACTTTGAAGCTCACTTGAGCAGGATTTCCTTTCTCTTTTTTAATATCAAGTCGTGTAATTGAGAGAAGTGAAGCTCACAGAGAGCACAGTTGTATGAATAAGAAAAGAACTGAAAAAGTGTCCTGATTGTTTTCTGAAATTACGAACAGGTTTCAGATGTTATTTCTATAGACAAGGCAGGAATAGAAACACTGGTGCTTACAGGGAAATAGCTCCAAACTGTGAAATTACAGGGGTTTACAATATATTTCCCTCCCTTTACTTTTATAGTTCATCTGCATTTCTCTATAGATGAGACTGCCGAAAAAGTCTACCCAATCTCACAGTCCATGCAGTAAAATGTGTAACAAGTAAATTGCATCAGTTGCATTTCAAAAATAGGCCATTTTGGAGAACACAGCCTGCAAGTGACTCAGTGTAATCACTTTGTCCTTTTATTTCATATTGGTGCCTGACCCTTAAAATAAGATACTGTTTTTCTGATTATTACAATGCAAAACATTGTGAAACTCATCAGTGCAGATGTGCAGTATTGTATAACTTTTCCAAGTTATTTCCAAGAGCAAATGGAAAGAATGATGAAGGCATGATGTCTGCCACAATAGCATAGATGAAATAAATTATATTTTGATATGGATGTAAAAACTTAATGCACAGAAACAAGTAATATGACCAATCCTTGCCAGCCATTCCCATCCACCATGTAAGCATTTCCAATACTCTTCTAAAAAGAAGCTGAAAGTCCAGGAAAACCAGAAATGCTACTGACAATTTTCACTTACCATTGTTTTGATTTTCTGCTTATTGTAATTAAATGATAACATTCACTCCCTTTCAAAACATTGGTAGAGGAATGACAGTATTTCCTGAGGCAGAGGAAATGAAATTTCCAAGGCGAACTGCTGGCTAGTTAAGATAACTAATTTTGTGGCAATGACATACGTATTGAATCATGAGACCAAAAGCATATGTAATTAAATGAAGAAATTCAAGTGAAATTTTCTACCGAATCACATGCAACGCAAATAAAATTTTAATTTAAGACTTTAACACAAAGCTAATCTTCCAAGGAAAAATACTTGAGAAGACAAAAGTTATGAAATTCAGCCCCTTGAAAAAGTATGATGAACTGAATGATGAGCTTCAAGGGCTAATGGCAATCATGAAATAAATCTATTAAATCTATTGATTGGAAACAATAGCTCTGGACGTGTTGGTTTAAGAGAATGAATAAATGTGATTATAGTTTACTAGCCTGTGATTCTTTTCCACCTCTGCAACAGATAGCTTTGACAAGATGGCACCTAGCCAAAACAGGTAGTCCTCATGTTTCCTACCTTTAAAAACTAGTGCTGATAACACTTCACTTCTGCCAAACAACAACACTGGGCAGAAATCATACTCAGACTCACCTCAAAGAATGGTGTTATACTGGTGGAAGTCTGTAGCACAACTCTAGCTTAGCACTCTTTTTATTTTAAAAACAAGCTGATGTCCCACTAAAATGGGAGCTCTTGAGAAATGGAATTCCTCCAGTCATAACAGTTCCAGTAGAGACAGAGAAAATTAGGGCAGAGAAGATAAAGTTAGCCCTTTATGGGAAAACAAGTAAAACTCCTTTTTCTGTCCTCTCTCCCATCTATGTAAATAGAAATACCTGCTGATTCATTGAAAAGTAAAAATAAATAAATAAAATCCCAACCTCCCAAAAAAATCCAACTTCAAAACCTCCCACAACTGACCATAATATGTAAAACAGTGCCTAACATCAGGCAGCTATCTTCTACGTAGAACAGAAAAATAAATTATCTCCTCTTAATAAAACTCTACACAAAATGAGGCAGATAGTAATTCTACAACCCAAGACCAGAAAAGCACTTTGCCTAAATGAAGACTGCAAAATTTGGCCTTTCCACCCTGAGGCTGAGAATGCATAAATACTAAGTTCAAATACATTCCACACGTTACTGTGCAGGTGACTGAGCACTGGAACAGATTGATCAGAGATGTTGTGGAGTTTCCCTCACTGGAGACATGCAAGAACCATCTGGACTCAATCCTGTGCAAAATGCTCTAAGAACACTCTGCTCGAGCAGGGAGGTTGTCACATAACCCACAGTGGTCCCTTCTAATCCTGCTCATTCTGTGATTCTGTCATTTGCTTTTAAGTAGTGAGAAAAAAAAGAAAAGAAGTGTGGTAACTAGATAACCATTATACATAATTCAAAACAAGCTACAGTCTGCTGGGAACCCTTTCTGTGTTCATAAGTCCTGTAGTCTTTTTATTAGCAGCTATGGCAGAAGAGAGCAATCAGCGCAGTTCTGCAATCTGATCAAAATACTGTACTTAAAACCTCACAGCATCCTATTATTATTTCTTTTTGTTTCGTAAAATCAGCATTTCAATTTCAGGGAAGAGCCATGCTGAGCAGGATAACAGCACGTGAAAGACTCTTTTTCAGAAGACTCTAGAAGAAAATGGAAGCAAGCAAATATATAAAATACATTTGAAGGGTACAGAGGTTTTGATTTCACAATCACAATTTTCACAATGTTTCCAAGACTGAAGCAAACAGTGTATTTGACAGGTTTAAACTGCTATCTAGGCTCTTTCAAAGTGGAGAAAGGGCCAAAAAGCACTAGAGGGAGCTGCTGCTTAACTTAAACCGTCTGGATTTCTGACTTCAGCACAAATTGCTACCTGCTGGAGTGAGAGTTATGTGAGCACACATCTCAGCTCTCCTGTACCGAAATAACAGAACAGTACATCAGACAGCAAGGATGCATACCAGGAATTCTGAAAAGGAAGGGGAATAAAAGAACACTTTAAAAGTCTATAATATTTAATAGACTTTAAACAAATACTCAAAAGGGGAACAGACCTGGGTAGGTTTACAAAAATATTTTTATAACTGATAATAAAACTCCTCATTGACTCCTTGGCTTTTGTGAGCACAGGATTTGCTCCAAAGGGGAAAAAAATACATAAAAGAGAGGATAAGGGGAAAATGACACAAAAGAAAGGATACCTGGAAGAAATTGCATAGGAAGTCCCATTTTAACTGAGTAGTTTAATTACCAGTTGCCAATCAATCTACGTTTCTGACACCAACACAGGTTTTTAACCAAAGATGTGCAGATGATGTTAAGGGACTAGAAATTCACTACAAGCACCAATTTTACTGAAAAAAAAATCCCCAGCAATTAGGTTAGGAAAAAAAAAAAGATTAGATACTTAGAAAAGGTTAGAAAAGTCTTCAATTCTGCCATGCGACAAGTAGATTTTTGACTATTAGAATGTGTCCTTATAACGCTGTCATGTGAAAGCACAGCATGTATGCTGGCTGCAATTTTTGTAACTTTCAGTTTTCTTTAATTTTACTACCAATTTTTTCCACACAAATCCCTATCTGCACACACTGTTATTAGGACTGTCCTTTAAAATAAATCCCCTGAGTACTGTATCCTGTCCGCCAACTTCTTCCTGAAAGAGGTAGAACTTTCCTTCTCACAGGTTTTGGGTTTCTTTTTTTTTTTTTTTTGGTCATTACTAAGCACCTGGATGTTTTAATAACTAAATTAAATATTTAACATCATGGCACAAACTGATAAATAAATTAGGTAAATTTATTAATTTCAAGCACACAGTGTGTGCTTTAGCTACCCTGATAATTAATGACCAAATCTCCTTTTTCTCAAATACAAATTTCATATGCTTTTGAAGCATCAACCAAACCTCAAACTTGTTTATCCTGGAGAGTCTAATTTTCACATGTTCAGTCAATCTGTTAACCATTTTGTATCCTGTGTATGCCAAACTTATGACAACCAGCATCCTGCAGGTATGACAGTTCTGTTGCTCTTTGGAAAGGCCAAAGTAAAGGCACATCCATGTGCATGAAGAAGTCGTTTACTATTAGTAGAAAAGGGGTAAAGGGAAGCACAATATAGCACAATTGAATATGGTCTGAGCCTTCAAGAAGAGAGGGGGAATGATGGATTGTGTTGAAGGTTTTTTTGGTATGTACAAGCTGTGGCACTTCAAACATGGTAATACTGCCAATGCACATTAGTGGGCATTCCTGCTTTTAGAGTATGCCTTTTCTATGCTCTGTATTCTCAGTCTTGGAAGAAGAACACAAGATGATGATATAGGTGTACCCAAAGCAAGGAGTGCATCAAGATAGTTATACCAGAAACAAGTACTTTTAACCAATATTTAGGCCATGACTGCTTGAGGAATGCTTTTCTGGTGCGTAGTACTAGGCTACAGTACTCATACGGAGTTCCTTGTATGGATGTTGCCATGCTGACAAAGTTGAGTTTCCTATTTGCTGTAAGAAAATCTGAAGTATATCTCAGTTATAGAAGCGCAATTTAGCTTCCACTCAAGATTTTTAGTATATCTGTCAAGGATCATAAATCTTCACAAGCCTGACCTGCCAGCAAATCTATGATGGCAGAAATCTGTAATGGAGAAAAACCTTTTCACCAGCTCATGAAAAGCTAAGTAGATTAGGTCTAACATTGACCTCTGCTATGGTTTGCTTTTTTATCCTTTAAAGGTTATTTTTGGCATTTGTATTAAGAAAGATTCTGCATCGCTCCTTTTCTCCTGTTCGGCCTCCTGCAGTCTGCAGGAACATTTCAGCATTCTGAAGTCCCAACTGTGCAAGAGACTAATTTTTATCTATGTAGTTTTATGCAGGATAAACGAATTTCATCATCAACTCCTCATTCTGAACACATTTTGCAAGGAAAGAGTATTTATAAAATGTATGCACTTTTTGTTTTAGATGAGGCTGGATGAAACCTATTTTATTTTAGTCATTGCATCTCACACAGCAGTGCATTATTCTCTTCTCTAGAAATAAGATGAGGTTGAAGCATATGAATGAAATGTTTAGATGCATAAACTACTAGCCTTTACCTATTTTAGGTAAGTAGAAGAAGGAATTATGAAATCTTTGTTTTATATTAAGAATGTAAAGCAGCAGAAGTTTAATCCATGAACAGCTGTTTTGTATTTGTGTACAACAGCATTTTTACAATACAATATACAGGGAATTTTATTAATATGACCGAATCTTTCTCTAGCCAAGGAAAGCTGCATTTATTGAAGACTAGTATACATCCACGCATGACTTGAATTTTAAATCATTTATCTTTAAAAAAAAGTAAAGGGGAAAAATAAAATCCCAAACCTCTTAGATCTGAGCTAAACCTTTAAGTTCTTCATATTGCAAATCCTTTAATAGAGCCATGTATTTCTTAATCTTTTTAATTCTTCAGTCAACTAATTTGAACTACAGCTGAGTGCTCATTCCAGCGCTGGGTATAATCCTCCCCACCATTCAGACAATTGGCACATGCTTCACACAGTCCTTCATCTTTCAAATTACCCCTCTGAGACAGAAATTATCCCTTCTTCTACAGAGCATCACACATTTTGCTAAGAAAATGAATGCACAGTATTCATATTTAGCATATATGGCCAGTCTTTCTCTGAAATGTCAATTTCTGCTTCCCCTGCTGAAGTTTGCATCTTGTTCTTTTTCCTCCTGGGTAGTCCCTCATATTTGTGGACCCAGTCCTTTTATACTTGCTGTATCAAAAGGCTAGCAATAGTAGCTGTTTGATAGGTAGAGCAGAGTACACATAGCTCAATTATTTTCAATTATAGTTATATTCAGGAACCCGCTACAAAAATGCTAACAAAGTCTGAGGACAGAGTGAAAATTTCCCATTCCTCTCACTAGTTACTCACAGGAGGTCCTGGTGGCCCCGGTTTTCCTGGGAGACCTGGTTTGCCTCGTCTTCCCTAGAAATAAAAAATTAGAACAGACATTTATAAATATTGTGGCTAGGGACTGATCCGGAAGAAGAATGTTAAGAAAACATTTATTGCCTTGCTTACTATGAAAAAAACATAAAAATCAAAACCCATCCAAAATGAATACTCTGTATCAGCCACTGCTTCTAGGATTGGTTTTTATAGTTATGACAAACTATTTGCATCCCTGTAACATCTACTGTCACATTTTAAAACTTTGTCTCAAATATGAGTACACATTGACAAAGATATTAACAAAGCACCTTGATGAGGTGTAAAGAAATTATATTTTGTCTGAATATACCAGAGCTTGGAATGTTACACTGTGCTCCAGCAGTCTGACCTGCACAGTAAGTACATATGTGCAATATTGTTGCGGTCCGAAGAGGGGATGGGACATGAGGAAGGATGCAAGTAGAGTTCTCTATTTAGGTGTGCCCACTCTCTTTTTATCCGCTCGGGAGCAGAACGGGCCAGAACATAGGGCGGAGCATGAGACCAACAAGCAGAGGGACAAACCAGCATAGGGACACCGGCAAAAGGGGGAGAAGTGGGGGCAAACTCATGACAAGCCTGGGCTTGTCCAGGCTGTGCACTGTGCAGTGTGAATACAATGAAACCACATAATAACAGCAAAGTCCACACGACAAAGTCCTGCCAATCGCTGCACACTTCTCTCCACGCCCGGAACTGTTCCATCCTGAATCGTGTTCCCTCACACAATATAACCTAATTAAGAAACACCCATATCCTTCTTCCCTGGGATGTGATAACAAGCACACAAGTCAGAGATTTATTTGCAAAAACAATTCACCTTCTTCGTGCAATTACTACCATCTGTGTATATATAATGCACATGCAAATCCTTTGCACTAAAATGTAAGGTCCATAAAAGTCTACTTAAGGGAGACTTTCCACTAAGATTCTAAAAAAAACATGCATATGTAACTACTATAATTTTTTAGTACAGAGTTTACTTGAACAACTGCTGTTTTCACACGTGCTTTTTTTTAGGAAGATCAACATAAAAATGGAAGTAATTTACAGGAATTTACATCTTTATTGCCAAGTCAAAATCTGATGCACATTTTTAGTAGCAACAGGTGAGAACAACTAATATCTAGGTGTGATGGCTAAGAAAAGAAAGAAGCATTATATCCATTAAGACTAAATTTTTCCCTTGTATATGGCAAGTGTAAATTAATGTAAAGCTCTAGGGGGTTGTTCTGGTGAAAACTTGGCTTAAAAAGTGAAAAAATTGAAATGCTTGCTGACAGTTCCCAATTTACACATAGGGGTATTTCTGTAAGCTGTGGTCCCTATTTCTAAGCCTGCTTCTGTATTTTATTAAATAATGATCTCGCACAAACTGCAGAAGTAATCTCAGGAACAGAAAGTAAAATCCAGTTTCACTTTTTCCAGGTGAGATCCCTGATCTGTAAGAAACCACTCTCATGCTCTGCCTTTCATTAATCTTGATGCTAAGGGGAACAAGATGATGACAGTAAGAGTGGAAAACTGTTGAAGGTGCCCCAAGAGAATCCTATGAGTGGTGGAGGAAACTTAGTGAAGAGAGATCAGAAGAGGATGAAAATATATCGGAGTGTACTTACGCTGTAATGCGCTGAATGTGACTATCATGACTACGAGAGTATCTGTTCCCCAGTGTCTTTACTCAGTTGTGTAATTGTTTTATTGTTAATATAATATGCCTTATTATAAGGTGTACAATTTCCTTCACTGTACCCCTGTTACCCTTTCTCCTATTGGTTCCCTCTAAGCCCTTTCCTTATTCATTCTACCCTGCTTCAGCAGTTCTCCCCAGAGACAGTTTCCCATTTGTTCATGTTTAAATAATTCCACCCCTTGTTGCTGTGATTGGCCACTCCTGTCCTCCCAGTCTTCACCCTTCTTTCCAGAAAGGTCCCTGTTCTCCCTTTATAAGCCGGCATCCATGTTTAATAAAAGTCCATTTTGTGTCACACCATGACTACATGCAGAGTGATCCTTCTGGGTCTTACACAAGGAGGGGTTATGGCTCTCCCCTGGTCAGAAAACCCTGTCTTCCTCACACCTGCAGGTCACCAGGGTAACCTCTTGCCTAGAAGGCAGGGACTCTCCTGAGGAATTTGAAGCCCTTCAAGTTGAAGAATGAACAAATAGCCACATAGCATGTACACTACCACCACGGTTTTATAAAGGTCCTCCATCAGTCACTGTGTTTTAAGGGCAGTGTGGAAAAAAAAAATACCTCAGCATATTTGGAGTGCCAAATTCCTGGGTCTTAACTAGCTGAGACATACACTATGCGCTGAGCTGTTTAATCTCACCAGTACTTGCACATGCAGGGGTTTAACTGGGGCAGCTCAGGATAAATTTTTAGAACCAAAATACAGTAGTAGGTGTGTAAACTGGGATTATGGCTATACTGCCCTTATTACGCACCCCCAGCATGTCCTCTGCTGTGCTGCTAACACAGTCCATACAGCCCTGGGAAAAGCCAGAGATGGAAACTCATCTGGGCTAAGGATGGCCTACAAAAAAAGTGGAGTACTCTTTGACTGGTCAGTTGACCGATGCAGTTCACTGAGCAACTGAGAACCTTGTCTGGCCTGACAGAAGGCACAGTGCCAGGAAAGACACACATGCACAAGGAAAGGGGGCTGTAGTTAGCTAGATCTGTACTTTTGGACTGATATCTACTACAGAAATACATTTGGAAACTAATATTCCCTGACTTTCTTTAAAAAAACTCACTAAACTTCCCTTAGAAAGTATGAAAAACAGACTGAGAGGTAACAATGTAAGGAATAAACAAAGATAAATTGCTCCTTACTTTTAAAATAGTCCCTCTGAGTTATAATGATCTACAGTGTTGACTTCTTGAAGCACCTTCCTTTTCCTGTTTGGACTTCTTTAAAGTATCCTGAGGATGACACTTAAAATCTCAGCAGTCTAAACAAAGTATCAAGGAAGTGTCAGGAAGAAGAAGACAGGGCTTTGACTGGCAGACACAACTGTGAACGAGGTGTTAATTACACAGGAAAACATGGAATATGTTGGGAAGGCAATTTTATCTCTGTTTACAAGATGAGCTAAAATTTGATTTATGACATAGCAAAGACAAAACTTGGTGAACTTTCTGAAAAATCAGATATAAAAAAAATAAAAATTGTGGGTAGTTATTTTTAACTGTCATTTTTTAATTAGTAGAACACCTACCCAGTGAAACACAGAAGAAACACTTGCCCAACCTTTTATCTAATCATTATTAGTCATTATGCTATGTTCCATGTAAAGCAACCACAGGGATCAGTATGAAGCATAAGCTTTTTCTAGAGTAATAGAAGTCCTTTTTTTTTTTTCTCCAAGCACCTTTATAAACTGATATTTTAATTTTAACACAGAAATGGGTAACAAGCCACTACCTTCCATCAATGCCTTTCAGATAGATACGGAGACTTTAGTGTTAGGAATACACAAAGCTCTACCTACTTGTCAGCATTCCTTCTCTATGACTCCTCAGCATCAGCATGGAATAGATAAAATTTATACTACGGTAACAGTGTAAGTAGAGAAAATCAGTTTATGTTTTTGTTCAGGATAATTAAAACAATTAGAAGAATGTTTTTGACAAGCCAAATATGATCTTGCCTTGAGCAGGCCATGAGCCAGGCTGTGACTAAATATTTACAATTTGATTTTGAGTCATCCTTCTGGCAAGAAAGAAGTGAAAAACATCTCAATGTCCTCTCCAGTTTGTAGAGCAGGCTTAGCAGAGAGCCACAGTTCCCATCTCCTGCTCGGCAGCAGGTCTTGGCAGCCCCATAACAGCCGTACTTACTGCCGTACTGCTGTGCATAGGGCTGACAGCCAGCACAGGAGGCCCATTACCTTTATTTAGTTGAGTTCACTGAGCAAATACTGAGGTTAAAAACCCACTCAAAATATAAATAAAAGCCCTAGGCATCACATTCTTCCTTTAACTAAACAAAAAATGCAATACCACCTACACTAACTTAAAAAGGATACGTAGTGTCAAAGTTATCTAATGCTACTGAGCATATCTGAAGAAGACCTAAACAGTTGCTGGTTATTTCCCTTGTGCTGCATATATTTTTTTGATGGCAATTAATGTAATAGGAAGTTTTCTACATGTTACTGATATTGTATCCTATCCCCTTGACTCATCAAGAGCCTGCCCCCAACTAATTTGGACAGTTGGCTACTTTCCTCTTTTCCATGGGACAGACTTCAGCTAAGATACACACACAAATTATGCAAATAACAACTGCTTGGTTAGGGGCAAACAAAGACAAAATACTGCAAATAAAATAAATGAGAAATTTTGTGCTTCAGGAAACCCAGCTGAGTGCCCAGCTGAAGTACATTGTCAGCTGCATTCTTTATTTCTCTCTTCCTTTGCCCCTTCTATGAATTGAAATTACTTGATGAGTTTTGCTTTACATAAGAAGAAAAGCTGTTCAGAAGAGGAGATCTGTCCATCCTTCCATGGGCTTGTGCTCTGATTCTGACTGCTGGCCCTGAGAATTGCTGCAGGTCCGATGTACAGTGCAAGAATTCAAAGCCTATTTTGTAACCCCCTGCTGTATCATATTGCATCCATCTATTTGCATATATCTAACTTTAGAAGAGTGAAATATCTAATCCTAGTGTTTAAAAAAAGGTATGGATTATTTAAGAATAAAATTGAGTAGAGTTATGTAGGAATACCGACATTATTTATGGAATTGATAATTTAAAGAACACCCATACTTGAATACGAAGGCAGAAGTTCTTAGAATAAGCCCGTGTGCATTTTCAAGGAAAACTGCTAATTAATGGTTCTTGAAACACATCACATTTCAAAACAGGAACTAGTTCTAGGGAATGTAGAAATCTGGGCTTTAAAGTCTTATCTACTACAGTTGTTATGCAAGATTAATGAGGCTTATGTAGTTCATTTGCCAAGGTAAACTAAGATTCTCTTCGATAATCCTCAAAACCAGACTGACAAAGGAACAGATAGAATCAAAACAGGAGGCAGGTGGAAAGTAAAGACCTCCATTTCAAATGCCCAACCCACAGATGCCCCACCAGTGCCTTGGCTACCTAAACACAGCTATGTGAGTGGGGCTCTGGGCAGCTGAAAGGCTGTTACTCCAGATGCCCAAAGTTGCCACTAAGCAGCCAGACAGGTCCTAGTGTCCACACTAATTCAGAGTACAGCAAAGAGGCTTTCCTTTGTCTCAGTCCTCTAAGCTTCACAGCTTTCCCCCTCTGTTTGGAATCCAGCGTGCCTGGTAGTTCACCTGAAGCTTGCAAAGCTGCAACCAACTCTAACCCAGGGAAAACCCAGTCCAGACCAAAGCCAGTGACAGTACCCTGCTCTGTTTTATGGTAAAAACCTTGGCAGACTGACATTTCAGGGGAATGAAGGCAGATGTCATATGGCAGTATCAGTAAGAAAGTCAGCTCAAGAGCAAATAGGAAACAGAAGATTAGAATTAATCACAAAAATCAGATCAATCACCCATCAAACCCAGTTGCTTAGCTGTGCACATCTAATGACCAGTTGTAGGATAGAAGAATGTTCTCCAGAATCCCAATCAACTATGACAGATCAGAAACTGAAAATTACAAATCTACAACAAATGCACAGCCTGAACTGAGTCATTATTTGTATCTACACATTTAGCAAAAAATTTGGTAATTTTTCAAGAGGACTTTGACATTTAACCACCTGACTGCACAGCTGCAGATAAATAAGAATTTTGTCATTAACTCTGGTAGTGGCACAACTGCATAACTATGGGAGGCTTTTTTATCCTTAGAAATCTTGTAGTTTGGATACTCTCTTTCCTAAATTGGAAATCTATGTCACAGATAATAAAACCTTTTTAACTTCAATAATACAGTGTTAGGACTTCAGTGTACAATTCCTTCTTCAATCCTATTAACTTTGGTCTCTAGGATGTATTATGGTATCCAGTGTATTACAGATTAACCTCTGTATTAAATGTTAAACCTGAATAAACTCACAGGAAATAAGGCCAGAAGGCAAGAAATTAAGGCGTTTGCAGAAAACAAGTGCAAGTCTGTCCCTCATGTCCCACTAAAGCCTTTCAGACACACAGCTCACAGAAGAATACAGAGAGCACACAGACCCTAATGCTCTGTTTTCGAAGAAAAGTCAGTAGGGAGCTCCTCACTAATGCAGAAGCATTCTTGCGCTCAATCTTGGGTTTCCAATTTTAGGAATGATTTCCAATATCTTTAATTTCTCTATTGTGGTATTAATAAAATGCTAAAAGGGAAAGCCTAACCACACTACATAAAATTCAAATGTATTTAACAAACATAAAAAGAAAGTCCTCAAATAAGCCTAGCAGTGCTGAGAAGTCAAATGTCACAACCTATTTTGCCAACAAATCACTACAAAAAATCACTACAAAAAATTTTTCAAATGTATCCACCGATGTTCAATTGAAATCCAAAATCATTTGCAGAAATAGTTTTCAACTACATTTAGATAGTTTATACCTTAATTTTTACTTTTGAGAAAAAAATTTCTTATTCTCTCATGTTTTTATTCCTTTTGCTGAAAGAATAAAAGAAATAATAATAGAGTATTTGGAAGAGAGTCTGAAAACTCTAAATGAGTTCTTAAAAGTTAATTAATTACTGCTATTCCATTAAAAGTTAGATTTTAATTTCTTCAATGGAATTTAACAAGGGAATTAAATTAAAAATAGAACTCTTCTAATTGATAAAGCTTTCTTTAGCATTCTAAATTACAATGGTTTCATAATTTTTAAATGCCAAAGTGGGATTTTTTTTTTCTTTTTTTTTTCTGTATCCTATTTTACTAGTTTTGTACTTTAAGCTAGAGATATTCTGGTAGAAAAACTGAAAATTATTTCCCTGTTTTACATTCAGCGTTTTTGGACTATAAAATATCAGAGTGAAGGAACATACAGCACTCCAACTTAAAGATAAAATTAGATTAGAGCTTTTCATACTTAAAAACAACTTACATCAAAGTCAAGAAGGACTGAGAAGATAAAAAGAGATTCCAAAACTCTAGAGCTTTAGCTGTGAAGAAAATTGTTTGCAGTGTGCCAGGAGCCTGACCTACTGTGCAGTAATTATCATTGTTCTGTAAAGCTTGTTTTACAATTGGTTAAGTACAACATTTACTCACTGAACTAGAAAACAAATTATGTCAAAGAAATATTTAAGTTCTATAAAGCAGATAAATGTAATCTGAATTTAAATTCATTTTGATGTCACTCTAAATAATTATGTTAAGAAAATCTAACAGCTCCCCATCCATTTATTTATTTAGGAAGATTTTCCGCTATGTCATAATAATTTTATTCATGCTTGATTAGAAAAATTTATAATCTCAAAGAATAAACTTTATTAGCATAAAACAAGTACTGTAATTCCATGAGATCTCTACAAATTTGTAATTTTAGTGAAATCAGTGCTGAAACACTAGATATTACAACGGATTCTCAGTTTTATGAGGTATTTAATTTATTATTAAGATAATGCTAAAATAACTTCCTCTTAAGTGAAGTATTTGGTATTATAAACAAAACAATTGGAAATAAGGAAGTTCTTTCAAAAATATTTACTTCAAGACACCTGCAACATCCCAATGAATAGAGGATCAAGAATATCACAGGCTGTGATATCATAGAAAGATTTGTAAATGCTTGAACTCAATTAATCACTGGAACCAGGGAAACCACCAAGACAGAGAATCAGTTTGTTTAAATACATATAAAATATTTTTAAAAAATACTACTAATCCATAAAGAAGTTGTTGGCAGCTATGCTGAGAATAAGCTAGAGCTAATTAATTAAAAGTCACAGAATTGTTTGCGTTGGAGGGAACTCTTGAGAACATTTAGTATAATCCTTCTTCTCAAGCAGGATCAGTTGTTCAGAACTGTATCTATATAAGCTTTGAATATCTCCACAGGTGGACACTCCACAACCTCTCTGGGCAACCTGTATCAGTATTTGACCACCTTCACAATAAGAAAGTGCTTTCTTGTGTTTAGATGCAATTTTTTTGTTTTTAATTTGTACCTATTGCTTCTTGTCCTGTCACTGGCTACTGCAGAGGAGAATCTGCCTCCCTCTTCTTTGTTCCCTCCCATCAGGTATTTATATACACTGATAAGATTCCCCTGAGCCCTCTCAGTCTGAAGAGCCCCAGCTCTCCAAGCCAATGAAAGTTTATCCAGCCTATGAAAGTTGCTCCAGTTCCTTTAATGTGCTTTGTGGCCCTGTGCTAGACCCACTTTAGTATGTCTACATCTTTCTTAACATGGTCTCACCAGTGCTGAGCAAACGGGACGGATACCTCCCCACACCTGCTGGCTGCTCTTTTGAATGCAGCCCAGGATATTCTGGGCCTCCTTTTTTTTTTTTTTTTTTTTTGCCATGAGGATGCACTGCTGGCTTATGGTCTGCTTATTGTCCAGAAGGTTCTTCTCCACAAAATTTTTTCCCAGAGAGTTTTTTTCCAGTGTATACTGATACCTGGGGTTATCCCTCCCTAGATGCAGGATTTTGCATTTCCCCTTGTTGAACTTCATGTGAGTTCCCTTACCCCAGTTCTCTGCTACATTCTGCCTTATTGTCCATGCTGTTAATGAGGATGTTGAACAGTACTGGCTCTAGTAGTAGCCCTGGGGTAGTAGTCACTACTGATGCATCTCCAACTGGACTTTGTGCCACTGATGATAAATCTCTGGACCTAGTGGTTTTCAATCCACTTCACCATCCACCCATCTAACCTGTACTTTGTCAGTTTGTCTGTTAAGTTGACAAGATGAAATTATGGGAGATAATGTCAAAGGCTTTGCTAAACCTGAGGTCAACAACATCCAGTGCTCAGCTCTCGTCCACCAAGCTAGTCAAATCATAAAAGAAAGTGAAGCATTTAGTCAAGCATAATTTCTCTTTCATAAATCCATGCAGACTATCCCAATCACTTTCTTGTCCTTCATGTGTGTGGAAATGGTTTCCAGGAGGATTTCATCTCTCACATTCCCAGGGACTGAGGTGAAGGCTATTGGCCTTTAGTTCCCTGGACCTTTCTTTGTGAAGACATAAGTGATATTTGCTCTCTTCCAGTCTTCAGGAACCTCTCCCAGTCATCATGACCACTCAAAATAATCAAGAGAGGCCTTGCAATGACATCAGACAGGTCCCTCTGCACTTGTGGATGCAATGTGTGAGGCCCCATGGACTTACAGAGCTGTGGACTCCATTTGAAGCTGCCTGGGTACAAAAGTCTGAAAGCAAAGAGCTGTCAGCACTACTTCAGTAGCACTTGGTCCTGTGCCTTGTGCCCTTCTGCATGACCTGCTGTGCAACCTGCTGTACATCTACTGGTTACTTCTGCTATTGCTGCACAAACTGCTATTACATAGTCCTTGTCCTGGCCTGGGATAAAAGCGTGCTTGACTGTCCCTACTCAGGGGTCAGCTGGAAAAAAGGCTGCAGGCACCTGCTGGTCAGGGACAGCTGATGGAGTTTGTCAGAAGCTGCTAGAGTTACCCTTACCTGGAAACAACAGGTATCCTCAGTATCCTCATAAGTTTCCCAAATCTCAGAAAAAGTGCCCAGAATCTCAAGTTACCAAGACAACCTTAAAAAAGCCAAAACTCTGGTACAAACTGCTGTGTATTTTAGCTGCATGCTGGGCCTGGGTCTTCTACAGGCTAACTGAGAATGAAAAATGTCCCTTTCTAGATTTCACAGTATAGCTGCCTAACAAATAGTATTTATAAAAATAATATTTTTGTAAATACTAAAAAATAGTATTTATAAAAATGCATAAAGTTCAGGGAAAAATTCATGCTACAAAGATATCCAACTGAAATTAAGCATTAATTTTCAAAACATTTTGAATTTTATTTTGGAAATATAAATTTCATTGCATTTAACTTCACTGCGTTTAACACAGTAAAGGCAGAATCTGGAAAACTCCATTCATTCTGTAAATTATAGGTAGTAGAAATTTTTAAGAAAGCAGAACATGACAAAATTATTTGAAGACTTCAGAAAATTCTTTACGTGGGGAGCTGATGGACCTTAGTTGAATTTTTTTCAGAAATTAATGGAATAGTGATTTGATTATAGAGAAAAAAACTCTAAATACCTCTTTAATATAAAACAGACGTAAATAAAAGAGTTGTTGAAGGCCATTGGAGGATAAGCTACATGCCAAAGTGTAAAATAAAATATATATTTTGAAATATGTGATTGACAAGAAACA
Source organism: Manacus candei (assembly GCF_025592945.1). NCBI lineage: Eukaryota > Metazoa > Chordata > Aves > Passeriformes > Pipridae > Manacus > Manacus candei. Next base: position 19,296,560 of record NW_026138059.1, on the reverse strand, counting down.
CTGGAAGAAGGAAATCAGGGAGATTTGTGAAGTCTCTTGCCTTTCAACAGGAAACTGTACTTCTGTGAAAGATATACATAACTAAAAAGTGCAGGCATACTGAGAAAAATAATGAAGTTCTGCATAACATAGAGACAGGAAGATGGTGTAGTTGTCCACTGTGGTTTAAATTCCATGCAATGTTAGCTTAGCACCCAATCTCTCTATTATTTGTAGGCCAGTAATATCGACTAGGGACTTTTCTGAGGAACGTCAAGTTACCTTCTGTAACTCCTGATGCCATTCTGAGCACTTGTGTAATAGTATCAAGTTGCTGCAGCAGTAACATGCCTGAAGCCAACATGCTGGATGCTGAAAAATTGCAGATGAACGTAGTGCCTGCCCACAGAATGGTTTAATGTTTCTTACAAAGGAATGAGGAAAAGGGAATGAGTAGCTGTTTCTGCTGGTTCACTTCTTTCAGTGACCAAAACTAAAACCTAAAGCTATTACTGAGCAAGGTCTCATGTCTAAGATAAAACACTTCACTAAAGATAAAAAACCTAAAAAACTGTACAAAGTCACTAATGGGAGAGCGAGAGGAAATGCCGGCCTTTTGTAAGAATAGCAAATGTATGAGGACTATTTGAGCCCACAGGAAAACACAACATTGGCTAACAGATGTGAATGAAAGTGGGTACTTTGGCCTCTCTATCTCATTTTGTATTGTCACTTACCTAAGTGACTAGCTCTAACATGAGTCTTCTGCATGTTTCTTCAATATCACCATTAACAGTTAATTCTCCTCAGTTCCTTTTATCTTGCTTCAATGTGTATTGAGAGGTCTATAAGTTACACACTTAATGATTCTCCTCTCAGCTCCTTATTAATCTAAGGCCAACTTTTAAAGGAGTTGAGCACTTAGAAGTGCTCCTGATGTTAGTGGAAATTAAAATTTTGAATATAACAAGTACAGTATACATGGAAAGTTTTTTAAAAAAATTCATGTTCTCAAAGTGTGGCATCCAAATTGAACAGATACATTTAGGTGTTTTTGAAGTGACTTTAGTTGTCACTAATACGTTACAGTTCAACTCTGCAAAATGGACACAATATCACTTTTAGGTCTGAACAATATGTTGAAGAAAAAATTATTAGCTAGTTACACACTCAATAATATGCTTTAATCTTCAGAAGACAGCCCATGACAAAAGCAATAACTTCACATAATGTGAAAGATTTGGAGGATCTGCTGGAAGTAGAACAGAGGAACATGACATCTATAATTGAATAAAAAGGAACATTTAATAGCCATTAGATGTGCACTGTCCTGTTTGTCATTAAACAGAGCAGAGATCTTGTTACAAATGGTATGTTATTGTGTAATTAAATGTATTGCAAATGTGAAAGCACATGGGAGTTGAATTAAGACTGCAAACAATGTTGTTAGTGCTTGGGCAGGAGTGGCCACCACGAAGGGTATTGTTGTGAGCATCTTACTGGTAGAAAGATAAAGACAGATGCCAAGGCTCTACAGTTTGCTGTTCCCATTGTTTGGCTCAAGGCAGCTGTGTGCATGGCAAGATTACAAAACAATCAGTGCTCCTGTTTTCATAGATGTTGGAGTGAGACAGCAGTTCTATTTTATATGTGAGTAGGAAAATGTCCATGAGGAATCAACACCCTAATTCCCACTGCAAAATGGAATAAAATAAAAAAAGTATTTTCAAATTCATTTATCCACCATTAAATATGATACAGTGTGTTAACTCTGAATTTTTGCATTAAAAAAGTAAGAAATTACAGGAGCAATGTTTCTAAAAACACAGCCATATTTACAACTGTTCCTAAAGGAGAACTAATAAACTGTGTCTTTCCACAGATTCAATACTCCACAGAAAACTTTAAATATGCTAAACCTGGATATCTATAGCTTTTCACAGTATCCTGGATATTTAACAGCATAACAGTAAGAGTCATGGTAATTTTAAAATCCTTAATAAGCATGTTCATATGTTAGTAAATATGTTTTAACAACATATTCATCGCATAACTTTGAAATCTCCTTTACTACATTGACTTTTTCTGAATGGGTTCTTAATCCTTATGTGTGAAACTTAAACTCAACTTTCATATCTTTGTGTTCAACTTAAATGAAATTTAGTACTATTTTTACAACTTAAAAACCAACATAAAACATAGCTTTGGGGTTCATTTTGTTCAAGAACTAGTTCCCTGTCAGTATAATTACTATTACTGTAATCATTAAACTAGCCTTTAATAATTCAGTATAGTTTATTAAGATCAACGATGAGAAATACTAAATCTTTTCACTTCAGATATTTTAACTCAGATATTAAAAGCAAGATGCCTAAATCAAACAAGAAGTGTTGAGATCAAACTTCAAAACCATAAACTGGGCACAACTTAATTTACAAAAATATTAAAATGTTTGAGTCTTAATAACTTTCCAAACTTTTAGGAACACACTAGATTATAAACTTATAAAACTGAATTATTTCTTGTGATAACACAATCATAAATATTTGTTATCTTTTCTACTGAACTACAATATTCAATAAGTCAGGGGAAACAAAAATAGAACATGGAGAAACCAGTCAGTCAGTTACTTCATTATATTAAAATTCTGAAAAACCAAAGGTTTTATTTCATGTATTTTTCATAATCTACCCACCCTTCCCCACCACCCTTTACTGTATCTTCTTTTTTGTATATGTGTTTTAGGCTCTGACACTTGTGTAATGGCATCTACAAGGCCTGGGTCAACAGTACTGGTTTCTGTTAATATTTTAGATAATGACCCTAAATTCATATTTTCATATATCTTAGATGTTGTAAGGTATGGTTCACCCCTGCAATCAAATGAAAAGTTTTAATATTATTAAACTTAAAATTATAGCAGAAACACATTGCACAAAATACAATATCTACATCTGTGCTGCCAGTCATTAAAACACTTTAGATGGTTGAAATTGTTAAATCTCCCTCAACTGGAGAGAACTCAAGTGTCAAAGCTCAGTTTGTTTTCAGCATGCTTCATACTCAGCTGCTACCTTACCATTTTTTATTAGTGCTTAGACAGAAGTTGCACATCAAGGTCAGTCAGCACACTCACCAGTTGTTCACTGAGTTTACTCACCCTTTGACCTTCTTTGCCAGGTGGACCTTGGGGACCCTCCAGCAAACCCTGAAAATACGAACATTAGACAAATAAAACATTCAGTGTTATTTTCATCTTCTATTATTCTATAGAATTAAGACTAGTCCAAAGAGCCAGATGTCAAGACAAGGCCTTTATTTCTAATAATAAAAATTGGTTATTCATAACAATTCTTTCAATGTTATATTAAGGTTCAAAAAAAAATGCAAACAACAATTATGACTCACATTCCACCATATAAAGGCTTTGGAAAAGAAAAGGTAAGTCAGCACTAATTAAGCATAGTTATATTTAACTACAATATTATATGAAAAGTGAATATTCTATTAAGTTAGGATACCACATGAAAAAAGGAGAAAAAAATTATATTAAATGAAAGACAACTTACTCTACAACTCAAATTCAAATATAGGCACTGAAGGGGGAAGGGAAGGCAGGGAAAGGGAACTAAATATAGCAGAAGACCTTATGTTTGCTGCATTGTGAGAACTGGCCTGTGCTGTTTCCTCTGTGTGTCTGGCTCAGCTTTTCAAAACACTTCTGTGCCACTTTTTTCTCACTCTCTCCTCTGACCAGGCACAGGAACTCTGGGTGTTTTGAATATACCCTTGACTTGTGAGTTTTCTCTCTGAACTTAGTGCAAGAATCTGCCTTTTTCAATCACAGATGGAATCACAGACCAGTTCTGACACTTTAGGGCTTTAATTTTATATCTGATTAATGTACAATGTAATCATAAAGCCTTCAAATAACAACTCAGAACAACTCAAAGCAGTCATTCTTCCTTCCACTCCCCCTTTATTTTATGAGTCACCATGGAACATGTTACTTTGAGGAAGCAATTCAATTTCCATTATAGTAACAAGAAACATGAAATCAGTTTCAGTGCAACAAGCAAAGAGTATGGAACAATTCTACTTTGTATAATGAAAAAAAAAAGTCTTGTATGTTATATTGTATATTGTTACAGGGTGTAATAAAATTAAAGAACTTACCTTTAGTTTATAAAAGAGTTCAAAATATTAAAATATTAAATTCTTAGCCATTTAAATGACTCAGACTGGGGCATTGCTTCAGCTTGAATTATTTTTTGGTCAGATTCAAACTCCTAATTTAGAATCAGCTACACATATTTATTGCCCCAATAAGGGTGAACTTAGGCCCCCTGAGAATCATGATTTTAAAAGGAACCCAGATTTCCAAAAAATATTTTAAAAAGTTCATTTATGATCTCTAATTCCCAAGATAAACTTGAGAGAGTAAGTAGACATTTCAAAGCTACTAGCTCATAGATCTTCAAGTAATGTTTTAAGTTGATTAGAATAAAGTCCGACTTCAATTTTAAATAAAAGTAGTCACTTCAAGAGCTTTTCCATTCCTACCTTTTCTCCACTTTCAAACACTGAAGCTAAAAATGTACCTCAGAGAGTATTTCACTACAGGATATTTCTTCTTCTATTTCATTTTATAGTGTAAACAGGAAAAGGTTTAGGACCTTTTACAAAGTTGATGCACACCATTTTCATCTTTCACCATAAGTTTATGGAACTAGAATATACATGACAATGTTGTGTCCAACAAATAAATCATGGTAAGTTCATTACAGTGCAAAATATGTAGCTTACACATGCACAAAACCATAAAGCAGTATGTCAATGTGACCTCTGTAAACCTTCTTTAGTTTTTCCTCAGGTTAACACAGAACTTGCAGAGAATTCTGTCTGTCCAACTGTTAGCAATATTCTAATTCTGTAAAGAAATTCTGGGAATTCAGGAAGAGGTGGAATTTTGTTTTGTTAATCTTTCATTTCTAGTGACAACTTACGCAGGGGAATGAGATGAAAACCTGTGATGTCTGTTTTATGGCGGAGGAAATACTTAGCCTCACATATCTGCACAATAAGGCTCCAAGGGGACAAGAATTACACAAGAATGTAACTGCACAATAATGATAATTAATAGCCAACATTTTTGTCCAAGAACTACTTTTATTCTTTTTCTTCTCTCTACAATATTATTGTCTAGAAAAAGGAACCAGATAAGGAGATTTATCTTCAAGGAAAGGGAGGAGAGCAGCGTACAATTGGTAACTAGGCAGGGAGGACTCCCCTGTACAAGGAGCCATATCCTGATATTGAAACAGAGGTAAAAGTTCACATCAACTTCATTGGGATCTTCGGTTTAAAAAGTGATAGAACAACATGGGGCATGTTAACTAACACAGCTGTGAAACTGTAGTAACTTGGCCAAAGTAATGACCTAGCACTGCCATCCCTGCTCAACATTCACTGAAAGGTATCCTGGAAAAATAACTGCAGAAGAAACCTGCAGGAGAAATATAAAAGAACCCTTTTCTACAGAGAATTCTGTCTGAAGGGATGAATAAAACTTGAACTCCTATAAAACTTATCAATGAATAGAAATATGTATTTGTAGGAAGGTAAATCAAAGTATTTCTTAGGTCTTATTCCTATTTAACTTCTGGAGATCTTTGTTTGGAGATCAAGGATCAGCTGTAAATTGTGTTGAAAACATTTTTGTCAGAAGGGAATCAATTGTACATGTACCATCTCCCCAGTTAAACAACATCCAAAGCAATTAAAATCATAGCGTCATAAAATGGTTTTGGTTGGAAGGGACCTTTTAAAGGTTGTCTAGTCTGACCCTCCTGCAATGAGCATGGACATCTTAAACTAGATCAGGTTGCTCAGAGCCCCTCCAACCTGGACTTGAATGTGTCCAGGGATGGGGCATCTACCACCTCTCTGGGTAACCTGTTCCAATCTTTTACCAGCTTCATTGTAAAAAACTTCATTATTATAACTAATCTAAATTGACCCTCCCTCAGTTTAATACCATTATACCTTGACCTATTGTAACAGGCTCAACTAAGAAGTCTGTCTCCATCTTTTCTATAGGTCCCCTTCATGTAATGAAAGGTAATTGAAATAATTCACTGTGTGTCACTCTGATACTCTTGAACTGGCCAGAGGATGGGTATGCTGATGAGCAAAAGAATGTCTAGGAATAGCACAAGGCAAAGTGAGATAAAAAACCAGCCTATTCCTGTGACATCAGACTGGCAGGAAAATATGATGCATCCTTAGAGGTGGCCTAATATGTATAGGATTTTTCTGATGCTGCAAGGCCACCTTTGAGGTTGGAAGGTGGTAGCCTTCTACCTACTCCACAGAGAAGTGAACTAAAATAACAAACACAGTCTATAAAGCCTGTTCCTGTCATAGACCAGGCAAGCCCCTTGGAGTTAGGTACCTGAAAGAGCTTGAGGAACATGAAGTGTAAATGTCTTGAACGTTACCATGTAGCTTGGGAAAAAAAAATCAGTAAACAGGGGATGTGGTTAAGGGCATCTGAAACTTAGAAATTCTGTCACAGTAAATAAGGATGGCTATGAAAAGAGATGAAGCATGATGCACAAGAGGGTTGTACAAAATCTTGAATAAGGAGAGCAGAAACTTGTGAATTCCTTTATAAGAGGTAAATCGTAAAGGGAAGCGCTGACAAGGGAAAAGGTGCTGATTAGAATATAAAATAGAAAAAGCAAACACACTATGAAGTGTGTGCTGACAGATATTTAAATGAAATATCATCAAAGCTTAGTCTAAGCTTTACTTAAGGGTATCCAGGAAAAACAACAGATTTAAAAAATGCTGCAGTAGAATAAGTGAGCTTTTAAAATAACTTGCTTGTCAGTGGAAGTACCAGTAGAAATTAACATTTTAATACTTAACAGCTAATATTTTTTGCAAGTATCAAGAGATAAAAGATAACAAGAATTATTTAACTTGAGATAATAAAAGAAAAATGTGTTAGGAAGTGGCAGTACAAGTAGCTACCAGTTCAGCCTGTTAAGCTGTTTTAAGTTTCAGAAGCTATTAATTTAAAATGTATAGGCCAGCATGTAGCTATCAGAAGCTCCTTACTATAAAAGGGCTAAAATCCTGTCACATGACTCTGCAGATAAAAAAATGTTTGTAAATACCTGATACATCACAATGAGCATCTGCAGAGACGTGGTGGAGACCTGGTTCATAAATTTAATTACTCAGAGTAACTGCCTAAACACATACTCTCAAAAAGCAAAGTTTTTATTGTGACCTCTCAGTAAATAAAACAAAGTTAAAAAAAAAATCCCCGCTGAAGTAGAAGAGTGAGGTTACTTAAAGCTGTTATTCTTATTACTTATTACGGAAGCTTATGGTGGATACCAAGACAGTAAAATATTACACAAGAATGTATATTTTGGTATTCTGAAAGTTGCTTCAAAACACAGCTGATAGTTTTTGAAGCAGAAGGCTACATAGTTGCCTTATGTACCTGTAGGTAGTGTTGCTGAAATACATTCCAAGCTGAAATACGTTTCCTTCTCAAAACAGATTAAATATAATGCAAATGCTAAAAATAACAAGGCAGGTCTAATTAAAGCACAAAAATTATTTCCTTGTAGTCCCTTATAGATTGGTTTGTGTGTACTATACACAAACTACTCTCATCCAGTTTTTCCTCACTGAATTCCAGCAAACATACGACCTCAATTTTTACAAAATAAATGCTACTAGATGGGGAGAAAGTGTATGTAGTTTAGTGAGATAAGTCAAGCAAAGACAGAGATAGCCTAAATTAGGTTTGCAGAAACATCTTGTGCTAATGCAAGAATAGGTCTTTTTTTAACCATTAGAATATGCAAGCTTTTACAGTGCTAAAACTTGCCACTTCAAAAACACCTAGCTATAATAGACATGATTTGGCTAAGGAATCTGAGAACATTTTATTGATGAACAGAAAGGTATAGCTCTGCTGCAACAACATCAACACTAAACCACTTTAAAAGCAAACTGGTGGGCAATTCCCACTGCAGGGGTTTGACCTAGTTTTTTAAAGCACAATCCTTGTCAGGATAAGGAAAAGCCATCATACTGTTGAATTATATATACAATGATCCCTCTGTAAGCTCCTCAAGCAGAGCAGTACAAAATTACACAATTCAACAGGCGATCACAGATTCCCAGATTCCTGACAAAGCACAACTTGTGGTCACAGTGAATAACTGCATCCTGACTAACATGAAGAGCCTTCTCCAGCCACTCAAATACTGCTTGTGGGATGGATGGTACTGCTGTGGACGCACTGATGCAAGAACGTCACAGCATTCCAGACAGCATGCAACAAGATGCATTTCAATTAGGTCTTAAATGCATCTACTCATCAGGAGGTGTTTGCAGAGAACAAGTTCTATTGTGCAGGTCATGACTGTCACTGTGATCCTTCTACCGTATTTTGAGGGTATTTTTCTCTTGGGCCTATTTGTACCATATTGAGCTCACAGACGCACCTCACTGTTACAAATATGTGGGAATATACAAATATGGGGAAAATGGCACAGGAAAATCACAGAAAGATAACTAATCTCCTGCTGTATTGCCATTTATGAGGGAAATTAGACTACCTCTATCTTCACCATTTCTGAACATGACTTTGTCTTATTCACATCCTTGCTGAAGTACATCCATTGTACACCATGTTGGTCTCAGTGTTACCATTCTGTTTTGCTACTAGGCCATTTTTCTTTCAAAACTGCGGTCAACCCATTTACTTCTTTGAGAAAGGAGACAGCATTTAGCAGAAGTATTTCAGTCTGCCAGAATACATGATCAGCCACATTTTCATGATAATTTATTACTGGAGCAAACAGAAAATATGTTCCTCACTGATCTCATTATGCTTTGGGTTTGGTTATTTCTTTAGCTCTCTCTGGTAACTTAACTCAAAATCTATGTTTCTTGAGAGACAATCATTTCAAAGGGAAATTGGAAGAGCAATTTCACAGAAGTTCACACTTCATGAACATAGTACTTTTAATAAACATAGGCTTATTTGTGAGTAAAAAAAGCATTATTTAAAATCCTGCAGAGTAATTTGAAATGATTTATTACAATGATGTCTACTGCATATGGGACTATTCTCAAATCATTCTTCTAACGGAGGACATATAAATTGCATTCATGTCAATTTAGCAGAATGAAAATTTTTGAAAAACAAATTTTATATGAAGCTAAGCTATCAATCTTCACTTGCGCCTTCAGTATCAGTATTACTGCACAAAGAAGATAAAAACTGGACTGTAACTGCTAAAACATTTTCTATATTAATAAAGAGGTAATCTTAATAGAATCTACTCCCATACTTAAAAAGTGCCTTTTGAAAAAGAGCATATTTGTGAGAGCTAAAGATCACTATATTTTATGCAAAACAACTGAACACTTTAGTATTGTCATGAAATTAATATACCTCAATTAAAAAGGCTCGAATAGAAAAAATTCAGATTTTTCTTTGAGTATGTGCAAGAAAAGAAGAGATTTAGAATGAAAATGTAATTTTCTCTCTATACTTTCTTTATTAAGTAGAATTGCTTTCCTTTATGTCATTCCATGAAAAGAAAGTGAGGGCAATATTAGTTGAGTTGCTTACTAATGGAGGGTATGTGTCTCCTTCTTTAGCTTCACATGAATAGCTGAGGAAAAAGCTGTGTAATCTGTTGCTGATATTTCTGTACGAAGGGGAGAGCCAAAAGTTACAAGTGAAGCTTGCCCGGACCTGAATCTGCAACTTCCTCCCACAGCCGCCTACACGGCACACTAGTGTGTCAGCTTCCTTTGGCTCCATTTAACCAGACCTAGGAGCCAACATTCCAACTATCTGTTTAGTAAGCAAGTCTTGGGGACTTCTGTCTGTGACCGACTTAAGCCTCAGCTTCTGAGTAAACACTTGGTGCCATCTGGGTGACTATTTTATAACTCCTGAAAGGGATAGGTCCGCAGGAACGTATGGATGGACGCTCGTTTTCCTCAGGAACCAAAAGCAGCGTATCGAGTGTCAAGAGGAATACTTATCATATATTTTACAAGAGATGGCTACGCTACCTTCCCTCACCTGTCACTCTTCTGACACGGCACGCACAGGCTTAAGCTGGGGATACCAGAGAGGGCAAGCTGCAGAGCCAGCTGTGACCCTGCAGAAAACAGTCCCCAGCTTCTGCCACTAAATCCCATATTTTGACAAAGCCACACAACAGAACAGTAAAATCCCTCCCGTTTCTTCTCTGAAGGTTCCTTAGCTACAGTACAATTGATCAGGGAACTGAAACTTTAAAAAAAACCCCACAGATTGCTGCATAAAGTGGACATAATAAAGGAGAAAAATTCAAAATATATTTGCAGCATTTATTCATAAGTCACCTGAAAAGTACTAAAGAAAAGACACACCTAGTACTTACAGAGAAATTCAGAACATAGCAGAGAAATTAAAGGCTGCATAAAGAACCAATCATGACTTTGGACTACTCCCATGAAACTACCATCATAGATGAGGAGACAAAATAAATATGTATATCTGGACTTGTGTAGTGTTAACTGACTCCATAGAAACACAGGAAAACTTTACATCTTTACTAAAAGGGCTCAAATATGCATATATATATGTCAAATTTACAATAAAATGCATTTGTGTGAAAAATGCCTCAATCAAACAAATATACTTAAAACTATTGAAATTACTAATTTCATTAGGATTTTACATAAAGCCTATAAACTTTTTCATATATTTCTTTTTACAGTTTAGAATATTTGTACTACAATGCTGTTTATTTTCTCTAATTCTTTACGCATGATTGATGAAATCATATTAACAAGACTTCCATATGTGCCTTAAAAAAATGTACAGAAACATATTCAACTCTAATCCCATCTCTTTCTGAATTCTCTACTATTGCTGCAAGTAAGAAATTTTGTTAAGTGTGCATGTGTTAGAATTTCAGTATGAAATTTCTGTTAAGGACATCAAACAGGATGATCCAGAGTTCTACTATTTTTTTAGATCAATGCACTTTATGAGCTATGAAATTTCCATTTCAAACTCATAAAATAATTTTTGCAACTTAAAAACCAGTGGTATTGTTTCCTCTGTTTTGCAGTTTGGCATATCCTCATGTACCTAATAGGTTGTTACAGCTGTTGGGTATTTATGAATTCTGCCATACATACTACCTCAAAGTATCCCTCATTCCATACGATAACGGCTATATCTGTCAGCTGAACACTTAAAAATACAGGTTTTTCCTCCAAGTACTGGCAACTTTACTCTCTTCTATATTTTCTCATGTTTCCATGCTTCTCATGGTTCTGAGTAGTGGGGGATTTCCTACTCATCAGGGATGCCTGAACACTTTTAGACACAGAGTCACTGACATATTTTAGACTTTTGCAGGCACCAATAGCACAGAAAAATGAAAAAACAAGAGTTTCTACTATTTGCTGTTACATACCCCTGTAAATTACCTACAGACAACTCTCCCTGGACCAAAGGACCATGAACCATGTTTGGAAATGACTGCAGTGAAGCAGTCTCAGTCTTTTGCCACCTTCACACTCCCCATGCTGAGGACAGGACCATGGTACAGGTCTGTGTATGGGGAGAATGTTCTGACCCTGAACAACACTGCTGATGGTCTAGTTTATACTGATTCTACAATATACTATAGATCTCCTCAGCTTTTTCCACTGATGTATGATTTCTATGGAAATTTCTAGGAATGGAAAAGCTGCACAGGGCAGAAGAGCTCTGTACAACACCATCATTTTCTGCCTGTTTCACTGTGCAATTGAACTGAGGCAGAAGATCAGTGATCCAGGCCCATTTGGAGCAAAACCAAGTCCCTTTTAATATTCCCTTTCTCCCTGCCCAAAAGTCACATTTTGGACTTAGCTCTAACAGTGTGTCATAATTTTCACTCCTCTTCCCTCCTTGCCCCTCAGCACAATAATTTATTTATCTTTTGCATAAAAATAAATAGTTTTCAAATTAGGAAAACATAAATATGACTATAAGCAGAGGATAAATTTATGACACTATGCCTGAGTCCCAAATGAATGGAACATTTTAAAACTTTGCTTTAACTGAAACGCTTATGCCACATTTTGGGTATAACAGCATGAATGGTCCTGACATAATGCATTCTCATTAAGTGACACATGGATCTTGACATTATCTGACCTACTTCTTATTCACAGCGAGATATGACATCTTCCTTTCATTATTATATATTGTAGGAGTCATGGCCACACAGAAGTCACACAAATAAAACAACTCTGAGGACTAGATTTTCCCCTAGCCACCATCATTCATGTCATTCATCTTCTTTTAGCTCTTGCCAGCAGAAACGCGTGACTATTTACAGTGGCAGGGAGAGAAAGCCTTCCTGCTGGGCCACATATTCCCACACTGTTGTAATCTGTCTTCAAACTGCTAAACCCTTATCTCTTCTCTCAGTTAGCAGCTGCACAAAAACCACATTTCAGTATGTCAGTTACTAACATCCCTCTGCTTTCCGAAAATTTAAATATTTTCTTTTAAAAACTGTGAAGACAACCATCAGTGAATGTACCAACACAGAGACATCTTGCTGTGCCTGTATTGACTGAACTAAAACATTTGCACAGCATTCCATAATCAAAGAAATGCAATTTTTTAATAGTCCATTTTATGAAAGTGAATCACATCACATCACAGAAAGCGTAAGTTCAGTCAATTTGAAAGCAGCTTTTGATTTTCGATATTGTACTACTGACCTCCAAGTACAATTCTTAGGAAAGATAAGTGTCCACAACTGCAGCTTAACACAATGAACCCATTCAGAAGAGGAACATATCCAAGTGCTTCTATCAGAATGGATGTCATAATTTTTCCACAATTTACATAAAAAATGCTCTTATCGCGCACACAAAATAGATATCCTCAGTTCTTTTTCCTATCTTATCCTCAGACATGTCTTATTCCTATTTCAATGATCCCTTCAAGGCCTGTAAGAATCTATCTAAAACAAAACCTATCCAATCCATCCACTGCAGTAACAATTCTATTGCAGTTTACTACTAATATTTCAATATTAACTCTTCCAACACACCTTTTGACTGTATACTCAAGAACTGAAGGCCATAAATGGACCTGTTTACCTCTAGCAAGACATGAACTACAGCAAAGAGTCATTGATCTTGGGACACAGTACTAACTTATCCCCAGGAAATCAAGATACAGAATATTTAGATTTCATCATCCAAAAAACAAGTACTGTAAAACATGGCAACTTAATTTTGAAGCCTTAAGAATAGAATTTATCTTTATCATATGGGGTTCTGGTTATATCCTTCCATGTTTGTAAGATCTAATGGAGAAGCTGCTATGGTTTTGGAAATTAAAAGAGTGAAAAGACAATATATAATAATTTACATTATGAATGACAGTCCTTATGAAGTTTATTTAGGATTACATGGGTAATATGAATAGTGTAGAAGTAGTTCATAACACTGAGTTATGGGGGAAGAGCTACTGATATTGTGAAACTACAGCCTGGTAATTTGGGAGCTTCTATCTATTTCTTTTTTTTTTCATTTTTCCTGTGCTCTTTTGCACCATTCTGAATTGGTTTTATCCAAATAGACTATCCTTTATGGGAGGGCTTCTCCTTTCATTTCATGAACACAACCACTAGAATTCAAGCAGAATTTATTACTTTTATAAAGCAAAACTTGCCCTGGAGAATTTTGGGGATACTTTTCTTCAGGCTTTATACATGCTTGGGGCAAGGATCATTGCAAGAAAATTAAGAACATCTTCCACCATCTATATAGCACTATCTAGCCAGAATACAGCCTGATACTGTATCTTAAAAACATTAGTAATTTTTGCAAGCTTTACTGAAAAATGTTTTTCACTAAAAATAACAAGGGAATTCTTTCATTTCAACAAGTCTATACTATTTATACACAGAATAAAGAACATAATATTCTTGTTAGCATTTGGTGGGAAACAAGATGTTTTAAATGTGCTTTTTTTCATATTTACAGAATTCCTTTCACAAGCCATATAGAAAATGCTGAGGCACTCTAAAGAGAGGGACTTGACTCTTATGTTTATTAGGGAAAGTATTTACACTGCAAATAAGTGAAAAATGTGCAGCATTTTTTAGGGATTTTCTTTTGTTTGTTTTTGTTTTACATGTACTCACACTCAAGGCAGCTGGTCCTGGAGGTCCTGCATCTCCCTAGTTAAAACAGGAGAGTAAATAAATCAGCAATCTCTTTAGTTAAATATATTTGACCTCTAGTCATTTTAGAGAATATGCACCACTGCAGAAGTAATTTCAGTATAATCATCAAACATGTTCATTATGAAAATGTGTGAGTAAAGGGATATTCTTTTCCAGTAATGGCAGACATATACACAGTTTACCACAGGTTAAAAGGAAAAAAATTGCCAAGCCTCTGCATAAATGACTCAGAGCTATAAAAAAAAAAGCAATCCTTCAAAACACATTTGCATATGTTAAGTTACAAGCTGCAGCTTACATGCACAAGGTGGCTGCTGAAGTCAGTGTGACAGCTCACATATTTAAAGACATCTGACTGTGTAAAACATTCACAGAATTAGGTTGCTAAGGTATGAATCATATTTGACACCTTCAGGTTTAGTTCATGGGAGCAAACAAGAACATCCACAGAGTAATTCTCCTGCTCAGAACTCCTTTTAAAATTTGTTGTGATAAAGAATACTCGTCTTCTGCATTTAGTCAGCCTGTATTCATATTCTTCAATCCTTAAGTTACACAAATGGCAGCAGTGGGTGTTTGTCACACATAGTTATGGCAATGTGTTCACAACTGAAGAATGTCATGCATACTCACATACACATACAACTTAATAGATTAAAAAAGTACCTTTTCTCCTTTCAGACCAGCCACACCAGGTCTGCCAGGGTCACCTTTTAGTCCCTGGGCAAAGAAAAGAAATACTTATTTGTTGTCATCTGTGAAAAATGTTGGACTAAATCCTACAGTGCTTTGAATTACTATATACTAAACAGTTAAGCCTTAAAATTCTATCCCATTATTAGCACTATCTCAAAATCCTTCATTTTCATTATTTTGTGAACAGACAGATATCTATCGAAGACCACATGTGTCTTCAACACATAATTAAACATATAAAGCCAGTCTACTTTATTGTGCCCCATTATGGCAAGTGGCAAGTAGAAATGCAAAGTTCCTTTGAAGTCCCAGTAGGTCTGTGTCTTGCATGGTCAACAAAGATAAAATATAATACTAGACAGTACTAGTACATTCACTTAAACATCTCTAAAATTGGGAAAGAGGCAGAGATGGACAGAGAACTGCAAAGTCCATGTTTCAAGTAGCAATGCTGAGCTAGTGAGCTACAGGAAGGTACAGCTCAGTGCTGCTGCATATCTTCCAACACTCTCATCTTCACCAGTGTTTGAAAAGGCAATTAGAGAAATAATTGATTCTTTCATACTTCCTTCCTTACTTCTGCCTTCAGCTGGAGAAGCAAATACTATTTGCCTAGCCTTACACATTACACATGCAGCAACTTCACACTTGCAGGGGCAGAGTAGTTTGGGTTGGAAGAGACACTTAAAGGTCACCTAGTCCAACCTCCCCTATAACCAACAGGGACATCGTCAACTGGATCAGGTTGGTCAGATCCCCATCCAACCCAACCTTGAACATTTCCAGGGATGGGGCATCTACAACCTCTCTGAGCAAACCATTTTTATTGTAAAGTATTTCCTATTTATACCTATTCTGAATCTACCCCCTACAATATCTATTATACAGCTCTTCTGCTAACAAGTTCTCACCAGAAGCACTAAAAAAAAAAAAAATCTTTAGCATTCAGCACATAATCTTTGTGGTCTTCTTGCAGCAAAAAAAAAAAAAAAAAAAAAATGGAAAAGCAAGAGGTTTTGAAATATGCCCAGCAATTTCAACCCATTCTGCAGCAACAATTGAACTTAATTCTCGTGCTGGACAAACCTACCAGGAACTCATTTTTGCATAAGCCAAGAGCTTTGCTTGTGTCTTCCCTCTGATCACTGCTTTAGCAGCAAGGGACAGGAGACCATGTACAAGTTCAAAGATTTCACTTAGAAATGAAATGGTAACAATGTAGGCAATACAGGACAGAATCATAATGAGATACCGCACAACTAGGCCACCATCATTATTATTCTGGAGGTTAAGTAGGACAAGGATAGAAAAGATAATCTACATCTGAATTATGGTTTACAAACTAAAGTTGTTCTTGGCTCCCTTTTTGTCCTTGCAAACTCTCTTCCTCAGTTTGCAATTATTGGAAAGATAGAGACAACTGGCACAAAAATGGTAACTAACATCTGTGCCTTGGTGGGTACAGAAACATTAAATCAGTGAGTGTTCTAAATACTGCGTATTTGTGCAACTTCACTTCCTGCTAAAATTACATTAATTCACCATCTGGAAGGAACATCATTTAGAACTATATGAGCATTTAAGTACCCACTTTGGATTAAATTTGTGGTTGTTGTAAATACCCCTGATTTAGCTTTGATTTGTCCTTTATTAAGCTTGCCAAATACGTAATAGTTAAATCAGAAGTAGTTTTGCTGTTTGAACTTAAAAAATGTGATAGGCAGATGGATTCAAAAACCAAGCCAAAAAATTGCTTTCTTTTTACAATCTGCATATTTATGACATAGCCTTAATATTGTCTCCATTTACTACATTTTACTTTCCACCTCCTCCTCAAAGACTGCATAAAACACAGTCACTCCATATTCTAAAAGCCATTTTAGGGATTTTTCAGGTATGCAAACTGTATGGATTTGATTCAAAATCAATACTAGCAAATCAGCAGTGGAACAATATGCATGAGTTTAAGAATTAGTTCTCTGGCTGTATGTTTACAGAAGAGAAAAGATATCACTAAAAAAAAATCTGCAACTCACAGGCAGTGATATATATCTGTGAGTGTCTACTGAATAGAAAAGGCAACTGCAAATGAAAGATACTGAGCCTGAGCCATGCACTGTCAAACTATGAACCTCATTTTTCCTAATTGCTGTATTTAAAGCTTTTAGTAGTGTTCCTGCAGAGCACCTCGGTGAGGTGTGTAGTCTGACAGCTACTGCAGAGATGATGACCACAGAAGCTGACCTCAAATAAAAAGAACAAGGGGAAAGTACATGTTTGACAACAAGCTTTGCAGTGTTTGAAGGTGGATTTTTAAGGACCCAGGAAGATTTATATATAACGTATTTATTCTAAAATACTTGAATTAGCTTTTATTTGTAGTTTAAAACCCCAAGAAAGGAAAGTAGTATCAGAAAAAAAAATTGCTTAGAATGCTATCCCATTAGAAGTATTTCTGGTTCTCCTACACATTACATATACATTTAAAAATATTATAATCTTAATAAGTTCCAGACATACTCAATGCTTGAAAAAAACACATCTGGGACTGCACTATGCCTATTCTTCCTTAGAGTGACCCTTTTGAAGGTGCTGAGAGGTTTAGCTGCTGCTCACTCTCCAAAATGTCATAAGAATTCCTGTGCTAAGTCAAATGTGTAGCCCCTTCTAGCGCAGTACAGTATGGTATCCTGTCTTTGGCAGACACCAGAACAGAATGCTTCAGTAAAATGAATGTGGTTATCTAAACAGATATAATTATGATTTTAGAATAAAGCTTAAATTAGAAAAGCTTGTTTTCTGCAATATTTTACAAGAACAAGGTCAGTTTTGAAAACTAACAAGTTTCTGTCAGTCTGAGTCTGTTATCAGATTTGCCAGGAATTCAAGAACTGCCTAAAAATTCCAGCAGCTCTCATTAACAGAGAGTAAACGAGCTACTGAATTCTATACCAATCTAATTCTACCTTTTTGGGACCAATATAATAATATGCATTTTTGAGTTGATGAACAGTCTTCAGCTGCTATGTTTTCTCCTCTGTAAGGACTACAGCTTGGTCGTTTTATCGGTCACAATAAAGTTACATTATGGTTCCTCTATGGATGCCAAAATGCGAAGTGAACATTAGAATATATACGTATAAGGCCGATTCAAAGCTAACAAGATAACAACACTGGAAATAGCAGAAGTGAAAAATGTTCTATATATAAATAAAATAAGACAGGTAACTGTAAAACAATTATATTGCAAATGTCAATAGGGATATGAAGTCAGAAATATTGGGTCCAGTGGGGGAAAGATTAAACTTGAGGCAGTTTTTTTGGAGGTGATGACAATGGTATTACTTCTCATGGAATGAAGGAAAAATAGATAAAACAGGTAAAATGTACCATCAGCTGACATCAGGCACTCTTCTCAGTGAAAAAAAAGCAAAAATCAGCTGGACCTCAACCAGAGGACTTCAGCAGTTCCACATGAGCCAAGTGTTGCCCACTGGAACTCCGTCTATTTGTACAGCATATGCCATGCTGCACACATGTGACAATGGAACATGCTGTAAGATTGCCATAATATTTTTAGGAGAACTGATTTTTCACTCTAAAAGATATCTGTTGGGGAAAACATAATTTGTTATTTACAATTCACTGGCCTGCATTAAGAGTAATCTGGTTCAATTTCACATCAGGTTAAAACCTCCTAGAACAATACATATTATCTAATGTACTGGAAATACAGTACACAATCCAACACCCTAAACAATGATGTTTATACATTGTTATAGATCAAATCAGTTTACTGAGTAGCGGAACTTGGAAATACTCTAACGACTAAGAACAGAACTACATTTTCTTCACTGGGCAGCCTTAAAATCTAAAGATAAAATAGAATTCTACACTAACCACAGCTTCAGAGTCAGCTGTACAACACCAAGTTGTATAAGTTGGGATAACTTTTCTAATTTAGCGACATATTTTCAAAGCTCAAAACTTTTTCAGTTTATCTTTCATGTACTTTAAAACATTGTCATTGCTCTTTTCTCATTAATGTAATTCAAAAACTTCAAATTGGTACACTACTAGAATTTACTATCCCCTGAGCAATGTCTACTATCTCCTTATACTTTAGTTCCTAACAGAATTCTCAGACTCTAGAAAGAACAAATATCATTACCAACTTCATCCTTTCAAGCAATAGGATTCTTCCCTTCCTATCCATGTGTTTGCTTGCAATGCTAATGCTAAAAGAGTTCAAGATTAGACAGACAGGCCCTGAGGGTGTGAAGGTAAATAACTGTTACTATCATATCAAGACACTATCCCTTTAAAAATGTTCATACTTCTGTTTACCTTTTCCTGCATGTATAAAAATAAAAAGGTCTGATATGTTTTCCATCTTTGATTGAAAACCTGGGATTGTCTTCATTGCTTACTGAACTTTAGAGATCCATCCTTTGACATCAGGTTCATAAGGAATAAGAACATTTTATGTAGGAAAATTTTAGAAAAGTCACTTATGGTATTACCTTCTCCATCAGAAGAAATAAAAATAACTAGTTAAACACTTGGTTTAATGTATATACTAGATTTTAATTTCAGCTTTGATTTTTTTGGTTGTGGCTATTTTTTTTTCCAATTTACAAGAAAGACACTAATCTTCCACTATCTATGCATGACACATGCATGATAAAACTTGATGTTTTCTTTTACTTTTGCTGAAGGACTGAATTTATGTCGGCAAATAGTAATTGGCAGTATCCCATGTTATTCATTCCTACCAGCACCACTGATGAAGAAAATTACGACTCAAAAAAGCATCTAAAAGTTTCAGCAATAAAGATTTTCTTTTCATTTCAGTTCAACTGGTAAGAATATGAATATAACATAGATCTTACTCCATATATAGTTTCATGGATATTTATATTGCAAATTTGTCCTTATTCCACATGGGATATGAATGTATTTATCAGAGTTTCTTTCAGACAGCGTCTCTATGAGGCTCCACTTGCTACAGTGATACAAATGACAGCATTATTACAGAATCACAGAATCATTAGGGTTGGAAAAGAACTCCAAGACCATCGAGTCCAACCTTTGACTTATCACCATCTTGTCAGCTAGACCAAAGAATTCATAACTCCTCAATTACAAAAGCAGGCAAGTCTCACATCCAAATGTACGAAAAGATATCTGAAAGAGTGGTGGAGGGAAGCAACATATAAAAAAATTACAGGATTTTAGTGGCAGCAATGTGTCACCTGAGTGTAATGTCAAGTGGCTAAAATAGTCTCAAGGGATAAATGAGACATACTACTTAAACTGGCTGTTCATCCTATACAGGCAAATACCTGCTTACAGGTATAATGTGAACATGTAGCACAGGAGGAATATATTAGTAATATGTTATTTATGACTACTCCTTAAGAAACTAAAAACAATGGCAACCACATGAGTAGTATTTACAGTAAGCACTCATGTTGTCAGATGGATTTTGAATGATGTCCCAGACTGGGACACGGCACTCTAAATTTTGGCTCAGATTCCTGGCATGATGAACTGGGAGATGTGCAGAACAGTTAAATATATTCACAGTTCCTGCCTCAAAACCTGACTCCCAGTGAGATTGACCCAGTTAGCACGACCAGTGAGGGATGAGGGAATTAAAACTTTCTAGGTATAGAATCATCATTACAAAAAGCCTAGTCTCCAAATCAGGTCTGGCTTCCCTTTGCCATGCTACTTCATTCTAGAAAGAACTTTCCATACAGCTAGGAAAACATGAGTAGCAACAGCAAGTAAAACTGTCTGTGACACCTACTTTCCTGATTTTGGTAAAAATACATTCAAATATGTTTCTACCATTTGTGCAAGATAAAATGTTCTGTCATCATCTTAAAGTTCTTCACTCGTGAGGATGGAAATCCTCACTCCCCAGGAAGAGACAACAGCTGCCAGCAGACTTTTAAGTGTTTTCAGGTTTTCTTTATACATCACTGAAGATTAAACCAATGTAAGTAGATTAACTTGATTATTTAAGAAATATCAGATGTTACATTTCTATATACAGAATGAGTTAGAGACACATTGATAGCAACAAAGAGTGAATGATGCATAGTCCTTTAAATTTAATGACTGGCATCTCCATGCACAGTGATAACTGAATCCAAAACATTTTATGTAAGTGTTGTTAAAAAGGAATTATGTGTGGATTCAAATACAATGTTATATTGCCTTGTGCAATTTTACTTCCAAACTGTTTTAATGACAGTTCCCACAATGATAATGTACTGTTTCTTGACACATTGCAATAATTCAATAAATATTTAAAATTATAAATGTTCAGTATTTTTCACTTTCACAGTGCCACTATGTTAAATATGTCCTGGAGTTCATCAGATACTTAGTATACCTTACTCTTTCTAAAAGGTTGATGGAATAAGATCCCATGTAGTAAAGGAGATCATGTAAGACCAACACAGAAATGTCACCAGGGCTATGGAAAGAAACACAGATGTGTTTTTTCCATGCTGTCAGCATATATGTATGCTTGACAGAAGTATATGGTTCACCTTTACAGACAGGCAGGCTACAAGAGAACATCACTTTGAATATCTAAATGTAGTTTCAGCTTAGTACATAGTATACATTTTCATATGAAAGACATACCCTATTACTTAAAAATAGACCAATTTATCTAGCACTACATTATAATAAAGCAAAAATAGGAAAAATATTTTTATGGTTACAGTGTGAATTAAAAGCCAGGTGATGTAAAATTTCATAATTACGTAGTCTGTTTTACTGCATTTTCAGTAGACCTGGCTAGATTGCTGTAGTATTTTTGTGTCAGATGCTGACCCTTTCACCCTTTTGCTAAAGTTGCTTTAAAAGGTACTGCTGAATAATTTTTCCAAATCCTGTGTCTGGATTCTAATCCTAATGTGAGTCATTCTCCATCTGTAAGATGCTCTCTGCCTTCAATTGCAATGGTTTGCAACTGGACAGCAAACAGTATCCTTCATTGAAACTTAAAGCCAGGGAGACCTCCAGGAAGGTCAAGAGGGAGACTGGAGGGGAAGAGGAGATAAAAAAACCCAGCTTGCTTGACTTTATTGTTATGTTTTTAAAAAAATATTCTTTTGAAATCATGCTAATTGACCATTTTAGTATTGTATTGAAAAAAAAAAAAATCTGATTTTCTGGCCTCTCATCTTGGTTTTATATATACAAAAATAAATGAAAAATTAAAAATAAAATAGGCAAAAGTAAGGTTTCCCAGTGGGCATATCTAAGTTCATGTAAGCTCATGTTCAAGCTTGAGTGTGAACTCAGTGATCAGGATTATCCAGTATTTTTAGACACAGACTCAAGCTTTAACTTAAATATGGACCAGTCCAGTTAACTAAGTAGGCAGCAAAACGTGGCAGTGAAAATTAAAAGTGAAATTTTGACTCTAGCACACAAGACACAAGCCACAGTGAGGGACTCAAGGCTCTCACCCATGAACAGCTAACAGCTTGTCTATTTTCCTTTACAGAAAGCAAAGTTACAGGTCTAGCTTTACCCTGCCTCCCAAAGTACCCTCTTTTCCAACACATTATCTAACCAGTAATGATTCTCATTTATATTATATTGCTTTAATCCCCACACTTGTTTCAGTTTATTTCCTGAGCCCTCAGCAGAAATATAATGGAATATACCAGATTCTTGCCCCTGTCCAACATTAAGCCCTAAGAACTGCTATCTCACATGAATGCATCTCTTCTTCTTTCCCTATTATCTTGTGGATGTTAAATCTCCAGGTACATAATTTCTAAATCCCTCTCCTTACATAAATTCTGAATTACATTGCTTAACTGTCCACCCAAAAGTTTGTAACTTGACTGTTTCATTATCATACGATTTACCTCTGTTCCATGCATGCCTTCTGGTCCTGGTTCTCCTTTATCTCCTTTTTCACCCTAAAAGAATGAATAGTTATTTTATTATATATACACAAGACAAATACTAATTCATGATGCTTTTTAACAGGAAAAATATTTTACCTTTTTTTCTGTTCTACATGAAGTGCTATATATGCATTGCTGGATGCATAGGCAAAATTATTTCTTAAATTCCAACAGAAATTCTTTTTAAATAAATGCCTCTGAAAAATGTCTAACACTCTGATAGCTACAGTTTTCTATACTTCATAGTGTTATTGAACACCCATAAAGACTCACGACAGAAAAACATTCTTGATTCTTGCTGTATTTCAAGAACATGGTGATGAAACAGAACATAAAAACAGGGAACAGTTTTATTTTTGAAAATCTTAATATTAATATTACATTATTTTTTTAACTCTGAGACTCCTTTTTAATAAAAAATTCTTGTTTTAAGTATCTGATAAAAATCATGTCCTCAGTATTATCATTTTCTTTGACTTGGAAAAATGTAAACAACTTTTGTTCTGAAAATTTTCTCACAAGCATGAAAATTACCAAAATTATTAATCAAAATTTAAAAAATGATGGGAAGGATCCTCCAGAATAGACTATAGCTGGTTAATGTGTTTGCTCATGAAATACTGACTACAAAACAGAGTATTCTTGTAGGATACATGACAGAATTCAGTTCTGTATTAATTCTAACTACTATGCTATTCTAGCTAACACATATTTTATCACAGTGAACAAAATACACCTGCTAAAGAAGCATAATTTAAAAGAAAATGTCTTCAAGAACCAACAAGCTTAAGCAGTTCTATAATTGCATCTCTTTCACTCAACTGAACTTTGTCAAATAACAATAATTAATCATAAAGTAACAGGATTCTATAATTCTGATAGAAGTGCAAGGACTGACTTCATTAGAGTCCAAGCTCTTCATATAAACCAAAGAAAACAAACAGCCCTGCACTGAATTTCCATTATCTCCAGGGGACTACATTTGTCTGAGCAGAATCTATTCATTACATCAGCATCATCTTCATAATTCTGTTAGGTAAATGGCATTGAACTGAGATCATTCAGCTAACTCCATTTGTGACACAGCCCTGATTCAGAGCAATTCCTCCAGTGGCAATGACAGAGGGCATTTCATCTAATAATCGGTTTTGCAAAATGAGTTTGTATGAGCTTTGTCAAACAACTGAAGGCTACTAACAAATTAGCAGCGACTAACCATGAATTTAATAATCCCACTCAAAAGATGGCTTTGCTGGTTCAGTGTTTCCATTTTAATACATCTTGTTGATAACAAATTTAATGCTACACATTAGCCTGAATCATACTGTTAAGGTTTTTCTTCAAGTATTCCCTTTCTTGTTTGTCAAAACTCCCCCAGAAAAACCCACCAGATAAATTTGTGCATTTATTGCAGAAATTTAAATGACACCAAACAGTGATAGGAATTTAACACTTATTATTTTACTATGTTTAAACTAAAAAGTCCTCTTCGTTCTATGGATTAGGGCACTTTCACTGTCAGTTTAAAAAAAAACAGTTGAAGTCCCAAGGGTACTATTCTTTTTTAGCTCACTTAAACTTTTAGAACAAACTGCAAATATGACATTTTACTTTTCATCACTGTGACATACTGAACATTTAATACTCCTTTCAGGATATTTCAACTAGTATCAGTTACACTGCTACAATCTTGCAACAGCTATAAAGATGCATTCATATATTTGACATAATATCTTATGAGAATATATTTCTAGAAGATTTAAAAAATCATTGCTATTTATGGAGCTGTTTTTTCTTCTATGGTTTGTGTATCTGCTTTCACACTTTAAGAGAAAATGATACAAATATGTACAGATTTGCTTCAGTAGTAGTAGCATTCTATAAATTCCCTGATGTATAGTTGGACGCCTAAGGTAAAAGTACCATGTCAAATTTTGTTATGCAACATCTACATTTACATAAAAAGCTAAACAGAGAGCCTAAGCCAAAAGAAAACCATCCCCTCACCCTCACTTATCATGTGCCTTGATGTTAGAGGAGCAGTGTGTGTTGGAGAATGTGCCTTTGCCTTCTACAGCAGGCAGACGGTAACCTCAAAATGCCATCAGGTAGTTCTAGACACATACAAGTGTGGCTGGTGAATGCAGGGAAGGAAAAAACCCCTTCCTTATGATTTCCAAGATATTTGGATTTAAGATGTTTATCAATTTCTTTGACAAAATGATAAAAAGCACCCCCTGTTTATGAGCCTTGGACCTCTGCAGAGTCCCTGGCTTTCTGCCAGTATGTGATTTTACTATGAACATATTCTGATTTTTTAACGGAGTACATGATTTGTCCTTGCCAAGCCTGTTGTATGGAATGTCTGTGTTCTCTGTGAAGACAGAATTCAAACCAAAGAGAGGTCCAATTTTTACAATTTATTCTCAGGAGAAATGAGCCAAGTCATGCTCATTTTTGTCTTTATGGAGCACACTATACTGCATAATTAACAGCTTCAAATCTAGCCAATTTGCAGAGTTGCTGAAGCCACTCTGCAGTGTAGAGGAGGCTGTTAATAATCAACATTGTGGCTTACCTCATAGATTAACAAAAAAGACAGAAAAATGCTTTAATGCCATTTTATATCTAATGTTCGTGCCTGCTTATACTTTATTCAGATGATACAATTAAAGACTATTTATTGCATAAACAGGGTGACAAAACTCTGAAAGTGTCAAGCCTTGTTTATTAGTTAACCAAAACTAACCCAACGTAACACAGAATTATTTGTATTTCTTTGGGTGAATTCTGCATTCCACTACCCTGACGGAACAAGCCGATGGGGTTGCTCCAAAATAACTGCTGGGAGGGATTCAGTCTGCTGTGTGTAATAGTAGATACACTGAATTCAGTGGTAGTATTCTTTAATTAGAGCCAGGGGTTCCTGCACGGCCTCTGCAAGATGACAGTACCAGCCTCCAACCCACTCATCCACTTTAAGGTTGCCTCATTTTCCTTGCACACTGTTTCCCCCTTATTATAAAGGCGAAGTAATTTATTTGGAAATAAAATACATTCATACCTAAAAATTGCCCTAAAAAGGTAAAGCTTTTTCTGCAACGCTGCTCTGTTAATGATACAAATCAGGAATTCCTGTTATAATTTGTTTGAAGAATTGGAGTGTCATTGTTAACACTAGCTGAATTACTTTCCAAAGTATGCATGCTATACAGTATCACTAACTCAGTAGTGTAATTGCCTTGTAATTTTTAACCTCTGAAACTCCATGATTTCACCAACATATGTTTAAGGCTAGTTATGACTTATTTTTTTTTAAATACTTTTCTGTGTTATGCTACAGCTCCGTCTCAGCGGAATGCTCTACGTGAATTTTACTTTTTCATGACCATTTCTCCATGACTTTTAAACTGATCTCGGCTTTTAGTAATGCTTATTGGTTTTTCTTCAGTAAGCTAGGAAATTAAAAAAATCCCCATCTCCAGTTAAAAAAACCCAAACAAACCCTACATTTCTTTCTGATTTTGCTGATAGTCTGGAGAGCTGGTATTATGAAGAACTAGACCTCAATAATATTCTTATTGCCTGACCTTTAAACCTTCTGCGGAATGTGAAATAGTATACTCTAGGAAAGTGGCAATACACAGGGTGAAGCACCTCAAGACTGCTGAGACACTGTACATTTAAAAGGAGTGGAAAGCAAGGAAGACTAATGACTTTATTTCAGTTCAGACTAGGAGGAACTATGCAAGGAAACGTAAGAGGGATGCAACAGGGATGCGAGAAGCTCATTTCCAAGTAGGCTGTAACATAAGAGTATTTCCTAAGCAGGGTCAGAGAAAGACAGCATAATACATTGCAGAAATGCACTTCTATTTCTAGTAAACTAAAATCAACAGTGATGATTTGGAAGGATGCCACCATGAAGCCTGTGTCTTCCCAAACCCACCTATTTAGGATACTCAGACACAACAAGAAATCTGATGATCAAAAAGCTTCATAGGGATCAGGAATTCAGAGGGCTCAGTAGATACACTTACCAAGAAACAAAGACCAAAGACCTTCTAATTCCAAACTGCGCAGTTGCCGTCTTATGAAAGAGCCCTAAACAAATGTTATGCCTGAACATAGTGGATAACGTGTCTTTCCTTCCTGCTTTGCTTACACAGACTGAGCAATACTGAAGATGTTCATGATAGCTAATTACTGCTTAGTCACATTTCTAAGAAAGCTCTAAGCATTTCTAACCAGAGAGGCGATATCAAGGCAAACTACCACCTCAGCTGAGGCCAAAATTTTAGGCACAGAACAATCTGAAGCTACGCCAGCCCGAGGCTCCAAAGCTGCACTGATGAACTGCCTCCTGTCAGCAGGAATAAGGCATCCATTCATTTTCATTCTTTGTAGAAAAACCATAAAATGCAAAATTATTTTGATCAATAAAAACAACAGTTAAAAAAACCCAAACAAACAAACAAACCCCCCAAAAAACCAAACCCCAAACCAAATGAAAAAACCAAGTCCAATAAAAGTTTCAGTGTAGTGCTCTCCAAATGGAGAAATCCAATGCACTAACAATGAGAATAACCCATGCAGCACTGTCGCAGAAAAGTATTTGGGGACTATCATAGATCATATGATGCATGGGAATCTGTAACACAAAGTTGTTTTTAAAAGGCTTAAACTCCATTCTCCATTTGCCAAACGCAAGCTGAAAAAAACCCAGTTATTCTGGATTACTCACCACTGACGAGAACAGCGAGAAACAACATCTAGTTTAGGGTATTATCTTTTTCATGGACTTTTGTTAACTTTAAGTATCCGCTCTTCTACAAATCAGAATGATAGAAAGGTTGCAAAAAAGTTAGGAGTAAAGAATGAACGTAGGACATGCTGATGGATCTCAAATATGGGAAAGAAGATTATAAATAGGACATCAAGTTTTCCATAATGATATTAAAAATAATGGGCTTCATTTGTGGTCAAAAGGATTTTTGGGAGGTGGGGGATGAAATTTGGGTTAAAAAGGCAGAGAAGTACTGTAACAATCTAAGATTACAGTCAATTTGCCTTAATTGTAGATTTTGCTTGAGAATGCTCTAAACAGACTTGATGATACTTCATTGTATGCGTGTCTTCATGAGGGAGAGACAGATATAACCCTGAACACTTTTCTATGATAACATTTTCTCTAGACTGTTCCTTGGTTCTGTTATGATTGCCCTCTCTTGAAAAAATGTCTCGAAGTCACAGATCAAAATAGGTTTAGCTTGTCTTAGGATCATGTTTTTGGTAAGTAATGATTACAGTTTTTGCAGGAGGCACATGTCTCAAGGAGTCAAAATTCTCTCATTTAATAAATAAATTCTTTTTTTCATGAAGGTATTGAAAGACAGACAAGCATTAACACAAATGCCAACAACATACAGAATAACAAAATGACTGAGATGTTTGCTCTGTTCTCATGCCATTATTGCCAAGCACAGTGATTGAACAGTACAAGTTCAAAGACAAAGAACAGCAAAAAAAAAATTAAACCAAATAACACAGATGAAAAAGCAGGGGACCAGTAAACATATTCTGAAGAGCTAGCAACTTCTTTAGACTGAAGGACTGTATCCACATTCATTCAAGTAGCTTAGGCAGGCTTTTACATTCTTCATGAAAGCTCAACTTTCACACTGCAACATCCACAAACGATTTCTAAACAAGTCTACTAATTCCATGGCACCCTGATGGGCAATAGTGTCCTCAGTTATTGCCTTATTGAAAACTTTTCTTACATAGCCTATAGAACTATGATATACTTGAGAACCAAACCTTAAGAAACCTCAAATTCTATTCTTTCACACATAGAAAATGTCACAGCAAGGCTATCACCAATGCCTTACTGAAAACACAAGTGAACAATGCTATGATCTCTTAAGGTGTTCCTTACAGACCTCTGAATCTCACCTTGGTTCTTATCTTCAATGTAACCCTATCCTGTGGAAATCTAAAAGACTGCCCAACATTTCCTAGTGCTGCCTAGAGCTATTAAAGACCATTAATGAAACAAATACTAAAAGGGATTAAGTTATTCTGTGATAAGTAGAAAAAATAAGATACACAGACTATTATTTAATCTAAGAAACTTCTTAGGTCAAAAGAAATATAAAACACAACTTCATTCTTTTGGGTCATAGACATTAGCCAGCACAAGAAGAAAAAATACTGAGGTTTTGGCTAAATCTAACTTACTGAACTGTGTTCAAGACTAATCACAATCTAATAGTTTGTTTTTCAATAATAAATCTCCCAACTGAAAGTAATCATGTTTATGATGCTTGCGCTGGCTTTTCTTTCTGCCATGTGAAATTTAGATGCTATGTTTTGCAAACTTCATTTTGTATGCTATCCTGTTATGGCTCATCCTGTCATGACCATTTCAGGTTTTTTTTCTTTTCCTTTAAACATTTCAATGTCAAGGAGAACAATACTAACAAAATCAACAACCAAAACTCCACTCTTTATGGAAATTATTTGAGCATATATTCCCAGACCTAACTTGAAAGAAAGAAAAATTCTTAACCCAAGATTAAAGTTTTATTCATAAAGGTAAGAAAAATCATACAATCTAAAGCATGAGCTATCTGAAAGCAGAGTTTCAGTCTTCTAGATAATATGTATTCTTAACATCCACTTGAATACATTGATACTCTCTTCAGAAAGTATCATCGGTCAAATAAATGTGTTTATAAGGAAAAGTCACTAAACTTTTTCATGGTATTCTCCATGTAATATTTCTGTGCTGAGGCTTTAGTGGGTGTAAACGGCCTTCTAAAATAACTCAAAGCTTCCCCCCAAAAAATCAGTATGATGTTTATTTCAAGAATTTAAATCTACATAAAGAAACAGAATATATTTTAAAAACTTGAAAAAAACCACATGTAAGTAGTAATGGATATCCTATTGTTTAATCACTACATCTGGCTGAGTTCTGCAATACATTCTACTGACAGAATATCATACTAGTTTAAAAATTGGTGTACTGCATATCATTTATTGTGCTATACCTTTCCTCATAAGCCAAAAGGAAAAGGCTTTCCAAAGTATAAATGCTCATGAATCCAGTCAGACAACTCGGACATGCAACTTTCCATGAAGAGGCTACACAGGGTACATTCATGGTCCAGGTTTCCTCTCTTTCTACAGTGTCTCTGGCTAATCTCATCTGAAATAGAAAATCAACAATCATTTCTATGAGTCATCAGTTACATCCAGACTTGACTCCTGGCCAAGTGTATGTCTTAACTTTCCAGTACCTCATATCTAATCTAAGTTTGAACTAGGTTTAAATGTTTCTTTCAACACTTTTAACTTGAGAAAGCTTCCTCTTTTTGACACTGAAAAAACACTGACTCTGTTGGTCAGCAAAAACAGGAATAATCTTGAAGAAGCCTCTCAGATACAAACCACATCCAGACCACAGACTAAACCCTTTTCATCTACAGAGCTCCTACTTTCATGCAGGCTTGATCACACTATTTTCACAAATACTCCCTCAACCTGCTCTCACCCACCTATCAGGAATGTCATTGCTAAAACTCTCTTCATTATTTATCTTCTGCTTTGCTGGTTCTCATGCACACGCTTAAATATAGGGACATCTAAGTGCAAAACTCTGTGTACAAGTCAGCACTGCAAGGCTTACATGAGGACAATTCCATTTATCCCCATTCAATAACCATTCCCTTCAGCCCAATTCTTCTCTAGTGTGATGAATGCAAAATCTGTGCAATAGGTGAAGCATCAATTGTCATATTATTTATTTTTTAATTAACCAACCAAGTCTGGTTGTTCTGTAGGTATCCATCTTTTGTCTAAATGCTTACAATTTAATTATAATACCTTTGGGATCAAATAAATGGTCCACTCTGTCTTCGTACCGTGCCTCATACAAGGTAATCATAATACTTGTTCTCACTTGCTCAAATACCTGAGCTTTTACAGAATTTTGTTCTTACATCATTCATGAACAAAACTAATAGCTGAATTTGGCTTTAAGTTTTCCTCACTGAACTCCACAGTAATTTTAAACTGAACTATCTTGTTTATCTATCGATAATTTAAAACCTTAAAAGAAAAAAACTGTCTCACTTAATGAGCACATTATTTTTCCATTTCTTAAACAAATACTAGAAACGGGTTTGACTTTCAGCTACAATTGTTTAAAATTCTATCTGCCTTTTAGTGGGGAGGTTTCTGTTTATAGTGGGTTAGTGTTAGTGTTGAATGAAGATTTTTCCGTAGGAGGAATAAACTAGTTTCTTTTCAAGGCTTGTCTCCTAAGGAAACCTAAAGCCAATCTCTTCTTGTCAGCAGTTGACAAATAGTGTTGCTTTCACAGAACATACTATTTTTTAGACACTCATGTTTTCATGGTTTTGGCAGGGTATTGCTATTGTTATTTATACTCTAAAAGATGTTCTGCAGATGGTTAAAGCAATGTCAAGTGTTTGCACAAGCTGATGGACTGCTATGTCTTTTCTGCAAAGGTTGCACCTCTAGCTTTATTTCTGTCACATGACAACGAAAATAATAGTATTTATGTAGCTGTGACTATTAACCATGTTTGTAAGGCCCACAGACAGCAGTATCAGTTATCTCTATTTTCTCAGACTACAGTAAGTAGTTTAATAAGATCATAGAAATGCATTCTTTAGACCAGGAAACTGGTGTTTCAATAAAGCTCTCGTGGACCCTGGTACAGTCTAAAGGTGTGATATGTTCAGTCTTCTGATGGATATTTATCTGAGGAGGAGGCTTGATCTGTGTTCAAAATATGCACATCTTGTTCAGTCAGACTTCACTAAAGTCAGTTCAAAACACTGATAAAAAAGCAGGAAATCGCTGCCTTTTGCATAAAACTTTATAATTAGAGATTTAATGCAGGAAGTTTTCTCTCTTTTAGAGAAGATCACAATCAACAGCTCCCACTCTCCTTGCAAATGTCCATTCAATTAGCCCATAGGGTACTGTCTATAGGAACAGTATATTTCTGTTATATTTCTGTTCTAGCTGGACCACTGTGCAGTGAAGTGTGAAAAATCAATGGGCCTAGAATAAATAGGCGAGAGAATGATCTGCAGCCTACTGAAGGGGAGGAAGTATCTTTAGAAAGGTCATTCTGGGAAATCTGAACTGGCCAGCTACTGACAGCAGAAGGAAGTTTAACTTAATCCTAGCCTTCAGTAAGCACATAAAACTTGAAAGGGTACCAGGGCAAAGCCTTTTTCTTTATCTGTGCACAGGATGTACTGGCCTCACTATAGCAGGAGGATCAATGATATGCTCCCTATAGACATCTAAGACAACTCAGTCTTCACCTACTGTCACAGAAACTCTGAACGTCTGTTGCAAATTAGCTGCTCTTCTAAGCTAGCTTCTTTGGTTTCTTAAACTGAAATTTGACAATATACAAAGATGATGAATGAGCATACTGTAGAAAGGAGCATCACAGAGCTGCTGATTGGGTTAGCTACATTAGCATATACATTCTCGAACTTTTGTGCAGATCTTTTATAACAGCCTTAATATCCTTGACTTAACATGCCATGTTATGTCAGGTCTTTTCCAAAGTATTTTCTAGGTATGTCTTGATGAGCATACAGTGTGGCACAAGAGCAGAGGATTTATGGAACAAATGGTGGAGAATACTAGATATTAACACTGTATGTATTTTGTTGGAGCTATTCTAAACCTCCACTGAAATAGCTTTAGTCTGGCTCCATGAACTCAAGAGCAATTAGCAACTGAAGTACCTCAGGCTTGTTTCCAGAGTACACCTTTTAGTTTAGCTTCATCCAAAAGGAAACATTGCAGTCTACGATTTACTTGTGAGGGGAAGAAGGGGGCAGACACTGATTTCTTCTCTGTGGTGGCTAGTGACAGAACCCAAGGGAATGGCCTGAAGTTGTGTCAGGGGAGGTCTAGGTTAGATATTAAGAAAAGGCTCTTCATCTAGAGGGTGGTTGGGTGCTGGCACAGCCTCCCTAGGGAAGCAGTCACAGCACCAAGCCAGACAGAGTTCAAGAAGTGTTTGGATGATACTCTCAGACACATGGTGTGATTCATGGGGATGAACCACATATTCATGATTCATGTGCAGCGTCAGGAGTTGGACTCGATCCTTGTAGGTCCCTTCCAGCTCAGCATATTCTGTGATTCTGTGATGCTATTCTTCTCCAACCTCAAAAGTCATGTGTATAGGACTGCAGCACCTTCTTGTCACTAAAATATGTATGCCTATTCTTCTGAAATACATTGGTTGCTGAAGAATAGCCAGACACTAGTCTGGAGAAACAGAATGTGCTGGGACATAAACCCAGTAAATAGAGGTGGGGTTTTTTTGGTCTAAACAGTCCCCCAACGTATTTATTTTACTAGGAATTGCACAAACAGTTGCAACAGTAATGCACAGGGGCACTGAGGATAGGAAGAAGCACTGGAAAGGATGAGATTGGAAAGACTGTTTTTATCATTGACAGTATTACCTTAACAAATCAACTACTGCTAAGTGGAGAAAAAAAAAAAAGTGCTTTGGAGACTTAAATATACTTAAAGATGTATATTGCTGACTGTTCAGTAGTAACATCCACATCTGTCTTTGCAGGCTGTGGAAAGCCTTCCCTGCTCACATGCACACACTGAGTTCTAATTTTAGAATGTTAACAAACACAGTTTGGTCATCTCCTCTTCTACAGTGAGCAATGTGAGTAGCCATTATGTTGTTTCTTCTTTCATCAAACTCTGTTAATGAATTCTGATCCTTTTCCTCATTGCAAACAACTCTCACTCAGAATTGCAAGAGCCCATATACAGAATTCATTTACTTAAACATCTTTAAGCAAAAGAGGATAGATTTAGACTACGTGAAAGAAAGAAATTTTTTTTTCTATTTGGGTAGCAAGGCACTGAAAGAGGTTGCCCAGAGAAGTTGTGGATGCCCCATGTGTTCAAGGCCAGGTTGGATGTGGCTTTGAGAAATCTGATCTGGTGGAAGGTGTCCCTGCTCGTGGTAGGAGGATTGAAACTAAAGCTTTAGGTTTCCTTCCAACTCAAACAATTCCATGATTCTGTGATTTCATCTGCAAATTTACTTGCTTTACATTATTTACATTATTATTCTTTAACATATTATTTAAAGGTATTGGTGACATCTAAGCAGCTCTTGAAAAATTAAAATAAGCAAGTAGAATGGACAAATATGTATATGGGTGGATGTCTGTTCAAAAGGAAAGGTAATTTATGACCCAGGAAAAAGGAAGAAAGAAAGAACAGATAATCCAGAATATGTAACAATATACCAAGTAGATAAAAAACTAAATACAGAAGCAGTAATAAGAAAATAAGTTTGAATAAAAATGACTGAATGTTAAACTTCAGTCAGACCTATTTCTCTGACACTATCTTGTGGGAACACATATGATGGGCTATTTCCAGGCTTCTCTCTAATCCAATTGAGGTCACATTTAGTTTGTAAATTACTTATATTCTGGCACTTCTTATCTCTTGACTCAGCAATCATCTTTTTTAAATTAAGTCTGTTCAGATTAATAAATAGCGAACAACAAAAATAATATGTCATAAAGAATAAGGCCTTTCACCAAAGTTGATCTGTGGAGTCAGAAGATAGAGTAATTCATAGCAACAAACTTTATCACTTGAGCTAAAACATTAGGTTCCCGCAGTAGATGTTGACCCCCCCTCCTTAGTTGAGCCAAAAGCACAGGTTAAGCACAGGACACCCTCCACTCATCACAGAATCGAAAGAATTCACTAACCAAGCTGACAAAAAGCAAGGAAAACAGTAATTTTGTGTTCTACTTTTGAGTCTGAAAAGGAGTAAGATTTTCTACTTACAGATGACATCCAGACCAAATGTCTCCTGGACGCAGCGCAGTCAAATGGAAGAACTAGAGCACATTAGAAATCTTAGCTTTATTCCCACCTTAGTACTGATGTACCCCACTCTGGCTTCAGAATAATCTCAGTCTCTTCCATCTCTATCAAAAATACACACACATATGCCACCCACTTTTCCAGTTTTCCACAAGTAGGCCACTCCAGGTCCATGCCCATCTCTACCCTACCTACTGTACACAGGTGCCCTTACCCAAGCCCCAGCGTTGACCCTACTGGTCAACAACCCTCAGAGCTGTAAATGGTAATGGAGACCTCAATATGTCTACTAAGAGAGAGGATGATGTTGTGCTCTCTGCAACTGCCAATGGACATTTCTCCTCAGCTGCTAAATATGCATAGTTTCATACATATAAAAATTTCTAAATTAATTTTAAATTAATTACCATTTATTAAAATTATGAATCAAAAGACTTGCAGCCTTAGCTGTTTCCAAACTAGTACATACCTTCTAGGCACCTATAGCTGTAATGACATCCAGTCTGGATATGTCTTCACAGAAATATCCCATGTGGCACAGAAGTAACTGTTACTGGAAGCAGTACATCCAAATGACTTGTCACTCTGTTTACACTATTAAGCCTTACATCTCAACAGAGTGCCTGCTAAGGAAATTGCAATGCTTCTGACACCCCAGATAGCTTGTTCAGAACCAGCCTGGGTATTTCTACAGAGCGCTGTGTGTGCTTTCTTTCCCAGAGCTCCACATCTGGGCCTCCTATGCAAGAAGCTTCCTACATTGTGGGAGCAACTGGAATTTGAAGAGCTTTGCTGTCTGAAGTAAATTACAGAATCAGAGAATATTCTGAGTTGGGAGGGATCCACAAGGATCATCAAAGTCCAACTCCTGGCCCTGCACAGGACAGCCCCAAGAATCACACCATGTGCCTGAGAGCGTTGTCCAAACACTTCTTGGACTCTTGCCAGTCTCAAGAAGCGTTTGAACAATTGTACTCAATACGTGCAAAAGGCCATTTTCAGAGATTAAGATACAGATACCTTTCTAATGCCAAAAAAACTTTGCACCTGTCAAATATTACATTTCTAATCCAAGGCAGAAAGAGCTTGAGAGTTCACACCAGCATAAAGGTATTGAAAAAGTCAATTTTTCCATCAATCTTGTTCTCAGCAAGATGTGAAGTCTTTACATTCAACCCTCAGTGAAAACCACTTTGAAGTACACAACAATCTGGTGAAGATACCAAATTATACAGGATAAAACAGATGAGGATGAACTGTGACAAACTCAATACAGGCATGATGAGGTGAAATGACATGGCAAAAGGACAAATACAGTTCAGTGTAGTTATACATAAAGTTATGAAGATTGTAATATCCTTACGTGCTCTATGTAGCCATAACACCTGTGAACAAAAACACAGCTTCCTAAATGCAATGACTGTAATGGGCAGTTCAAAATGATCAAGAGTGAGATCTTTAGGTCACACTCAAGGCTAAAGAGATGATAGAAAAGTCTCTGAGGGGAGACATTACAAAGGCACAGAGAATGAAACAAAGTTCTTGTCTCTTCCATCTTTAAACACTGCAACAGAACTCAGTAAGATCCAGAGGTAGCTACTAAGGATGATCAAATATAGAACAGTCTTCATAGCATGAGATACTAAGTAAGCTGATATTCTTAAATTTGAAAGAGACAGCTCAGGAATGCATAATAGATACTAATTGATTCTTGATTGATACTGAAAAGGAAAACAGAGATCTTCCAAAAGAAGTAGGGGATGCCAAATCAAATTAAGAGGAAGCAGGTTCCAAATAAACAAAAGGAAGTAGTTCTTCAACCACAAAAAATAAATGGTGTAATTCCTCACCACAGGATATTGCAGATGTTCAAACTTTACATGAATTCAAGAGAAAACTGCACTTGCTAATGGGACAAAAGTCCATTGAAGACTACTAAATTCACCGAAAACACATCTGGCTGAGATGCAATCTCAAAAAATTGGAGGCTGTAAGAGTACATGGGGAAAAGCACTGTACTTGTTACTTTGTCCTCTTGCTTTTCCCTGGGGCACCACTTCTGGTTATCATTAGAAGCAGGATGCTGAGCCTGATGAACCTTTAATCTGACCAAATGGGTATGTGTAAGTAAATTAAAGAGTGATAGAGCTTGGGACCTGGAAATTGGTCATCTATATAATTTAATTGATAGACCCCAGCTGTGAAGGTCTTTTGCAGACATTTCAATGAGTTTAATTAGCATTTCCCCATATAATTCCCAGGCACAGCTCAGAAGGTAGCATAGCCTAGGGACTATTCCCACCAGGCACTTCTGATTAAGCCTGTTTAAAAGGGCAAGAACGTTAAACAGTAGGAAGAGGACCAGATCAAGCCAAATACCATAGAACTACTTGATAAGCCCTGGTAACATTTATCTTATTAGGATAAATGCCAACGTGACTGCTTTTATTTCAGGGAGAGATTTCCCGCACAATTAATATGCTTTTCCTTTTCCCCCAGAATATCTGTGTACAGATTATTGTATCTCTGTGATTATATGTGATCTGCTTGGTAACAAAAAGAAATCTCAAATAAAAACTTGTAAACAATATTTAACCTCAGAGGACTTCATGAAAAAAATCTAAAATGCTACAAAAAAAGGTTCAAAGAGATGACTAAATAGTTACAAGATGAGAAAGAGAAAACTTTAATACTTGCCTATATAGCATTAGAAAAAAGGCTGAAAAAACTCAGTTCATTTTTAAATCCAGGTAGTAAAGCACCCTATTGCCTGCATGAAATAGGATTTAAAGGACTTCAAAAATTCTTCTCCCTGCCCAAATAAAGTATCTGCATTGATGTTTAGCAAAGCGAAGAGCCACATTTTCAGCACAGTAGCACCAACTCCACTCCCATCCAAACAAACTAGGGAACTGGACTTTTAGTCTATAATGCACATTCTTCCATTACTCCAAAAACATTAAGACCAACAGGATATGGAGTGTCCATGGTTATATCAAGATTTGCATTTTATGGAATTTAGTCTTCTAATCTTTTACTCAGACTGAAGTGTTTCTACAGAATATACAGCTCACAAACAGAAGCACTCTACTAATACACTAAAGGTTTGCTAACTGCTTCTCTTAACTTTAATTTTTTAGCATTTTTAATTATTGAACCTTTGAGGTTCATGACTGTCTTCTATCCATGTACAGTAGCATCCATTTTTCAAGTAGATTGGAAGTAACTTGAAATCAAGTAGATTTCAAGTAACTTGAGTTATTTGGTTTCATCACTGAGATTTGTGACACAGACATTAAAATATTAGAAAGACTAAATAAGGACTAACTTCAGCCAGTGTGTTAGACCTAGGAAAGATGATTCCTTCTTCATTTACTTATGTGTATTTAAGAAAAGCATATTGAAGACTGAAATAAAAGACTACACCTGGGGACACACTGGAAGTTTATAGCCTTGTGTATTCGGAATGGATGCAAGATAGACAGAGGAGTATTTTATTAGGTGTGAAAGTAGAAAATGTTGAACCTCCAGGAAATCTTCTTGACACTAAGATCTATTAGGAATTGTCTCCTAAAGGAAATAAAGGAAGCCCTACTTCCTGGGGTAATTCAAATTGTACTCCAGAAAATAGTAAATATATACAAAGAACATCCTGCATTTAGAAGAAA
This sequence comes from Manacus candei, assembly GCF_025592945.1. Lineage (NCBI taxonomy): Eukaryota > Metazoa > Chordata > Aves > Passeriformes > Pipridae > Manacus > Manacus candei. The sequence continues at coordinate 19,258,025 of NW_026138059.1, read as the reverse complement.
ATTAAGCAGATGAAAATTTTTTCTACATCCATGCTGGACAAATCCCAGACTCCTCCTCTCTTCTCACATGTATACACAGGCAAAAGCAAAATTAAAACATGCAAAAAGTAAAGATAAAAGGATGAAACTCTGAAAATAATAAATTACTATCATTATGGTCTTATTCTCAAAGTTTCCTTTAGTACAATACATGTAACTTTTTTATTTATAGCATTTTACTGAGAAGTATCAATCAAAGAAATACAGTAAAATAACTTAAAGATCAAGTGTTTACAAGTGCATATCACGGCGCATCAACTGCTACATAGCTCAGCTGCAATGACATCCAGTTTTAAAATCCTCTACTTCAAGTGTGAGTAGGGAGGGGAATATGCTTTATAAAGCAAAGTAGCCAGCCCAGGAAAACTGCAGTTGAAGAGCCCTTCTCCAGAGCACAGCTATCCTCCTACTCAGCCACCCACAACTTCCAAGTCCCCTAAGATATCAACCAGTACTATGATTTAGTTATATAGCAGTGAACCTTACTTGCCTCCCTGAGTTAAAGGAGAAACAGAGATTTTATGCTAACATTTTGAAGTAGCTAAGGAAGGCAAGGAATTTGGGATTCCCAGCTCCATGAAATCACTATTATATGTTCGTGACAATTAAGTCATGTTCGCTCAGCTATAGTTAAGATGTAAATGTGTTGGCTTTTCTATCACCACTATTTCAAATAAAATTCAGATTTGTTCCACACATGCTGCCAAATGGTAATGAAATTTATGTAGTGTTCATGTTCCATGTATCCCACAAAACTGAATTCTCCGTTTTCTAGCTCAGTTACAGAAAGAATCATATCTGAAGTACACTAAAGAAAATACATATTCTATCCAAAAAGGTAAACAAGATGACAGAAAAAACGGGCGACCTGGGTAAAGAGTACTTAGCTAGAGTGACCAAAGGAAGCAATAACCAGGAGATTAAAAGAGAATTAATTACAGATTTAACAAAGGAAAAAAGCATCTTAGAGATTATTTGTCTGATTAACTAACAGGCTTTGGGACAATTCCAATTCCCAAGGGATGCACATACTTTAGTATCAAAATAAATTATAATAAACCAGATTTCAACCTCTGCAGGTTTTAAGATAGGTCTGAGATATTGAAACCTACAGAGGCTGAAATCCAGGCCCAGAGCCTGTTAGTTAATCAGGCCAGGTTGCTCAGGGCTGGTCTTGAAAATCTCAATGAAAAGATGATGCAAAACCACTTTGGGCAACCTGTTCCAGAGCTTTACTGTCCTATCACAGAAAACTATTAACTGGCCATTAAAACCAAAAAAGTTTAAAAAGAAACTCTCTTGCTTATCTGTGCTTATCCAATTAGAAATAAGTGATGTCTTGCATAATTTTGATGCTATTAACAGAAAAAGGAAAAATCATTTAAGATAATCTCATGAAGCAAGTATTTCTTTAGTTTAATTCCCTTTCGAGTTACCAGAATGAAAAGTGCCACCAGGATAAAAAGTGACACCACTGGAAGAGGAAATTACTTCCATAATAAATAACAGTGTTAAAATTATAAAGCCTTTCCTATTGGTTGCACAGCATCTTCCTTGCTGCACTTCCAGTCCATTGTTCTGCATACACTACAGTCACACCAATAGACCATTTTTCTCCTCTCTGCAGCAATGTTATGTATTTGAAGACTGTTAACATATTTCTTTTCAGCTGACTCCACACTAAGTAATCTCCAATCATGCAACCCTGCCTCAAAGGTTCTGTGCTCCTGAGCACTCAGTCATTCTCAGTGCTCGCCTTTCAAAATCTGTTAAACTGAAGCTATATCAATACCAAACAGCACAGGACTTTTTAATTACTGTTGCAGACAATACTCTACTTTGGAACATCCTAGTAGAAGTCTTTCAGTTGCAACTTCATTTACCTGTGTTCAGCTTTTGATCTACCCTCAGATTTTAATTTCTGAGTAGATATTACTTGATTTGGGATTTTTGCAGCTCAGATTTATTCTCCCCTACAAGTAGTTCCTTGAACTTATTCTTTCTGTGTTTGATCCTACTTTTTTTCAACTACATCTCAGATATACCAAGAACATTCTGTATTTCTTCTAGTTATTATCAGTCCCTCCTGACTTCCCTCCTGACTTCCTATCATCATGAAATGTAATAGTCATATTTTCTATACCATACTGTAAAATTACAGCTCTAAACAGTATTACAAGGAAGACAGATCCACAGTATTACAAAGAGGACAGTCTGCCTTGGCAGCATACTAATCAAAACTGCTTTCAGCTATACTTTTTCAGTCATGCTATATAAGGGTAAACCAAAGTTTTCGTTGCAGTTATAAGACCACCATATAAGACTGTCATTATCTAAGTAACACAAGGAAAGCAGAATACAAAGTAGAATTAAAATAAATTCACAGTTAGAGTGTATTTCCCTTGGAGGGAAAACTTGCAGCATAACACCTGCACATGCAGTCTGTAGCTTCCCTTACGATTACTGGGTTCTGCAAGGGAGAACCAAGTTCAACCATGGCCAAAAAAAAGGTTGAAGGCAGAAAAAGACTTTTGGATTCCTCAAGAAGAACCAAGTGTCGCAAAGAAGCCTTTAAACAGGCTGAAAGAATCTCCCTCAATATTTAAATTATGGATGTTTCCCATAACTGTAGTGTACGAATGATCACTCACTGTCGCCTCAGTTGTCTACATCTCTCTGATGTCCCCAAGGTTTGCTCTGCCAAAGCAGAACAAGATACAATAAATCAACTAAGTTTTATTTAGTGAACCAAGAGGTATAAGGCTGAGCTGGTTTCAAGTTTTCAGTCCTATGGAATTATAGGGTCACTAAACCAAAAATGTGACATTTTCATGCACTTTTGTGCAGAGTTTGGAATGGCAAATATCCCATGTTTAGGCAGCTGTGTCCCACCCTAGGTGATATGCAAGAATCTTGTTCCTTAATCTGCAAGATGAGGCAGAATTTTTTGGTAATAGGAAAATTTTCCACTTCAGGCTTTGTAATCACGTTACACAGAAAGTAGTATGTATAACTATTATATTTTGTGATGTTATGTTAAAATGTAAATGTGTTGATACATTTTTTTATACTGGAGTTTAGTAACTAGAAACTCAACAGTGTTATTCTTAAATAATTATTTGAATTAAAGCTGAATTGGTTAACTGCTAAAGACCCACTTCCCATAACCTGAAAAACGTACTCTTTCTCACAAATATGTGTAGCTTCTGATGAGACTGACCCAAATTATTTTCAAGTGATTGCTGGTTAATAAAGATTCTTCCACTCTTACATTTCCCTTATCTGAAGGACAGTTAAATTCAACATTAATAGTTACACTGGAAGTATTTTTAAATGGGATCTTTTAATTATCTTCTGAGTTTACAAGACAAAACCAAAAAAAATGGTCTAAACACGCTGATTCAGCTTCCACATAAGAAAAAGGAAACTGCCAGTGGTTGGGTCATTTTATCTCTGCTTCAAAATCAGGGAAAATCAAGCAAAGAGAGTGGCAGCAACAGCTGGAACCATGTGCCTGTGCCCAAACACAATTTATTCATAAAACTTGAGGAGAGTACAGCACAGCTGCAGAGCAATTATGGGGAGGGGGAAAAAAAAGATAAAGAAAAATCCACAAGCCCATCAGAACTGATGAATAATGATACCACCAAGGAAATAAGATCTGTCAGTGCAGTTAGAAACACTCAAGCTTAACAAGTGTGTTTTTCAGAGGCTGAATTCTCACATTATAAATGTTAGTTGCTATGGATGCTGGGTTTTAATTCTGATACTTCTTCTATCCTGGCTACTGGAATACTTCCTCCTTTAAAAAACTCCACATTTTAAATCTTTCTTTAAAATATGAACACTGGAAAGATGTCTGACACTTATGAAGAGGTATGGTGAGTGAGTGAATATATTGATGTCCGAAGCAGCCTAAATCACAAATATATTACGCTTCTTTAAATTCAGAAGCTGTCACCTACTCTCTATTTTCATCAGTCTGAATATTGCCAGAATAGCAGTCTCTCTCATTCTTCATCTTTATGATATATAAATTCAGCAGAAATGCTTTTCTGCACCTTTTTCAGACAATGGGCTGAAGCACAGAGAAACTATCTATGACCCAAGAAAAGACGCATATTTGAGGTTGCCTAATCCAAATCAGCCAAAACCAGTGAAAAAGCAGTTACCAGGCTAACCTGGTCAAGAACTGAAGTTACAACGGTGAACTATCACCACTGTTACTTTAATTCCTGTTAGGCAAACTCCTTCCACTTGTCCCTCAACACAGGCTTACTTGCCTTTGATGACCTGTGCAGACCTGCTTTTCTGAAGTCACACAAGAAGATTAGGTTGCATCATCGAGAGCCACCCGATGCTGGCATTCTGTGAGCCACGACAGCCTTGTACAATGCCAGTTTAACTCCCATTTTAATACATAAGCTGTTGAACTATTTCTGGCCACTGCAGAAAATACGCAATTCAGATAAATTACTTCAAGCTCCATTTCTGATACTCACTGGCGAAGAACAAGGAAAGGCTTATCCTGGAATTTAGTCTCAGAAATATTTTATGGCTGTCAGGAGATTAAGACTGTCCTCAGGGCAACACACCAGTACATCAAGCAAAGGGACTGAACTGCTAGAGGTAAATGGACCTGCATTCGACTCAGGCCTTGGCAGTCAAGTCAATTTGCTCCAAGTCAAATGTGTACAGGAGACAGAACTCATACTGATTACTGTGTCAGTACACAGAACTATGTAAATCAAAATTAATTTTTAAATTAATTTTAGCAGTCAGTTACACTGTAGCAATTGTTATATTTTGCTATTACAGTAAATTTAGGTTCTTAGGAAAAAAGCATGTAGAATATTTAGTACTTACAATCAACATAATAAGTTCCCATAAAAGTAATTGTAACGTAGAAAAAGCAATAATTAAGTACTATAAATACCTACACATCATCTCATCATACATTTCATACTATATAAACAGATATTTACTAGTAGTTGCCATAAAAATAACATAGCAGCAAACACTATTGAAGTCCAGTGGCTATTGTTCTGTTGGGCTTCAACAGTAAATCTTCTCTTAAGGGAAAAAAAAATTCTAAAAGAAGCACTGATGGCACTCAGTAACACACATAAAAACTTGTTCTGAAGCAATTACATAGGAAAAAAATAAGAATTTTATTAATTAAAGAGTTAGGGAAGATCTTCAGCACAAAGCTCTACTTGGTTGGCCATATATCAAATTGTCAAACCAAAAAAATAAATGAAAACTATGGACAGAATAATTTACCTTTTCACCTTCTTCGCCTTTGCTACCTGCAAAGCCACGTTCACCCTGGAACACAGAAGGATAAAATACAATTCTCAAACATAAACATTGTTGAATTAATTGTATTCTTTAAAATAACTTTATTGCACTGAACATTTACTACAAGATAAAAGAAATAATTTGGATGCTGGTTGTATCTCATTCAAAAAGGTGTGAAACCTCTACAAAAAAATGACATGGCTTTTCATAGTTTTGTCAATTAAGAGCAGTCATTGATTTTTCCACTTAGCCTAAGGGATCTTGTCAGATTTAAAAATTCTGAACTATTAACTGATTCTAAACCTGCTCATTATAGTCCTTCTGTTCTTCTGTAGAACCGATTTTAATACATTTATTCCTATTAATGTCTTAATTTTAATTTTTAAATATAACTAGTCAGCTGTGAAGGCCTCCAGCCCAGATCAATATAAAGATACAATTCATGAAAAGAAAACTAACTTCTTTCCCTTGGAAAACCACATCCACCTATCCATATATTAAAACCAAAACAAACAAAATCCCCAAAAAAACCCACAGAAGGAGTGAGTTTTAAAATATTAATTCAAGCTTAGCTTATTTCAGCAGGTTGAGTTCTTTGTTTGATAATATTTCAATAAAAAGACCTGTTGTAATGCTCCGTCCAACTCCAATTTCCTAACTTTCAGCTCAGAAAAGAATCATAATGTAGAATCTTACTATGTTAATGTCTTCATCAAATAATCTGCTGTCTGTCTATATTATACAAGAATAACACATGCTTTAGGCTTTTATTAATATATACTTGCATATTTTGTGAGACATACAGAAAACAGACAAGTAAAATTACATACAGGCAGCACAAAAACTACCTAATTAAAAAAATCCAAACAATCTTTCTCCCTCAAATCATCTAGCAGGACATGGTTTTCATGGTTTTGCAATTCCTTAGAATTCAGTCTCATTGTCTCAGTGCAACATAAATGGTTTTTACAGGTCTATAGATGAAAAGAGTGGAAAATTTCCAAAGTAAAAGCTAATGGTGTTTTTTAAAATTCTTTTAAAAAATTAGAAAGAGCAATGTCTAAACATTCTTTCACCCTTCCTTAAATAGAAGTCTGAGGTTTAAGTGAATTTAACTGGAACAGCTTGCAAAATTTCTTGTAGCAATTTGTCAAATCTTTCAACTGATATAGCATCATGTACTAAACATATGGGAATTAAATTCAAAGCTTTGGAGGTGTGCAGATGTATAGATTATCAAATAGTTCTGGACCTTTCATCAACTACCTGTAGTGGTTGCTTTTTGTTTGTTTCTTTTGGCGGAAATGGCTCATACAATCAATTTTAGAAGCATTCCTGAGACCAAGCAAGCAAAATGGTATTTAGTGAAATAAACTTCCACATGTCCTCACCTAAAAATGAGAGTCTAATAACTGAAATAATTTTCAAATATATACAACTTCTGTTCTGTTCTTCTAGTTTCCTTTTCTTTTGAAAGGTTGGACCAGATGTTCTTTCAAAGTCCCTTCCAACCTGGATAATTCTGTGATTCCCATTCTTCTCCAGCTGTTGGACATATAACACAGCTAACACTTACTCGCTTTTGCCAAATTCCTGGAATGTTTTCTTCATTTAGCTTTCCCATTTGTGAGACTGCATATATCCTGTATTTACTCAATCCCAAGTTCATTATATAAAAATTATTCTTAGATAGAGTCAAAGTTTCTCTGACTGTAGCTTGTGTTCAATGCCTCTCATTCTTTCACTGTGTACCTGGCCTAGTCTGGCTCTGGCTTCTCCACATCCTACCAGTAGTTACAGAGAGCAACTAGTCTGCACATCACACCCCACCCTCCCACTTTTCAAAACATCTCAAAGTTGAACAAGCCCACCTCCCTCACCCTCCCCTTGTACATCATGGGCTCCAAGCCCCTGGCCATCTTGGTGGGCCTACACTTTATTAATACATACATTAATACCTAATGAGGTGCTGTCTATCCTCTCCTGGGAAGCTCCAAACTGGACACAGAACTCCAGATGTGGTCTCATAAGCACCAATCAGTCCTCCTGATCTGCTGGCCATGCACTTGCTAACGCAGCCCAAGATGCCTTTGGCCTTAACCAAAACAAGGGCATCCAGCAGGACTCCCAACTCTTTTTCTGTACAGTTGCTTTCTAGAAATTTGGCGCCTAACCCATCTTGTACTACTGCATGAGGCTACTCCTTCTCAGAGGCAGGACCTTGCATTTCCCTTTGCTTAACTTATTGAGTTCTGCATTACCTCATTTCTCCAGCATGTTGAGGTCACACTGAATATTGTTCTTGCCCTACCTTCCAGTGTATTCACATTTGATAACATCCATGAACTTGCTGAGACTCCCATCATCCAGGTTATTAATAAAGATGTTAAAAAATATTGTCCCCAGTATCACCCCATGAAGTGATACTAAGATGCACACTAGATACTAAGTTGCAGTTGGACTGCAGAGCAGTTATTCCACCTTTGACACCCACAATCAAACCAATCTTCCATCCACCCTGTTGTCCATTTATCCAGTCAGAACCTCACAGATTCTAGTATAATTATACATCTGGAGACTGTGCCAAAAGCCTGGCTGAAATCAAGGTATACAACATCCACTGCTCTCCCCTAATCCACAGTGATGGTCATTTTATGACAGTAGGCAATCAGGTTGGTCAGCATGATTTGTCCTTGGTAAATACACACAGGTTGTTCACAGTCACCTTCTAGTTCTTCATGTCTTTAGAAATGCCTTCCAGGATTTGCTACATAATTTTTACAAGGACAGGGGTGAGGGTGACTGGCCTGCAGTTCGCTGGAGCCTTCTTGAAGATGAATGTGATGTTTGCTTGTTTCCAGTCATCAGTGACCTCCCCTAGCCATCATTATTTTTTGATAATGACAGCCCTTCAGTGACAGCCAGCTCCCCCAGCACCCCTGGATGCATACTGGTTAGTATCTTGAAAATGTCCAAGTAGCTTAAGTGCTCCTTAGCATTCCCTTCCACTTCAGTGGGCAATGGTTCATTATCACACTCTCTGCTAGGAGGTTTAACTAACCTGGAAGGCCTGAGGGCAAGCTTTATTAGAGAAAAAACAAGGTAAAAAAAAAAGAATTGGGTACTCTTAGCCTTTTTCATGTCCCTTATTAAGCAGGAAGTCAACATTTTCTTCACCCTTGTTTTTGCCATGGATGCACTTAACAGAAGCCCTTCATGCTGCCCTTAAACTTTCTCAATAGTTCTAATTCCAGATGAGTTTCTGGTTTCCTAACTCCATCACCACATGCTCTGGCAATGTTTCTATGTTCCTACTGAGTAGCTCACCCCTGCTTCCATGGTTTACTTTGTTTTTGTGTCTGAGGTCAGTCAGAAGCATCTTGTTTATCCATGCTGGCCTTCTGCCATACTCTCACTCAACTCTCCGCATAACAGCATGAACAGTTCTTGGGGTTTTAGGAAGTTGTCCTTGAAGATTAACCAGCTGGGCTCCTAAGGTTCGCAGGACAGTTTCAATCGCTCCTTGGCTTCCTCTATGCCAGACTCAACAAACTATGCTCCTTGAAACTCTCCTCAAAGGTCTTGTTTTCTAGGCCCCTGAACATAAACTAATTCCTCGTTGAACCCTCTCTGGTTTCTCCACCTCTCCTGTAGAAATGAGAGTGGAGAAGGTCCCAAACCTGAACCAGCACATCAGATGCAGCACCACCAAGCACCTGCTAGCTGCAGTTTTACTAACATAGGCCTGTATGTGGTTTACTTTATTCCAACTGGAGAACACTTGTTAGCTCATAATTCAGTCTCATGTCTACCTCCACGTCATTTTCAGCAATGCTGCTGCTCAACCAGTCAGTTCTCTGTCTGTGTCAATGTTAGTGATTAACTAATTCCTTATGTTTCAGAAATACATTCCAGATTTCTTTGCACATATTTGAATTTAGAAAAAAAAATATTACCAACTAGAGAAAATAAGAAATACAAAACATAGATAAAGAAGCTTAGGTAATTTCCACTTGACAGCATAAGAAATACAACAATATTAGCCACTGGTAATTTACTTCAAAGAATTCAAATGCTGCAGAAATAAAAATGTGAAAGTTGAAAAATAAAACATTTATGACTGATTTAAGTTCTCCTTTCTATGGTAAAATTCTCATTAAGTTAGGTAAAACATTTCACACAAGTTTTTTCATGGACAATCACTGATTGCTCAACTTGATACTCACTGCAGGATTGCTGGTCTGATTTAAATATGCCTGCAGTACAAGTCAATGAGAGCCTTGTACTGCAGGATCTATCAACAAATTGATAGACTGTTTTAAGCTTGTTTCTGAACAAAATGCTGGGTACCTCATCTGCAGAAAATAAGTTCCTTCCTTTCCTTTGTGCAATATTACAGGAACTATATGCCCTAAAGACACACAAATTGCATCCAGGTCATGCTGCAGAACACTTTCTAGAAATTTTAATAATAACAAAATAATAGGGGGTTTTGTGTAGTCTCTTAACTTGTTGAAGCAGCAGAACTATTTCCTCTATAATTTTCTAAAAGGAATTAGCTAGACAGACATTTAGATTTCATTCCAAATAATTGCTGTTAAAAACAGCTGCAATCAACAGAAAACAAAATCTGACCATGAAAAGAGGCAACTTTAACAAATATTATCAGCAAGATCTCTAATACAGATGACTCTTTTTGCAAGTACTGGCCTTCTTACAATATTCCACCTCTGGAAAGGAGTAAAAAGATTAAAACGGAAGAGTGGAAGAAGGAGTGCCATCTCTCATCTCAAAAATGTACACAGCCATCATTTTACAAACCCAACTCACAACTGGGCTAAATTAAGGGAAAAAGGCATCTGGACATGCATTGCTTCCTTTTCTACAGAACAGTTGAATTTATTTCTAGGGTTATTTATGTTTGTTAACTTGTATTTCATTAGAATACTTTTCACTTTCAAAATGTTAGGCCACTAAAAAATTACAGGTTATCTAATTCTGCAGCAGATACAGTTGTAGGTTGCTTCAGACAAATGGACAACAACAACAACAACAAAAGAGAGAATTTGGATCACATGACAAGTTTTCTTAAGTTTTATTTCAGTCTCTGATTCAGAAAAAAATACTCCAGAAGACACTCTCGTACTAACCAAAATCCCAACTAAAATCCCAACAAGTGTACCACAGCTTCCACTCTCTCCCTAATACCTATCAGATGCTTGAGTGCACATGGATCCACAGTTGGGTCCCACAGGAGTTGTACATACAAAGCTGACTGCTGGCTTCTAGCTCTGCTCAAAGGGGTTTTTCAGATCTTTTCCCCATCTCTAGAGGAGTGCCCAGCCTACTCAGGAGGAAGAAATTCAAACCTTGATCCTCTGCAATCAGACAAGTTTGTCCTACTTACTAAGGGAACGTTCTGTATATGTTGTTAAATTACTGTGTCTTTTAAAAGAGCAAAGTAAGTCATCTGTACAGTTGACTGTCATCCCCCGGCTCGCAAATGACTTTCTCCTTGCACTGCCCATGAAAATTAAGAATCTAACTTGAGTTTGTAAATTCCATTCAGGAAACCAGATGCTTAAAATTTATGCTCAGAAACTGCATATAAGTAAAACCAATCACCTTGTTAATAAAAAGTGTTTCTAAAAGGTTACTATTCAAGCTGAGAAACATAGTAAACTTCATATTCAGTATCTGAATAAGGAGTATTTGAACAAAAGAAAAAATTAACCAACAGCTCTGAGCTGAGAGCTACAGGCAATTCAATTCTGCATTTAATACATGGCTTTGCAAGGAAAAGGTATAGTTAAAAACCTAGTAGTATCTCATCTAGAATTAAAATATAAAACACTGCAGCAGTTTTCTTTTCCATTCCTTCTTAGCAAAGCATGTTAAACAATTACAGGCCTAGTGAGAACCCAGTTCTGACACTCAAAGCTAAGAGCCACCCTCCATTTAAAGATTCATGAAATATGCCACCATGAAGTACATTAATTATTTTCATAATAAAACTACAGTTACTGAATTAATTCTGTCAGGATTCATCTGTGCTCATACGATTTCAAATGGGAGCTTAAGAAGACTTATTAAAAGAATCTAAAATGAAATGCTTTCTCCATTCCATCCATGGATCTTATGTCCTTGACAGAAGTTTGCCCTAGTAACTTGCACACCACCCAACTGAGTTTTCTGTCCAAGCCAGAAATCAGCAACAAAAGAAAATTTTGAAAAAAATTTGATTCCAAGCCAAGAAGGAGATAAATGCCTCTCAGATGCAAAAAGAACAGAGACAAAGGAAAAATTCCAGTCTCTCTTAAAAAAAAAAAAGTGCCATAAAACAAAAATTGCTCATCAAAATTATATAAATAATTAAGCAAATAAATACAAAGCCCTCATGACATACAACAAATAAAATATAGCTTAAAGGAGCTTGTTAAAATGGCATTTTTCTAACTCCACTCATGGCACAGTTTCCAACATCTTCCTTCCAGCTCCCCTCTGTAACAATACATATTAGCATGCTGGGGAAAAATTCTAATCAATCATTAAAAGTAATCCTTAGCCCTTCATTTTCTCCAAATTTACAGCATGGCTTGTGAAAAATTCTTCATAGTCTGTTGCCAGATAATAATATTTCATATTCCCCACTGTATTGGATGACTGCAAACTAGAAAAAAACTCAGAACACATTCACAGGGCTTTTCTGTGAAGAAAAGCCATAGGTGTTTTCTTTTGCATTGTTTAATCACTGTTTCATAAATCATTCCTTCAACACAACAATGCAAAAATACAAAAATTATTGATGCTGTGGTTGCTTTAATTATTTTGGAAATATGCAGTGTATTTGTAATCATGGTCCTTAATATATTTATCATTTATTGATTTTGCAGGTTGTAATTGCATGGCAACACCCTATAAAATTAGAGACTAAGTTTACACCTAAAGGTTTTGAAAGTAGAGTAAGATGCTTTGTATGTGTGTACTTAACAACCTTCTTAGAACACATTTTCATTAACTTTTATACCTTGACTTCAATATTTAGCTATTCCCCCTGTTGCCTTAAGAGACCGCAGAAAAAGAGACTCCAGGCCAAATTAGTGTAGGAGATACGATAAAGAGAGTAGGTCCTTTAATTTCAGGCCTGAGGCCCACAGGAATACATATGACACACCTGCTGTGTCCACAGGGTTCCACAATTTAAGGTATTATCCCAACCAATCCCAGATTTATCTGCCCCCTAGATCCTCCCCTCGGCACACCCCTCTGGAAATTGAGGCAGGGGGCTCTGGGGCCCCCTATTCCCCATCTTCATCTTCCTCGCAGCATGTACGGTCCTTGGAGTTCCTCCAAAGTTCTGGGCTTGAAGGTCGCTGTGCCCGCGTGGTATCTTGTTGTTCAAGCCAGGGTGCAAATGTTCTTAAAAAGAATGAAGGCCTACCTTGAGGGAAGTCTAAACAGGCTAATGGAATTTAGAGGAATTGATATGGAATGGGGAAACAGGGTTGGGTAAATGTGTAAACTACTGCGCTAAGAGCAAGGGATATAATACAGCTACTTCTAAAATCTACAAAAAGCTAAAAATCAAAAAAATCCGTAGGCCTGCCCAAATAAAAGATTTCCACATTAAAAAGATTTTTAAAAGATAAAAGGAGAGGTTATCTTAACATACAAGTACACAAACTTTATCAAGAGCATTGGTTACTTGTACTGCTAAACAATATGGTGCCAAAAAATGAATTAGGAATCACGTTATCTAATCACAGAAAAAAACACAACCAAACAAAAAACAACAACCCAAGAAAACAAAAACAAGACTTGAAAGAAACTTGTTTCAATCATTTGGAATGCATTTTTTGCTATTTGGATTATTTTAAGTATTAACAAGATTTATAAAGGCAAACATGCTGGAACTTCATGAAATGCTTTTCAAGGCTGGGAAAGAGAAACAATTACTGTAAAATACTTTAAGCACTTTTCAGACATGATTCTTCAAAATTAAAAAAACAAAGCCACCAAGAAGCAGTGAGATGCTTCTCTATTCTCAATATGAAAACCAAACATTTCTCCTTTTATTTTTAAATTTACTGGGGCACTGCCAGGAGCTTGATTTACAGAACAGGCTTGGTACTCCAGGGTTACTAGCAAGGAAACTCGTCTTAATAGAAGTAAAATCAGCATGGTCAAACACTACTTACTGTTTTGATAATTTATGGATATGTGCCCTCCATTAGCCTAAGTATGCCAGACCCTTGGAATAATCTAATAGGCCGGTGTTTTAAAATGAGGACAACTATTTTTAGCATTGCAGAAATGGAGCGGAATGTTCAACAACGTACTGTCAGAGGGTTCAAGCATCATCTTCCCCTGTGGAGCACGCACCAAGCTACTCCAGAGCCATCAGCAGGGTCAGAGCTTTGCCTTCAACAAATAAAAATCCCACACCAATTATAGTCCATTAGATGACACCTTCCTTAGCCTACTGGAATATTTCCTTGTTTTTTTTTTTTAAACAGGCTCCTGTTAATGGTTAGGATCATCTGATAGAATATGAGTTACATAAAAATATAATCAGATTATATTTATTAAAACTCAATTCATGAATTTCCTGGATTAGTCATGTCAGAAAGTTCCTGCTAAACAATATCACATTTTGGTTTCACTGCATCTACCCATCTTTTCATTCCCTCTTGGTTACTGCTGAACTACCAGCACTTGCTGAGTACTTGCTCAGTGCTATCCTTGATAGAAACTTGATCCATGTGAGTAAGAATAAGATCCTCCTTTAAAATCACCTGATGAAGAAAAGCTTGTGATAGGCAGTTTGTTTCCTTTGCTCTGTGCTGCTTCCACAGCAGCCCCAGCAGAGCAGATACACCATAGTTTGGCCAAGGGGATCAAGGTAGGCTGGTCAGAGGACTCATGTCCTAGAGATCAGGGTTTCTGTGGCTTTTTTAAGTAGCTGCTCAAGAGAAAGGCAAATGACTGTTACCCTACTGAACTCATTTGCATATTATAACATAGACTGAGTTCAGGAAGCATCAATCTTTCCTCATTCCCATCCCTTCCCATTACCCATCTTTGGGACAAGACTGACTTGCCTATCCATTCAGGCAATTAGATGTTAAATACACCCCAAATTAAATGACACTTGAAAATCTAGGTTTTGGTGCTTTGCATGCAATCAGTGGCCAGAGGCAGCTCAGGACATCAAAGAACATGGCCACAGGGCTCCTTACTCCAGATTGCACTCTCTTTAGTTGGCATTGTTTCCCATTTTTGCTATTAGCATGTCTTAGAAACATGCAACTCACATAATTTCTATATTCAAATATATAAAGCACATATATTTCACAAATAAAGTACATAAATCAAGACTTTTTTCCTATATTTTCCTCCCACAAATTATCTTCACCCAGCATAAGAAGTCAGAGAAGTTGTTCTGAAAAACTAAAGATGAAAGGATCACTCCATCTATTTTCATGCATAACTACAGGCCGATATATTGCCTTTCCCCTCCCCCCCCTTTTTCTTTGAAAATAAACTGACTGAAGTCTTTGTGTCAAGGACTGGTTTTGTATGCCATCAAAAAATTATCAGCAGAAGCAGAGCCTCTGCTATCAGTAAGTCTTCCTTCTGTGTTTGGCAAATGCAAGAGCTATTCACTACTACTGCATGTCCTTGGAGAGGTGACAACTCAAAAGTGCAGTGCAGACACAAATTGGACATGGGCTCGATAACAATCCAGTTCAGTTGACTTACAACATCAGATGCAGAGCATAAAGAAAATGCAAACAAAATCCATGAGTACACTTCTTGTAGAGTACTGAGAATAGGCAAATAGGCTTCTGGCTGAAAGATTCATAATGTTTTCTAGATGAACAGTTTAGAAAATTAAGTCTAGCCAGTTGGATATTTCTATCATCTGAAGCAGGACAGTAGAAAAAAATTTGATCTTATGGTCACGGACAACTGATAGTTCATTACAACTATGTTTTTTCCCTTACCTTAAATATGTCAAAAGGAAAATGACCAAACTTACACATCATGTATTGATTTATTGCTAATCCAGCCATAACATGGTGTTAAAGCAAACCTAAATCCTATTAAAGTTTCAACAGAATTGGAAATTAATCTAATTGGCCTTGCTCAAACAATATTTGAAATGCAATAATGTTAAATATATGTTAAAAAACATTATTCAATATGAATTTATTGCTAAGATCTTTAAAAAATAATACAATATATTATGACCATTATACTCATCATAATACTTGGAACCCCAAGTTTATATTAGGAATGTAAACAGCATTGGTCAAACCCTTAGATTTCAGAGGCTATTCTTTACTAGAGAACCATAATTACTATTATCATCATCATCACTATTCATTTCCATAGACTGAAGGTTCAGGAGGCAGGTTCTCAGCTGGTACAAATGTGAGTTTACACTAAAATAATATCTGCCCCACAGACTATGAAATACTGTTAACTATATAATATCTAACCACACAGATATGAAATGCAAAAGAAAAAAGCAGTAAAAAAACATAAGCATTTAAGGTGAATCAGACTGCACATAGACTTCAACTTCTAATCTAGGAACTAACTCATATCAGTACTTTTTCTGAAATACCATGTTGTTGATGTGTTTGTGTAGCTGCAAATTTATCAGCTACTGATAAATAAAGCAGTTAAAGATACAGTTTCCATGTCTCCATTTACACATGGATGTTTAAGACTTTCCCAAGAAATGTATCTCCTCACTTCAAGAATGGTCCCCTTTGATATTTATTTTGGAGACAGATTAAGAGGATATACCGACCACCTAGACTCACTTGAGAATCTGGGATCAGTGGATCTCCTGTCAGCATAGGAGCCCTGGAACTACTCCCTGAAGATAAGGTTCAATTTCTATAAATTCTGAGCACCTTGACATCTCAGCCCAGTAGGGTTGTACTTTTCCCTTTCAGGCCTTTTCTTAACTTCTTTGAGGCTTATTAGCCTACTCTGTATACCACATCTGGGATGCACGACAGAAAGGAGCTACTCCTTTATCTGAGGGACAAGGCTCTTTGTGTGAGTTTTAATCATCCTCTCACTAAAGCCCAATGTTTATTTAGAGAATCAACACTACTCTGACACCCATTTCTCCAGCTGCATTCCTTTCTCATTTTTCTGCGGTTCAGCAGAAGTACTGCCAGTACAGTGTATTCTACAGGGTGGTATTTCCTCTGGCTATTTGACAACACTGACATCACAACCCTGTGCCTGCAAAGACACACACATTTCTGTTAACACTTCCTGAAGTCTTACCTCATGGATTCAATATCAGAAAATAAAAATTCTCAGGTCAAAGTATGGGGAAATGGGGTGGGGAAGACAAACTCGCCACAGCCACTGTTACAGTACACATCCTACTGGCTAAGGTTCTCATTAATCAAAGACGACTAGTAAAAGCATCCTGATGCCCTACTATTTTCATTGCTGTCTTTCCCAGGAGAGTTGCTATCATGGCACTGACTAACAAGCGCTGCAAAGGTATCTTCTACTAATTAAAACACAACTCCCACCCACCTCCCCCCCAAACTCCGATTGAGACAACCTCTCCCGTTATGCAGGGTGTTGTTGAGTAGCTTACAAAAAAAGCTTCAAAAATTCATTAAGGAATAGCATTGCACACATTGTACATAATTCTTGTCTGCTAAATAGTTTCCCGCCTTTGCTCTTCCCTCATGGCCTTTGGTGCACCTCTATCAATACTGTATGCTCCACTGGACAGGGAATTTCTTTTCCTTCATGTTTGTGCTACACTGTACAAGAAAGTCTTAAGACCTTCTTATAGGAAGACAGACTAACATGGAGTATTACAGCAGAAGTTCTGAGGAGTATAACACCTCAGAAGTCTGGCATTCTCCTTCCGTGCATACTTTTTAAGTGAATTTTCATTCTGCGAAGTGGACAGCTAAATAAATATTTCCTGAGATAATACTGTCAATACCTATAAATAATATAGCATCTTCCATGTGTAAAGGTAACAGGTTACAACTATTAAACTATGAATTAATTTTTCCTATTTAGTGTCTTTCTTATTACAAACTAAAATCATGTTATCTTCATCTGTATGGGACAAATCGAAGAACTGTCATTCACGACAGAAAGGGAGAATAGTGAAAGGGGTGTTAATTCTGAAGAAAAGCATCAGCTGACTAGCTTCTTGGTATCTGTAAAAAGAAAAAAAGTCTGGCTCGTAAGAGGTACTTGTTAAACACAAATCAAACACCTGTCAACCAGCTGGGCCACGTGTGTCACTGCTGAGCCATCTGCAGGAACACAGCCCGCGCCAGTTGCTTTACTTAGTGTGGCCTGGGAACAAGAATCCATTAGACAGAAAGTCAACAGTGGAATTAGCAGCACTTTTTCTTTTAGTGCCCTTCCACTTACTTGTTTGACTTCTTGTGTTTCTATTTTTGGGAGTCTCATGCCAGAGCAACAGTGCTGACTGCTGATTAGACAAGACTTGGCCCAGCCTCAGCATGTCACATTGATTTAATCAGTTCAGACTTGAAACATGCAGTATGGATTTTAGGTGTTTATAAATACTGGTTAGCAGTGGGAATTAGAAAATAAAATACATTCTAGTTTGCAATACCTATGAATGATTTTACTATAGTATTAAAATGCAGTTTTTATTTCCAACAACTCAGTATCTATGCATTTAAAAAAGCAATTTACATGGAATTTGGAATATAAAACCTATGTTATAATTTTAAGGGTTTTTTTGGGGAAGAAGTATATTCATTGACATTAAAAATGGACATCTGAGCTGCATTAATTTAAATATTATTAATACAACTCACCCACTAAAAAAGGGCAAAGGAGAGTTAAAAGGTCACAAGTCACAGCCAACAGTATTATCTATAAACTTTGTATAATTTGTACTATGTATGAATTTCCTACTGTATGACACCGACAATTTTTAAAAGAAATCTAATGTGCTACTTGTAATAGCAGTTATTATCCAGTGAGAAAATACTCTTATATATAATTTAAATGAAGTACAATAACATAAGTTACACATAATTATCCTAATATAGATCAATGATTCATCAGGCCCAAAATCTAGTATTCTGTGAGGTCCGATACCTAATGCCTCAAAAGAAGACAAACAAACTAAGCAAAATGTGTCAGACAAGCTGTACAATGTGGCAGTACAGTAAGAAAGATCCTTCCTCCCCCATTAGTCCATTTCCTGCAATGCGCTGCTGCCAGCTTTTACAATGTTAAATCTTGTAATAACAAGTATTTCTCCTAAAGTTTGGCTTTCTGATGAGATGTGGAAAGTTCAGAATATCAGTTTCAAAACATACAGTCTCTAACTCTCAAAACTGAAGGAGAAAAAAACATACAAAACTAAAATCTATGTACCACAGAAACCTTCCAGAAAGGCTCCAATAAACTATGAACAATTGAAGAAGAATCCTCAAGCCTCCCCCTGCCCTTTCAAACTCTGTAAGGTCCCAACTGAGGCTTTTCAAATATAGTTAAGAATCCCAGAGCTGGGCAGGCTCACAGCTAGAGTATTCATGAATCTCCGATTAAGGAACAAAGAGCTGCATTTAATGACTGCATTATTTAACATCTGCATTATATTTTACTTCCACATTACATAACATGCTAACAAAAGCCTGCCCTGTGTGGCAGCATGCCATGCTCCGTTTTGCTCCCAGCATCCCAGACCCCTGTAAAATGGATGGTGACCTATGATTGCCGTGGCCACACCTCACATCACAAAGGCTGCTGCTGCACTCCAGGCCCCCGTGACCAGCCACATTCTACTGGTTATTACAGTTCCAATGCAAATACCAGAGGGTATATATACCCTTCCACTCCCACTCTTATCTCACCAGTGTCACTTCGCCTGAAGGAGCCCACGGCTTTTATGCCAAGCAACACAAGAATTGATGTCTGGCTTCCAAAATACATTTGCACTTTTGTTCTACGGAGACATACTAATCTGATTTTTAGCGAAGCCACAGGAGGACAGAAGACAATGCCATTTCTTTCCTCAGATGGAACTGAAGTATAATTTGTTTTTCCTCAAAAACAATGATTCCTTAAATCAAGTCTCTGCTCACCAACACCTACAGCAGCCAGTAACACCATTCCCCCCAGAATGGAAATAACACTCAAGCAATGCCACGTAAGGTAATTTGATTCCATGGAGCTTTCCATCAAGAACTGAACTGAACTGCTGTCATTTAACTTTAGGAATTGAAAAACCAAGGAGCTCAACAGTTCCTGGAGTTGTGAACTGCAAAAATCACCTAATAAGGCAAAAATAAGTCAGCACAGCAGACAGCTCTCTGGAATCAAATTTATGATCAAAGGCTATTCAAAACACTTCCCTGTAATGCTAAGGAGAGAGCAAGCAAGCAAGAACTATACATGCTGAAGTGATGAAACAAGCTGTAGAAAACATAGTGGTTTAAAGTGTATTTTCCCAGTAAGGTATTTTAGAAAGCAAATTTATAATCAGAAATCTGCTGAGACCTACTATTTTCATATTCATCCATCTCTTTAAATCAGATGTATATTAATTATACACAAAGATATTACTGAAAACACAAAAAGAATACAAAACTCATAGCAAATTTGTTACTGAAATACATGGTGTCCAACCACCTGATCTCCAATGTCCAGCAATTCTCAACCTCAAGGTTTTAAACTTGGTGGTAAGAAAGATTCCAATTGGAAAACCACCGTCTTTCTCTTTTTGAGGCTAATCTATTTCATTGTTTACCCATAAAAAACCTGGTTTTTAAAAATTTGCATTGTATTTCCTATTAAATTTTTGTTTTGTCTTTACATTCTTACAGTTCACAACTGTAAGAGCAGGAGTATTTTGGAAAGCTTTCTGATGTCAAATACTTTTTCTATAATTCTGATTATACTCTTCTAACTCCAAAGTAAAGCAGCACAAAGATTTTTCAAAAGTTGCATAACTAGAACAATATATGTCCATACCTTATCTAAAGATTTTAAAATATAACTGATTAGCAATGACAGGAGCTCAGAAACTGGATGGCACTGAATAAAAGACAGACTGAGTATGATGGCTTTAAGCAGTACCTATCCAGTGCTCCAAACGCATTTTTGGAAGTTTTCTCAAAGATGCTGATGAGCTACCTTGGAAATATCCTGACCCCTGTCAAGGACCTCTACAGCACATGAAATGTGGAAGGCAAATCCAGAGGTTTTTCAAGGCAGCTGCAAGGAAAAGATTGCATTACCATGCATTACCAAGACTGCTCAATACCAATGTCTCCTCAGATTTGCATATTTACATGAGTGATTAATGCTCCAGAAGCATATGCTGAACTGGCATATCAGGTCATATATCCATGGCCAAGTCAAATATACCTTGGAAAATTCTAGACAGAGTGCCCATGGTCTAACTGCAGCAATGGGGAAAGCAGGTCAATGGTCGCAAGGATCTTCACAATCATATTTTAATTCAAATGTACACTTTACAAGTTTCAGGTTCTGGATTTCATTAAATAGCTGGCCTTGAAGACCCAACCCTGGAGTAACTCGGTATGGAGATGGGTATTAAAAGCATCTCTGAAAGCAATTTGAAGTCAGATGCTACACTAGCATGTTGTTTGGGGGCTTCCAAAATTTTAAATTCATGTAGAAATATTTAAATTATCTTGTAAAAGATAGCACTGGATGTTTCAAAGACATGTTTTATACTGAGCTTCTGAATTAAATTAATTCTTAAAAAATAATCTTACAATGCAGCAGACTTCAAACTCATTTTCTCAGGTACCACCAGGAAAGGAGAGCTCTTCCCACCAGGCAATACAAAGTAGAATGTTTTGATGCAGCATTCATACCACAAATGGAATCTATATCACATTTTGGGAAGCCTTTTACTAATCATTTCCTTACCTGTACCAAATACAGAGAGAATCCTATAACAAAAAGATAATCAAATTTATCAAGAATAAAATAATCAGTGTTGGGTTTCAAAATCAGTTAAAACTGAAGACAGCACACTGATATTGAACTTGAGAAAACTGAAGTTACAGATAACGATAGCACACAGTTAAATGAGAAAAAAAGGCCACCACAAACAGCATTATTTACTCTACTTCTGTTATCTTCTAGTTCACAAAATATATGAGTTCATGTACATTTTGTTGGGCCATCATCATCACAAATACATGCATTTGAAAAAAAGAAGGAATAATCCTTTTACAGATACCTACTGCATAGTTTCATGTAAACTCAATCTCATTTTCATGACTCAAAGTACAAATAGCACTCATACATTTGGTACAGCATACTGAATATCTCACTGCTTCAGTGAGATATTCACTGTGCAAAACCAGCTATTTTGAAAAGCTTAATCAATATATTTAATATTTTATGTTGTCTGTTCATAATCGAGATTGCAAAATAAGGCATTTGAAAGTCAAGTATTCAAAGTGAACGTTGTCACAATATTTCACAAAATGTAGTTTAGGAAACATAGATGCATCATCTCCATTGCTCTGAATTGTATACTATGAATCATAAGAAAGGAATTACTATGGAGGTTTGGATAAAGGGGAAAGGACAAAACCAGTTTAATTTGGTAAGTCTTCTGAACGTTGTGATTTATAGTTCTGCCTACATCGATTTTATTTTTCAGAACATAGTCACCAATAAAGTAGAAAAAATATTTCCATAATAAAAAAAAATAGACAAATATGGAAAGGCCAAGAACAGAGCAAATAACACCTTCAGCAGCTTGAGTCCTTTGAGCCTTACTGCCATCAGAACATTCTCAGAGGCATAAGATCTTTTTGGTTAGCACGATTCATAACACATAAGATACAGAATTGTTAAGGTTGGAAAAGACCTCTAGGATCAAGTCCAACCTTTAACCTAACATTGACATCTTCACCACTAAACCATGTACCCAAATGCCACATTTTTTGAACACTTCAAGGGATAGTGACTCAGCCACTTCCCTGGGCAGCATATTCCAATGCCTGACCATCCTTTTTGATGAAGAAATTTTTCCTAGTATCCAATCTAAACCTTCCCTGGTGCAACTTGAGGCCATTTCCTCTTGTTACCTGGGACCTTTTGCTACAACCTCCTTTCAGGTACTCGGAGAGACCAATAAGGTTGACAACTCCCCAGGGTGGCAACCTGTGTCTCAGAAGCAGGAACTCTCCCGCTAAACTTTTCAAGTACACAGAGATGGTCCACCCACTAAAATGTATATGCCAAAACAGTTGAGAGGTTCATGTTGACTGTCAAGTCATTAAAGGTCAGCTAAAATTAACCCCATAACCCGAACAGGACTTCATCACCTAGCACCTAGGACATAAATAAACATTTAATTTGGAGCTTCATTACCATGGCGTTATAGACCCAGAAGCAAAGAGAAGGAAAGGACTTGAGTTATTTAAGTGAGTGAAGGGCAGGAAAAAGAAAATTCTCAACTATACAGAGGCAAATCAAAACCAACTTGTTCAAGTTTACAAAAAGCTCAGAAAGAAAAGCACAGAATGAGCTCCCTGTAAATGAGAACAGAGAGATCTGGTGGTTGGTGGATGTCGTCCCCCCCATCCTCAGAAAATGACTAAGAACACATTTTTAAGGCTTGACTACTTGATCCTAATTATGGTTCAAAGTGTATACCTCCTTAAGCTAGACTATTCGAAACACTTAGAAGTATATTATAAAAGGAGGATCACGGAATCATATAAAGGCTTGAGTTGGAACGGATATTAAAGATCATCTAGTTCCTACCCCTCTGCCATGGGCAGGGATGCCACCCACTACACCAGGTTGCTCAGGGCCTCATCGAACCTGACCTTGAACAATTCCAGGGATGGGGCATCTGTAACTTCTTTGGGCAACCTATTCCAGTGCCTCACCACCCTCTGAGTAAAGACTTTCTTCCTAGTATGTAACTTAAAAGTCTCGTATTTCAGCTTAAAACCATTCCCCTTAAAACCATTCTGCTTCGTGCAGAGTCCCAAAACAAGTCCCAATACTTATCAAGGAAGTAGACCATCCGTATCAATTCCCCAGTGGGTGCCAAGGAAAGGACCTGCACATATGCAGCCTGCATGGAAGTAATATGGCAGTATGACTTCAGCAGGGAGAAGCCTGTGGGTCTCACCAACAGGAAACTCCTCTCACCATTTCAGTATGACAAGAACACTAGGAAAATAATTAAACTTTTTTAATAGGAATACTTTACAGCAGTGTACCAATCTTGCTTACCAATCTTGCCTGCACACAGCAGTAGTAGATGAAGATCATTCTTAATGGCAGAGCAATCAGTTCTTGTTGCCGTAATGAGGTTAGTCTAATTGCTAGATTAGTGTTGCTTAATTTGTGAAGCCTGATCTGCAACAGATAGGTGACTGTCATACACCTTAAAGTACTCCAGTCACCTCAAACCTACACTTCAGGACAGATTTAATTTCTCAGGCCATAACCAGCACTCTGTCTGCAATCTAATTATATTAAATAGTTTCAAAAGTGTATCCAGAGTCCATTTCACTTGCTAATTGCCAAAAAGTAGGCTGTTTTCACACACTTTGCTGAACAACTCCAGAAGGCCAAGGCATAGGGTCTCACGTGCATAGGGATTCTGATTTATCACAACATTCCAGTTCTTCTTGTATTATGATTTGACAGCTATCTTGAAGTGTTCCCAGAAGGCTGAGCTACAAATCAGTCCTAATTGCAGGAAAGGGATCATTCCACCTCTTCTGGTAGCCTACAAAGCAAGCAAGTTTCCTTCCAAGGGAAGACTACTACCCTCTTATTTTTTAGAACTATAAATTAACAGCTCATAACTATCTCATCTGATACTCTCAAGGATTTGTTCTGTTGCCCTAAGTAGGTTTTACCATTTAAAAGAAAAATCTCTTAAGACAGTTCCCTGAAAAAGGACAGGGATGAAGGAAATAGGTAGGTGGGCAACAAATAGACAGTCACATATGCAATGGTGCCCACTATCTACTATACTGTGACTTTGGGGGCCTGATGTAGAGCTCCCAGGGACTGCATTAGATTCTTGACTCTCTAGATTGTTTATCAGCACCATCACACTGACTGCTTTTGACCTAAAGGCAGATGAGACAACAGGCACCTTGTGGTGTGTTGGTAGTCAATAGAAATCTCATTTTTTACTTTGGCAGCTTACAAGAACTGCATTAGAAAAAACAGAAAAATGGCAGAACTACGGCCTGAACACTTCTCTGTTTTCTTTAGAGTGTTAAGGCTATTCTTATGTCATCCTAGAGCCAAGAATTAAATGCTGTTCACTGTATTAGCCCTTAGCAGATCCAACCTCTAAAATGGCAAGAACCTCCTAGAAATCTACACAACTTGCTTATGCACCTATTATCCAGTCAACTGTTGCAAAACCACTGCAGCATTTAGTGAATGGGAAATTATGTTGTCAGTGATAGCATGTCTGAAAAGTGACAGAAGTCCAAGTGTCACATTTGAACACAGACTGAACAACTTACACATCTTAGATCCTTGAAAGTCAAGGCCACATATGAAGCTTACAGAAGTCTCACCATTTATGCAGATCTTGAAAATCAAGTATACAAGCATTGAGCACTGTTCTGGAAGACTCTCCTGTTGAGATTCTCTCAAATACTAGAGTCTATTGCATAGTATTACTATAATTTCAGTTTTTCACTACAATGTCAGTTATGTTTGAGATAATCTAAAGAAACAAGACTTCCAATAGCCACGTTTATCTCACTCTAATGTAAACATCCAAAATAAGTCAAATGAATTGATATTGTTGCTTACACATAACATCATAAGTAAAATCTGTTGCTTATTTACTCCCCTTTCTCCAGGGAAAGAAGTATGAGGAATGGAGTACTGCAGCAGATAGTTTTGGGGTGTATTACAAAAAGCCCTCTGTTCTTTGAAGCCTCAAACTGCATTTACATTAAAAAGTATTATATAATTTCTTTTTTCTTCTTCCTGTTTCTAACTAATTATAACATCTCCAACAAAAGATAAAGCATGTTGAAGGTTTTAAGAGGATAAACAAACAGCACTAGCTCCTGAGAATGCTCTCCCAGCACTGCACAGTCTGCACCTCAATGTCCTGAAATGTAAGAGATATCCTTGTATACAACAGTGCTTAGAGTATTTTATCATAGAATCATAGAATATGCTGAGTTGGAAGGGACTCATCAGGATCATTGATTCCAACTGGCCCGGAACAGGACACCCCAAGAATCACCTTGTGTGCCTGAGAACATTCTCCAAATGCTTATTGAACTCAGACAGGTTTGGTGCTGTTCCTCTACTTCGTTTAGTTGTCTTTGATCATGTACAGTGTTAGCATCCAGAACACCACACTTGAAGGAGCAAAAAAGTAAAAGACTCCACAAATTTATGTAGCTCTTGAGGCATCAGCTGAGAGGCAGAGCATGTTAACACCTTTCACAACACAAGGAAAATAGTGATTCTGCCTCCAGAAAGAAGCTGATAATTGAACACAGCACTGTACTACTCTGCATAGACATGACAACTCCAGCTAGCAGAAGCTGGGTAGCTGGATCTCAGTTTCTTCATCTAGCTACGCATGTAAAAAATATTTTGATTGCCTTTTTTATTTTAAAAGTTTTTAGTTTTGACAGTTTTAGATTTCACGGTAGTTCATTTTTAATTTGCAAAAATGGTATGGTTTTTACGTAGTCTGAATTAAAAGAGTTATAATGTTCAGACAAAGTACAATGTCTTGATATTAAATATGATCTAACTGTTGAGCCTTATGTAAACTAACAGGAGCTTTGGGATTTGGCCTGACAATGAATCTGCAAGGCACTTAGCAAAAAGAAAACCCAAACAGTATTAACCATGGAAACTGTAATAATAACTGGTAGTGGAAAAGCAACATAGCCTGGTAATTTTAAAAGCAAGATAACATCAGAGTAGGAGCTACAGCAAGAGTCAAGGGAAAACACAGCTACATTCTAGATCAATCTCAATCAATGTACAATGCTTTACAATAACTCTTCCCATTAATTCACAGCTAGGAGCACAGTAGATCAAAACACTGTTTAGCTGGATCAAATAAAAGGTTTCTATAATCAGTTATATGACTACAACTGTAGCAAGAACAGGTGTCTACAGAAAAACAACAGTGTAGCCATAAAAACTTCTCTAGTGGGTTTCCCAGACTTCAGTGTCTTGGAGCTCAGACAAGCAGCCTGACACACTTTGTGGATTTTACTCCATCAGTTTTCTAATACATTTGCAGACTTTTTAAGTTTTGTGGCAGTGTTCAAACTGTAATAATATAACAGAAAGAATGAGCCCTTTCTCTCCTTTTTGAACTTGCTATCAGATAGGTTTGATGCTCTAGTTCACACACTGAAGACTAGAATAAATAAATAAATCCCTATTAATCTTTTCTGCTCCATTCATTACTGTATAGAGCACAGAACAGGACACCTCTTATCTTAGTTGTGCCTTTTTCAGATTGAAGTCCACATTGTCACACCTTAACTGGAAGATGCCCAATGCTCTTGATCACTCTTGACACCTCACTTGAATCTTTTCTGGTAATATTAGATCCACACTGAGATGTGAGAATCAGAACTGTATACATCATTCAAGTTGCAGCACAATATGGATTCATCAATAATGGTGATATTAAGATGTTTTTGCTTTGTTACCTATTCTCTTCCTAATAATTTCTAAATTCTGTCTGTTTATTTGACTGGAACTAAACAGCAAGTCCATTTTTTCACTGATCTGTAACTCAACGATCACTTTCCTGAACAATAATAGCTATTCCAGAGTCTTACATAAAATGCATAATATTTCCTTTGTTTTCCTCTTCATCTGCATCACTTGGCTATTACTTTCTCTGAGTTTTACATATCATTTTAGAATTCAGTTCCTCAATATTGCAATGTCCTTTGAACATCTTTGCAGCCTGCTCTCCATTTTTCTACCACATATTACTTAACATCAGCAGCAAATACCTTGATTTTAAACTCAAATATTTAGTGATAATATATATCTACTGCCCACTTTCAACAAAACACAATTTGAAACAAAAATAGTAAGTAAACATAAAAGACAGTTTTGTAATTTTATGTCCAGTAAATCACAGATTTCAAAGTTGATGATGTGAAACTCTGCTTCTCTCATTACTTAGAAATCTGGATAACTACAAAATAAACCAAACCCTTTGCCATTACTAAAACACTGCATACACATGAGACCATCATGTCAAACAATAAAGCTCAATATCGAAATTCTGAGCCTTCCACAGCAACAGCTGCCTTTAAAAGACATAAAGGTTTACGGCACTGAAAGAACAGTAACTGGAAGTACATGATGCAAAAGAATCTAAATTGAGAGAATTGAGGGTTGAGAACTTACATCATGATGCTGAAGATACCACTGAATTAAATTTTAAAACATTTTTAAAAAATCGGCACTAACATATGTACTTGGAGAGTTTCATTCATTATATATTAACTGCCTTCCATGTATATGCTGAAAATCTACTATTATTTCAACTGTTTCTATGGAAAAGAAAAACAATGAAATCACAAGATATCAAATGATTAGAAACTCCAGCAACAACCTGTTTCCTCAGTGTTATGAGAGCTGTCTTCTATACTGAAGTTGCTGGATGTTAGACTTACAGAATTCCTCTAATACGGGTAATTAGCACTGAACCCAATAAATGCGTACAACTGTCTTAATCTGTACACTAACATTCTGAAATGAAACCTATCCTCTTGAATACACAGGCTAGGCCGTCATGCCTCCTCAGTTATTCCAAGTCTTTGCTTAAGAAGTTAGTGGTGTTTGTCCCAAGCTTTACCAAGCACTGTTGAGTGCACAAGAGCTCTTATTTAGGCTTGCAGACCACAAATGGGCAGTGGAATAAGTAGTCCCTTTAGTTCCCTCACTTACAGAAAAAAAAACCCACCAAATGAGCACATCTGCAGAGAATACTATTGATCTGCGTGGTATTTCAGTGTGCTACAAAAACATGGCAGTGCAGGTAAGAAGTCAATTTTCTAATAGAAGTGTTCTATCCTCCCATTTCTGTACATGATTACAGATAATCCACTGACATAATGAACACTTCTCATGAGTTAAATTACATATCAACATAGACAAACATACCTTTTCGCCAGGCAGACCAGCAGCTCCATCCTGTCCTTTCACGCCCATTTCACCCTACAAAACAAATGGATCAGTTAGAAGTTCTACAGACCTCTGAGGTTAACACAACTACTCAGGTCATATCAGACTCAACAGAAAAGCATCTTCTACCTGCTTTTTTGCTTAGTAATGTAGTCACTGTGGAGGAGGATGCCTTACATGTAACACTAAAATCAGACAAAATAAATGTATTTTAATACACCTGTAATGTCAATTCAGACCTTCATCTGACAAATAATTGTACATCCACATTTCCATAAAAGCAGGTCCACTGATTTTAAAGGAATTCATTGCAACAGCATAGTGAAACTAAGAGGGCCCAATTTCAATAGGTAGACTGTGTTCTACACTGAGAAACCTCAACAAGTAATACAGGTTTGTCTAAAGTCACATGCCCACAATATTTTTAAAAGACGTTATTTAAACTCAGTTCCTCTCTCCCTCCGTTTTACCCCTCAGAGAAACCTTACCCCAAACCATAAGCAATCCATAAAAATATTTTAGTTTTAAGAGACAAACGACCATCTGATCAGGAGAGTTATGGAAGATCCCAGCAGCTGCAAATGGGACCATAAGAACTAAAAATTACATAAGAAAACATCAAACACAGAAATTTTGTTTTAAAATGTCAAGTATAATGTTTATAAAATTTAAAATAAAAATTGTTTGGATGCTAAAGGAATACAATTAAAGCACTGAAATCATATAGTCTTAATTTAAAAACAAAACTATAACAGTAGGTGTGTCTACTTGTACCAAGAAGAGAACATTCTCTAGCAAACAAAATGCTGCAGCCTTTCTTGGAGTAATCCAATTTTTTATAAAGAAAACATCACTTGTTTGAAAAGAAATAACTATCAAGTAGTTGTTTGAGAGAAAGGGTTGCACAAAGAAGCAGAAGAAACACATTTACACAAATAAATGGTTCCTAAAATAGGTTGCAAATCTAGGTTTGGAGCTCAAATCTAAAATTGTACACCCAAAAGTCGCTGCTGAGGAGTTAGTGTCCAAGATCTCTAAACTCATAAAGTGCATAACTTTTTAAATAGCAAG
Organism: Manacus candei; assembly: GCF_025592945.1. NCBI lineage: Eukaryota > Metazoa > Chordata > Aves > Passeriformes > Pipridae > Manacus > Manacus candei. The sequence continues at coordinate 19,228,391 of NW_026138059.1, read as the reverse complement.
ATCCTACTGGTAGTAGTTCCAAAGTTCACAAGAGAAACATTAGAAACTGCACAACTCTACCCCATTCCAGTAGTTCGGTGTCTTCCCCAAGAACAAGCAGAATGGTTTCCTATCTGGATGACTGTTTCTGCATTTTGCATGAGACTGTCCCCACATAAAGTGCATAACCATTTCCTAAATTACAACCTAAGTCTCTCTATCAGGTTTAAAGAGATTTTAATTAATGCAGTTATGGTACTATAACATCAGCTAGGTATCTCAGAACTCAGTATCAGAATACAAACACGGTTCTAAAGCTTTAAAAAAAAAACAAAAAAAGGAAAAAAAGAGAAACACATAACCCCCCCCCCCCCAAAAATCTGAAAGAGCTTCACAGACAGAATATTGTAGTAGCTTTATCTTTTCAGAGCAAACACAATAACTCTGTTCTGAAATTAAGTTAACCTTTCTGAAGTTAAGAAAAGAGTAGTAAGATTGTCAAGTACATAAACCCAGTATTTTTTATATCCAAGAATCATAAAGGTCAGAAAAGACCTCCAAGATCAAGTCCAACCTTTGACCGAACGCCATCATGTCAATTAAACCATAGCACCAAGTGCCAAGTCCATTTGTTTGTTGGACACTTCCAGGGATGGTGACTCCATGACTCCTCTGGGCAGCCCGTTCCAATGACTGACCATATTTTCAGTGAGGAAATTCTTCCTGAGCCCCACCTGGCTACAACTTCCTTTCAGGTGATTGTGTAGAGTGATAAGGTCACCCCTGAGCCTCCTTTTCTCCACGCTAAACAACCCCAGTTCCCTCAGCCACTTCTTATAAGACTTGTGCTCCAGACTTTTCACCAGCTTTGTTGCCCTTCTCTGGAAATGCTCCAGAACCTCAATGTCCTTCTTGCAGTGAAGGACCCAAAACTGGACACAGTACTCAAGGTTAGGCCTCACCAGCATCAAGTACAGATCTCTGGTCCTGTTGGCCCCATTATTTTTGATGTCATTGGCCTTCTTGGCCACGTGGGCACACTGCTGTCTCATGCTCAGTGGCTGTCAACCAGCACTCCCAGGCTTTTTCCGCCAGGCACTTTCCAGCCACTCTGTCCCAACCTGCAGTGCTGCATGGGGTTGTTCTGCCGAAGTGCAGGACCTGGCCCTTGGCCTTATTGAACCTCATACGATTGGCCTCAATCCATGGATCCAGTTTGTCTAGATCTCTCTGCAAAGCCTTCCTACATTCCAGCAGATCAACATTCCTGCCCAGCTTAGTGTCATCTGTGAACTTACTGAGCATGCACTCAGTCCCCTCATCCAGATCATCAATAAAGACACAGACAGCTCTGTCTCAAAAGTAGACCAAAATCCTGTGTTTGTGAACATCAATCCACTGCCACTACAATAAATAAAGTAGGACTGGGCCCTGGTTACCTTATCTAATCACTCACAGAGTGACTCTCTTATCTATGCATGCTGTTTCCTTATGCCACTTGCCAGTATTTTGATAGAGCAGACCTTCATTACATTCAGCAGTGTATTTTTATACACTGTATAGTCTACAATTACATAGCCTGCTACACTCCAGGAAGCCTTTAGCCTTACTAGCCAATTAACCAAGGTATGTTTACTCTTCTGTTCCACTTACTGCAGACAGACTCCCCACCTTGAAGACAATTATTTTCCACTGCAAATTAGATCTGCAAGTTATTCTTCTGTCTTCTAGTTGTGATTTTATTAACCACAGGCTGAAACGTTATAGTTTTTCATGCATCTATGAGTATAAAGGTCAGAACTATTGGTTGTATGACCCCTAACAGAATTCATGTAGGTAGCATGACAGACTAAAACCAAAAACAGAGTGAATGCATTTTTAACTTTTTTTTTCTTAATGACATTTTGTTTTCCTTCTGCAAATCTCAAAGTCCTTCAGGAAAGTGAAGTATATGAAGTATATGATGTCAGAAGAACAACTTCGTAAGGTGGTGAACACTAGTAGTACAATGAGGTACACTCATTGTGTAACAACATTCAAAGGTAGAATCGTGAGTCTACTGTTAGGATTTACTAAGAGTACCAGTGAAAATCTTTTTCAATTGAGCACAAAATATTTATTGAGTAAAATACTTAAACCACGGTACATTTTTTCATATTGTGATCTATTGCAAGCAATAGGATGGCTATTATCTTTTTGACGATGTTTGTTTTGGTAAACACATAAACAGACAGCGTGGAAATTCAGCATGCTGAAATTAAAAAGAAAAAAAAATGCTTCTGTCTGTCAACTTTCCCTAAAGCTAAGCCAATCTAAATTCTAAAAAAGAGTTTGCAGACAGCAAACATGCTTCTTTTCAAAGTCACCAATCAGCCTCCTATCTGAAGTGGAAACAATTTTGCACATCTGAGATTGCCTGCAATATTACACTTTGAAAACCTAAAGCCCAATGCGATAGAAAGAATGACAAAGTGATAACTAGTTAACAAATTACAGTCCTTTCTCATATAAAACCAAAAACCACTCTTAAGAATATATTTTATTTAAACATGTTATTTTGTCTCATGTCTATTTACGATATATTTACATTGTAATATGCTGTAGGATTAACTTGCCATAGTAATATTTAATCTAGAAAACACAGTCTACAAGGAATTTTGGAGGAGGAAAATGTTCTCAGCAGGATTCAGTACTAACCAGGTACAGATGATGATTTTAATAAGAAGATAAAAGCAAATGCACTTAGTAAAGAGAGTAACATTAACATGGCCTAGAGCACACACCGCTAGAGCATTGCATTACAACATTGCTCTTGTCTACAACGGGGACCTATTAGTTCAGATAAAATGAGTAACATACATCAGTTATCAAAACACTCGACCTTAATCAGGTTTGGTTTGATGAGATTTGATTAAGTAAATCAGCTTTCCCAGTTGTCACCATAGTTATGTGTGCCATAATGTTGTGGTTTAACCTCGGCCACCAACTCAGCCCCACGCAGCCACTCGCTCATTTCCACCCCTCGGTGCAATGGGGGAAAGAATCGGAAAAGTGAAAATGAGGAAATTTGTGGGTTGAGATTAAGACAGTTGAACAGGTAAAGTAAAAGCCGCACACACAAGCAAAGCAAAGCAAGAAGATCATTCACCATTTCCCTGGACAGGGAGTTGTTCAGCCATCTCTATGACAACAGGGCTCCGTCATGCATAATGGTGACTTGGGAAGACAAATACCATCACTCCAAACATCCAACACTCCTTCTTTTCCCAGCTTTATATGCTGAGCATGACACCATATGGTTTGGGGTATCCCTTTGGTCACTTGGGGTCAGCTGTCCCAGTTGTATTCCCTCCCAAAGCCTTGTGCACCCTCAGCCTCCTTGCTGGTGGGCTGGGGTGAGGAGCAGAGAAGAACTTGATGCTGTGCAAGCACTGATCAGCAGTAATAAAAACATCCCTGTGGTATCAATCCTATTTCTAGCACAAACCCAAAACACAGCCCCATACTAGCTGCTATGAAGAAAATCAACACAACATAATCAGAAATGTCCAGGTAAAAAAAAGTGTAATATTATCAAGCAAGAATAAATAAATTCACATTCAGAGAATATGCCAAGAGAAAGAAAACTCATCCCAAAGGTAGCATCATGCCAGAGTTCCTTTGGTACTGTGGGAGCAGCAAGGAGTATAAAGACGAGGAAGTACCATCCCCATTACTCCCAGCAAGAGCCCCCAGATGTGTACTGACCCGTTAATGCAGGGGCTCAGCCTTGCCATGACCTGAGCTGGGTATTGATGGTTAAACCCCTGTGCCAGGGCCAGTGGCTGCTGCCTCTCCTGCTCCACCTTCAGCTCTGGAGTGGCCCCACTGAGGAAGCATGACATTCCCCCTAATAGTCTGAGCACCTCGAAGAGGTGCCACCATTTCCACTCCTCCCTCCAGAATACTTAAACTGCAATCCTCAGGACTCAGATGAATACTGGAATAGCATATATAACAGCATGGAAACAAAGTATACATTTCAGAATTTTTTATAAGAAAAAATTAAGCTGCATTAATAATGGTACTTTTCCTTATACTTTGATAACTTGGACTGTTAGATGGTAAAACATAAGTAGGACTATCCATAAATTCTTACTTTATAAGCATGAAGCATTTTCATCTGCTCACTCTAACAATTTTAGTCTACCAAGTACACTGGCAGCTCCTGACTTTGTCATCACTGACAGTCAGCCATATTTTGCCTCATTTTTTTTCTTTTTCATGCATTTTAGTTTTTAAGTCCCTATCAGGGACCTCTGCAACAAAAACTGGACCAGAAAGGAACCATGCTCAACCTAATACAACAGATATGCAGAATCAGGTGGAGTGGGTTTTAAGAGGAAAGTCAGAGGAGCAGGAAAGGAGTTCTCTAGGAGTTCTTTTTGCTTATTGTTCTATTACAAATATTTTACTAGTGCATAATATATTGCATAAACTTACCTCTACCAATCCTACAATAGCCTTTTAAATATCTTTTTCCTTGAGTAAAATTTAAATTAGTGAAGTCGAACATCAATAAACTTCTCTATTGTATGCATCAACAGCCATTTTAATATTTGAAACCTCTCTGCCTCTGGTTTTTTGTTCCCTACTGTACTTACAGTATTAATCAGTGACCTATTAACAGAGCTTGGAACGGCTTAATGTTATATCAAAATATTTCATTCTGTCCAGATTTCAGCTTAAAATCTTTCATGAGTACTAAGTTTGTTTAAAAGAAATAAAAACAGAAAACATAGTTACTTTTTTAGCCTCTTTGAGAGAGAGAAATCAGTTTATATATTCAATATATATGCAATCATTCCAAATTACAGTGATCCATATTCTGTCTTTCTGAGGAATTTCTACATATTGAGGACAAAACAGAACCTTCATATCTTTATCAAAATACATTTGCTAACAACTAATATATTTGTAAGACCCTAAGTAGCTATATACCATGCTGAAGTAGTAGAAATTGCTTCTAAAACAGAAAACATGGTAAATTTCTCACTCATCCCAGCAGAAGAGGAAACTCAGTTCCACAGCTCAGATATCAAAATGTGTTAAATCATAGGAGACTTCCACCTGATTTGTGTCCACTTGCAACTTGTGAAATACACTGTGCTAAGAAGCAAGCTGCCGTGAGAATAACAGGCCATTATTCCAGGATAGCCCAAATTGTACTCTTGACTGCTGTTGCCTCTCAGCTTTCATCCCATGAGAAAAAGCTGTCAAGCAGTCCAAACTTGTGTTTCAAGGGCAGAGATCAGCAAAGTCGGTCCAGATGACTTTTTCGGTTTTAATTATTCAGAAATTAAGGAACAGGAGGTGGTCCTTTGCTGCAGAAGCTGATCTCCCAGCTAATAAAATCCTACAGAGCAAACCGACTACTTTACTCGTGAAGCACTGGAGTTAATATTTTTGAGTGAAGAACTGTCCTCATGAAGCCATAATGTAAGGCCAGGTTCAGAGGCACTAACATGAGCCAAGAGTACAGGAAGAAAGTGGAAACAGGTTAATAATTATATTTAAAATGCCTGAAAAAGGATTATCGGGTATCATACTTTGTACCTGGTGATAGCTTAGATATTCCTGAACAGTCTGACCTTAGGGAAAAGCTGTGTTAGACTGAAGAGAAAGGCAACTTTGAGGGGTTTGAATATAACCTAACACTAACTTGTATATATAGAGACTTTCTTGCCAATCTCATAGCAACAAAAAAGGACACATAAATTCAGTCATGCAGTTAATTACAGTGGATAAAAATTTGGAACGAGATAAAGTAAAATAAAGGGATAGGGATTATTGTGCTGAAAAAGATAATATCAATAGATACAGAAATTTCCTAGAAAAGAAGGTAAAAATTTCTATTTTCACTGGGATGCTGCCACTGCAAGGACATATAAATATATGTAAATATAAATTTACATACGTAGTTAGTTGGATACCTATAGTAATATGATTTGGACGCAAAAGAAAATAAAATAAGAAGTTGAACACAAGGAAAGGGGGAAACATAGGTTTAAGAACCACACACAACCTACAGAAATCCCATTTTTTTGTGACTGGGAAAAGTCACCAAGAAGCTGCCTTTTTAATGTATAACATATTACAAAACATCCAACCAGAGTTCGTTAGTTTCCTTTGCATAATCTGAAAATAAATCATGTATCCTGCATGTCTGGAATGTTCTGGAGTCTGCCTTTCCAGGTCTAATTATTGATGTAACACGGCCATCATTGAGAGTGAGTGTTACTGAAAACTGCAGAAATGCAGAGGGGAACAAAAATGGTACTAAAACCTCAGAGAATATTGCAGTCAGCTCCATCATGGTTGGCACTACTCAACAAAGGATTTGTTTGCTCCCAGATGTCAACAATGAGCCAATCTTATTGATCACAGCAGTAATCAGATCACAGCCCTCCATCCACACCCCACATCCTTCCCCTCTTAACACAGAACACCCCACTGCAAAGTTAGGAACTAACAAGTACTGGTTAATTATAAGGAAGGTTCAAATTAAGCAGCTTTCTACCTGTTTGCTGTACTATTCCAGACTTTAACCTGCTGGTTCATTCAATTTTTTGAAATTACATTGATAAATGTCAATGTACCACCTTTAGGCCAAACTGCTGAATGCAGCAGGGTTCATTGACTCTTGGGTGGTTTTGAATCCACGCAATGAGGATTTCTTTGTAAAATGAATGGGAGAACAGAACCAGAGGTGATCACAGGCACATACATGCTTTATTTAGAGGTACTATGCTTAGCATGATAAATACTGCTAATTGGCTGGGAGACTAAATGGTAAAGAAATCAGACTTGAGAAGTCTCCTTTCCCATCTTAGTAGCAATAATAGCCTAAATGCATCAAGTCAGGAACAGAAGAGCAGTTTTCCAAACAAATGCTATAAAACTCTCTACACTGGTAACATAGGCTAACACTAAAACTTGACAATTGTTCCATATACTCAGCAAGTGTATAGGATCAGCAAAAATTTGTGATTAATTCTGAACACTGACAGCCATCCTTCTAGGCTCACCTGGACTATAGAAACTAACGTGACTTAACTTTTTTTTCCACCTAAAGATATAGCTTGTATCAAAAGTGAAATACGCACCGGAGGGGAGCAATATACTGTCAAGGAATTTACTTAATTTCAACCAACTGTGTAGATAAGCCCTCCCAGAACTGAACCCTTTTCAGCCAGGTACTGCAGTCCTAGGAACAGTGCTGCCTGTCTTAACAAACTGTTTCAGATCACATATTTAACAGTGTGCAGTGAGGTAGGATGCTGGGTTAGGATGCTTCCATCCTAACCTGTGGATTCTAAGTATCTTCCTCTCACACTGCATTCCCTGAACTCATTTCCTATCCCCCTGTCTTTCTGGGCAATTTGCAATAGTTTATTCAAGTTGCCCCCTCTATTAGCACAAGGAAAACACATTCCTAGACATGTCCTAATTCAGCATCCTCAAAAAAAAATTTAGGGAATGGAGTGTGAAGGGAAAATATCTGATATGCTGACTTTTATTATTAGGAAATCCCCAACCTACACAACCAATAATGTCACGGTAAGCATTAGAGAAAAATTCAGAACAGGTCCAAAGGAAAGAGCACTGACTGGCCTCTCCTAGGGACTCGCCAATGTCAGGTCCCTCTCTCTTCACAATTAACAAAGTTTCAGGTATGACTGTTGTCAAAGAATACAGTGACAGCATATTGGTGAATTCATACCCTCCTACTGATGACTGCAAGGATGAATCCACCACACAGGATTCTGGCCATCAGCAGTGACGTACACACATGAACAGAAAAATCCTTGTCAGACTACATACATGACTTTTATTTTTTGATAAGGGGAACAGGCAATATGGAATGCTAGCAGGGTTGAGTAGGCATGTGCTTCCCAGACCGGTAAACTGTGTTCCATAGAGTTGATGAGGTGACCCCAAAGTGAGACAGCTGTAAGCTGCCTGGCAGGAAGCCCACATGCAGAACCAAGCACTGTGCATAGGGAAATTCCTTTTAAGGATTAACATAATACATATAGTACTATTTAAGAAAGATAATCAAATAACGAAGATTTGAAAGAAAGAATTCAACTGATATTTTACCTTTTCTCCTTTTTCTCCTTTCTGGCCTGGCAAACCAGATACTCCTGGCAATCCGGCTTCTCCCTTATTTTTAAAGAAATAAAAAAAGCAATAAAGCAGATCTAAAATATATTTGGTTCAGTTTCCTGTCTTTGTCACAAAAGCCTAACAAAAGCAAATGACTCAATAAATACAGTGCAACACCCAGGAGAAAGATTAAAAGAAAACAAACATTATGTAGAATATAATTTATTCTCAAATCAAAACATTTACACTAAATATAATGCCTAAATATAATTCTCACTTTTACCATGGTACTTTTTGGGTGTATATTCAAACAGCCAAACCATATAGACATCTCTAAGTTTAAATTAACTAAATCTAAAATTTACTGCTTTTTAACTGGGAAATATAACGTAAGTACATTACAATCCTACAAACCTGTAAGATTTTTTCATAACTAAAAAAAAAAAAAGGCCACTATTCTTTATACCTAGCAGGATTAAACAGCATCATGCACCAAAAAGCAATAGGAAACTTCATACTTTGTTTGGAAAGCAGTGGCATCTCTCTCTAGATTCTTGCTGCATTCCTGGAAGCGTGTATATTTTGCTGGCATGAGCAGTTGCTGGTGACAATGTTGTAGCAAATAACCTTTCCTCACGTGGACACTAAAATAAAAAGATTTTCTGGTTTTTGGTCCACTTTAGTTAATAGATAAATAGGATCAAAACACTAGTTTTATTAAAACCTCCTGTCTTAATACTCCTGTACACACCATATTATGAAAAGCCACAACAATTGCCAAATAGAGAAAAGAACTGTAATAAAATGAATTCTAGATATTCTGATCCTTCTGTTCTGAAGTCGATGCCAGTTAAAACTGATAAACCTGTCCCAATTTCTTCCAAAAGAGCCCAGAGAGAGCAATAAAATGTCCCAAAATGAGAAGTAGTGAAACAGAAAACGCCCACAGGGAAAAAAAAAAGACAGTACCTCTCAGTCTCATCTTGTCCTTCCCCCCACCCCAAAATGCAAAATATAAGAGTGAATGCAAAGGAAAATTCCATAATTTTTTTTAATGAAATACTTCAGGCATACATAGTTTGGAAAGAAACCAGAAGAGCCCTGAAGCCAATGTTCACCTGTCTTTAACTCCTGAGAACTGAGCCAACCTCAAGATATACTACAGGACAAGCCAACAGAACCTGATAAATTTCAGAAGCTCTCATTAAGATGTAATGAGGTTTCCTTCAAGCCTTCTGTCAAAAAAATTCCCATAGGATTTACTACTTAGAAATTTGTATCTAAGTATAAATTCCTTCCCTTCTATTACTGAAAATGTAGCCCTTATAACTGGTAAGGAAGTCATGAAACAATAAATCAGAAATCATAATGCTATTTTCAATATGGAAGTCATTAACAAGTAGCCCACCATCTTTTACATCTTAAACATAAGACATAGAAATGAAACTGATGGTGTTTTTAGCTATACAGTTGAATCAATGTTTAAGATGTTATTAATTGTTGAGCTTTTTATGTTCATATGAGGGTTTGTTTTGCTCGTGCTTTTTTGCTGTTTCATAACTGATAAATAAATTGTATTTCCACACACAAAGTGGAATCTACAGAAATTTCATTCATTTCACTTTTCCATGAGCTTATACATTCAAGAGAAAGCCTGCACTATTACCAGGAACATATTTAGAAATATATTTGAACAAAAAATTACTATTTAAAATTAAAATTTCCCCCAGAAATTAGATCCAGTCCCTTCCGTGCTTCTGAGCACCCATCAGTGGTCAGTTCCCACAGTGTTCTGCTCCTCTGTTCTTGAGCAGCTTTTTCTCTCCTTTCCAGGTATGCTTTTCTCCTATCTCTTTTTTTGAATGGAATCAATCAGTCCTTCTGTGTCATCTGGGGGATTTTTGCTGACTACAGGCTCACTGGTGATGGTACTTCGCACTGTCTCAGATGAGCCTGATCTTACCAACTACTTACAATTAGTACAACCAATATTTTAACCAATATTTATCCTTTTTGAGTTTTTTTGTGGTTTTGTTTTCTTTTTCAAATGGGCTAGATTGCAGGTGTAACTGTTTTGCTCAACGTCAAGCATTTCTATAATTCTGGTGTCTTCCAGTTTACACCGATTTTGTCTATCAAAACGAGAGGGAAAAGTGAACCATTTAAACTAAATTAGTGCTTTCCCTTAAACAACATATACATCTCAGCACGTGTGTTGCAAAGAAGAAAGTATTTCTTAAAATTATCAAGGTTGGAAGAGAACTCTAAGACCATGAAGTCCAACCATCAATCTAGCACTATAAATTGCCAGTTATGAAACACCCATTCCTCCATCTTAGTGTATTGAAATAAGGAAAATGCCCAACGCCTTCCTATTTTCCTCCTACTGTCATGCAGACTCCTCCATGGGCTTTGTTTATATCATCTGTGTAAAGGTCAAATGCACACAAGTACCCCCAAATACCAAGCAGTGGAAGGATTTAGGAGAATTTATTTCCAAAGGTGAGAACACAGCAAATCTGCAACAGGCTTAAGAAAGACATCCCCCCCCTTTCTTCTCAGGGCTTTTATCATCCTTGCCTCCCTCCCCTCACTCCTGCCCGCTGCAGGGCATTCAGACACATCTGCAAGAACTTCTCTTATGCCCAGGAGTCAGCTCCTCCAGAATGCAGGAGGAGAAAACATCTAAAATTGTCTCTGGGAAACATGCCTTCTCCCAGACAGGAAAGCTTCCTTAAGCAAAAAACCATAATCTCCTTGCAGTAACATCTTCCAGAGGGGTCTTCTACACTTACATCCGTAATGCTTCACAAGATGCAACCTTACTGAAACGGCCTCTGTTGTTTGAAACCATCCTCAAGTCACCTCAGTGATTTGTTTCCTACTGTCTGAGGCTTCCTCAGTTACTAATTAGATATTAAATCAACGTTAAGAAATTAATTTTAAAAGCACTAGCAGCCCCTAGCGCCTTTTACTGATGTCTCACTGTGATATTTAGTTAGGCAGCAAGAAACTATGTACCATGGCTCTAGATATGGGATTCATTTTTAGAAGGTAATTTAACTAACACCTCTATTGAAAGTTATTTACAACTTTTTAGCAAGAAACAACAAAGTAATTTCTTTTGTATTAACATTTTAATTTTAACAGACAACTTACCAAGTCTGCAGATATTTCACAACATGTATCTTCTGTTGCAAGTTTTGGATTACAATAAACTGCTATGTGGTGAAGTTCAATCTATTAAGAAATACAAAAGAAATTAATATGAGATGTAAAAAAAATCTGTGTTACAGTATGCTTTTTCTTATCTTGGCATAATAAACTTTCTCTTTGAAACACTGCATATTTCTGAAATGCTAGAAAGAGACAAATCCAAAACAATTACACAGCTCCCCATTCAAGGAGCAAATTATGCAGTCTATTACCTTGATGAAAATCACATTTTAGATTTTATTTATTTTCATGTAAGTTGCATTCATCTGTATCGATCTTGCTATGTTACACAGGCATTTTACCCCTCTAGACATCCTCTGTAAACATTCTTCTCAGGAATGTAATTTTCCTCTGCAGGGAACTGGAGTAAAGGTTTGATAAGCTCTCTATTGCACACATCATTTTCTGCTTTGGACAGACCTTTGCCTGGACATTGCCACTAAATCACCCAAAGAGCAAAAGATCACAAATTCTGTACGTAAAGCTTTACTTCAGAGATTTTGGGTGGATTGGTGAGATGAAAAGCATCTAAATTTAACTAGCTAATCTTGTCTTCATATGCCTCTTTCTGCTTTGGTTTTACATCCTCTTCATTTCCCTCTTGCACTTGGTATTGAGAAGAGTGACTGTTGATATAGGATCCACTCTGCTGCCTTCATCAGCTTTAAGCCCATAATGTTTTCCTGCAAATGTGTAAGTCCCAATAGACAACTTCCACTCAGAATTATCCAGCTTGTCCACGCAATCAAAAAAAAAGATCTGCTCTTTCTTCACGCTATTTGGAAATGAGGAGATTGTACACACATTTCAAACAACGTTAAACTCAAGCCGTAGAAAATAAAACTACACATGAGCTTGGCCCTATGAAATACGAGCTCCAAGTCCAGGCCAAATTGCTTAGAGCCTCACAAGAATGACTCCTCCCGCAACGTTAGCTTGCAGTTACAATGTGCTATTTTCATCTGGAACCCTACAGTGTACATAGTATTGCTGAAGTTTTCAGATGGTCACTATAAACTCTAAGGCAGATGTTTTAAACCTGGTAGCTGGATGTCAGTGTACTTAAAACAAACTGACATTTCCTGAAGATTAGAAATTATTTGCTGAGAGCTCTCTGCATGAGGAAACAGAAGAGAGCATCTCTGGGACAGAACACAGCCCAGAATATTATGGGGTTGCCTTGGGTAATTCTTGCACCTAAGGCTGCAGGAAACACACCTCCAGCCACTTTGTAATCCCTCTCACTTGGATAGGGGAGCGACAACCATGAACAATGTGCCCCTATTTCTACATAGGTGAATTAACCCGAAACACCTTGATACTGAGGTAATCCTTAATTATTTTGTGTCTCCCCTCTGCCAAAGAAACAGCATGTAACAGATGACTGATACGAACTTACAAATTAATCTCACAAAAATGAAAGAAAAAGATTACCACTGTAAGTTATCTTTAAACATAGTAATAATATGTCCAGGTACCTAGGGGACTCATTCTGCAAAGTAAATACAGAAAAACAGGCTCCTTAAACCAGGACTGAGTTTTATGTAGTTACTTAGGCAACAGGTTTGCCTAAGCAGATGCTACAGCACTGAATACTATTTTGAGGAAAAGACTTGAGGACCTCAAATTAAAAATATACATTCAAAAGTAATGACTGGTTTTGAACCTTTTATGTACATGATTCTTTACAACTGTGCTAGTAAAAGCATGGTTAAAACATGATTTCAAGTTATCTCTTTTTTTTTCATACTACTCACATCTACAGGCTTATCATCTGCAGTACGAGAAGCAATCAGCGTCCTTCCCTGCAAGTCAATGGTGAATTTTTCATCAGTCTGCTTTCTCTCAATTAAATTACAATCCAAATAGAGCGAAATGATCCCTGACTGCACACTAATACCAAGCTTATGCCACTGCCGATCAAACAACGGGTAAATTTCTCGACTCTTAAAAGTGTAGTGCAGTATATTTCCCTGAGCGGATTTGGTCATATACTCCACCACCTTTTTTGTACCATCCAGAAGGACAGAGATCTGAAAGTAAAATAAAATAAAAGAAGTGGTCATTAAAAATTTATAAGAAACAAGCACATACATAAACTATATATAATAAAAATACTTCAACTATATAGACTGGGCAAGAATTATGAAGCATTTTTCTATGTAACTTGGTGAGTACTTATCAGCTATAAATCATAACATGCATTTTATCCTACTTTTCAGTCTTAACTGAATAGATTTTGATAAATTTCTGCCATTCCTAGAAGAAATCATCAATTACTTCAGAGCAATCTGTTCCTTATAAACTGAAGCTAAATCCAGTAGTGAAACATCCACTATTAAATGTGTCATATTATATGGGGGGAAAAAAAGAAATTTATTGAAAAAAAAAAAAAATGACTCTAACCTCAGGTGTGTCATACTGATTTAAAACTTGCCATATATACCAACGTTCTTTCTTGGTATTTCGCCGTACACGGAATGCAGCAACTAGAGAGTATTCTTCAGGAAGCCCATTTGGAAATACTTGCCTGCAACAGGAGGGAGGAAAAAGATTTCTTGATATTCTTATACAAACAAGCACTGCTTAAAAGGATGAATAGAAATAATACTTGGTGAAAACAAGAAGCCAAACACTTGCTCACACTCATATAAATTCATGGGCCTCAGCAATCAGAAGTGCTTCTCCCCAAAGTACAATTCAGTCTATTTATAAGAGTAAATGACTGAATATTTTTTCATTAATTTTTGTTCTAACATCTGTGATTAATATAAATAGGAGTCTTAAAAGAACTGCTGCAAAATGAATGCCACACATAAACATATTTTAAAATACTGGCTTTCCCAATTTATTTCTTGGGATATTTGAACAAGTTTTGTAGAGGATTTGTGCAATAATCCCCATCCTTGGAGACTTTCAAAACACAGCTGGACAGGGCTCATAATAACCTGATCTAGCTTCCAAGTTGGTCCTGCTTTGAGCAGGGATTTGATCCAGTGACCTCCATGGGCAATGACTCGGACATCATGAGTATCAGAACAGCTGGACTTTAGCAAGCTCGAAAAAGAATAAGGAATGCGTTTTAGACTGAATAACTTGCTGTTGTTTGATTTTGTTATTCCTTTCTTACCTAAGATACACCAATGTCTCTAAAAAAAATTGTCTGACCTATATCACAGAATGCACTGTAACACCACTTCCATAAACTATTTGAAAAGTTTGTATTTCTCAAAAAATGAAATTAGTGTTTACTTCAACTCTATAGACTTTGGTAACCATTAAACATACACTAATTCTGTACTAAATAAGTTAGGATGGTGCAATCAGCTTTTTTCATTTGAAGCTTCTGCATTTCAAATTATTTCTTTTCTAAGACAGAGGTGAGACAAATGAAAACGACAGATGCAAATTCTATACACTGGAGTAGCTTAAGTGTTCACATTGTCATTTGCTGAAAACTTCAGGATTGCCCAGCTAGCCATACTGCAAAAACCATTCCCTGGAGCAGAGTTCAAGAAACCTGAGGACCCCATGCAGCAGAAAAATTTCTTCAAATTTGTTTCCCATGGTCACACAAAGTAAATGGCTTAGTTCTAAAAAACTGTAAATGAGCATATAATTACACAGTAATGTGCTATAAAGTTTTATTAAAAACAAAACAAAACAATAGCAAATGCAGGGGGAAAGAAAGAGCACAGCATTACAGCCAACAAGACAATAACCCCACAACCCTCCTGAAAATTGTTGTACTTAACTTAGGATCTTAGGAAAAATGCCTCCTGTGCAAAGAAGCCTGCTCTAAATCCTGCTTAAGAGCTTCTTTATGGACTAACACCTATTTAAGTCCCTTACGTGGGAATCACACTTCTTCGGCTTATTTCCCACAGCTGATTCCTTTTTTATCCCAGGATCAAATTGGCTGCTCTCCCACATTGTTAGTAGACCCATATGATGTTGTACAGCTTTAGATGTTTGAATGTCAAAAGGCAAGGCAAAAGTGAATAGGCTTGGCAAGACTTAGATCTTTATTTTGTACTATGTATTTTAAATATAGCATAAAGAATATGTTCTATGATTTATAAAAAAATACCTTCACTAATACATGAATGTGTCTCTGCAGAACAATAAACTATCTGGATGTGGATCAGCCCTATGATTTATTGCACCCCAGGCAAGCTAAGGTGATGGTATCTCAGGTTTACAGCTGTAAACTAGACAGGACATCTGACAGCAGGAGCATCTGATTAGCTTTCAAAAAATCAGTTAACTTTCCCAGCTAAGTTCCACATTGAGAGACAGAGGGGAGTTCACATTAATAGGCAAAGGACAGACAATCGTGGAAGAGAAATGATAAGAAGTCTTCAAATGAAAGGAGGGGAAACCATGATGAGTATGATAAATCTAGAAAACAAATGGAAGTAGTTTTTGGACATAGTAGCACTCTTTTCTACACACACACTCACACACACATGCAACCCCACCCCCACCACTTCACTGCTTTTTACTGTAAGCCTTTCTAACACTTTCAGAGCCATCTAGATGTATGACTATTAAGTCTTCTGAATGTGTTTGTTTCAGAATTTTTTCAAATAAGTTTGATTGTGTGAGTACACACGGTATAAAATTACTTTCCTTAAGTGTTTATCAAATCATTCAGGAAACAAAATGTTAAGATATGGGCCAGCATTATGAAAAAGGGGAGGAGTTCACTCTAACTTCTCTTAGCTTTGAACTGACAAAGAAAACCATATTGGGAGTAATGAGAAAAGCACACGAGATCAAATTAATTCCTAATGGCATTACACTGATTTCAGTGAAGTCAACAAAGGAGGGAAAATTTCAGTAGAATTGGACCAAGGATCAATTCAGTTAGATTCACAAGGTAACTTAGGTAGGAAAGTATCTCTGAAGGCCAATGGATCTAACCCCCTACTCAAAGCAGGGCCAACCTGAAAATTATATCCAACTACTGTAAGTCCTGTCCAGCTGAGTTTTGGAAGTCTCAAGAATGGAGAGTATTCCACAACGCCTTGGAAAACCTTTACCAGTGTCTGGCCAACAAGCAGCACAAATTTGATATACAAGTGCTGTATACCAGAAACATAATAGAAACAGTATCTTTATTTTGAGAAGAGTTATCATTGTTACCTATATGAACATTCCTTGGTGACCAAAAAGTCATTAAAAGATGCTTTAAAGTATACACTTAACTTTCAACCCTTCCAGGCAGATGGTGAGCATGAAAAGGAACAAAATGATGGGATGAAATATTCAGAAAACTAGCACACTATCTACTACCATACACAATTTCCCCTATGCTCCTGCTCCCTGAATGGCTTAAAGTGACTGTAATAGAATAAAAAAGCATGCATCAAGCATTGAAGTGACTTGGGTACAGATGATTAGTAAGATACTGTAGTGATATTTAAGTATTACTGCCATGGTATCTTCTACTCTGTAAAGCTAATTTAAAAGTTCCTCAAAGATAGGCAAAGTATGTCCGTGTTTTAAACAACAGGTATACAATGACATCTGAAGGGAAAAAGAAATGAACGGGAACAGAAACATGAACATAAACCCTCATATTGCAACATGAGAAAAGTCAAGCCAAAAGTTTACGGAATACTGAATTTGAAATTCAGTATTCAATTGCCACCGGCTGCCGCATGAGAGGAGCCCCAAAGAGGAGATACAAGGACTGTCTGAAACAACATCTCAGCCTTGACCATATTGATCATAACTGGTCTAGTCTGGCCTCCAATCGGGAGGTCTGGAGACACACCATCTATAACGCTGCTGATGCCTTTGAGAACGCACGCAGGATCACCCTTGAGGAGAAAAGGCAACGCAGAAAGAATTGTGCCTTGCAGAATTTACCACCTAAGGAGTCTTTCTGCTGTGCCTTTTGCAATCGGACATGCCTGTCTCGTATTGGCCTTTTTAGCCACCAACGTGCTTGTGACAAACGTGGGTAGAGCCCTTTCCTGAATCTTTGTTCTTGAAGCCCAGCAATGATGACTGAATTTGAAATTCAGAAGACCTTTGAATGTTTAGTATACTGTTTCACCTGATCACATCTACCAATGTTTAAAACTTCAGAAAACTAATGAGATGTTATGTACAGGATGAAAACAATAAATAAACAGCAGTAAGTGTTAATGAAAAATACAAAAGCAAGTTGGTCCACACGTCTACAGCTGAACAAATACTCCATTGATAAGTATTTACCCTTTCCACGTGGCACAAGGAAAGAACAACAGGAAAAGGAGAGAGAAAAAGGGTGAAGGAAACCTATACCAAGCTCATTTTGAAGCCTACAGATGTACACACAGCACAAACAGAACAAAAACTTCAGGTAGCACATCATGGTGTCTACACCAAAAGAAGTAAGAGAGATGACAGGTCTTAAGCAAGTTCTAATGTTACAGAAATGCGGGTAGCAACTAGTAAGTGTGCAAATTCATCCATAAAGACAAGAAGAAAGAATTTACAAATTAACACAGAAAAGCAGATGCCCAGGATATCCTGGGCATCTGATCCCTCCACTAGATGCCTTTTTGGACTTTTTTGGACAACAGTATCTGAACCAAATTACATAATCAGACTGGGGAGCAAAAACACAGCTCTGAGATTTTTGTGAAAAGGAAATACCCTTTTCAGTGGTACAATAGTCAAGTTCTCTCATTCTTGTTAAATTTCCTTAGATTAGGACAATCCAAATCAGACAGCCTTCCCAGATGACTGCTCAAACAAACCTTTAAGGTTATGAAAAATATTCTCTCTTCCTCTTCTGCACTCAAAACACTCATGACTACTGTGGTTTGTGTCGGCTTCAATGCTGTCCAAGCTTACTATGTGTGATTTAAGCACAGTCTATGGCTTAGGCACCTCCAGGAACATGGACAATGTTCAGACACCTCTACACACATCTTGAAGTCACAATGAAACTTGAGTGGGAGTTACATGCCTGTCTGCTTAAGCCATGGTGCTTCTAGGCTTCCGCAGAATTTATACCCAGAAATTAGTTGCCCAAAATTATTCATTTTAGGTGCCACTAGGGGATAGATGGTGCTTGAGAATGGGCAATTAGAATAATTCTCAGACTGAGGAGTCCAAAGTCTGACTAAATTATACTTTAGGTGGAATTTAAACAGTTTGATTTTTTCCCTCTGTCCATATTGTTACTAGTATATATAAAAAAATTAAAGTTGATGAATGGAGCACTGTGTTCTCAAAGCAAAGCACACCCTTGGTGGAAACTGCTCAAAACAATAGCAGGAATTAAAGCACATAAACTGAATACAGAGGTTTAAATTTACACCACCCTGGCCAGCTGGGTTGAGGTGTACTGTAAATTACAGAGGCCGCAGCTGGCAAATTGAGGACACTACTGATAACCAGCAGGAAGATTCCTAGCAATACAAGGTTTTAGATTTTACAAAGATATGTTAGAAATCCATACATTCAAGTATCTCTTAATGTTTCACTGGTTGAAACATGAGGCAGATGGAGCCAGAATGGTAATAAATACACACTGATGCTCCCGTAACAACTGTGTGTCACTCTGTGAAAGTATATGTATACACAGAATTGCAAAGTCTTTTGTTGCGTTCTCCTCTTTTTTACTGGATTAAATGTAGCCATAATTTTTCCTAAAAACAGGTGTACATTATGAGGTTACTAGAAGAGCAGTGACAGGAATTTTGCATGAACTTTACCATTATATTTGTGCACACTTTCCACTGTTTATAATGATCAAGTATAGAATAATTTTTGGCAAAATATTTGATTATTCATTTGTTTCCTCAAAAGTTCGGAAAATTTCTGAAATGCAGATACCAGATGGAACTGCTAGTGCTACCATACTAAAAGAAGTAATTATGAATGAATTAACTATGTATTCACTGTGCTATAAACAGTTTTAGTTCTATCTTTGTAAAGCAGCATTGAGTTACCCGTATCAAATTTAGTAAGGCAATCCTTTATTTACCTTTTGTTTTTATTTTTAAAAAAAGCACTAATGGGAAAGCAGCATCTATTTTTAAATCTTATGAACTCTAATTGTTCCATATCGAATGAGAATACACTACAGTATATGATAAACTTCCGTATTTACAAGTATCAATGAAGCCTCCAACTTGCTGTATGTCTTCCAAGAAGAGAAAGATGAGCCAACTTACATTTCCTGAGAGTGAAACGAGAGATGTTTAGAGTTTATGGCAAGATACATCTTTTCCAGCTGACATATACCATTACCTGGTATATGTCACTTGTAACATGACAATGCTACAATCATTTGGTGACCAGAGCTCAAGGAGTTAGTTTAAACAACTTTCCCATGTTGGGTAATAATTTCTTTAGTACTACATTGATAGAGGCATTGACATGCTAACCTTTTTGTGCTTGCAAAGGGATTTAAACTCAGATCTATCACGAATAAAAAAGTAAAGCTCGGGTGACCAAATAAAAAAAATCTCCACATTATTCTCAATATTTCTACATTAAATTACTAGATTTTTGATTCTCAGTTTTTACCTAACTTGACTGGTACAACAGGAGAAGGGGAAATAACTAACTAGAACAATTTACCAATCTGTGGGCAGAAAGGGTTTTTTAAATTCTTTTCAAATAAAAGTTAAGAGCAGCTGTCTGTTCTGTCAGGATAAGAAATAATTTCCTTCCCATCCATCTTCCTCAAATCACGTTAAGATGCATTATACAGTTTCATGTTACATTAGGCCTCAAGTTGTTTTCATACGACACATTATATGATGCAACTCAAGGGAAACTATTCAGACAGCTTAAGAGTTATTAATTACTTAGGGAGAGCTCAACCCACTCATGAAATGTTCTGCTGAAAGCAAAGCTGCAGATTATTTTAACATTGAGAAGAGGGATTTACTTAATATTTCATACACTTCGGCATGCCTCTGCTTTCATTTACTGAGCAAGTATAGATTAGTTGAAGCTCACAATATACAGGTTGTTCATGAATTTTTGGGGGGTGAAAGTCAATGTTATTGCTATCAAAATTTTAAAGGGCATTTGTAAAAAGATTGGTTTGAAAGAGGAGTAGAAATACCAAAACTGTTATGCCGTGCAGAGTACCTTTACCCCAAGGTTTCCAGCAGTATTCTGTTTCCTTATTTAAAGGTATTAATAGTGAATTCCTGGCCCTAATGAAGTCAAAGGCCAGCCTTTCATTGCTGTTAAAGATGTCAGACTAACAAAACTGTCTGCTTTTCAAGTTTAGCCAATTTCTGTGCATTTTAACTTTTCTGGGGGAAAAAAAAATCAGGTAATCAACATTAAGAATTTTGGAGTCTTATCTGGTGGAAGGTAGCTTTCAGTGCTTTTAATAAAGATACACACTTGCCTTGCTCAGTTTGGATATTTGTTTTATGAACCAAACAGGTCTCAGAACAATCAGTGAACTTTACTACCTGGAAAATAAAAACAGCCCCAGCGAAGACCAAAGGCTCCCAAAACCACAAATGTGTGATTTCAGCACACAGTCGCTCACTCTTCATCTCTCTCTTTTAATAATGAATGTATTTTAAAACATAAAATATGTCAAAATGGGTTCAGAAATTAGCAAGTGTACCACATTAGAAAGCACTGTATTCAAACAGCATGTTTCCCCTTCCAAAACATCGTAGTATGAATGTTGCACAGTAAATTAATCATCTTTCCACACAGAGGCACATGGGGTGGCAAAGAATGACAGCCACACCACCAGAGGACATTTTGAAGGAAGACTAGTCAGGGACGAGGAGGGTCAGAGACTTACTACTTCAGCAAGCTAAAACTTTACTCAAAGTAATCTCATACTCCAAATGATCTTTTTCCATACCTGCACTAGTATAGATTTATGAAAACATAATGAAACAGAGGGTATACAAACAACAGATATAGTAGAGTAAGCTGCCTTTTTATGTACAAAGCTAGTAAAGGAAATGTATAAGGTACTAGAAAGATTTGGGTGGTCTCTGCAGTGTACAGGCATTGAGATGTTCCTTCAGATGCTTTTGAGTTCAACATCTAATGCCTGGTTACCTGTCATTCAGAAAGACTGAAGTCAATCTGAGTGATTCACTCCGGCCTTACGCTGAACACAAGTCTTGCAATAAGGCTGTTTCTTTTCCTCAGGAGGTGACCAGGGAACAAACAAGTTGAGAGACAGGGAACACATAAGAAAAAGGTGGAACTCTAGCTCTTTCACAAAGGAGAAAAACATTTCCTCTTCATCTGCTTTCTCCGAATCATGCAATTGCACAACACTTTAGGGTGTCCCTCTGCCTCATGCTGCTCAAACCAGATTGGTTTTCCATGTGTTGGTGTTACTTACTGACTGAGAATCATGCAAAGATTTTCTAATGCTACTGGAACAAAGTGACCAAAACCAGCTTCTGTTGCCCCAGTCTGCTCCTTGTAATGCATATTTTCAGTAACTGTGGCAGTCAGGTAATACCTCTGTAGCAGATACTGATGGATCAGTAATTGATACCTTCAATTCCATCTGCCCCTCCTCACACGGACATACGATAAGAAATCACTTTCAGTCTACTGTTTTTAGAGTTCTGTAAATACGGGGATGTTTCTCATAAAATGTGCTCTTTAACTGAGCATTTCTCCACATTCCATGGATGCTAAATCTGCTCATGCATCAAAATTTAAAAATGCCAGTTAGCAGTATCTCCTTCCAGTACCAGCATCCATCTACACTGAAAATATAAAAATAACTCAAAAGAAAACCATCTCTCTTGAACTCCAGCATCTCCTGCTGGGAATCATGCCCTTCCTAGATATATACCTCATTCTACTTTCTGTTCTGTACTGACATGTAGAACTTCAGACGAATGGGCATGTCCCCCATTCCCATTTTTCTAACAGGTTTCTACTTCCGTGATTCACTGTAGGGACTGAAACTGGCCTGTACACATGTCTTATTGCCCAGCATGAACGCCCCAGGCTTACTCAGAACCACACTAGTAAATTGATTGCCTCTATAAAGAAACTTACTCAGAGTCTGTCACATTGCTCACAAGCAATCCACCAAAAAAACCCCAAAAAACAAAACAAAACTTTGGTGGGTTTGCAATTCTCTCCTAAGACACAGCTTTTGTTCAAAATTTAAAACTAAGATGTGCCTAAAAGAATGGCAGAGATTTAAGTTGTCTTCAGCTCATTCAAGAATTGCGTCAAGCTTTTTGGTCTTGAGAGATTATGTAAAAATGCCCCTTTGCTGTCCTAAATATCGTAAAATCCAATTGTGGTACTTTTTCATAAATTGCAACCATCAAGAGGATGTGAACTTAAGTACTTCTAAAGGAACTTTAGGTGTTTCTTTCGACATCTACCCATGCTTTTATTTAGATATTTTATGAGCTGTTTTGTAACTCATGTGGTCCTTCTAGCTATCTCCCAGAAATCGAACAAAGACAACAGGTCTAGTTAGTATAGTCTGTTATTTGACAGACTCTGAAGTCAATGAGATATTAAGTTCTTATGCTAAACACGATTATCTACAGTGGAATGAAATTATTAGGCTGATCAAGAAACCTTCTGAAGATGTTAATGAAAAAAATAATCAGCGTAACCTCTGACAGCCAACTGGCACTGAAAGTTGCTCTGTACACATTTTTACATGCTTCCTACCCTGAAGCAAGACCTATGGTACAGTATTAATTATTTGTATATCTCAGTGGTTTCTGTTCTCTGGAAAAGCAAAGAAAATGCCATGATCATTCAGTCAGAAGACAGACAGAAAATGTACTTCATGCTTTGGAAATGAAGGAGGCCATCAGGAATTACTTGGCCTATATATCCATATAATCTTCTGTAGAGGAGGAAGAAATCTAAGCATCCATTTCTGCTCTGACATTTGCACAGGTACCTAGAGATGCCAGCTGATTCCAGAAACAGAACAGTCTTTTTAGTTTGGTACACAGGAGGGCTAGTCAGCTCCAGCAGAGCTGCATGCTGAGAGACTCGCACCCTCCTACTTCTCATGCTGGTGTTTTGAGAGCTACCTCGTGTATTTCTGCATGACATCATGCTACCCAACCTAAAAACCTCGTTTCCATAGAACACTCAATTTCTTCCTGTTTAGTCTCCCCTCATCCCCATTCCAAACTTTTGGTAGCTTTTTACACTGAATCAATGGAACAAGTACCAGCAAAGCGATTACACTTAGAACAGGCTCTCCCTTTCCTTCCTGGGTTCATTTTGCCAGGCCCTAGACAAGCCTGGCTGATGGTAAAAGGCAAAGTATCTCACAGGCCAGCATGTCTCTTATGAAAATGCTGAGCACTCCCAGTGAACATAATAGCGTGGTTGGCAGTGGAAAGGGAGAGCTAGGACTGCTGTATGGAGTGATGCTGAACCAAACCATGGGATGTTTTTTTTCCTAACCTCAAATAATTGCCTGGATAACTAGCCCTCTCCTCTTCAGCACACAGGACTGCCTATAAATAAACTCATTCCAGGCTAAAGTCACAAGTAGGTCATGCTAAGATGTGCTCAAGTAAGAAGGCACACACGAGACCTAAGGCACTACAGCCCACAAGACTGTTGTAGATGGATAGATCAACCCATCTTCGTTCCAGTTATCTCCCCAAAAAAAGAAGGTGTAAGTGGTGAAGATTAAGTTACCAACAGAAGAGACCGGAGTAGGAAAGAAGGTTAATGACACCAGATACCAGGGTCTGACCTGAAACAAGTAGCTCTGTCAGCTGCAAGAGTGAAGCTAGAGAGAGAACATGCTTTTGCTTTAACACCCCCTACACACAGCATGACTAGTCTATGAATATTTAAGTCTGGTGTTCTGCTTACAATTAGAAGGATAATTAGATAAATAATGTGCTCCTTTACAGTTTGTAAAAATTGTTCACATTCACGGATTTTAAGTGAATGAATATGGAAAATGGAAGATCAAAAAACTAATTTGCATCACATTGGGAAGACTTAATAACATCTTCAGAAACTGGAAATGATCACTTTTCTGAAGTCTTGGAGTTAGAAATGAATTGTCTAATTAAAGTCAAGTTAAAAAAAAGATACATACAGCTTAGCCTTCGACTCTCACGGTTTCTGTAATAATGAGATTTTTGGTAAGTTACAGATTAAATGAAGTTAAAAATAAATCAAGTTCAAAAATACCAACATTGCATTGCTATCTGCTGAGTCATAACTATATTTAACAGGATGGGCCAAAGACCTGAGACTCACTAACCCTGTTACCATCAGACCCAGCTGGGAAATGTCCAGGTATCCCCCTTAAAGTGTTAGGAGAGAAATGAAAAAAAGCATGTTAAGAGAGTTGGGGTCTTGCATTAAAGCCAAGACAGAGGTGTTGAAAGGAGACTTCAAGCAGTGATAAGTCAATGAACATTTTACTTAGATTTTTCCTAAGCTTCACATCAAAAGAACACCCCAACTCCAACCTGAAGGAACACTGAACATGACCGGGAGTCTTTCTCAGACCGGGGAAGCAGGCCTGATGCCTTATATCCAAACAAGGAAGCTAGGAATTCACAAATTTTCTTCAAAACAGTGAAAACTCCACATTAGAAAAACTTTGCATTAAAACAATGCATCAGCTATAACTTAATTTGAGGTTAAATCATCTATGTAAATTCCATACAAAAGTAACACAACTAGAATGAATTATATTCTTTTTCAACAGTAAGGATGAGACTGAAACCTGTACTGCTGACAAAAGTTCTAAGAACATCATATTTCTTACTGCACGTCCGACTAGTAGATAAAATATGGAAAAGTTATGACAGTAAAGAAAATACCACTATTATCACCAATATTTTGCATTACATAAAATTGTAATATATAAGCATGCAATGAGATGAGAAAAAAATATTTTGGAAGTTTTAAAAAGGAAATACTTAGTTCCCTCACCATGCTATGACAAAACCAGCATTTTGATGAATTCGCTCTTACCCTATAAATTATATGGTTGACAATGGAATTAAGACCCTACATCATGGAAACTATATTCTTAAGGAAGAAAATCTGTTAACAGTATAGTCTATAATAGAATCGTAGAGTCCCAGAATGGTTGAAGCTGGAAGGAACCTCTGGAGGTCATCTGATCCAACCCCTCTGCTCAGGCAGGACCATCTAGAGCCAGCTGGATAGGAGTACACATTTACTTGTGTATGAGAACAAAATCAATCCAACATGAGCTGTTTAAAATGATATGTTAATTCTGATTACAAAAATTAGGATGCTGTAAAAAATGTACTCTTAGGCACAATACGAGTTCATATGAGTAGTGCTAACTCATTTTAAAGGAGAAAAGAGAAGCAAGGCTGTGTTATAACTTTGATCTTTCAAGAACTCTTAATCAGTTAATGACTCGTGACTTTCCTTTCCATGAAATCATATCAGCTATCTTGAATCACAAAGTGTTTTTTTAGTGCTCCTAACACTTTCACAATCTTAAGCTTACGTAATTTCCTGGTAGCATAGCATATCTGTCCCCACATACTAACAGTAATACAATTATTTATCACTTTCTAAATTTAAAGAAAGTTGTGTGGAAAGGAAAGTAACCTATCCAAATAAGAAATCATTTCAAAGTCTTTTTGAGTTAACACATATCTGACAGCATTTCCTTTTCAGACATTCAAGTCATCTCATACAGTTTCATTACTAAACTACTGCTACAACTTAGCTTTTATGTTTGGTCCTGTTGTAGCACATTTTCTTCCAGTGCCTCTGTCCATATGATTATTCTTGCGAGTTACTGTCTTTATCACATATTGTCCACAGTTCAGCAAGGAATATAATGTCATATGTTAAACATTCTCAATTCTCAGTGACTTAATTTCACAGGAGATATTGAAAAAAAAAAACCAAAAAAAAAATCAAAAAAGCAAACAAAAAAAAACCCCACAAAAAACCAAACAAAAAAACCAAAAAAACCCCCCAAAACAACAACCCCCCCAGCCCAAAACAACAACAACAACAAAAAGCCAACAAAAAAACCCCAAACCAAAAAAACCCCAAACTACTGCAATAGAAGACTCAGTTCCCAAAACTCCTTGTTTCCAAATAGCACCTTTATCTGTAAAATGAATGAGCATTATCTACTCACTCTGTACAAGTTGCTGCTAAATATCAGTCCTGAGCAAGAGAGATAATTTAATGCTGCAATTGTATGTACTATACTACAAGGTAAGTGCATCCACCATGAAGGGTCCTGAGTGCAAGAACTGGAGCTAAAAGGGCACTTCTTCTCTCCAAGTCTTGGCAACCAGTTCCTGTTACTGTATATGCTCCTGGTGAATACTATTATACTTTTTGTTTAGTTTCATAGATTAATTTAAACTGGCAGTCATCTAGAATTCTGAACCACTTGCTTAAGAGACAGATCCAATAAGAGGGGGAAAAAAGTGTGCATGGAGTTACAGCACCTTGATGACGCTGTCTGTATTGTTACTTCTCAGAAGTGGTCTAAAGCAAAATATGCATTCAAAAGTATTCGAGTAAATCAACACTGTTCACCATACATTATGAGCATGCACATTTCTTACTAAATGTTCACAGAATTATTAAGACTGGAAAAGACCTTTAAGATCATCAAGTCCAACCATCAACCTAGCACCAGCACCATGTTCACCAACAAAACACGTCCTCAAGTGCCATATCCATAATTTTTTGCAAACTTCCAGGGATGGTGATTCCACCACACCCTTGAGCAGTCTGTTCTAGTGCTTTACAAACATTTCAGTGAAAAAAATTTTCTAAGCAGAACTCTCAGCAGAGTTCACAAAGAAAACTGAGTAAAAAAGGTAAATCGAAGTTCATCAAGGACTTTAACATTAACATTACTACTACAGGTGTATTAATAATTAGCTGTCTAATCCCCAAAATAAAAGATACATTCATTTTTGCATGAACATTAAAAGCATAATGCCATATTAGGAACTATCAACAAGTTATTCGAGGCCTGTATTGTCATGCCCAATCCCAGAGTATTTTTAGGATTTATTATTTCAAAATAGAATTCTAAGATACTGCAACTAGTCACACTGACTAAATCCAAAAATAACATTATCTCTTGCACATGGTTCTGTTAATACACCAATAGCTGTACATCAAGACTTGTTTCTAGAAATTACAGATCATTCTACAAGTTGAAGTTTATTTCATCACTCCAAGTTTATAAATGAGTTTGTGGCATAAAAAATATTGACTTGAGACAGACAAGACTGCAATCAGCAAACTGTATACAGTTATGACTGAACTCAAGTTGATATACAGACATCCAAGAGAAAAACCCATAGCATGGCCTGTACTGTTCCAGTAAAACTAAAGAAGTATTTTAAAAAATTTGTCACTTTATCACCGTTAAGTAAAAAATATTTCACAGCATGATGATAAAAACTGCAGAGTGACTCACATAGAAATGCTAGAGGCCAAAAATCTCTCAGACGCAACTGAAAATAAATGAAAATCAGTGTAATGAAGAAAAAACACCAGACGGTTTCACTGTGAGACAGATCATGAACTATTTTTAGACATAAAATATAAAAACTCAGAGGCAAGGTGGAGGAAGGGCACGATATCTCTAGGACATGTTTAAACAACAAAGCTCCAGTATAAACACAGATGTATCAGCACAAACAATCTTTTTGTAGGTACAACTTTAGTTAAGAGGAGAAATGCCTGACAGCATAGCTAAAGCAAACTAGCTTTCACAGAGTGTTAAATCACAAAAGCCAGAAAAAGAAAGACATGATTTATTACAGGGTTGTTTGGGATTTTTTTCACAGTCTGCTGATAAATGACTTTTGAAGCACATGGCACCATTGCTTCAGCTAGAGAAATTATATGCATTTTATAAAGACACTTGAATTCTCTCAGCTCAATCAGCAAAACTGATAAATGATCTTTCAGTCTCTAACTTTATCCTGCAAGATAATAGGGCTACAGTCTATCCTCAGCTGCATGCATTATGCCCAGTACATATCATTGAATTCTAGTTGCATATATCATGGCTGTATATACCCATAGCTATTCTGATTTTCCAAGTATCTTCAACTGTACTGATTTTGCAACTGTACTTTTGTTCTAAGACTATCAAATGCAGATCTCATATGGACTTATATCTGCGTCCTCCTTGTACTCACTTTTAAGAGACTTTTGCTTCAAAAAAAGTGGCCAAGATAAACCAAGACAACATTGCAAAGATTTTAGAAGTCAGCATGTTTGGCAGGGAGTAAGAGACATGTAAACTTTCCTGAAAGTTCCACAAAGGCTAGAATTACTTAAGGCTCTCTTCGGCTGGTAAATTGAACAACCTATGGCAGAATTTGTGTCCAATTTTTTTCAAAGGTCATTGAGAAGTATCCAGGTAAATCGCTTCTGCTGAATCTAGAAATCTAATAACACAATAACTTTGTCTAGCAACTTCAATATCTATGACAGTATATGTTTTAGATTTTGTTATCTTATCCAATAAGAAAACTGAAAAATAGTTTTGGCATTCATATCAGATAAAAATAGAAAGGAATTCCCTACAGGAATATATAGCAGAAGTGAAATTGCTTAGATACTGCAGATGCTGTTGTTTTAATCAGAACACTGGAAATGTTTTCCACAGGGCAGGTTAAAACATTAAAAACTGAAGGTACAATTTCAGGGTTTGTTTAAGCTAAGGTCAGGCTGGTCCCAGCCCTGGCAGCGTTATCTTTCTCCTTATCAGCTGTGATTGCTGGAGATCACACAGCCACAGGGATCAGCCACCAGCCTCACTGACCACAGAGGCTGATGCTTATGTGGAGAAAGTGAGATGAGGCTGAGAGCTGGAGCCGAGTGCTGTGAAAGCGAACTAATTTTATTTTCTTCCAAATAATAATTCAGACTAGACAGACTTTTCCCTTAAAACAAAGGCAGAATGACAAAAATAACAATGAAATACATGTTTTCCAAATTAAGGAAAGTTCTTTATGTTAGAAAAGTAAACTGCCTTTACTAGTTTTTCTTTTGGTGCTTCTGTGATTTGCTTAATGCTGCCTTAAGTTTCATCTTGAACTATGAGGCACATGGGTATCCACAGAAACACTGCTGGTCTCCTCCACACTCTTGCTGTGTACAAGTGTCCTTAAAATACACATCTCCCAAAAGCCCCTTCCCTTTATCTGCAAGTGCTTTACAACAAGAACATCATCACTGGGGAAAAAAGGAAAAGAAACAATCTGCTTCATCCAGCACTGTCTTACCAATTCAACTGGTACAACACTTCCCCACTAAGCACTGCACTGTTGGGGGAACACACTACAGATCAAAGAATTCCAATTTGTTACAGGCAGTGGTATAATTAAAATAGATTTTCTAACTCTCTGTTCCCTCACAGCCTGCTTTTAATGTAAATACCAGACTTTTTTGCACACGTACTCTTCCCCTCTGCCATCTGTCTGTCTTTACCTTTGCTTTCCCAATTATTTCTGCGCAGTAAATTGCATATTAAATTATAGGATGATTCAAGCTCATTATAGAAACTATAATCCATTAATACCTTAATTTTGAATCTTATGAAAAGAACTTAGCATATTTCTTTTGAAATTATGAGGTAGAAATAAGCCCAAATATGCACAAAAACATTCACATGTGTTTATTCTTTAAAAGAAGCATTGTTCTGTCATTTTTCATGGTAAGAGGCCACAGTTTTCTCCTTAGTTATGAAATTAAATAATTGGTATTGAAATGGTAGGTACAGCACCAATTTGCTCTTTCAACAGTAACCACTGTATTTTCCTTCTTTTCAATTTATAAAATACAGTAAGTTTTCAAGTTTCTGGAAATAAACACAAAGTACACTATTTCAGTACCTTTCAAAAAGAATTGGAAAAAAAGACTAAATCACTACAGCTTCTGATCCACTGATGTGAAAGACCTGAAAAAAACAATCAAGATTTTTACTACATTCAGGCTCCCACACTCAGGAAGCAAATTCCAAAAACAAGGCCCTTTTCTTGAAAATACCCTGCAACCAAAATACCAGACATTTCAGTCTTGGCAGTGTTGGCTCCAACTGCTCAAAAGATCTTAAATAAATACATGATACAGTAAAGGAAAGGTGGTTTCTTACATAACCATCTAATATTTTAACAGGGCAAAGGCTAGCAAGACTTTGTGTAAGCACAGATAAAAGTTGGTTTGAATAATTTCAACTACTGCCTCCAAATAGGGGTAACAACCCATTGCCATGTTTGGCCAATGTTTTAGAAGTTTTTGATAAAATCTTTTGGAAACTGGTGATTTTCACATCTATCTATTCTATACTATATTTAAGAAAAATATATCTTAAAAATATTTTTCAAGAAGACTGTTAAACCTGACTTTGCTGCCCAAAACACATGCCATGTGCAAAATTAATAAAAAATCGTGCCCATGAGGACCTTCACTGACAGCTGAAGTCATATGAAAGGAACTTGGTTTTTTAGTTTGGGGAAGAGGGAGGTCTCAGCAGATACAGCCAGAGAACATACAGCAAAGTAAATAGTTGCAAAGCCACCTAGAGATAGGTGCCTTTGGGAAAGCATACTGCTAATAATGAAAAGGTTTCTAACAGTGAGCACAGAAACTGCCTCACTTCATGCCAGCTGTGCTTTACAAAATGGAATTCCCTCCACATTTTTTTGCAATTAAAAAGGTTAGCACTAAAAATGAACAGAAACCCCCACATAAATATTCTTTCATCATGAATTTCTGTTCTTAGCAGAAAGAATCCTCCAGCCTGGAATTTACTGAGACAAGTGGGAACAGTATTTCTGCCTCCAGTAACTAGACATCACAAAGAGGTGAAACACTTTCCCTGAAATATGGGCCAGACCACAGCTCTTCTGGCAGCAGTGAGTGACAACATTGCTAGTGGAGCTCAGTAGTCCAAATACAGTCAAAATCCAAGCTCTTTTGTAGTATCTTAGAATGAAAGGGAAGAATTCCTAAAAGAGTCGTGAGAGTGATCCCAAGTGCCGTAACTCAGATCATTTAACAGCCAGCTATGATAATCTCCTCAGTAAATTAATATGGTTTGTCAAGCCAAACAAACTACAAAATAAGAAAGCTGTGACAGTGCCATGAAGATTTGCTAATAATCAACATCCATTTCCAAAACTTCAGAACCTCAGACGAAATCAGCTTATTATCTCCTTTATTGGTGCTTTCAGAAGAGGAAAAAAATGGTCCACCAGCAACCCAGAAAAGTGAGAATGAGGAACAGTTGACATCTCATGCATCTCCAGGGAAAGACAGTGAAATTAATTCTTCATAGTGCTATCTACTCTAAGGCAAGTGAATAACAAAGATGAGCCTAAAAGGCTTCATGTCCAGAAGTACTGAATACTGCTGGCAGACCTAATGGAGCTGCTATCAGCACAGAGCCCTGTGTTGCTTTTGTCAGAAAAATCTATACCACACTGGAATATACTACATAGACAGTACATGTTAAACTGTGGAGAAAAAAATATGACTCTACAATTTATTTGTTGAAATAAAAGTAAAACATTACACAATTATGATTATTCTATAATTCTATGGTGTGATTATGACTATATAATTAGACTGTCTGCATAACAGTCTTTTCCGGTGAATTTCTTTATGATTCAAAGGCTCAGTTACACTATTTTCCTCAGGGAGAACTTCTATTAAAGTTCACGTAAGCACTGCAATAATTAAGTCACAGTATTTTACTTTTAAAATCACACTTTAATCCAGAAAATATTACTGGAATTACATTAATATTTAACAGTAAATTACGTGGAACATAATAAAAGCTATCCATCTCCTATCACAAAACAAAATATGTACAGAACTCTATCACAGAAAGAGACAAAGACCTATAACTAAAATCCAGCATAAATAAATGTAATCAATTTCCCAAGCTGACAGAGCATTGTAAATTATTTACAACATATAAATAGGTGCAACACTATTCCAGGTCCATTGAAAAAAACCAAAATGGCATCACAGAAGAAAAATGGCACAGCATAGCTTTCTATTACCCACACTACGACTGAACGAATGAAATGCAAGAGGAGATGTGCCAAGTTACTTGATACTTGCTAGTCAGCTTAATCAGATACTCTCAATTTCCTGCAGGATGGATAACAAACACTGTTCTGCTTCTTACTGCTCACCACGTCTACTAAAATATTTTCTGAGGGAGAACGATCCTGAAAACTTGTGTGCGTCTAATAACACGCGATGTCTGGAACCGCAGTGTAACCGCAACAACAGAAAGTCATTATATATTTAACATATATAATTAGGAATAGAATTTACTTTTAATTACATGCATTTCTGTGAAGAAAGGTTAAAAAAGCATGAGCGAGACTATTGCCATGAAGTATTAGGATTTAATGGAAATTTTTCAGTGCTTGAATGTTATTGAAAATACTTTGAACCCTTCTATGGTTCAGGAAGATATATGTAAGAGGCACTACTTAATTCGACAAGTGGACTGAAAATCTTATCTTGTACCTTATTCTCATCAATAACGAGATATTAATTTTCAGCCTAACTATATTTATACATTAGCATGGATATGCTTATTTTATTAATAATCATCTCAGTTGCCTCATCCACCTAAACTTTTTATCCATTAGATATGCATATTTTTAGGGGAAACGGGAAAGATTTTCCCTTTAGCTTTTCCTTAATGAGGACACATGGAAGACAACAACAGGGAAGGAGAGGAACAGGAGAACCGAGACAATTAAAGCCAAACCACCTGCCATCCAGGTTCACCCTTCACCGAAATTCTTTAGCCTCTGCCCGTTACACTGACAATGAAATAAAACTAGCAATTTTTGACTCCTTTCAAAAAGCTTATAAAATACAGGAAAGAGATAAAGAGAAGAGATAAAATACATGAGGAAAGAACTTAGATTTCTCTCCTCTTCCATAAAGTTTAAAAAAAAAATTAAAAAAAAAAAAATTGCAACTTTCTCAAGTATTAACTTAATACTCAGCAAAGTATTAACTTCCCTAAGAGTTAACATTCTTGAAGTCACAGCTATCAGCCATGGTGTGAATTCCCCATTTTCATTACCTTCACTAATAAACTGCTTTTAAAAGAGGAAAAGAAAACACAGACATTAGTATTCAGGCCTACTAATAGAAGCTGGGAAAAAAAATCTTACATTTTTTTATCCTCAACATCACCTCTCAGACTACTTCCAAAAACACTTAGAAATTCTTAGAAATCAATATTTCAAATCATTAATTTTACCTCAAAGTAATATGAATTTTAAATAATCCACCCTTTTGTAATTTATAGCTCCTGTCTGCTCCATTTTTGCCACTGATTTGTTTACTGTTTCAAAATAAAGTCAGCTTGCAACACACATTTCTTAGCACTACTTAGCTTCTTATTCATAACGGAAAACTGCTCCACAGTTTTTGTTACTGCCTTGATTTTCTACTCTTATGTAGTCTCATGTTTCCCTCAAAATCTCATTTACTGAAAAAAAAAATCTGTAAAAATCAGAAAAATTAAGAATGGGTTTTCAAAAGAAATTTTTCTTACTAACAAACTTACATTTTTAGTAAAGATTTTATGGGTGGTACCTAATTTCTCCTGCTCCTCTTCTAAAGGCAATATGGATAATATTGGTAAGGTCCTAATAAAAGAAGAGCACTCCCTATGTCAAGGAATTTTATCTAGTAATTTTTTCTTTAATAGCTAATGTCCGTGGTATTTAAAAAAGACAATGATTAGTTTAACTTTGCAAAACTACAAAAGCATAACCATTTAGCACTTGCAGTACCTAGTAAGTCAGAAAAACTTGGAATCTATCTAGCAATTTAGGATATTTAGCTTCTCTTTCTTTCATCATGCTCCTCTCCCAAAGATCATTTTGTTTTGTGTCTGGGTGCCTCCAATTCCTCTCTTCCTCCTCCTTCCTGGCCTCATGCTACCCACAGTCCATCTTTGCCACGCCCAGGATCCAAGTAAAGGGGAAACCCGAGAGCCAGGTGTATTTTTTAACTAGGCAAGCTGGAGCCAGACCTCTTGCAACAGAAAATACCCAACCTGAAGACATGGGAATACAGTTGCTTCCCTCATCATCGCAGGAACACGCTGTACAGAAACCACAGTCCCATGACTCAGAGCACAACACAACCAAGAAGCTCTGAGATGAGCTCCACTGAGTACAGGGAACCTGAAACTGCATTCCTAACTGCTTCTTGGCATTTCCTTGTCCAGGAGCAAACTTAAATCCATTCAGTCCCATTATGCCTTACTCTCTTTCACCTTCCTTTTGATTTTTTATGCAGTCTCTGCCTTTCATCCCACCCTATGTCAGAATAGGATATTGCCTACTTTCTCCTCTACAGTGAATACCCACCATCCTGTTGCTGCTCAAAAGCAATATGCCAATTCCAGGAAAAAAAATAACATTCAAAGAAATGGTGACACTGTCTTTTTAATCCCGCCAGCAGTAATGAGAGAGAGGACAGCCAACTTCACTGAGGGAAGATTAGCATAATACTTCTTGTCATACCATGAAAGTTATTTGTTTCCTTTGTTTTATAAATATTTATGTATTAACAATAGAGTTTTCAGTATCAAAATCATGATTTGAGAAAGTGATATTCACAATTAACTTACTACCTAGATACTTCCAGATTCCAAAAGAAAAACACACCAAAATCAAAATGCTTCCCACAGAAAAAAAAACCCTGTTACAGATCAAAATGCCTGAAAACAAGATGTACTGCTTTCTGTTGTGTCCTTTGAATACACTGCTAAGTTATTCAGTTAATTAGTTAATTCAGTTAATTAGTAGCATTGGGTCTGAACTCTATCACTAAGGATTAAAGTAGTATCTTACTTACCTTGTATCTCTAATGAGAGGTGCACTTCCCAGTTTAAAACAGATCTTTTCCCCTCCACAAGGTGTTTGCCTCAAAGAAAAGCTTTCTGCCAGATCAAATCCTATAAAATATGACACAATATGATACAATTTAATGGGATTTAAAAACCAGAAGTAAATACTGACTCTTAGCATGATTGGTGATTTTCTGGAATACAGACTGACAAGCTATTTCAAAAATCAATACTTGAAGACAGAAAAAATTTCAATATTCATTTTAACAAAACTATTCGTGCAAAATTCACTTGATAGATGACTTTGCTACCTGAGAAATGCATTTGTTATTTCCTTTTATCATCTGAACTGATAAGAATGCGGGATCATTGGGAAAAACTATGGAAATCAGTGTGGCTGCCAAGCTTGAAGCAATACTTCCCAAGAACAACACATTCTGATTTTAATCCCACTTTCCGAACAACAGCAGCAGCTTTTGGAGCTTGGGGGTGGCATTCTGTCCTGTCTTTTCAATTTTAAAGCCAGTTTAAGTCAGACTATGATTACATCCACTACTAGCCAATTAATATAGACACTAGCTCAGTCATTTACCTGAAACACCACGACTGTCTCTGTTGATTTGTTTGAGATGACGGACAGCTGTTTTCATTAAAGGACACACAGCACCTTCAAGAGAACACAATTTAAAACAGAACACATCATAAAATGCTATCAAAATAAAATTAATCGTAAAAAACCATCATGATAGTGATATTAATATTAACAGGAATGTTTCTTTTTGTTTCTTTAGGATATGAAAAGCAGCTATAAAACAAATTACAACATCTAAATAGGAGCAATGATATTTCAGATTCTATACTACACTTAGAAGAATATGAGCAGATACAAGTTTTACCTCATTTTAATTCAGCTGCTTCTTGTTAAAGTTCATATGAACTATACAACCAGAAGAAAAACACTAAACTGTTACCACACCGTTTCCATCTACAACACTCTATAAAGCAACAACATTTGTTCTAAGTTCTTTTTGAATTTCTGACTATATTGTTAGAAAATATTTTTCCCCTATTAATGAATATGAAAAAAAAAGCATAGATGCTTGACTACTATGAAAATAATCTATTGTTAATTCAGGGAACAGTAGGCAATTTCAAAATGTGGATTAACAAGGCTATAATCATATCCTGTAACAAACAATGCCAACAATACTTATATTTAAAAAAAAATGGTTGAAAATTAAGTAGGGGAGTAAATCTGAACCAAAGTATTTTGGTAAACAAGTAGAATATTCTAAATTGTGGAACATGGTAAACTCTGAGGTTAAATCTAATGGAACGCTTAGATTGAAAACTGTATTATTAATATACAATATCTTAGTTCTTTACTTTTTTTAACAGACACATAGGAATACCCACTTTTAAGAAGCAAATACAGAAAAATGTCAGGTTTTGGTGCATAGGTAATAAATAGGGCTTGCTCTTTAACAAGTTTTGCAAAGAGCCCTGCTAAATCCTAATAAAACCAGCAAATGAACGATGACAAGTAATGATATTTGGCCTATGAGCTTATCAAGCACAGAGCTCTGTGAGCTAATGAAACTAAAAAGATGTCCAAGATATATCTGAAGTTGCTGAACAGCGAAGGTCGAGAGGCTTTCTCAAGTGTCAGTTCAACGAAAAGAGTAAGGATTGCCCTACCATTAACCTGAAAATTATCTATATTTAAGTGTTTCATAACAGCATCCAGACAACCATTGGCATTCAAAATAACTGTATTTGTAATTCAAAATAACTGTATTTGTAATTCTGTAGTTATGTAGAAAGCATAGTATCCTTCAAAACTCTTGAGTGCTATTAAATATATTTCATTATTTGGTCTGCATTAAGAAGAGTTAATTGGAAATAACTAGTAAAAGTGAAACTAGATTATATAATACAGACATAAGGACACCTCCTGATTATATGGTTAATGAAAGCTATGTCATTATTTAAAGAACGAACTGGGTGACACTTTTTTTTGGTAAGATTCATTAAGTTCCATGTCCTTCACATCTACAATTACAAGTAACAATCTACAATTACAAATAACATCACAGATAAATTAGTTTACTTCTAGGGAATAAATTCTTTCTTTCCTTCAAATACAGGTATATACATGATTTTTCCTATACTGATAGATATAGTTTCACGATGAATTATATAAAGCATATGAATTAAAAAACATAAATTCCCTTTCCCTATAAAGGATGCAGAATTGTAATGAATATTCATGTTGAAATCTCTGAAATTAAATCTTTCACCATTCTTGGTTTCCAGGGAATTTTATGTAGTGTGAAAAGCATTCACTGGATTTACATAGTAACATAGCAGTTTCAATACACCATTTGATATATACACACAGTATGGGACAGAAACAGGTTCACCTTAGATACCCTTTAGTCTACAAACCTCAATTGTCAATCAGATATAAAGATTATTAAACTACAGACTTCTATATACTACCACTCTAAAACAGGGAATGTAGTTATGGTAGATTTATGTAAGTATAGCTCTAACAAATATGTTGGTGTAAAGGAAGCCATTTTTAACTGAAGCCACAATAGCACGTCAGACATACATTGACAGAAATTTTTCTTATATCTGCATGTTTTCTAACCATGTTTTTTTTCAATATATAGATAAAGACTACAGGGCAAATTCCCTTTTTGGTTAAATTCTTAACAGTACTTAAAATAAGAGCAGACAGATATTACTTACTGCTGATTTTACCCTAAACTGATGTAGTAATCTCTAGAGAACCTGGGACACAAGTGTGCTTTGTTTTTTTTCAGCATTGACTTACATGAGGATTTAGTGTGAAAGACTAGGAATTTTTAGCTTATTCCCCACAGCCACTTTCTTCCAAGTCCAAATATAGACTCAAGCCTTAATTTTTATGTTCTTCAGATGATAGCAATGATTCCTCACATGCCACAGACTGTGGACCTATTTTTATCAGTGGCATAATAGTCACAGCATAGACAGGCCATTTGAGTGTTAGATATTTGGTTATATTCCATATCCCCCAAAGAACTGAAAGGGTTACCATGAATCTTCTATCTCATACTGTTGATGTACTCCTTTAGTCCAATGCTGTTTTTTTTTACCAGAGAGCTAAGGTAAAACTCTCAAATAATAAGACCAAACCCTCTCCATACCAAGACTGATGACTTTCATTGCTACAGATTGATGAAAATTCTTTCTAAGTTACAGCTTGTACAGTTAACCTCTTCCACAATTTTTAGTACTGCTGGAAGGTCCTTATATTTTCTTTAGCCCAAGACAAAACAGACAGTTTGCCCATTCAACCTGTGGGTAGCTGAATAAGAATGTCTATGTGAAGATACTCAGGAAAGGAAAAGAAACAGGCAAACCCTTACTGCTAATCCAGATATGGAAACCATGAACCTATCTGCCCTGTTAGAATACACTATTATAAAATTAATGAAATAGTAAAAAGAACAAGCTTACATTTATACACTAGATTACTCTGCACATGGTAAAACTGCATCTGTGTGGACTGAACTAAAAATTTCATATTAAAACAGTGATATCAAAGGTCAAGGTAACATATCTATAAATTAATGAGTTTACCTATCCATAAGACAAATTAGACCTTGATATTTATAAATCAATGAGTTCTACATATCAGCCTATTAATATAAAATCAACCTCATCATTTTGAAAATATGTATTTATGTA
The DNA here is from genome assembly GCF_025592945.1 of Manacus candei. Lineage (NCBI taxonomy): Eukaryota > Metazoa > Chordata > Aves > Passeriformes > Pipridae > Manacus > Manacus candei. Next base: position 19,189,447 of record NW_026138059.1, on the reverse strand, counting down.
TTTATGCGGACCAAGCAGATACATCACAGACCACTGATCTTCTGTCTTTCCAGTAAAACAATAGTAAGAATTTTTTGTTTGTTTTCTAATCAAATTATGAAAAACAAAAAAAAAGGGCATTGCATCTAAACATATCTGCTGCAACATGCAATGACATATTCCTAATTCCTGGAATAATCAGGACACCTGTTGAAGGACAGTGCAACTTCCATCTAAGCACCACGCTCAGCTTTCCATTCCAAGCAAACGAGGACAGAGGAACTCTGGAGCAAGCTTCAGTCTCTCTTAAATTCATCTCTTGTGTGCACTTCCTGATTATGAACCGTAACTTCCAATAAGCACTCTTGGCTTTTCCAGATCAAATGTAACCTGTAATGGCTAGATTCACTTTGCAAGTACCTACATGCTACTTTACAATTAAACTTTATGTTCAGCTGAAGTTTTCAGCTGCCATCTAACACCACAGAAATGCACATTGCAAGGGCACTGAAGTTTCCATCAGTAAACATGACCAGCCTAATGAATGTGGCCAAACAGCAAAGCCCTAATATCCCATCATCCTATGTCGACTCAAGCTTCAGACACAAACGCATATTAGCCAAGATTTGTCTCACACTTACTGGATAAAGCTTCATAAATATATAGACATAAAGAACATCTTCAGAGTTTGCAACACATATGCAAATATCAGCAACAACATCCAGTGAGTCCACCCCAAAGGTATTTGTACTAAAGTTAAGCAGACTCAGCTGACCTGCTTTCAAATAAGGTCAAGAATTCAGAAATCCTACATACCTGTAGCCTCAAGTATAGAGGCACCAGGAAATGAGATGTGAATTTTTTTTTTACTCCTTTTTTACTCTGTAAACCAGAACATGTTACATTACAACATATGTGTTAATTAAGACAAGGGTGAGAAAAAGCATGACGGAGACATGATAAAGTAAAGAAGTCTACTTAAGTCTGGTGACTATTTATATGGTTATGAAAGTAACAAACAGCTTTGGCAGACAGAATTAAGAAATCCCAACTAATGATGTTCAAGGGTTAGGATACTCATACTAGACCCTGGGAAACACTATTCTCACATAAGGAAAAGTAGGTAGTGAAAAACAGGACTTCATATTATTTGAGACAGCCAGTATGGCTTCATCAAGGGCTAGTCTTCATGACCAACCTAGTGGCTTTCTACAATAGAGTGACTACATCTGTGGACAAGGGAAGAACTATGGATGTTATCTGGACTTCTGCAGGGCCTTTGACACAGTCCCTACAACATCTCTAAGTTGGAGAGATAGGGGTTTGATTTGTGGACTGCTTGGTAGGTGAAGAACTGATTGGACAGTCACATCCAGAGGATAGTGGTCAACTGCTCAATGTCCAGATGGACATCAGTAACAAATGGTGTCCCTCAGGGGTCTGTACTGGGACTAGTGATATTTAATGTCTTCATCAATGACATAGTGGGATCCAGTGCATGCTCATCAAGTTTGCAGATTACACCAAGCTGAGTGGTGCAGTTGACACACCTGAAGGACAGGATGTCATCCAGAGGGACTTGGAGAAGCTCAACAAGTGGGCCCTTGGGAATCTCAGGAGGTTCAACAAGGTCAAGTGCAAGGTGCTGCACAATGGGTCAGGGCAATGCCCAGTATCAAAACAGGCTGTGGGATGAAGCAATTAAGAGCAGTCATGACAGGGAGGCTTTGAGAATACTTGTGAATGAAAAGCTGAAGATGAACTGACAGTGTGTGCTCATAGTTAAGAAAGCCAATTGTATTCCGGGCTGCATCAAAAGAAGCATGGCCAGCAGGTCAAAGGAGAGGATTCTGCCCCTCAGCTCTCATGAGACCCTCCCACCTGGAGGACTGCATTGAGTTCTGTGGCCCCACCATAAGAGCGACATGGACCTGCTGGAGCAGATGCAAAGGAAGGCCATAGAAATGATCAGAGGGCTGGAGCACCTCTCCTGTGAAGATAGGCCAAGAGAGTTGGGGTCATTCAGCCTTGAGAAGAGAAGGCTCCAGGGTGACCTTACTGCAGCCTTTCAGTACTTAAAGGGGGCTTGTAAGAAAGATGGGGACAGACTTTCTATCAGGGTCTGTTGTGACAGGATAAAGGGTAATAGTTTTAAACTAAAAGAGGTTAGACTTAGACTAGACTTCATGATAAGGGTGGTGAAACACTAGAATAGGTTGCCCAGAGAGGTAGTAAATGCTCCATCCCTGGAAATATTCAAGGTCAGGGTGGATGGGAATATCAGAAATATGAATATATGAGCAGTACTGTAGAGTCATTATCTTGATTTTGAGAAGTATCTAGCCATACTGAAAACATTAAAACCAAAAAAGCTGAACAGATTTGCATACTTGAAACCACTCTGTATTTGGGCTAAAGTGCCTATCCAAAATTATAATCTAGACCCTATACTTTTCACAACGGATTCCATGTCAAAAGGTAATGGAAATTCACCATGCCTGACAGTCCCAGGACTTTGCTTATACTACATTTTTCATGGGTTAGCAAGTGACTTTAAAAACAGTAATTGTAAAACAAAGTTGAAAAAGAAGCAATGATCTGGGAATGAGACAGAGTATTAATATTCTTAATATAGAGCATTCTGGAATGACTAAATTAGAACTTCATGTGTCACTACAGCTCATATCCACTCTCAAAAACCAAATATTCCCAATAAGTTGACAACATGAACAAAATATTCTTGAAGTCAGATCAAAAACAGGATTGTGGAAAACTCTTGAACCCTCTCCCTCAGAGTTGCTATATTCTGTCATGAGAAGTGAGTGTTTCCTTCTGATGAACATTCAGCATAGCAAAGCTTCTGGATAGGCAAGAACTGAAAGAAATCCTTCCCGTGAATCTAACAGTTACTGGGACACTCAGAGCCTAAAGAGGACTGCTCCGAGATGATCCAGCATACTCTGTCACACTGACCTTTTTTTCAATACTGGTAGTTATTTATTACAATATTGACCCAAAGAATAAGTATATTTGGCATGCCAGCTCAGAAAGCTCTCCCCCACGTATACACACAAGTTAATCCTTTCCCTAACATACTTCTTTCCCTCATCACCCTTAAATTTACTCTAATTCACACTTTTTCATGAATTTCAAAGCCATTCCTTTAGAATCAAATAGATCAGGTGATAAATTTTAGGATGTAAATACAATAATCCCAGATTGTCTCTAAATTTGCTTTACTGGAAAGGTTTTCATATTAGCACAGTGAGAAATAAATGCTATGCATATGTTGTTGAAGGATTGTCTAGGCAGATACTGAGGGACAGATGCTGATCCAAACAGAATCGGTGCATTGGAGAGAACAAAGACAAAAGAAAGAATGACTTAGAGTGTCTTAATGCAAGATAGGAGGAGGGAAAAAAAAAAAGAGGTTAGCTATTCCTCTCTTCTTGAAGTGAGCATATTTCCAATTTGTAACAGATTCATCTGCATATAAATTATCAAACTGTAGCAAGACTACTTTGCAACACAGAGTATTCGTGTCAGCTGAGCAGGGCAGATTAACAAAAGGTTTGTAGAAAGATCTGTTTTCGTTTTACTGCTGCTCCATTACGGGGTTCGTTCTTTCTCAACTCCTGCTTACCAGTCTACAAGTTGTATTTCTTTTTTGGACAGTAACCATACCTACAGACTCTAGAAGAGTCTCTTTCCCATTATCAACTTAAGGCTTCACTCTGAGCCTATTCCCTGCTGTTGGCAGAGCTGCTCAAGCTGGCAGCTATCTACTTGTTATTCCTCACCATCTGCCTGTATCTCCACAAACTGCAGAAGCATCTCTCAATTGCACACCATCAGCTATTCACAGGATAAGTTCAATCTCTCTTCTTCTTCCTAGTGGTTCAATTGGACCCATATTTGCTCCATTTGTGACAATCAGGTTAAGGAAAACAGCAACTTCACTGCTGGCTGCCTAGCCACTAACTTCTAACAGAATGTAATGCAGAGTTCAGATACACTGTATATTAGCAGTTCAATGTACCTGTCACATATGTCCAACATTTACTAAGACATATTTTCTTTATGGGGAAAAAAAGAATATAGAAGAAAAGAGAAAATTCTTCCTGGAATTTTGTTTTAACATTTTTCAAGTTTCCATTTATTCATTTATGTTGTTAGGGAACCTTCTGCACTCACAAGATTTTAGTACTTTTAAAAACTTCCCTTCTGCAACTAAACAGATAGCAGTGACAGAAAATACAACCTATTTTGCTTTTTTCAGACAGTTGAATAGAATGATTTTACAGCTATGATGTAGGTTTGTTCTCTCACAGGGATTAAGAATAATTCATCAGTAGAGCACTTAGCCTTGCTGCCCTAAAAATATAAGGGAAAGAAATCTTTGACTTAAATTCAGACTCTTCACAATGCATTACTCTTACCTGAGAGCCCACACATTACACTTATTATTTATTCAATATTACTACTTATAGTTTCCAGGAGTAGTAAAAGGATCATTATCCTAGTCACTGATTTTTTAATTTCTTGGGCCTGAGTTTCGAATGTGCTATTGAAATTCAAAGTTTTTGTGTATGTATAGCTTCTATTATCTTTCATCAGATTTCTGGAAAAAACAGCATTACTAAAAGTTAAGTTAATTTTTGAAAAAAAAAGTACTTCATTTAAATAACAATAAGCATGTTCTTCTTGCCAGTAAATGTAAGAAATTTATAGAAAGTTGAGGTATGTGTGGAGGCTGAGCAATTCCAGAAAACTGACATTCCTCATGTGAGAAGCACACATGATGTGCCTTTAAGACAGAATTTACCACACCCTGGAGAGTTACTGTAGAGTTTAAGTGAGAATTCTAGATAACACGTGGACAGAGAAAGAAGAAAACAAAGAAGTATGAGAAAATTTGCAGAATATGGGTAACAGCTTTTAAGTTAGAAAATATCACTATATTCCTTTTCCCCACTAGGCATAAGGTTTTGTCTAAGATAGATACAGATCTTTGAAGTATTGTTTAGGTCAGTGTGATAACTAGTCTGCTATAATAAAGCCATGTGACTTTGTTCACAAAAGTTTCGCAAACTTTGATTTATAATCTTGGTTTGTATGGTATGGAAAAAAAGGACAAAACAAAACTCCTAGGATCTACAACTGCCTCTAAGCACGATTCTTCCAAGCACGATTCTTCCAAGCACAAGAAGGCTATTTTGAAACTGCTTCTAACCTAGGACATTCTACAAAAAAAGATTTACATGATCTTGTATAATTTTATCTCCTCATACTGTTTATTTTCCATGTGCTGTTGCTATCTGCTAGAAATTTTTCAGTACTGAGATTTATGCCTTTGGTCTGTGATGGGCAAGAAAAGTAGAAGTACCTGTCTGGTCACTCACAGCCACGGAAGTAGAAACAGGAAGGAGGAGGAAGACTGCCATACAAAGCCAAATTATGCACGATCCAATGTAGTTCATCTCCCCCTGAACACATATGAACAATCAGCTATGAATCTGAAACAGAAAATAAACATTTTTAGAACAGTTTCATCTTATTCTTTTCGCCTTACTCCATCAGAAAACTGCAAACAAAAATTTCTTAACTGTGAAGAGAAAGTTGCTAGCAACATTCAAGTGTATAATTTATCTGCTTAAGGAGCTACAAAAAGTCTTATGTCAATTTAGAAATAAATGACAAATATACTCCTTTTTAGTTCTTTATTGAACTTCAAAGTAACACCTTAGAAAAACTAACTCAGATATATTAGTTGTAAAGGCTCTGATTTTCCATTTAATTAGTGATTAATAATTTTATATTTCTCCCCAAATTATTTTTCAATTTTCAATATATTAGCTAAACTATTTGGTGTCACAACACTTCCAGTGACTTTGAAGACTACTACTGCTGAAGTAGTCTTCAAATTGAACAAAGAACAACATGCAGTTGTTTCAGTTTAAGCACAACAGAAACCAAAATATGCTGTTCCTTTACCTTGCAAAATATGCAAGCAGCCTATATTTAATTGCCACTTAAAATCTCACAAATGTACAGTCTGGCCACAAGAACACAGCTTTTATTGTTCAGCTTTTCTTCTAAGTCAACTGCGACGCATAGATACACGCAGATATAATGACACACAGAAAATGGCAAATATTATTCTAATCTAACTCTAATCTAAATTTTCTGTAAGAAAAGCAAAACACATAACTAAGATGCAATTTTTATAATTATTTTCACAGGGCACCTTATTCATCATCAGAGCTATTCTGTCAGTCACATGCACTGACAGCAACTACACCATCATTAACTTTTCCAGCCTCCCCACCAGCAGCGAAGCCAATATATGTTCAAATAACATTATCATTTAATTTCCTGCACCTGCTTTGCAAGCAGGCATCGGGAATTCACTAGAGCTGCCGCCTCAGAGGACTCGTTTTTTGAAGGGCTCTAACAACCAGCATCACCACCCCCTCGCTGCCGCCGCACCTCCAGGCTTGGTCCCCTCCCGCCAGGGGCTCCGGGAGGTTCCGCTCCCTCGCTCAGCTGGCGCTCCGGAGCCCACGGGGCGCCTGCGGAGCGACCCGAGCCCTCGGCAGCTCAGATTTTAACTCGGCAGTGCCGGCAGCTTCATTTCTCTCGGATCGAGCCGGGTTTGCCGGAGGGAAGGTCCAGCACTCCAGGCGGAAAGGCAAGCGGACAGCTTGGGCGGCGGGGCTGGGCGAGCAGCCCGAGCAGCGCCCCCGCCCCGCAGCCGGAGCTCGCTCTCTGAGCTCTCGGCTCCGCGCCCCCGGCCCCGCTGTCGGGCCCTCCCGCCGCCCCCGCCCCGTCTCCCCGGACCCTCCTGCGGCGCCGGGAGCGGCCGGCCCGGGCGAGCCGAGCGAGGGGCAGCGCCCGCCGCCGCTTCCTATGCGGCCCCGGGGCGGAGCGGAGCCAGGATCCCGCTCGGGCCGGCGGCGCCGGCGGGCGGGGGAGCCCCGGCGCCGGCGGGCGGGGGAGCCCCGGTGCCGCCGGGCGCTGCCGCGGGGCCGCGCCGGCACCTGCACGGGGCCGCAGGTGAGGGGCCGCCGCCGGCGGGAGCGGGCCGGGGTCGGCAGCGCTGGTGCCAGCCCGGCGGGACGCGCCCCTCGGCATCCCCGGCTCTGCCCCGCAGCTGCTGCTCCTCGGAGGGCACTCGCTGCCGCAGCTCACTCACCGGCGTGTTCGACTAACTGCGTGCAGGCCACCCGGTACGCGAGCTAATTACAAGGGCACACACTAATAGGTAGGTTTTTAAATGTAAATACATGCACAGTCAGAATTGTGGCAATTTGCAACAGTTTAATCAGTTTTGTAAATTACTGCTAATTTAATAGGGCTGTTTCTATTAGCATATCTTTGCATATACCTATAGTCACCCACTAACATATACAATGTATTTACAGAGTCATGAGAAGCATACTATAGCATAGGCTGATTGCAGTGCATTAAAAACTTACAGTGTACATCATGTTTATACAAAACATAGTTAATATTAGCAGTGATAAACTTAAATGGTTATTTTGGAAAACAAAAACCCACCAACAAAACCACCACAAAACAAGCCAGGAGTAGTGTAGTATGTGTGTATGTGTGCACATGTGATATGTTTAGAGAATTGACTACAAATAATGAGTTGCTTACCTTTAATGTTTATATTATTCTGTCCCCCGGAAGCACTGAAAATGCCTGTACAGAGCTGCTGTAGTGCTGAGGAGTTGCTGGAGTAAGACTCCAAAGAGTGGTAGAGGGGGATGCAGCTCTGTCCTTATTAGTCTCATACAGTGTGACCCTCCCACTCAGTGAGCAAGAATACTCTGCAAGAAAGGACAAACAGACACCCAGACACAGATTCTACATAATCATATGTGTATATCCCAAGACAGGTAACAATGTAAGAAATGTTTTTTTTTAATTCTTCCTACTACCTCCCCCCAAAAAAACAGTGCACCACAGTTCCATAAATTAGACTGCCATGGGATGAATGCATGAATGAAAGAGTATCTGGTTTCTAGTTGTAAAGAATCAATTACGTACATTAGCACACTGGAAGAAACTAGCTTTTATCCTTTAAGTGTAAGCATACGCCATTAATTTTATATACATGATCATAAATTTAAAAATCAGCCATTTAAGAAACCAAGAGAGTACACCTGTTTATGGCACTGATGCTGCAATGCTCAGCGAATTACTGACATTTGCTTTGCCTTTTAAAATCTATAATTTACAAACCTGAATGTTCTTACACTTGTAATATTGTCTGTCTGTGATGAAACAGTGAGACTGAGCGCTGCCACTGGGTCTTATCTGAATGTGCCAAACTGCACTTTTGTCAGGTTCTCCAAGTGTGCTTGTGGCAGTTTTCTGAATTGCATTTTAAAGATGTAAACCAGATAGAAGGATGGAGAGGACTGGAATGACTAGAAATAGATACACAGAAGACAGAGAGTAGGGCTTTAAGTAAACATACCTCATTTATGCATATCCAAGACATATTTTAGCTTTTTCTAGTAGAATCGTTCTGACAGGGGAAAAAACCTGAAGATGGTCATATGAGAATTTATCAGCTTAACATCAATTTAGCCAAATGGTCTTCAGGTCAGAAAATTCATAGGATAAACTTTTTTCCACTCCCAATCCCCTTATCCCAAACCCTCCCACACACCCACCAGATTTTGGAAAGTGTTTCCTCATTTCAATTGAGATAGCTAGCCAGGATAACCAACAAATCACATGGAAAGACATAATTATCTTTCTGGTTTGAATTTCAAAACAGTTGTTGTTCTTCCCAACTTAGAATCACAAGAGAAAGATGAAATTGCAGCTTACATACACATCTGCTGGGGTGCTTTATTCCACAGCTTTGCCACAGACTTGTGGTGTAACTTTAGGCAAGTCACACTTCTTGCTTGCTCATTCTGTAAATTATAGAAAGTAAAGCTGTCTTACCTCACAGAGTGAGGGGCAAGAGCCCAATCCCGCAGCTGAAAAATCATCAGAGCACTTTCCTTCCCCTTCAGACTGTTCACTTGATAAAGGCTTCAGTGTTGAGCCCTAATTCTGTTTCAAGCAGAGTTGTGAGATCCTCAGTTGAAAGACCTTTTGTAAAAGCTCTGCCCCTAGTGAAAGGCATAATCATTTTTGATTTGAAAGGAACTGTATTTCTCATTGCTAATGTATTTCTCATTGCTCTTTCAAGCTACAAAATTCTAAAAAATATTTTTTTTTACTTAATTTACATGTCCTAATTACCTGGATTCATCTGTGTTACATGAATATAAATGGTCTCATTAATTTCAGTCACTGTAAATTCTGAATTAGGTAAACATTTTAATTGCATAACAGTTGCACATACAATCAGTTCATCCTTTAAAGAAATATTTCTGTCTGTCAAAATTTCAGTATTGCTGAAATTCCAGATCCAAATAAGGTCTTCTTTTCCTATGAAGCAATAATGAAACATAATTCCTAAGCCAAGGGTGTTGCTTCACTTACCAAGATATTGACACTACAAATAGAAAATTAAATACCTTATTTGGGCCTTGTCAACTTTAAAGAACACTCCACATCTGCATGAAAGTAGTAAGTAGAAGAATTAGAAACTGCTACAACCTTCCCTGACTAATATATACACTTCCTGTACTCTGGGCCAGATCTTCAACTAAACAGGATTATTCTAGTTCACACATATCAAAGGAATTACAGTGATTTATACTAGTTGAGGAAGTCAATGTTAGGGACTGCCACCATACGTATTTATGGACAACACTGTTCATGTTAATAAATACAGTTTGAATGACTAGTCATGTGAAACTTGGGAACAAGAAAAACCTTACTCTTTAGAAACCCCTGTCATGACCCCCCAAAAATGGCTTCTCTCTGCCTCTCATAATGTAATAAGCAAAGCCACAACTGGCAAAACATCTCTTGTTACCATAAACAGCTTAAAAATTCCAAGCACCTGTACGCTTGTTCACCTGAAGTTACTGATGCGCTCCAGAGAAAACATTTTCTATAGATCGTCTTCTTTTCTTTGTGTCGGGGGAGCTGAAGCACCTGAAGACAATGGATGACATCCCATGTTATCTTTGCGGTAACATGGTTTTCCAGCTATCTCAGAGTTTAGCTAAAAGACACAGAAGACAGGATTAGACCTGGATCCAGGCAAGAGCCAAGGCAAATACACCAAGAAACAGGAAGAAGAGAAATTTAGGTTTGAAGCCATACTTAGCACAGACATGCAGAGAATGTTCTATCTCCTGCACCAAGGGGGAACTGCTCCACTGAACAGCTTTTACTACGACTGCAGTTGCAGGCAGGATTCAGGGGGAAAAGGTGAGAGAATCTCTGGCAAAGGTACTGACTTACTTTGTAGAAAATTTTTCTTTATTGCTAACACTCATCTTCACTCTTTCGTCACGATTAGAATATCCAAACCAGCCAAGCAGCATATTCGCTCTGTCTGTGCAGTGCTAACAGATTTGTCTCCATCTCATTAGATCCACATCTTAAACTTGTGTTGCTTACGACAATGCATGTGCAGGAATGAAGCTGTAAACTTGGAAAAAACTCTCTAAGAGCAGCAGTATCCTACTTGAAAAGAATTTTGTAAAAGGAGATCAATTTGAAACGCCCCTTACCGTGCTATTTCTCACTGAATGTGGAGCTTAGTATTTCTGTTCTGTTGTATAAGCCCTTATGTGGCGTTGTTCCTCGCCAGATGATCCTTTCTGCCCTCTGCAAGATTTGTCGGTCACGACAACTGCATTCCATTGAAGCAATTAAAATATAAATGCTTTTAAATACACGAGACTGAACTATAGTGAACTTAGACAAAACAGGTGGAATCCCAGCCCTGGGGAAGCTAATGGAAATTTTAACATTGATGTAAATGGAGCAAAAATGTCACTCAAATGAGGGCACTTTGGCAAAAATTACATCAAAAAGGAATTATTTATAAGCATGTGCACATGTACTAAGCACTGCTAAGCAGCAAAGCCAACAGAAAAACTGGATGTCACTTCATTTCTTCTATAGGACATGAAAAGAGGAAAAAACCTGAACTGTAACTTCTTTTCCTGCATACTTAGGAAGCACTCAGTTTTTGAGTAAAGGGGCCAAAAATTACTCAAAAAAAAAAAAAAAAAGCAGAGAGAATACTTATCACTATACTTTGGTGGTATTTGTTGTCTTGGCTCAAGTATTTTCTCCACTCTTTGGCACTTTACAACATGTCTTAAAATCAGCAATTGCTAATAAGTGTAATGATATGGCTACCAAAAAAAAAAAAAGTATGTTCTTTATCTTCAATTCCAATGTCACTGATAAACCCCATCTCAAAAAAAAATAATGTGGCATTGTATCATTCACAATGTTTAGTTGCATCTGGTCCTAATATGTTTCATATTTTTAATAGTGACATTTTAATTCAAAATATATAAATTTCAAAGTAAATAAATCAACCTTTTGATATATTGCCTATATTTACCAGTTGCAAACATGCCAACAGTTGTTATCATATGCTTTGTAAAGTATTCCTTACCATTCCAGAAAAATACATTTCTCTGCATATACTACTCTTTAAGTGTTCAAAAATTCAGTTAAGTTATTCAAACCTGAAACACAGCTGGATTTATAGAATTTGGTAAAACATCAGTCCGGGCTTAGAGAAACAATGCTAAGATTAATAGTGTCAAAATATGTATGTCCTTAATATATTAAAAGGCATGCTTTACTTTGTCTTCCTATGAATAAATTCATATATAGAGAGAGCCATATTACAAACAGCTTGCCACAAGTTCTATTGCTTCATGAACCACACAAAGACATAGACAATTAAATAATTGAAAAATAACATTTACCACTGTTGTTCTTTCTTTTCCTGCTTTCGTATGGAATCCATCCTAACTGTAACACAAGAAATATGTGCCTTTTGATGGTTTTCCTACTGTACAAGAAAAAAAGTAAGTGGTCAAACAGCTGATTAGGGGAGAGAAAAGCTGAAAGGTGATTTTCCAAAACAAGTCAAAGCACAACTTCTGGCTTGTTTTAGACTAAAGTATCCATATGTCTTTAAAAGTCATTACACATAATGAAAAGATCAAAGCCAGGTTTTAGGCTCTGCTGGGAAGTACAGGTGCTTGCCCAATACTTCTGTATGAATATGTTAAAATCCTACACACAGTCTGAAAACATCTTTAAATCAGTGCAATATATTAATTTAAAATTTATATGATGCAAATATTAGGAAAAGGAAGGTGAAGAGCAAAGGAAAGGTATCATCAAAATTTAAGATCCTATAAAAAGACTAGGCTGTATAAGCCCTACAGGCTTAATGGCCAACTTTATTTCAGATCAGAAGGCTGAATATTCTATGCCTGTTTTCTGTCTGTCTCCTACTGCTCTGTCCTTTCTAGCCAGCTAATTTGCCCAAATGTTATTTACAAACGGAATACTACAATGATAAATAACCCACTTATACATCTAGTTATGAATAGTTTAAAATTTTCAGAAAATAACTTCTAGAAATTTGCCTGTGCAAGACTAACTGATACATATGACCATCAGTTTTATCAACATAGTAGCTACAATTATATTAACACATCCAGAACCCTGAGTTCATGCAGAGCTATTTACCATTATGCTATTTTCATGCTCAATTTCAATACTGTCAAACAACATAAAAATGAAATAATAAAATGACAAGTATTTTATTAATATTTATTGATTAATAAATAGGCACAATAATCAGGAAAGTCATATTAAAGTCCGTAGTTAATCTGTATCTCTGCATCCACATACTTTATTTCATCTAGGAGTAAATATTCTCAGGATTTAACTATTATACTTTTAAGTAGGTAGTTTTACAGATTTATGTAAGATTGATGTCTGCCTAGAGCTATTTAGTTATGATCTCAGATGTGAAAGAACTATGAATTCAATAGCATCTAAAAGGCTGCAGTTCATAGTGAGACAGAAGTACATACAAAAAAAAGAAAAAAACCAACCCTGGCTGCCACATGCTTTCTAAACCAGCCTACTGGCCTCTACATATCGCAACTCAACATCCTACGTCACCCTGTGTTTATATGTATTTTTGGGAGCTGATGATTTGAGTACTAATAGAAAATGACAGTCAAAAGGATGAACCTATCAGACCGTGTTTGCATGACTGTATGTTTATGCATGGAGATTCAGATAAATTTTACTGTTTACGAGGAATGCAAAATCCAATACTAGCTCCTAGAAAGGCCACTACTTAAATAAATGGAAGGTTCCTAAAACAAATGTAGCTATGTAGTGTATCAAGTGTAACATTTGTATCAGTCTCTAAATTGGTTTTTTTTGGCATGTCAAATCTGGTTTGTACACAATGGAGAAATTTAAGTTTGGAGCAAGGCCGTGTGATTTAGCATGAACATGCCATTTTGATGAAGCCTGGAGTTGCTAGGAACTGCTTTGGTTTCTTCCCTTTCCTGCTAAGTGTAATCCAGACATATCTTGTTGCTTATTTTAACTGAGTACTTGATCTCGCCAATTAGCCATTGACTAATTTTGTTGGAACCAATTATTAATGCTGGAACCAGCTGTGTTCCAATAGGTGAAAGTGGCATCCTGCAACTATTTAGTGAAGCTGTATTTTCACGTGAAAAAAATTTCCCACCCTGACCTCCTAGTATAAGCATGTGGCAGTGGGTTTTAGATAAAAGGGGTAGGATGAAAGGGAAGAGAGAGAGAAATGAATTAAAGAGGGGGAAGGAGAGAGAAAGAACAGAAGAAAGAGAGATAACCAGTCTTGGCTTCAGCACTGATGCAGCTGATGGGGTGTCTGGGGTCCTGGGGTGCACACGCACCCAGGCTTTGTGGAGGTGCTTCTTTGTAGATAAGTTCCCCCACCCTGGAGAGAAGTTTCTCACTTTCTAAGCAGATTAGTTTTCATACTCAGTTTGTTCTTCTGGACCTTTCTAGAAATAAGTTGGAGGGCTTCAGGGATCTTGGGTGTGTTTGATCCTCCCCTGCGGTCTGCTTCTTGACCTCATTCCTGTGTCTGTGCAGTACTGTGTTGTGCTTATTTCCAGGACCCAGAACAAGGACATTTGTCCCAGAAAAGTGCTGCCCTACTTCCATATGGTCCCCTTCTCCATCCACATCTTGTTCTTTCTAACAGTGTATTATTACCAACAACCCTCAGTTGTTATTACCAACAATCTTTGATTGGCTCCACCACTATCAGTACTTGAGACATACATATTAGCCTCTTATCTTCTGGGCTTCTACAGGGGGAAGATACTTTTCACAGAGAAACAAAATTTTTCATAATAAAATTGGTTTATCCAAAATTTTTTTAGCATGAATAATTAGCATACTTTCAAAGCTATTTGGGAAGAAGTTGGTTCATGTGTTAAAACTACAAGGTCAAATTGTTTAAAAAAAAAACCCTCACAAACTGTTGGAGGATCGAGTTGCTCAAACATTTATCAGCAACATTGAGGTTGTCCTACTGCAATGTTGTTCAGTTTCCCAGGATTTAGAATAGAGGTTATTTCTTTAAGGAACTGTTCATAGGTTACAGATACTTCACTGGTATTTAGGGAACTTTAAAATTTGCTTCAACAGAGGATTTGACTCCTAGAGAATAAAATTAGGAAAAAAAGGTTGAAACTGAATAAGCTAAGCCTGTGGACAGGAGTAAAAAAAAAAATAAAAAAAGACTATCTACAAAAGGCCTGTAAGCAGAAGAATACATAACTGAAAACAAGAGTTTGCACCAGGCACACATTTGTCTTTACATCCCCACAGAAGTGTTTCTTGCCATCAGAAGCTAGGTTTGAATGCCAAGTTAGACTAGCCTAGTTCCAAATCACGAAGCTGGCAAGCCTTCTTCTGAGTCCTCCCTAGTACTGAGCTTTACTACATAAATCAGTAGTAGGTCTGAGTGTATCCCATGGCTGCCTGTGGTACCACAGAGCAAACCGCTGGAGAAATGTTCCCAGTGCACCGGGAAAGAAGCTGTCTACATCCAAGCACACTTCTGCAATTACAGCAAGACACATATTTACTTGAATGATTGTGTTCCTGTGGTGCAAAGACCGCAGAGTTAATAAGCTAAAAGTAATTTAATCACAAGTTTAAATCCAGCTTTAAGCATTCTCAGTTTAGGCCAATCATGGAAGTGAGTTATGTTCCTGTCTACACATGTAAGCAAACAGCAAGAGTGAAATCTGAACGCAAGTCGTGTGAGGCACCTGAGGTGTCTCAATGAAGGATGTCATTTCCCTTGGGAAATACAGATTTGGAATTAACTTCCTTTGCAAGTGTCTGTCTTGATTTTAGAGTGACAGTGTTCCTAACTTCAACCTGACAGCTAAGTTTCTGAACTGAATTTGTGCTTGGTTAAAGGTTTTGTAGAATCTGTAGGCATTCAACAAGCTTAAATAAACTTTAGGACCAGCATGGCTTTTAGACATCTTTAGATAAGGTAGTCTAATATACTTAGAAATATTTATATTCTTTTTATGGATAAAAATTAACTACAAAAATGACCTACACTACTACAACACATTTTTATAATGATGTAAATTGTTCACAGAGTAAATTGGACTGAAACCAATAAACTGAGTCAAATTCCATGTCCAGAGGACTTAAATGAATATTCCACAAGAATTGCCTGTACCAGACATGATAAAATACGAATTTTCAGTTACATCTACATAAGGCCCTTCAATTTACATTCAGAGCAGTTTTCCTCAACAGTTTCATTAACACAAACTTACCTTGGACTACAGTAAAGGTGTGCATATCCTTTTTAAATATCATATAATTTTATTGTCAGATAAGGTAAAAATTTAGGTAGTATTTTCAGTGGAAAACTTCCACTCCTGTGATTTTATTGGACTATTCAAGATAAATACTACAATTTGTATTCTAGATGGTCTCAGGCAGTACAGACAGGTTGTAACTGCTCAGATCCCCACCTTATTATATTTTCTCTTTTCATAAGTCGGTCCAGAAGTCTTAAGTACTTCCCAGCCTATGCCATTGCCCTTACGTTGAGTTCAAATACACTGTCCCACCAAACTCCCCAGTCTTTTGCCTTGCCTGCATGATGACAGCTGGCCTCTAGATGGGGCAGACAAGGCAAGGAAAACCAGACAAGGAAAAGGGGTGGGAGACAGGATGATATTTAGCCAATGGGAGGCCATCACTGCTCACTTACATGAGCTAAAATATCTAAAAAATAAAAAATCAAATTAATTTAGTGATTTATTTCTACTCTATCTTTGAATTATTTACCAGTATGACAGTCAGGAGCTGAGGCAGTGAAACAAAAAGAAGGAAGCAGAAGCAAAAATTAGGATACTAGAATATCATTTGACATAGTGTAGCCCAATGGATTGAGCTAGAATCCTTTTTTCTTTGTTAATGAAACACAAACTAATCTTGATGCAATCAGATTCACTTAATATCTTTCAGTGTAGAATACTATGCAAAACAGTTCTTTTTTTAAATGTTAATCAATTTTGGAGTCCTGTAAGTTTTTCCCTTTAACAATAAATGGAGACAACAGTGAAATATCATTGTATGGTTCATTCCACATGTGTAAGTGGGCATGGACAAAAGAAAGACTATATATCAGATTGAATTAAGGACTGTATTTGACTTTTGTGATGTAGCTAAGGTCTTTTGATGCCTAAGAAATATATAATCAAACCATAATTTCCCCATCTCTCCCCATATTTCAGTAGTATTTACCTTCTTTTCTCTGAAATTAAAATACATATTAAAATGTCTTCATAATTTGAGAGCATTGAGCGTTGCCTTTGACAATGATTTACTGAAAACCTATCAGCATTAAGAACAAGAACACCACAAGACAGGAAAAATTAAAGGAATACTCTTCCCTATTAAAGTAATACAATGTGAAAACTCCCTGAAAATAGCTTCATTGACTTAATTTCTGCTTAAGTAACACTGAAAACAGAAAGATGTCACTATGGTTCACTTAAAAACTGAAACATTTTTAAACATGTTAAAACCCCTTATCTAGAAATAAATTTTTGTCATTCCTTTTCTTATTGTTTTCCCTGAGATAAACTTGCTCCCACAGGACTGATCCCAGTTCCATTAATGACATTGCCTTCTGCTTTCAGATTTGCTTTCTTAGCACAGGGTCGTTCTCTCCTCTGTTTCTTGTGGGAGACCACTGCTATATAACTCCATTCTAGGATCCCACTGTGAAGAATAATGGAAGAGAACTAGAAAGTTAGTGCAAGTGAAACACTCAGGCCGTGGACGATAAGGTTGTTGGTAAGTTTTTTTATTTAGAGTGAGATTTTGGCTTCACTAAGTCAGTGTATGCTTTGGTATAAACTTCATCTGCGCCAGGATGTCACACCTGCTTTCTATGACCTTTCTTTAGCTGCTGTTGTTGTGAGCTAGGAGTATCAGAGATTTCAGTCAAGCCAGGATTTCACTCTAAACAGAAAGTATTACCCATGCTTTCTGTCATCCTTAGAGAGAGGGCAATTAAGAAATAAATATACCAGAAAGAGATTGCTTGCCAAAAAGACATTTGTGGATCCTACCTAGGCTGTGCTGCATTTAGTGGTAACAGTTCAACTTGAACAACAAAGACAACATAATTTTTTTACCCAGACACTGGAAAAAAAAATATTTAGAAGCCAAGATTCCACTAGTTTCTCATCTGGATTAGAACAGCCTCCATAATGGTATGCTGCAGTTAACACAGGGGGGGTTTTTGTGGTGTGTTTTTGTTTCTTTGTTTTTTGTTTAGTATGGTTGAGGTTCTTCCCTCTCTTTTGCTTTCTCATCCCTTTCCAGACCTCATTGCGTGTAGACTCTTTATTTTCCTCTCCTGCTGGAGAGGTTGCTGGAATTTCTGATCTTGGATATCCAGACAGACCACTGGTGTTCTTGTCAGTTACCTATGGATTAAATTACATCTTTTTCCAGTTATAACAGAAAGATAGCTAAATAACATGATAAAAAAAACCCAACACCAAAACCAAATTAACAAGATGAAAGGCTTGTCCTTTTTTTACTTTATGTTTTGAATGAGGCTTCACTGTGTTTTCCAGGCCATGATCTCTGCAACTGACTACATGTTGAAAAAGTTCTTGAAATGGAGCTATGTGTGTGTTACTTTGTAATTTATCAAATTAAAATATTTCTCATATCTAAAAGTGGACTTTATTAAAGCTTTAACAAAGTAACTCTTTAAATAGAAGTAGCTTAGTCTACTAGGTGAAACAGTTTAAATAAAAAGGTTTGAAAACATATCTACTTACCATCCACTGTATCTTTGCAGATAAATCTTCCCATCCTGAAATCTTGCAGCTTTCAGTTGCTACTTACATTTCAGAGCTCACCTGGTCTCTCAAAAACTCTTCTCCTAACTGTCATCACTGAGACTTGGGCTAGGATCTTACCTTTACTGCAAGAAACCTTCCTTTAACTTCCTTGGCTTCATGGCTCTTGCTTGGCTTTCTCTCTCTGTACCAGTCTGATACTGTTGACACTTCTCACAGAAGAGCCAAGGTTAGAAGGGACCACTGGACATTGTTGGGTCAAAGCTCTCTGCTCAAACAGGGCCACTTAGAGTCAGTTGCCCAGGACCATGTCCAGAGAAGACATTTTCCATCTAGGCACACTACATTACTTCCAGAGAAGGTTACAATTTCCTTCATAATCTAGACCATAAAATGATATTCAGTCATTCCTGAAAAATTCCTAATTTATAGGCAAGTTATACCTCTTCTTTTTGAAAAAAATATATAATCTAGTTTTAAATATATGGAATTATAAAGATTCTACCACATATCTAGGCTAATAGTTGCATTTGTAGCAATATTTATGTGATTTTATTTTCCAAGTGACTTGTTTTTCTCAGTTTTTCTAGCTTTAGGCTTCAGCCTCTGGATTATGATATGCCTTATCTGTTATCTTATTAACTAGCCTTATGGTATAAACTAGCCTTATGGCTAGTTAATAAGACCAGAAGTCTTATTTCCATGTACAAAGTTAGGCTATTCTCTTTTTCTGAATAACAAAGATGGATTGTCGAGCTGTTGTTTCATTTCACCTGTTTATCACTATAATGCACTGTGGTTTTGTGGTAGCTGGGTTATTTTGGTTGGTTGGTTTGGGGTTTGTTTCTGGAACCATTCCTGCTCATTAACATCAATTAGAAAGCAGATTGCTTGAACAGTAGGAGCTAACACAATGGCATAGTTATGCCATCAATACCATATAAAGCAGTAACACAGCTACACTACTGCTACTTAGTGTTTCTTCCTATTAAAACCCATCTTTTTTTAAGCCATCACAGAGTGCACAAAGCTATTGTTACCTCTCTTAAAGAGTTCCCATTTTCCAAAAGGATGTATACTGCTCAGTGAGCTTAGTCCTGCAGTACTTGGTCCTGTAAGTGAAATCTTATATTTGATTTCACTGTATCACCTTTTTCCTGGGCCATCTAAATCACCTTACAAAAATGGACATGCAATTATTTCCTACTTAATCATTTTCATGTCAACAGCAAGCTATTCACAATGTTTTCTAGCCAAGGAAAGCAAAGCCTTGCGCTCAATTTAATGATGTTTATCTAGCAGTAATGTGATAGTTTTGCAACAAGCCAGCTGAGCAATCTCCAAAATTTAAGAGAATGTTCTAAGTACACGTGAGAACATTATTTTTTTAAAAAACTGGAAAAATAGAATGGGAAAACTAGGACTGAAACAAGTGTTTTAAGTTGCTTAGCAATGCCTCATCTAATTTGTAACTGCTTATTTTTCAAAAATACTTGATTAGTCACTAGCATCATTCAAAGCTGCTCTCTCTCATCCAAAACTGTGAACCAAAATAGTGCTTGCAGACCTCTTTTATGTATAGAAGCAGTCCAATTCAGTGATGGTCACAGGAACACTCTCAAAAAACAGTACAGATATACCTAGAGAGCTCCTGTTGAGAAGGAGAAAATAGCTAGTAACAACAAAAATGCTTTAGATTTATTTAGAGGTCTATCCTATAGATGTGTCAGGTGTGTTTAAAGAAAGTGCTCATATTTTCAACACACTGGTGTAGTGTGTTATTTGTTTGAAAGTTACCAAAAGTCAGCACAACTAAAACCCAAATGCAATAAAACCTAATAACATCTGCAATGGCTAAGGCTTCAAAGGTGACCAACATAAAACCACACATGAGCAAAGACGATGGTGAATGTAATAACAAGCATTATACAAATGGTCATACATTGGAAAATGTTTTAAAACAACGTGTAAAATTCTAGAAAATATCACACATTGAGTGTGCTATTTAAATGTGCATAAAATTAAAACAGAACTTATTTATGTAAGATCAACAAGTGTAAGTTGATGCTGTAGAAAACAAGGTAAAACATAGGTACCTGCTAAATGACCTGTAATATTATAGAGTCCACACAGTGGAGACTATGCCCAAACATGGCAAAGCTGAACTGATACCTAATATAAGAAACAAACTGAAAATACACTGATGAAACCAGATAAGGGAGGCAGAAATTTAAGCAACATCTACAACAGAATATCTTTACCAGCATAAGAGTACTGGTATGGTATGCTACAAAAATAGTAGTCAGCAGCAGGTAGTGAAGCAAGCCAGGTCTTGAAAGCCTCCTAGGAGGGATGCTGCAACTTTTGCAGACAACCTGCTCCTTTCCTTGACTGTCCTCATGGTGAAGAGGTTTCTCTTCATATCCAGTTGGAACCTCTCTCATTTCCACTTGTGCCCACCTGTCATTCTCCCATTGTGTGCTTCTGAACAGCTTCAGCTCCATCTTTCTCAATGACTGCCCCTATGTCTTGGACGGCTGCTATCAGATGTCCTGAAGACTTCTCTTTTCCATGCTAATCAAAGACCAATCCCATGCCATTAAATACCCTCCTGTAATATCAAGTATGCTAACACAGAAAACAAATTCTTTGCAGAGTGTATTTGCTCTACATCTTTTATGCAGTCAACATGGAACACACAATAATTTGGCTATCAACTCGTCTGGGTTTAACTCCTCCTCATATTTTCAACTCTTCTTCATACTGGATTCTCACCAGAATTTTTCTTCTCAGAGTGACTGAAAATGTGCTTTGTGGGATATCTTGATGTCCTTTGCCTCTACAAAAAGTATGGCCTGTGCACCTGGTTCTTTTGTGCACTGCTTCTTTCCTCTGGTTAAAACTTTGGAGACCTTATAGCCAACAGTTACCTCAAAGAGTAACATTTCTCACGATCTTTTTTTCTTTGGTGACTATAAGAAAGCAAATGGTAAGACAGTGAAGAAACAGAAGGGGAAAGTTTATTTTTTATATCGAAACAAATATACACACAAAACAAATAAAAATGCATAATTATTGAAGTGAATACCTGCCATGCATAATTTTGCATAAAATCTGTACATTTCTGTATCACTTTTTAGTAAATGTTAGAAGGAATCTCAAAATTTAATAATTCAGAACAGTAGAACTTGGTTTGCATTTCCTTATTAGATAAAATATTAAATTACCAGCATCTACTGTATTACTATGTTGAAGACTTTGTATGGTAAGAAGAAAAAACCCAGTTTCATAGAATTTTTTAGATTGGTAAAGACCTTTCAGATCATCAAGTCCAACCACAAATCCAGCACTGCCAAGTCCACCACTAAACCAAGTCCCTAAGTGCAAGATCTACACGTCTTTTAAATACCTCCAGGGAAGGTGACTCAACCACTTTTCTGGGTAGCCTGTTTCATTTTTAAAAAATTAAAACATGATGTAAAATATATGAAATAATTAAAGCAATGAGAATTACACTAATACAAATACGTACTAAATGTTTCTATAAAAAGGAGATATAAATAAGACGTAGAAAAAAAATCAGAAATCATCACTTTGATAACCATTAACTGGTTGCATGGCACTTT
Organism: Manacus candei; assembly: GCF_025592945.1. Classification (NCBI taxonomy): domain Eukaryota; kingdom Metazoa; phylum Chordata; class Aves; order Passeriformes; family Pipridae; genus Manacus; species Manacus candei. The sequence goes on along the minus strand of NW_026138059.1, from coordinate 19,167,495 downwards.
AGGTATTAAATAAAAAATTAGTAGTAAGAGGTATTTTAAGGGTCTGTGGACTGGCTTATGAAGGATATTCTGTATTTTAATAGGTTGTGCCAAAAAGGGGGACAGATTCTGGCAAATGAATTGAGCACTTCAAGGACAAAACAAACTAGTTGCTGGAATAAAGGAATGAGAACAGTCACTGAGGTCTGTCAATATACAAGAGTACACAGGAGTGTACAAACTCCTCTTAGCATGTCTGTTGTTCAACAAATAAGAGATCAACAGAGACTGGAAGATGAAGGTGAAAAGATCAACATGACCAGATTTATTATGATTTTCCATCTCTTTTTGAATTACTGAGTTCATCAGAGTTCAGAATGGAAACACTATGGTTGCAAATACGGGAAAGAATGTTTTAGATAAGTCAGTCATACAATAATAGAAAAGGATTCTTTCTTGAATATATAATAGTGAAGAAATAGCAGAGTTTAGGTATTCTCTAGTTGTGCATATCTACAGAAATGGAAATTCTTATGATGGCACTGAATTATAGACTTGAATGCTTTAGAAAGCAATGGTGCCATCAATAGTGACAGAGTGTACCAGACAAAGTAAGATTTGGAACAAACCGTTTTAGTTTTGAAAAACTGGATTTAAAGTTGATACATACATAACTTGAAAAATATAAATCACTCATATATTACACACCAACTCCTTAAATTCTTGCTATGCTAAAACTTCTGGAGAAATGGGAAATTTCTCCATGTAAGGAGCTGCAAGATGTAGCTCTCCTGAGATCTCTGGCAAACCTCCCGCTGACTGCACTGGTCACGGAAACGGCTCTGGAGAACTGCACCGCGGGAGCCCTCTGCTGGGGGACAGGGGAAAATGCCCCGAAACGCCAAGCAAGAAGGCTCCTGCCACTCAAACAGGATTTTTACATCTAAGGTTGCAGTGGTTTGAAATTATTAATTAATTTAAATTTATTTGTTTTATATATTAAAAAACGGGGAGTTTTGACGTCACACCTCCTCTATAAGTACCACTGTGTTTCCCCCCCCCCCACTACTGAATGATTATTCAGCTGCAACCCACAGAGAAAAGCAGTTCACATGCAGGAAATAAATGAAACATTAAACTAAATCCTTGTCAAGGACACAGAAGAAAAAGTACTACTGTATCATATATCCTTCTATGCTGTTTCTATTACTCGGAACAGGGAATATTAAGTCTTGGTAGTAGCTTGAAACCCTAGCATTTCTTTGGGTTTTGTAAAATAAACATTATAAATGCCAGAACTTTCACTACTGAATCAAGACTCAGAGATTGATCCTCACTGTGTACATGCACAGGCCTGGCTCTGCCTGGTTTGTGTAGAATCATAGAATGGTTTGGTTTGGAAGGGACCTTAAAGATCATCTAGTTCCAACTCCCCTTGACCAGGTTGCTCTAAGCCCCATCCAACATGGCCTTGAACACTGCCAGGGTTGGAGCATCCACAACTTCTCTGGACAACCTGTTCCAGTGCCAGAATCAGCGTCTTTTGACTCTACATGCTTAAAATTTTTTTGTCTCAGGATACAGGCATGTACAGAGCAGTATTTGGTTGTATCCATACGCACTGAAAACCATCACATGATCCACATATGGATAGGATATCCACATTTTGGATAGGACAGAATTAGCAAAAAGTAAAATAATTTGCTCTTGTGTGAAGTCAAAACTATAGAGGTAACTACTGCTATGCCACTACTGACCAAAAAGGCCAAAATGATAAAACTTCACAGTCAGCAGCTGTAATCTCATGGTATTCCTCCTCTCTGGGACCTTACTTTGTGCTACTGTCCTACTGTTCAATTCCTGCTGCAATTGCTGAGAATAATGATTTCCTTTGCATTCTCCAAAATGTTATCTTCTATCTAAATACAGTTGCCATGTCAGTGGTGTTAATCACTGACTTGTTCAGGTAGGAAGTGACTCTTGGAACCTTTCTTGTCTAATCTCCTGCTCAAAGCAGGGTCTCAGTGAATCCAGACCAGCTTGCTCAAGGTTTTATCAATCAAGTCCTGTAAACCTCCAAAAATGGGCATTACAAAATCTATCTGGGCTATTTGCTCCACTGATTAATTGTCCTTACAATTTTTTTGTTCCATATAACCAATCAGATCCTCCTATTTTAATTTATGTCTTCTTTATCTCTTCTCCTACTGTGCCCCATTTGACTCCATTGTCTAGACAACCAGCCTGCTGTTGGGGCCCCACAGCCATCTCTTCCCCAGGCTGAACAAGCCCAGTTCCCTCACCTCTCCACACAAAAAAAGTGGTCCAGACCCAGCTACCCTGGTGACCTTTCCCTGAACTCACTCCAGTTTATCAGTCTAGCTCTTGAACTGAATAAAGGCAACTTTTTGTGCTCCTGGGTATGTGTTTAAGGCCTATTTTGTTGGCTAGAGATGAGGTTCAACTGTTCATACTGTTCTTTATAATATAAAAATAACCTCTCCTGTGCTGCTAGACAGCCCTTAATGTTCAGGATTCTTTATGCAGTCCATATGGTAGGTTTAAATAATGTAGATGGCTTTGAATCAGTCTTCTGAGCCAGAAGAAATTCACCTTTACCATGAAGACTACCCTCTAACTCTATCAAATCAACAAAACCACCAGCCTTTGTTGATGTTTTAAGAACAGGCATACTGAGGTGTACTATTTGAAAGATGGTAACTAGAATGATTGAAAGGCTGTGCAATTTTCTATATTGACCTTTGGATGCCAACAGCAAACCCTTTGGAAAATAGGGAAAGCTGAACAAGCTTCTCTTGCAAATCCTGTCCATTTCTTACACTCCCATACTTAGGGACCTTCTGAGCTGGAGGCTGCTTCTCTGCAAGAGTGCTTAATACTGCTTGACAGACCTCTCATCCATGAATTTCTCTATTAATTTTTAACCTATGCATAGTTGGTATTCAGATCATCCTACAGTAGAGGTATCTTTTTGTTTAAATTTTAGGAAGCAGTATAAATCTCCTGCTTGTTAGTCTATTTTTTTTTGCCCAATTTTTTTTTATATGAACAGGACTAATTTTTCTCTATTTTTTGTTACTTGTGTCAGTCAGAACCCTTAAAATTCTATTACTTCTCCTTGAGTAGCATCTTTTCCAAGATGGCGATTCCAAATTACTTACTTTTTCTCTGTGCAAAAAAGCTATTCCTCATTTTGTTCATGATTATCCTCCCCTAAACTACCTAAAATGCCATATAACTTTTTGATATGGACATCAAAACAGCTCACTGTTCATGAAGTGTAATGACAATTACACTATGCCCTTCCTATTACTATCATTACTTGCCTTTTTGACTACCTCTGAATATTAATTTTGTCAAAAGTTAAACTTACTGGCAATTTTGCCATTAAATTCAGATGGTCATCCATCTTGTTTCTTCATCCATCCTGGGAAAATCTCCAGACCTTTTCCTTCCAAGTTTACGCCTTAGTTGCAGTTTTCCCACGTACAAAAGACCAGTGGTATTTCTAATAATTTAGGACAAACATGCAGAAAACAGTTCTTTGGATGATCTAATATGATCAAGCAGCCAGTTCATTATTTGACTAGTAGCATGAGAAAAATACTGGGGAAATGTCTTTTTACTCTGACTGAAAATATCAGGCAGGGAGTTTTATGGTAATACATCATTAACACTCATTTTTGTTGTGGGAATGTTCACACATCTCTGTTGTCGAAGTTCACGTTGCTTTCTTTCTTATCGGCTCATACAGAACTATAATTTACATACAAAAAAGCATTTCATTATTTTTTTTTTAAGAATAAAATTAGAAATAAATTGATCTTGAAGGCTCTAATTGTTTTTACAGCCCTCCTTCAAGAAAATGTTACTGATCTACACTCACTCTCTCCTGGAGAAATTAATTACCTCTTCTGCCTTCAGACTCCTTTTTTAATATTCCAGTTTTATTCAAGTAAACAAACCAAGGAACAGAATAGTAAAGAACCTCCATAAACATTACTATGCACTTGTTAGTAATTTATGAAAAGAATAACCACTCTAAATTATTCCATAGATTACTTCTACATTTCTAACTCAACTACTTATTTTTATTTGCAAGTCACAAGCATTTAGAATATTATCTCTGCTCCAAAATTAAAAAAACACCAAACCCTCCACCTCCACTTTTTCCCTACTTCAATACTACCACAGTAAGAGAAGACACACACATCTTAATGCACAGATTAGCTATTTCTCTTCACCTTGTGACAGTTCTATGCTTTCACAGAGTTTACTAGTCCCAAACTATGCCAGGTTTTTCTTTGCATGTTAGAAACTCCTGTGCTCAAGGGACTATGCTTTCCCTAGGACAATGAGCCAATTTATGTACATCAATTATTATGTATATCAATTATACAAATTTATTTATAGAAACTATTTTGTGGAATTTATTATAAAAATCTTGTTAAGATAATAAATGATGATAAATAGACACAAAAAGTGAATTGATGGCACAGAAATCTGTAGCCTCCAAAAATGGTGATTCAGTCTTTGGTTTGGGCTACCTGAGGAACAGTGTGCCACTGCTGATGGATATGCTGCAAGGAACACCACTATATGATTACCTGGCAATTAATATAGAGAAAAGCCTTTTTCCCAATCCAATGGGACAATTTCTTTCTTCTCAGTATGACACCACCACTTCTGAAAACTGTTCTCTTCCCTACATTTACCCAAAATGAAAATTGAGGTGATTTAAACCAATTTAAGGTAAAACTGAAAATTTCATGAGGTTCATAGAACTATGCCTTGTCCCTATTTTTCATATAAATGTTGAGCCACTGATACAACAGTACAAACTACTGATATTGAATAAGGCTTAAAGGGGAAATCTCAGTAAAAAGGAATGATAGAATGCCCTAAATCCAAGCTCTCTGAAGAGATCATCATGACTGAAGATCTAAAAACAAGGTAATGTTTTAGGATAAGGAAACAATACAAAGAGCAAAGATGGAAAGGACACATCATGATGCTCTGTTGATATTAACCTAGTGATAAATGACATCCAAGTAAAGTTTGTGGATACAGCAGAAAATCTAATTCACAGAATGAAAATTAACTACAAATAGAGTTTAAGAAGAAACCCAAAGCTATGCTACTGGTTAAATAAGATGAAATAAGTACGAAGTACGGTGACAGAAGGAAGATGCAAGTATTGACATAGTCGAGTATGACACACCAAACTCAGAAATCTAGCTTGGTCTGCAGCAGTGGTAAATGAACTAGAGCATCAAATCAAACAAAAGGCATTTCAAGAAGTTACAGTCAATTTTCTCCACAAAAGTTTAGGGACTTTAAAAAAAAAAGTTATCAGAGCCAATGGTTAATTGTGTGTACTTGCAGAGTACCAGGTCCAATATATTCTGTGCCATTGGGTTTACAGGTTTAAGTGGATTCTAAGCCACATAACACAAAGAATAATTACACCTTCAAGTATAAGATCATGATGTGTTTTGTCAAATAATGCTAAACTCGGTTTCAATACCTTCTAACATGAGAGAAAAATATAGAACAAGCAGAGTTGATCAGAAAACTTTAAAATATGACATTGCCATTAACCCACAGGCTTTCAGCCCCCTTGAAACTGGGCGGATTATCAAGTGGTGACAAGAGCAGCTCAGTCAAGTGAGAAGGAACACCTGCTCCCCTCTGGTATGTACACTATCTAGTTCAAGTACAATTCTAATCCCTCGTCCTGGTCAAAATGAAGACTGTATCTTGTTTCCTATACTTTAATTTCTATAATATCACTCCTCTTCTTCTTTTTCTATCTTTTTACCACATGAATACTTCAAGAAAAGTAAATTCCACAAGTTTGTTATTAAGTGGCATCTAAGACATTGTTTGGACTTATTTCTCACTATACATAAGAATTACTATAATGGTTCTTTTTAGAAAAAGGGTTTTTTTGTAAGCAATATAAATAAAACGCTTATTTTAAAATAATTTATTTTCTGTATAACACAAAGTTTCTGTAGTCTTTTTTTTGGCATTGTGCAGCTGTCTTGCCTGGCAGAGGAGGATGACATTTAGGGAAGTCCACCAATATAATTTTTTATTTTTTACACTGTGGCTGCTACTGCCACAATGCCTATCAGGTTTTATTGAGGAATACTGTAACAGCACTCTCTTCGGACTCGCTCATTGTATTTTCATTCACACATTATCTCAGTGACTTGCAAAAATCCCCCCCATTTTTTTTTTGTATGTGCAGTGAGAATTTTTAAAGAGATAGTTAATTATTAGCTTGTTATCAACCCTAGCTACAAACATGCCCAACAAAACCTTTAAAGGAATCATATCAACTTTTGTACTCTTCTCACCCGTGACCCCATACACGATGCCCTACACAACTATTTCTATCCACTACCACTCTTAAGTGCATTCACTGATCTTGCTGCACGTTTTGACATCTCGATGACAAGCTTTTACTAGCAAGAGCAAAGAAGCATGAAAGAGGACAAGACAAATCTCTGTGTCTAGGCAAAAAAAGAGGCACATTTGTTACTGGAGTGTTGGAGAGACTAGCACCACAGGGACAACTACTAACCTCATCCTGTAAGCCATGCTAGCTTAACCTGGCTGTTGGAAACATAGCACTGCTGTACACCACTGCAGCCAAGACTAGAACTACTGATCATGAGGATCACAAGCGCTCAATGTGGCACCACACTATTTTTCAGCTTGGAGGTGATCAACAACTTTGGTATGAATGATAGCACTTCACTGGCTGGCTCATAGCACAGCCCTCTACCTTCTCTCAAGCAATAACGCTCTGCAAAAAAAAGTACATTTGTTCCTCTCGCTTCCTGTCCTATTTCTGCAGAGTGGAAATGTTTCTTCTGTGCTGGTGACTAGTTGCCTCATCTCTTATTTTTTGACCTATGATCTCTCATTGATTAATCTTAATGACCCACGTGCCTGACATAGTTTTGTTCTGTGGTTGCTCATTTTCACCCGATAACACTACACTTGAGTAAAGCACAGGTAGGCTTGGGGCACTACAAACAGCAGCCATCCCAGAAGCTGTCTACAGTGATTGAGAAACACAAACATAGCCCTGGTATGTGAAGAAACATCTAACCAGCTGTCCTGTTCTGGCCAGGATAGGCTTGATTTCTTGCAGTAGCCAGGAGGGGGCATGGCCAGGACCCAAAGGTTATTCTGTACCACCTCACATCATTGCTGAGGGTGGGGGAAGGGAGTCTTTCTGGACAGAAGGATGGAAGGGCTCTCTCGTGTCAGGGTGGTGGGACTGCAGTTGGGTTGTGAGCTCCGTGGTGAGCATTCTGGCATGTGAATTACTCTCTCTTTTATACACTTTTGTTATTAATATTGTTGCTGTTACTGTTCATTTTCTTATCTCATTGTGGTTTCCAGTAAATTTTTCTAATCTCCAACTGAGATCTTTGGCTTTTGTGCCTCTGATTGGAGGGGGCAGGAGGAGTGGCATGTTTTACTGGGAGAACTAAATTAGAGAATACCATTCCTAAACCATGATACCAATGTATCCTCAAGATACGCTGTCAATAGACATTGTGAATACACAGAAATATGACCTCAAATTTACCCATGAGACTCCTCTTACAGACAGAGCTGTGAATACAGTCATGCAAAATGTTAGTCTTAGGTTCCCCAGAATTGTAAACAAGGAATGATATTTCTCTCTGCATCACAAAACTCAACACATGAATTGAATACCATTTTTTAGACTTATGTTTATAGGACTTTTGTTGGCACAAGGTATAGACAAAGGTCACTATTTGAATAACTAAAAAAATACTAGCTTTGCTATTAAACTGTGTTTTACATTTTTGTGTGTACTTAACATGTGCAGTGTCTTACGAAATGGTAAATAAAAAAAATTAAATTGATTCTCTGAAGTCTGCTTGTAGATAATTCCTCAGATAAAGATTTTACTAAAGTAAGAGAGAAAATGCTTTGAATTTATAAACTCTGAATTTTAGGGAATAAAGAAAAAAGACTCAGAAAGCTAGTGGTAACATGGCACTAAAAAACCATATTCACATAGTGTAATGGTAACATAAAAAACCCTTCTATTTTGCCTGCACTGTACATAAAACCATTACTTCCATTCCAACAAAACCTGAAGTTCTTCCTTTAAACTATGAATTACAGTAATCATTTTACATGCAAGGATATGATATTTTTTACTGAAATGTTGAAAACCTTGTCTGTTACCCAATTAAAACTAGGTTATCAACCATATTTACCAAACAAGAATGGATCTGATAGAGAAATGGCAATTACTGCAAAAATACAGGAAGATTTTAACAAAATACTCAGAGATTGGATTTTTCTGTTAGAGAAAAATATACAGTTTGAGGGTTTTGATTGGATATTTTTTCATGTTTGTTAAACTACATGAACTCAACTGTTTAGAATAGAAAAGATTTTTTGATCATGCTGAAGTTAGACTTAAGGCTTATTTACTATAACAAGTTAAATATTTATACTACCATTTGAGTCAAACCAAAAAGAATTGTGGTAGCTATAGTTACAGGTTTTTTTTTATTATTTTAACAGCAGGGTTAATCCTTACCCAGTTACAGGTCCCTAATGTTTGGTATATCAATATTTTATTGATAAAGGTGTGCTGTACAAAACATAAAAACTTTATATACTCTAAGGGCAAATTACTTCCTTTCTCTCTTGGGAATAGTTTATTTTTAATGCAGTTCTTTAAGGTTTTTAATTCTTCATGGGTTCTAGGGCAATTTTGAATTACATACATATTTAATAGTAATCACATCCAGGGAAATATTTTCTATGGTGAATATAATACATACACATTAATAGTAAAATATACAACAGCAACAACAACAACAAAAAAAAAACTAAGAGGACATACGCAGTCTGCTTACTGTCATAAAACTAATTATAGTCATATAGTATCTGCTGCTTTTCTCATCAGACTATGAACCCCCCTGGATTGTCATGAACTCAGCTCATGAACACCACAGTCACTGCAATATCACCTGCCTGCTGCCCATGCTCTCACATCAAATGGAAACCCAGCACAATCATCTGCCCCTCCAGAATCAGCCTCCCAAACAACACCACTTCTCCACCAGCAGGGCCTTTCTTGAAATGCTACAAGCTCACCTAAAAACTGCACCCATGGCCAACCATTCAAGCATCTTGTGAATATTCACTACATTTTGCTTTCACCTCCACTGTTCTTACAGTAACTTAACACATGGCACATGTATTTGCCCCTGCAAGCAACATTTCCCTCCACGAGTCAACAAAGCCCCTGCAGGTACCTACATGCAAGGTTTACAAGCTCTCCAGAACCCTCCTCAGCTCCATTATCACTTAGTTCATGAATGGTGCCACACACCAGTGTCCTGACAACACACAGAGAAGTACAGCATGCTCTGAGGGTCAGGTTCCAATCTGAGGGCAAGCTCCTGTCCCCCCAAACAGAGGTCCCTTCTTGCAAAGCTGCAAACTCATCTGAACTCCTGCTGCTCCCAGCCACCCCTAGCACAGCTTGTGAGTGCTGTCACAACACTTTCACAGAAAACTGAAGCCCAGCAAAGATATCAGCCACTGTCTGGCAAAGCTATTCCACCACACACATCACCAAATATGATTTCCAGAGAGAACTAGTTCACCTGAGCACACACCTCAGATGCCCTGGATATAGCTCATGAGCACCATGACACACTGCTGTCTCATGTATAGGTCTTGTAATAAATTAAGGCTCAGCAGAGGCAGAAAACAGCCTGGGGTGAAGCTCTCACAACCCCTTCACTAACAGATGCCTTCTCTCAAGGCTATGAGCCCACAAGAAGTCCTGCCACTCATCTGACCTCAAACTTAGCTCATGAGCACTGTTGATACCACAAGCTCCCACCACTCCCACTGGCCTCAGAGCACCTGGAAGCTCAACCCTTCAGGGCCAAGCTCCCCCTGCCCCAAACAGTCTCCTCTCCCAAGGCTACAAACAAGAGTCTGAATTTCAGCCTCCTCTAACTTGGATCATGAGTACCTCTGCTCTCACAACAAATGGAAACAGCAAAGGTATCGACTGCTTCAGGATGAGAACAGGCCACCCCTGCATGCTGGCAGGTCTGGGAGCCCCTTCTCCCGAAGCTGAGGAACCAGCAAGGCTCGTGTACATTTTCACCCCTGAGCCTCCTGTAGACCCCTGGAACAGTAGCTTGTGCTCTGGACAGGGCCCCAGGCTACCCCCGGGCACTCCTGCAGACAGACCCCTTTGCACCCAACCTCATGGCCGTAAGCTGAGACTGGGGAGTTTCAGATTGGATAGTCGAAAATTTTTTTCACAATTAGTGTGGTCAGGCATTGGAATACGTTGCCCAGGGAGGTGTCAGAGTCACCATTCCTGTAGGTGTTAAAGAGGCATCTGGATCTGGCGCTGGGTGATGTGCTTCAGTGGTTTAGGGGTTACAGTGGATGGATGGTTGGACTTGATGACCTTAAAGGTCTCTTCCAACCTCGATGATACTAAGAAACTAAGAAACTAAGGCGCCAGCACCTTTCAGGCGAGCCTCTCCCACTCCCCGAGCCACCAAATGCACTCTCAGGGACGCGAGCTCCCCAGAGCACCTCCTAACCCCACACCCACGGCCGCCCTCAAATCGGGAACGCCGTCCCGAGCTGGGGCTTCCCGCCAGACCACGATGCCGCCCCATCGTGGTGAAGTGAGCCCGAGGCAAAGGCACCGGGGTGCGGGGCTGCCGGCACACTTTCCCGTGGGAATCTCCCACATCCGCGGGTCCGACACGGCGGCACCGCCCCCACAGCTGCGCGGCGCCTGTGGGCGGCTGCAGGCGGCGTACGGAGATGTTTAGGTACTTTTACGGAGAGAAGCAACAACAAAGGGATTGAAAAGTGCCCGAAACCTCTCAGCGCACTTTTCATCTTTCCCCATACCGCCTCTCTGCCCTCCCTGACCACAGCGAGAGCGGGCACGTGACGTCACGCCCGCAGCCCCTGACGTCACGGCCGGTGTCGGGCCGGTCCCGCGGTGACGCCATTCCCGCCCCTCCATAAGCACCGCCCCGGGGCGGCCGCCCTGCTGCTGACGGGAGCGAAGATGGCGGCGGCCGCCTCCGACCTGCTGACGGGATGGTGCCTCTTCGGCCTGGCTCTGCTGGTGAGAGGCGGCTCCCCTGCCCTGCGGCGGCCCCTCTATACGTCCCTTCCTGGGCCGGCCGCCCCTCTTCGCTCGGCCCCTCGCTGTTCCAGAGCTGGACTCCCCGCCGGATCCTCTCGGCAGTGCCCCCCAGCTTGCCCCGGCAGCGGGTGCTGCCCTGCGCTCCCGCGGGTGCCTCGGCCGGGGTGCCGGCGGGCACCGCAGAGCCCGGGGCTGCGGGCGGGGGTGCCTTGCCCTCCTGCCTGCGCAGTCCGCGCTGCTTGTTTGTGTTTTCGCCCGTTCCGTGCGTGAGCGCTGATGTTGCTCACGCTGTTGATAAGGAAAAGGGTGACTTTGTGTGTGGTGAATGTGACGCTGATGTTCAGTGTTCGAGTAAAACGCGTGTTGATGCTCTGCTAGTTGTCAGTACAGGGTCTAACATCAGTACCTATTTGCTGACATTCTTATTATACAACTCGTAAGCCTTTTCTGCTGTGTATTTCAGGCCATTTTAATTTTCTGCTGGGTTTACGTGCGCAAGTACCAGAGTCGGCGGGAAAGTGAAGTAATTTCTACCATAACAGCAATATTTGCATTGGCCGTTGCTCTTATCACATCAGCACTACTACCAGTGGACATCTTTTTGGTTTCGTATATGAAAAACCAAAATGGTACATTTAAGGTATGGACTTGTAAAAATGTTAATTGCCTCTTCAGAAGAAGCACTTGTGTTGCAACAGGATGTTCTTAGGTTGTCAAAGCATTTAAAATCAATGCTAATACCTGCATAGTAACACTAAACTGTTTAGTGATGAGTTTTTTTTGAAGCTGGGTGTTAGTGCTGTGCATACAACACTGAGATCTGTTATTTAAACTAGATTTCAGTTTTTTCAGATTTTTTTATTTATCTTAAATATTCTACTCCTTTCCAAATGCTCATTCCTTCTGCTGTGCAAGAGTGAGTGTACCATCTGGAAGAGATCAACAAGTTGCTTAAGTGTTGGATTTTTAGTACATTATAACAGAACATAGTGGAATAAAATTTGTTGCACCTTTGATCAAAACCAAACTGTATTGCCTATTTGTAATTTAGGTTATTTTTTGTCTTATTTGCCAGCAAAAAATTTGGTATGGAAACATAAAGACTTTATAAAGATTTACTGTGTTAATCTACCTATAATTTAAAACCTGAATTAATAAGCACCCTTTTGAAAGAGGGAAAGCTGTGAAAACCCTTTAGGGAGGGAAATACAGTAATATCTCCTCTTGGCTGATAGAGCCGTAGCTGAACCTACTGTATTTATAAACTGTAGGAGGTTGCTGTGCAAAATGAGTTCTTAGTGAGATGAGTAATTGTTGTCATCTGCTCTAAGCATTGCTGTAAGTAGGGGTTCTTCCCAATGCTTCAAGTATTGGCATTTTTAATTTTCAAGGGGAGTTCTTGAAGGTAGAGGCACAGTGTCTTTGTGAGGACACTATAAGTGCCAGGAGGTTGGACTGGAACATATTGGTATAACATATTGAATAACTACTTAGTTTGGTTTGGAGCCTACCTGGATCTATAGTAAAGGTTATGATCTTGAAACAAATGATAGAGTGGGAAAATGGTAAATGCTTATAGCTCAAAAACTGTGTTCCCTTTCAGCCCTACTCACAAAGGAAAATGTAGGTCTTTCTGGATCTGTGATAATGCTTCAAAACTAGCTTACTGGTGATTATATAAATGCAAGTCATAAGAAGCCTTTAGAATTGAGTCATATTGGGAATGTTGTCATCTCTATTGCTTTATGGTATTATAGAATAAATGAAGGCATTACTCAGTGTTACTGTTAAAAGTTTGTGGATATAGAAGACAGAAGAGATCTTTCACGTGTCAGGATTCCAGCAATTCAATGATACTCAGTATTAAGAAATAAATTGAACCTGACTATCTAGAGTAATAACCATGATGTAACTAGGTCCAGCTGAAAAGTGCACATCTGATGGGGACTAAGCAGAATGTTCTGTTGCGAAGGAGGCCTATTTTGCTAATGTATGCATTCTTCTGTAAAGTATCTTTTTGCCTGTGCTTCTGAAGCTTCTTGGTCCTGCTTAATTCCTAACATTTGTAGATACTTCTGATGGCCTGTTGAAATAAAATTGCTCCATAGTGCTTTGCAGAAGAATTCTTCTGTGTCTTTTAAGTCTCAGTTGAATTGAGTTTCTAGCTTTGCAGCAGTAACATGAGATCTTTTGATATAAATGCATTTTTTCCAACACAGGTGTTGAAATAAATCAGTCAGAACATACAAACCTGTAGGTAAACACAACTTTACTGATTTGGTAATTTCAGTTTAGAATTAACTTTGAGGTAGGAGGCTGACAACATCTTACTGTTAGATCTTTATTAATTGTTAAAGCTTTTAACACTGTCTAGGGTAACACATGCTTCTTTCCTGCTACTGCTTCACAAGTAGGACAGACTTGATTGGGTTCAGAATATTTCCAGGAGACTGGACTTTCTCTGGACTATTCTTTCAAATCCAGCACTTCAAGACCCTCTCTTTATGACTCTGGCAAGAGCCCTCTGTTGCTGTGGATGGCCAGAGGGAGTTAAGTCTTTACTATAGTCTTCTCAGTGACTTTTTGAGGTAGATCCAAGTAGCAAATGTGAATAATATTCTCTGTAGATAAATTAGTTATTTCATCAAAAGACCTTCCAACTGGATGATTTCAGGGCTCATGCCGCAAGAGTAGTGGCAGTTACCAAGATTCTAGGTCAACAATTCTTTTCATTATGTAGTCTTTTTCTGTGCCTCCCAAGTGTAATTTCTGCTGTCAGTGTTAGAGTGATGAGAAAGACAAAGATGCTCAACTTAGGAGGAAGAGGTACTATATGTGGACTTTCTGTTAATTTTTAATGAATCTTGCCCTTCTACCAACTTGTGGATATTCTTGAGGCTTTGCTTTGAACAGGCTTGTAGCAAACTTAGGGAGAAGCACATTATGTTGATAGCACAGGTTAAATTGAACGCATGGTCTGATGGTTCAGAGTTCTCATTGTGTGTGGGATCGGTGACAAATGAAGAGGGTATATGTCTTGGCTTGATGGTCTGAACTGCATTACACAAGCAGAGCACCCTTCTGAAGGCTATGAAAATTATGCTGCTTTCTGGAGGAATTCACTTTAAGGTGTTGTGTAGCCTTTTTCCATCATGTGTTCTGTGGTGACTTCCTTGACAAGGGCTATGTGCTGTACCTTGGTCTGCCTTGGTTGTTTACCTTGAGGTTTTGTCCATTTCAACAGGACTGTTAAGGTACTATTTATACATCTTTTAATTAAGACAAACTATTCTTTACTGTGAACAAGTGGCTTGAAGCATTTGTTACATAATGGTGTCTCCCATCATATTTTGAGAGACTTACCAGATATTATCTTCAAGGTTTTTTAGTGAGTGAACTGAGCAGGTTTGTTATTAGAAAGTTTTGCACGCTGTGTAGTAGAAGTCACTGCAACACCTTTCCTGGAGGCTGGGATTGCTTTGATTCATAGTGCTGCTTAAGTAGGAAAGAAGGCTTTTGATTTTAGTACTAGTAAAAGAACGGAGTATTACCTTGTAAGTGATGTTATGGTAATATTCACCAGCCCCACTTTGAGCTCAAGGTTTTGTCTGTTTGCGTTTACAATGCTACAGTTTGTTTCAATGGGCTTCAAATACATCCACTTTTATCTGATCTGTTTGATCTGAAAGCTTGTTTGATTTTTAACAAGCACTTAGGAACAGAAAACCTCACCATAGCTTAAAGACTTAAAATTGGTGCTGGAACCCAAGCCCTCTGGGTCTGACCTACAGGTTTCAAATATTTAAAATATAACTGATGCATTCTTGCAGCAGGAAACAAGGATACTCCCATCACCACACTGTTGTTTTCACTTTGAAATGTATGGATTCTTGCTGCTGTATGAAGTTAAAAGCTGGTGGCATGTTCTTTGTCTGATTAGACTGAATGTATCACAACAGCCTGAGCTGTTAAAAGCCAGTTGTCTTCTGAATGGTTCAAGAAGTAGCATCTGTTTAGTGGGAGATACTTAATAGAATGGTCTGTAAAAAGGTTTTTTTGCATCTTGCAAGGGTGGTGGTGGGGGAGCAACTCATTATGTAGATGTTCAGAATACAAACCACTAGAAATGTCAGGGGATTTTATTTTTAGAAAGGTGCTAGTTGAGAAATCATTATTGTCTGAGACCATGCTTCTTGTCCTGAGTAAGAATTACTACTTTTGAAGTAATAATACTTGGCCAAAACATTTACAGTAGCCAGATGTGCCTGAGATATGCATGTTTCTGTGTGTTACTCTCCATCTGGCAGTCAAAATTCTGGCACTGTCCCATTTTGGAGGTAACAGGCTGGAAGATCTGAGACCTGGATATGAAACTTCTTGATTATGTAACCATGCTATGACCCACTCTCCAGTCTTTCATACTGTATCTTCCTTTTATTGACTGAGGTTTGGAGAGGCTAATCAGCAGAATGACTGCTTCATCTACATTTGATGAAACATCACAAATACTGTAACCTGTAATGTGGTACTCATGAAACTCTTGCAGGGTCCAGCAGTGACAGTAGAAATATCACATTTAATGGGGACAAAGGAATGAAATTCATGGCTGTTCCCCCATTAAAAAGTGGGGAAGGTCAAAACTGTCAGATTAACTTGTACTGCTTTCATTTGGGGAAGTTATCTGTATGGTTGGAATAGTAGTGTTCTGTTGAAATACATTAACATGAGTTACTAACTGGACACAGTTTCTGGAAAAGACTCAGCTCAATGATTACTGGGGGAGCAAATGTTCTTCATAACTAATTTTATATGAATATAATTGCTAAATGAATCTTCTGAGGGAGCTTTGCTTTGGTTTTAGCATTTAGGTAAACTGGAAGTGTCTTAAACTACCTCTTTTACTTACACAGCAACATTTTACCAATATATTTACTTTTTACACTTGTAAGTGCATTTAACATGACCTATGTTAAGGAATACTTAAGCATAATAGCTTAATATGGGTAATCATACTCATTTAGCATACCCTTGCAATTTGTGACTTCCCTTATCTATCAATGCAATGCATTGGTATGGGTATTTTAAAGGTGGTGTGTTATATGCTTGCCAAACTACATGGAACAGAATGAAATACAGCAGAACAGTGCAGAGTGCCTGAATTTTGCAGATCTTAAGAGAATTTGTGGTCACATTTTCAACCTTAAACTGTTGCTGAAGGCGGTAATGAATTCTAACCTTCCTAATCTATTGTACTTCTAAGGTATTTGCTGTATATATTGGAAGCTTAGATTGTAATGGATGGAGAAGAAAAACAGACTAGATCTACAGGCTGTCCAGATGAGTTCTCAGCTGAGTTGTGGGTGTGCTAGTTCAGTAAATTCATATACCTAGCTGCTTGATATGTCACCGGTGATGCTGAGAATGTCAGAGCTCTTGACACTCACTAGGTAGCACTGTTTCTTGCTTCTGACAAGACAGTGCTGCTGTCACTAGCTTTTGAAACAGCTCAGATGAACTGCTTACTGCTTTTGAGTTACTGATGGTGTGTGCATTTGTCAGAATAAGGTTTTTTGCCTCTTTATGTAAATGTGGGACTTCAGCAGACTGAAAGCTGACATAATAAATATTAAATTGGCTTGCATTACAGTTTCTTTCTGTGCAGAGTAGTGTGAAGTTTCTATATTGGGGCAGATCGAAATGATGGTGAAATGCACACATCTTTGCATCTTGACGTGTTTATTTAAGATAACATCTCACTATTGTAGTGTAGTGTATGTTTCCTAGAACATTGATCTGGTCCTGTATGCAACTTAATTTGAGAAATAAAATGAAGAGCAGTTACAGTGTTTTCAAGTTCTACATCTCTATTGTGTTATAAATGTTGTTAATGCTTTTCTGTAGTTGAGGGAGAAGCAGTTCTTTGGCAGCTAAGCTCTGTTGGTATTTCCATTACTAGCTAGTTCTTCCTGTACAATGACTGTGCCACTTAAACATCAGGTCTTAATGCTGTTTTTCTTGCTTAACCTTGGTTGGTGTGCGTTTGAATGTCTCTATCATTTACAGGAGAGACCTTGTTCCAATACTTACTTGGAAGCAAATAATGCAAACTGTCCAGTTCAGGCTTGATTTTTCCCTTAGGCATAATTAAAGCAATGCAGTCTCTTAATTTTTAACATTAGGCAATTTAAATGCTTTAGTGTTACGTAGTATTAACTTATTACAATCAGATTCTTTTGTGGTGTATTTTAATGCAGATGCCTAGAAATTTCTTAGTTGAAATGCTGTCGGGCGTGAGCCTGACAGTCTTCAAAGATTTAGCTTATTGTGCACCTGGCAGACACTTCAGGTGTTGCTTCTGTCCCCTTCTGTGAAAATATTTTTCATCCTTCCTTTTTGCTGATTACATGTCAAAATGCATGTGTACTTTTCTACTCAAATTCCAGTTGGATGACAATCTAATTTAGTTCAGACAGTAAATTTTAAAAGCTTAATGTAAAGTGACCTACT
Source organism: Manacus candei (assembly GCF_025592945.1). Taxonomy (NCBI): domain Eukaryota; kingdom Metazoa; phylum Chordata; class Aves; order Passeriformes; family Pipridae; genus Manacus; species Manacus candei. The sequence continues at coordinate 19,149,776 of NW_026138059.1, read as the reverse complement.
GGAAGTCTTAATACAGTAACAAAAAGGAAGGTGGTGCTGACTTTCTGAGATAATAGAAAAATCAAGTATTCGTGATATATTATCAAGCCCATATTCTATAGGAGTTTATGAGTACTGAGAGAACTAATAAAGCAAGTGCCAAACATCTTTAAGTCTTGTGGTAGCAGTCATTAAGGAGTATACTCAATTGCACTTTCATATCTCTCTCTACTAGTCATGCATCTTTACAAGTGAAAGGGCTTGCTCTTACCAGTTTAGAAAAAGCCTGGGCATGGAAATTGAAAGGAGCTTTGGCAGGGCTGGATGTTTTTGTTTTTCTTCACCAATTCAGTTATTTCTGTGTGTTCTCTTGCTTTTAAAGAGTTTTGCTTCTGGGTAACTGCTGTCTTGATATTGACCACACATAGATTGAATCCCACAAGACTAAAACAATTCTGGGTATGTTTAAGCTGTACTGGCAGGTTTGGACCTTTGGACCTTTGGACCTTCAATCCCTGAGTTTGGCTGCCAGCCATTGTTATAAGACATTTAGCTTCCTTAAACCAATAGTTCCTCTCTAGGAGGAGAAAAAGGGAATGGGTGCAAGAGCTTGACGTCAGCTGTCTGGCTGACTGCTGTTTCCAACATAGATTTGTATTTTCACTTTCATTGCTTTCACACTCTGAACCATTCCCCAGGACTGAGTAACATAGATCCTACAACTCCAAACCCAGCAGCACTGATAGCCCTTATATGAACAAGAGCAAAAGTAATTAAGTTGCTAAATTGAATATTCATGTAATTCAAGTCTTGCTCAAACAAAGAAGTGAAGTCTCATACTTCTCAAAAGGGAGATGATAGATGAAACTGGGTGAATAACTAGAAAAACAGAAGTTGCTGAGCTGTAACTGAGCATAATAAAAAGTAATTTGTTATTCTTATGTCTAAGTACTGTTTAATCTGTAAATGTAAGTTTTAATCAAAGATATTCTGTGATAGAAATATTGTGTGTACTGTGTCCACCTCTTTGGCCCACAGCACAAGAAAGCTGTTAGAACAGGGCCACAAAAATGGTCTGGATCTCCTTCCCTATGAAGGCAGTTTGAAAGAGTTGGGTTGTTCAGCCTAGAGAAGAGAAGGCTCTGGAGAAATGTTATTGCAGCCTTTCAATATACAAAGAGGTTATAAAAATGATGGAGAAACACTTTTGACCAAAGCCTGTAGAGACAGAACAAAAGCCAACAGTTTTAGACTGAAAGAGTGTGGGTTTAAATTGGACATGAAGAAGAAATTTTTTGTGGTGAGAGTGGTGGGACTCTAGAACAGGTTGCCCAGAGGGATTGTGGATGCCCCATCACTGGAAGTGTTCAAGATCGGGTTGAATGGGGCTTTGAGCAACTTGACCTGGTGAAAGGTGTTCTTGGCCGTGGGCAGGAGGGATGGACTAGATCATCTTTGAAGGTCCCTTTCAACCCAAACCATTCTGCAATGGTCTTAAGAGACTCTTATAAAGATACTGTGGGAATTAGCAGAACATACATGGGAGCTGCCAAAACTACTCAGTGTTCTTTCAGGTCTAAAATCTGCCCTTTATGAAGCTGTCATATGCTTATTCCTGTTTGCATTCCTGTTTGCCCAGTGATTTTCACTGTTGCTAGCAGTCTAGCATCTATTTTTTTTTTAGACATAGCTTTTTTATATCTATCTATGTATATGTGTTCTTTAATGAGTTATTGTCTTGTAGTGTTATTTTGTTTCATTTGATGATAAATGCTTCTATCCTTTATTGCTAGATCTGGGCTGATGCTAATGTTTCAAGACAAATTGAAGACACTGTACTTTATGGATATTACAGTAAGTATTTTAATTTTTTTTCCAGTTAATAGGACCTTTAAGTGAAAGCATGAAGTTTTTAGAGATCATACTGGATTGTCCCTTAAACATTAGTCTTGTACTTGCTGCCCTCCAGGGAATGTTTTTACCTTCAAGAGCCCCCTGAAAATGCAAATATACTGAAGGCCAGTCCATGAAAAGGCTTCTGTTATATAATCTATGGTTAACATATTTCCTGTGTGTATATTCAGTGGTCCCTTAAGGGAAACATGGTTTTGCTGTAACTTTCATGATGCTTAATATATGCAGCAGTGTGAAACTTGCCTGCCATGTATAAAGTTCAGGCAACCATGAGTGTGGCACTTTTAAGTGTTCAGGTTCAGCAACTGCTGTGTTCAAAGTAACAGCTACTGTGAAGGAGCATAAAGGAGTGGATTCAAGAGTGATAATCCCTGAACAGAACTGAAGTTAAAAAAAAAAGGACTGAAATGAAATGTAATAATAAAATTTATTGTTCACCAAACCTCTGCATAGTCGTAGATCAGTTTTTTAGTTGTCCTTATGGAATTAATGAGTAGTAAGGGGCAGCTGTAGAAGAGTGCATATCACTGCTTGAGTGAAATACCTGCCTTAGTCAATGATACAAAGCAGGTAGTTGCCTGCTTTTGGTAACATTTCCTAAGACTTGATGTTTGGAAGTCTTGGAAGACTATAGGTTGGCTCTTTTGAATATATTCTTTTAGATCAGGAAATGGTTCTAAATACTGGACTTTTTGTTAAGTTATACAATGTTTATTGCCTCCCAGTGATACTGACTGAAACTAAAATGTGCAGTTTCACGGTGAGTGAAACCTAAAGTCAAAAGTAGTAAGACACTTCTGTTTTCAAAAAGGAACTTCTAAAAACTAGTTATCTTCCACAAAGATTCTTTAGTATATAATAGTGATATTGCTTTGTATTTGCTTTCTACTCTTTTTAGGTGTTATTTAACAGCCCAAGTATTTCACAACTTCTTATGTGGAGCAGAAACTCTTCTGTGGACAATTTTCTATAGATTAGTGGATTAGTGAGACTGATGAATTTCTGCAGAATGTTTTGGTCTGAGTCTCTTGGTAAATCCCAAACTAATCTTTGGAATAGATTAGAACTTCAGTTGGGAAAACTGCTTTTGTTTTTGATTTGTCTGGACAGGTCTACTTGAAATACTGTAGGAGGAATGTTTTATTTCATAGCATCCTCCAGATGGTGGTAGAGATTTAAAGATGTTTTTAAAAACATTTTTCTGTTGTTATCTTAATTTGAGGAGCTGATAGACATTTTTATAACTAGAGCTACACTGAAGTGAGTAGTAATAGGTAACTTATTTTCAGAAGTCTCTATTAGTAATATATAAACCACAACTTAATGCCTCTCCTACATAATTTAGTTCCCTGCTGCTGTTGCACAGCATAGTGAGAAGGAGAGCTGAGAAGGATTAAGTTAAACAATTTTTCCAGTCTTGCAGTACTATTCAATTTTTTCTACTTGTATCTTCTTGTGAAAGTATTTGTTTTTGGTTTTTTTTCTCTTTTTAACAAGCAGGATGAGTAAAACTGAAGTATCCTTTTGTACTTAAGGACATGAATTCCAGTGTTTTCTTTTGTCTCATGAAAATGCAGTGATAACTATGTTACTATACCACTTGACTCCTGCAGTTATACTGGCAACATATAGTATCAATAATTGGTGCACTTCGGTCACTGCCCTTCAATTCAAGTCACTTCTGATTTTTACAAGAATTTGGAGGCTGTGGTTTAACTGATGTTTTAGAATATTAAGGATTACTTTGTTACTTGTATTGCATTTTACTGATAAAGCTGTAACTAAATGCAGAAGAGCTTTCTACTTTTTCCTTAGTTGTTAGCCCCCACAAAAAAATGTTCTGTCTTTCATACCCACCTGGTTTCTTGGCTAGACTGGTACAAAAGTAGAATGAGTTTGTAGTGGTAGAATGATAAACAAGGTATTTTCAGAGTGAAGCTTGAAATAACGATACTTTGAGGTGGGATTTCAGTAGCCTAAAAGCTTTTCGTAAGAAACCAGTCTACTGATTGCTTTGAAGCCGTAGTGGCTTAGTGTGTTAATTGTCCTAAACTCAACTGTAACAGAACATGTCTGACAGTACTTAAGTGATTGAGGAATGATACATGGTTGTCAGATGCTCTAAAAAAAGCATGTTAATTTGTTTGGAAGGAGAACTCTTTTCAGAAAGTGTTATAATTGGAAACAGTCCAACACAGTTTGCTTTGTATCACAAGGAATTGGGTTGAAACAATTGACAGTAACCTGGAGCCATGTTCTTGAGTGAGTAAATCCTACTGTTGGAGTCATGTTGGCATTCCGTGTCCTTTGGTCAAGTTTTGTGAGTGGTGAAAGGATGCCATTGGTTCCTGGGAGATAAACTGAGATCTCTTGGCCTGCATGTGTTAAGTGTCTCCTGACTATAGCGTGGCAAGGGCTGGGTGCTAAATTCCATGGGATCTCTTGCCATGTGCTTCAAAGTCTATGCTAGACTTCAGATTTTCCATTTCTTTTTGTCTCTAATCAGCAATAGTTAGTGTATGGTGGTTCCTAGGTTTAAGTTCTTGAGTTTAAGTTAGAATTTATCCAAAAGGGTTCTTGGTATTTTTCGGATGGAATTTTGTCTGCTTATTGCAAACATTTGATACTGAGCCATTGACACAAGGTCTTGGGCTTCTAGGAATTCATAGGTGCAAATCAAATGTGACTGTTTTCATGGTCTGGTCCTAGGAGAAGCCATTCTAAGTACTGTGAGAGATCCCCATAGCTGTACTTGGCAAATATTGTGGAGTTACATCTATAGAAACATTCTTCTAATAAGTGTGATCTTTCTACAAGCAGTGTGCCAGAACATAAAATGGAAGTCTATCGTGGCATTGAAACACTGGTGAACTGCTTTAACTGTCCTGCTTCAAACAAGTGTCTGATTTTAATTTCACTACTTTTTTGTGTTTCTTAACTTTCACTTGAGAAAACAAGCTATCTCTGCTTCCACTTTGGATGAAAACTTGTTTGAAGAATTTTTTATGAGATGAAAAAATAATAGATTTGGGAAGAAAGATTGATTCTGTTTTCTGAAGCAGCTTGTGACTTCTCAGAAGAAAAAGTGAGAGAGTATATAACAAATTGTTTTAAGCAACTTAGTAGTTTTGATGTTATGCAATGCACTAATATATGATATCTGGAAAACCAAGTTTTGTCTGATGTAAGATACTTCTGATCACATAATATTCTTGAAGCTCCTGGAGTCTCTCAAGGGGATTCGAGGGAATATTGGTCTTGGATAGTCTGCTTGAAACCTTCCCAGTTCTTAATATTTTGGTTCCTTTCACCTACTATATTTCACTATTCTTTGTTGTTCCTTGTGTTCTTAATTGCCCTTCATACTGCTAGGAGAAAAAAGGAAACTCAGTCAAAACACTCAATAACATTGCTATAATTACTTGAAGACTACTATGGAGTCTAACTTTCTCATAGTTCAGATGTCTTTGTATTGATATGGTTCAGATCAGCACAGTGAATAATTTTTACTTGAGATAAGAATTGTCTCTGAGGAATACCTTTACAACAGACAAACCTTACCAAGGAATTCTTGTGTAACGTTACTTGACTGAGTGGCAGGACCTGTTGTTGTACTGGCTATGCAGTAAAGCATCCTGCAAGTGGTAGTGCTTCAAGCTTCTGATAGAACCCAGAAAAATGTTTTGTAAAAGAAACTGAACCTCTGAACTAGAGCAAAGAGCAGTCCCTGATTTAAAGCTGAAGTTCGTAGAAATGTGATAATGAAAGCCAAGAGTGTGTGTCAGGGCACAGAGGAATTAGGGGGAAGGGAATATCTTTGTCACTTGACTGACCTTGTCAGTTGATTGGCTGTTTGCTGCTGCAAGACCTTGGTGTTTGAAGGTTAGCCTTTCGGGGAATAAACAGTGCTTTTACTGGGCAGAACAACAGGCAATTGAAGGCTTGCCCTTGGGTAACTAACTTGTATGAGCTGATGAAAGATGCTGCTTTTTCTTTTTCATGAATTCTGAAAATTAAAATTAAAACCCCAGATGATCAGTCTCCTGTCTTGTTGACAGGAACTTGGCCACATTTTTTAAAGTTACCTTTGTAGTATAATAGCAAGAGCAATATTTTGCTTCTTTAACTACGGGAGTTACAAATTTAATTTTCAGTTCTAACTAAAAGATTCTCACAGGCAGTTCTATGATTTCACATGATGTATGAACAAGAAGGTCTGTCTTGGAATTATTTTACTTGGGAAAAGCAAATGCAAAGTTACCTTTTTTCTGTTACAGTCCTATAAAATTACTATGGTAACAGAGTTACCTTAATGATTCTCTGTAAATAAAGTTACCCACACAGTTTATAGATAGTCGCTTGAATTTATGTTCCTTCCTTTGTCCTCTTGGAAGAAACATGCATGTGTGTACCTTATGAGTAAGGAATGCTGAATTCAACGCCATATAACTTGGAATTGAGGATGTCTCTGTGCTTGTGGTGACCTCTGTGGACTGATTATTCTGATCTTTGATTCACAGAATATTCAGAGTTGGAAGGAACCCACAAAGATCAAGTCCAGATCTTGAGTGAATGGCCCTTATGGGGATTGAACCCACAAGCTCGACATTATTAGCACCGTGCTCTATCCAACTGATTCAACCCACTCTCCCCATTAATGGTGCATGTAACTTAACTTGCCTAATTTACTGATGCATTGTGGTCTAAGCCTAGTCTAAAAAAATTAGATTTTAGAGGCTTGGTTTCTGAAAGCATTCACAATATTGAAGGAGTATGACTACTGCTCTACAATGTGCTAAGGCTACATTTCAGAGACTGAATTTTTAAGGTGTTGTAGAACCCTGAATCATAGAATCATCTGGGTTAGAAAAGACCTCCGAGATCATTAAGTCCAACCCTTGATCTAACATCACTGTGGTTACTAGACCATGGCACTAAGTGCCACATCCAGTCTCATCTTAAAAACCTCCGGGGACGGTGAATCCATTACCTCCCTGGGCAGCCCATTCCAATGTCTGATTACCCTCTCTCTAAAGAATTTCTTCCTAATATCCAACCTAAACTTCCCCTAGCAGAGCTTAAAACTCTGTCCTCTTGTATTACTGCTGGTTGCCTGGGAGAAGAGACCAACCCCCACCTGACTGCAACCTCCTTTCAGGGAGTTGTAGAGAGTGATGTAGAGAGCCTCCTCTTCTCCAGGCTGAACAACCCCAGCTCCCTCAGTCTCTCCTCATAGGACTTGTGCTCAAGTCCCTTCACCAACCTTGTTGCATTTCTCTGGACCTGCTCCAGCACCTCAATGTCCTTCCTGAACTGAGGCGCCCAGAACGTTATACTCTTGGCTAATATGAGAATTTATGAAGTAGGGAACTTGTTCCTCTTCTTACAATGCCATACTAAATCAGCACTCTAAACAGTAGGTACCTTTAACACTTTGAAATATTTTTTGAAGTAATGAATTTTAGAAAGAAAATCCTGATTAATATTTAGGTTCTAGGTGGCAATACTTGATTTACCTCCTATACCACCTTAAGTAAAAATGCTGAGGTAGATTTCTTTGAAGTACATGAGTATGATGAGGAGTGCACTAGCCAAGATAAGAGGTCACCAACTTAGGTTGGGAATGAATATATTAGTGGTGGAAAGGTGCCAATTAGTTGTGCAAAATAAGGCAAAGATGAAAAATAGCCGAAGATTGCAGGTCTTGGGTGTTTTTACTTAGCCCTTCAATGGTGTGATTTTTGTGCTTGCACAAGCAGCCTTTGTTGTGTGATACTTGTAACATTTTGAGGGCTTGGTAAACTATTCCAGAATACCTTTCTTGTGGGGTGCAAAGACTGAAACATACTGCTTGATGGTTTTTAGTTTCTTAATGGACTTCTGTAGTGTTTATAATGTAAGATACTTAAAAGTATTGAAAGGTTTTGCTAAATAATGATGTGCTATAACATATGTAATGTATAATACAGAGAGCTGCAGATTTAAACTTGAAATTCTGTATCTGAAATTGGTCTTTCCTTTTCATATCACTCTCTAATCAGCCATTTGATTTTGACCAGCTGTCCTAATGTCTTCAAAACTTGCCAGTTAGTATTTGTGAAGACATATGAGAAAGTCTTCATGTCTGTTAAATTAGCTGGTTTAAACTTTCTTTTATGATCATCTGTGCATCAAAGTAATATGACAGTAGGACTGTTTTGGTTTAGTGGCTACTCAGATAAATGTCTGTTGCAACTTCCAATTAGTCCTTCCTCTAAAAAGTCGTTCCTAAAAAAGGAATGTGAAGTGATGATACTATATTGCTACAGATTGTTTTGTTTTGGGAATTGAGGTCATCAGTGACAGAACCACATCTTCAATCTATAATGTACTTACATTAATAGTAGAACATCACCTGAAATTGAGCCCAGTAATCAAAATAGCTTTAAATGTGGGTTTTTTTAATCTATCTTTTCTGTGTACAACTTGTTATTAGGTGGCATAACTTGCTTTCATTCACTATCCTCTACACTAGCTCTTCCTCAGTGTGCTAGTACTGCATATCACCTCTGTATGTGGTGTGATTTTTGGGGTGTCCTGCAGAGGGCCAGGAGTTGAACTCAATGATCCTGATGAGTCCCTTGGAACTCGGCATGTTCTAGGATTCTAGGAGTTTATTACTTTTAGTCTGTTTATTACTGTTGAAGATGGATCTGAAATCTTTAGTCTGAAAGGGTTAACTCTATCAAGTCCTTAGGAGTTCACAAAACAGTAATAGTTCATATGCTGGCCAGTGAATTTCATTAACTTTTCAGTGCTTGAAATTAATAACAGAATGAGAGGAAACTAATATTTTATTCTTTCTTTGAATTACTATGCAGTAAATGAAGTGCCAATGTAACTTTGTCTCTTCACTTAATTAAATTTTATTTTCTAGCTTTGTACTCGATCATACTGTTCTGCGTCTTTCTGTGGATTCCCTTTGTCTATTTCTATTATGAGGAGAAGGAAGATGATGATGGCAACACATGCTTGGTAAGTTTACTCTAGCAAATGCACCGAGCAGTGGAAAGACAAGTGAATACAACCAAAAAAAATGAAAGCAAGAATGATTGTCTAACTTACGTACTACAGTGTTAATACCATTTCTAAGTCTGTTGTAACAGTTTCTTAAAAATACTGGAGCAGCTCTTAGTAAGACTTAGTTTGGCATTGTCTACTCTAAGCAGTGTAGTCTTGCATGAAATGAAACTTTAGTGAGATAAGTAATTAACATCTGTATTTGCATGAATTCTTTAAACTTTCTAGAAAATCTCTTGAGCCAAATTTCATATACAGGAAGTTAAAGCTTCTTATGTGAGCCTTTCTTTAGGATAGGAAACATATATGGACAGGTTTTAAAGAAGAGGACAGGAAAATTATACTGATTGCGAGATAAGTACTCAAATTTAGTGTCTTTCTACCGAAGTGTTTGCATTTTTTCTTGAAGTAGGCAGTAGTAATTTAACTGAAACTATAACCACTTGGTTATATTTGTAATGCACTGAAGGTTTTTGAAATGCTTGACTTTCCGGGGTATACAGTAAATGCATGCCAGTAAAGTGCCAACTTCTCAAATGAAAATACTTTTCTGAAGAATCTTTCAGTCATTGATCGTGATTGTTTTCCCTTCCACTCAGTTGTAACCTTAACATGAGAAGACTTCTAATCATAGCCATAATATAAAGTATCAAGTATTTTCTTTTAGACTGTACTGAACAAATGTAGTCTGGCTTCTGGCCACAGTTGCTTAAGTGCATAGGTTATGATGGAAGCATAATTCCATGTCATTGTTCATAGTTCTCAAGTTATGAGACTCTTCAAGAATGTGTACTTTTCACTTATATCTAAAATTACTCATGGTTTTTATGGAGATTTTTTTTTCCTTGAATACCTGTTATGCTAAGTATACTTTTTTTTCATAGTTTGGACAAATCCCTTTGGATTTATTTTATGTCAATATATTAACTTTCTCTTTAATACACAGCAGGTTAAAACTGCACTCAAATACACTCTGGGATTCATCACAGTTTGTGCAGTTCTTCTCTTAATTGGGTAAGTATTTGTATTGAACACTGTTCTATGCACGATTTATTTAGCAAAGTTCTGTTGTGTGCTTCTAAGAGGAAGATTGTGATGCACTCAGTCTGTATAATGAACCATGTAGCTTAATCACTAATAGTGTTTAAATATCCTGAGAACTGGGACCTGAAAAGAAAGAGTTTAAGTGGAAGCTAAAATGGTTTACTAATTGTGGAGATACTTGTGTTTCCAAGTTGACTGTATGTGGACTGTAAATGTATATCAAGGATGTGATGGGTATGACACTACATTGTTACCTCGGTGTACAACAGGGAGTGAAAAATCTGTGCTTGTTCTGTTTTCTGCCTCTATCAAATGCTTCATGGCAAAACAGTTTTTTAGGATATGATTAGGAGTTATGTGCTTATACTTTCTTAAATGGAAGTGTTCTCTGAAGGAATGTAAGTATAGTGTGGAGTTATACTTGATGTAATTTTGCCTTGTATGATAAAGAATTTGCTGGCATTTATGTGAAAGGCAAATGTTACTGAAGTGAATAACTTATTTGCAGCAAGTGCCATTATTCTGAAACTCCAAGCAGTATTACAAATTCAGTTTCAGATCACCACTAAGTATGACATGGACACCAATATGGAATGTTTCTAATGTCTGCTGTGTGATAAGCTTTTTAGAATTTTGACTGCAGCAATAAAGTTGGTAAAGATTACAAAATATATGCTAAAATGATCCATGTCAAAGTACTGGAGCGTGAAGTGGAAACTAGAGTGAAATTAATGCTTCTATTTGTATGCCATCTTATTGACATAATGTTTTAGTTTTGATAAACATTAAAAGTATGTTTCTAACAAGTCTATTGTCCTTATTATCTTATAACAGCATATTTGCTGTTATAAGAGACTGAAGGAGTTGTCAGCTTAATCATGGTCTAGAAATATTACTAAAATTTCTGAAAAAAGCTGTTTCTGACTGTTGGCTCACATCATGGACATACATATATGTACTGTGTAACATATCCAGTTTAGAAAATTTAGTATTATCTCTAGTTGGTGTCAGCTGAATCCTCAGTAGTTGTAAGCATGTTTGTTCTTCTCTCCTAGTAAGATAGAACTTGGTTCTTGACTTCTAAATTGTCCTTTGTGCAGTTAGGCTTATTCTTTAAGGTCTACAAAACTTGTAGATTACAGCAGCTTACATCATCCCCTCTGATACTGTGCCATATGACAGTGAGATTGATTTGCAAACCACAGAGCTGTAGTACTTGGTCTTGGACTAGGTTACTGAACATTGCTTCTCCAGAGGTGCATAGACAGCAGCATAAACACTGATAAACAGCAGGAGTATCTGCTGCAGAGAGGGAGGACTCCTTTAGGTAGCAATAGGGATTTTGGTATTTCTCATTCTAACTGGAACAGTTTTACTACTATTATACATAGTAGGTTACCTGCACACTCTTAAGGTGGTAATGATAAAATAGTAGCATCATCCGAATGCCCTCAGAATAAAGCACCCTTGCTACCTAAGATGCTGCTACAGAACAATGTAATTCCTGTATTTCTCCTTTAAGGGAGCCTGTAAGGCTCCCTTGAAGGGAAAAAGGCTCAGTTTTGGAAGCAACTGAGGTGACTGTGCTACAGAAAAATGTGAACTCTAGTTCTAGTATAGTTATATATATATGTGTGTGTATTTAAATAGCATGTGTCTTGGTATTTATTTACATGCTTTTTCTGGAGAAGTTTTCTGCCTTAGAGTTAGTCAGCTGTTTTCATAGCAAGGGCGAAGAGTGCCCTCAGAAGTCCCAGTGTGATAAGAAAGAGATAAGTTCTATGTGAAGCTTCTATGTGAGGGGTTCAACTGAATGTGGTAGTGAAGACCAGTCTTGCAGTACTGCCTACTGGTAGTAGGAGGGGATTTTCTCTTTGGCAGTCATGATCAAAGCCACATTAAAACAGACTTTATGTACTGGACTTAATTCTAGGTGGCTAGGCTTAATGGACTAGAATACTCATGCATACAGTTTACAAGAGCAAGAGGGGTTGGAATATTTCCAGTTAAGTGCTTAGCAAGTAGTCTGTCTTCCTGTGCTTACATGACTAGCATCTCATAGCCAGACAGCCTCTGTTCTGATTGATTTAGCTAGTCATCTGTATAATTAAACCAGGTCAATAAATAGCTTTAAAGGTCTGCATAAGAAGTTCCTGCCTCTTCCCTGGTCAGCATTCCTCAAAGAAATCGTGGAAGTTATATTAAGTTCAAAGTTAAAGAGTCTCGCATTCTTACTGTGATGTTGACCTTGCTCCACTGGAGATCTTTTGGACTGTTGTGGGAAACATGGCACAAAACAGCTATGACCTTGGAGGTTTTTTCTAAATTGGTAACACAGCTCAATTATCAGGATGTTACTGTCTGAATTCTTATCAGGAGTAGTGTTTATACCTCTTACTTCAGTTGTCTGTCAGTCTATTGCTGTGGCAAAGATGTGCGTGTCTGTAATGCTTAAATCCTCTGCTCACAAATAACTTGATGTGGAGTACCATTAAGAGCAAAGTATAGGACAAATTTATATTGGCATACTCAGAAGTAGTTTTTACTTGTAATACCTTTCCCTTCTCGTAATACAAGGAAAGTAGATAACTTTTCTCTAAATGTCATGTGCTTGTCAAGGGGCTTGAGATACTACAATCTACATTAAGGCACATTTGCACATTAGTCTGGTGTGAAATAAAATGCTTTCTTTTAAAGCTAATCAGTGTTTGGTCCTAAAAGGAATGCTTCCATGAAATAAAATGCTTTCTTTTAAAGCTAATTAGTGTTTGGTCCTAAAAGGAATGCTTCCATGACTGTCAGTGTTTAGAATCAAACTGATCACCTTAAATTTTCTAGAACCATTAGTTTTTCAAAAGCTTGAATATATGTCTAATTAACCTATAAATAGTTATGCAAATTATTTTCTTAAAGCGAGTTCTGTGATATGAGTTGAAATGTAATGTGTTGGAAAATAATTTCCTCAGGATGACAGCTCGTGACACTCTTTGATTTAAGGATCAAACTTTACCCATCTACACCTGTGTGTTATTAGCCCTGCCAAAAGTTAATAGTTTTAAACTGCTCATCTTGCATTTACTTTCCTTGTTGTGTAGCCTAGATATTGATCTAGATCATAAGCATGATATACCCAGGATGTGTTTTGAACAGCATAGCAGTTTTCTTCTACTCTTAAAATTACTGCGGTTAATACTTTCATTTATGCCCAGAACTCCAAGTGTCAGACATCACAGCTGAGCTGCTTTGTTTCCTTGCATTACCTTTTACTCTATTCAGGCACTGTATTGATCACAGTGATGACAGGTAAATGGAGTTATTTGGCATGGAAACTTCTCATTCTGTTGATGGCTACTATGGCCCTTAGGCTGCGTTGACCATATAGTCGACCCAGCAAAATAGCCAAGGCTTTTGTCAAATTTCTTGGTTAGTGTGCATGGAGAATAGGCCTAAACTGCTGTGTGATGTGCTGATGCAATAGATAGGCTGTGTTTTGGAGATCCTTTGGGAGCATGGACTGGATGCAGGTCTGTAGGTGGCTGGGTGTGCTAACTCTGTCTTGTGCATGGAACTTGAGCAGGAGCAGAATCAGATGTCCATCTCCTTCAGTTGAGATTTATCTGAGTAATAATTGAAGGGTGTGTATAACATATACAGTGACTCCTGTTCTGATTAGTGTCCTTTGACATGCTGGTTGTAGGTAGTCTCAGAAAAAAAAAAAGGAATCCTATTGCTCTTGGGGGGAAAAAAAGGCAAGCAAGTTTTAAGTATCCTAAGATGTTCTTCCATCTCATTTGTTCCCTGCTGTGGTCTACAGATACCAGATCCATACTGATGCTAAAATTAAAAGGACTTGAGCTTACTTATGTTCTGTCTCCTATTTTAACCCTTTTTAGCAAATAAACCTGCAGTTATTTGTGTTTCTATCTCTCTTGTAAGTAGAAATATTGCCTAACTTGGTTTTAATACCCATGTCTTCATGTTGCTTGGATACTGTTTTACAGAAAGAATCACTACTAGAGGCAGATACAAGAAGAAAATCTAAAGTCAACAAGCATGCGTCAAATTAAGTAAATGCTAGCCCTTTACCTGCCTCTAGTGCAGTCAAGAAGCTGCAAATCAAGAATTTTTTAGAAATTAAGATTTTAATTTTTAAAATGTCAGCTTTTCTTTGCAGACTACCAGTTTAGTTTTAGTGTGATAATAAGAGCACACTGTTGGTTTAGCCCTAACTTTTGATAAATAAGCATCTTTTTTGTACTTGGATGTTTGAGACGTATTCCTGGATATGTGTATTTGTTTGGGACTTGAAGTGGGGATCTAATTAATGTACTCTTTCTTATACAAGTGTGAAAGATACTTGTGAGCATTCTTGTTGGACTTATGGTTGGGTTCTCCCATTCTTTGTCTAAAATATTTCCTTTCAAATCTGACTTCCTTGTGACTTGTAGGCATCCTGTTTCATATCTCAAAGAGATGATTTCAGTGTTTTTTTGGTATGGAGATACTGGTTTTCCAGCTGTTACAAAACCAGCTGTTTTGTCTATAGAGGTGCTGAAGAGTTACTCTTATAATTTGACTTCAGATGGTGTGACTGACAAGATGAAGCTTTCAGTTAGAGGACTCTTCTACCTGACATCGTTCTCTGAGCGTTCTTTGCTAGTCTCTGCTTATTGGAAAATCAAAAACCTTGAATGAACTTCTCTGGGCCAACTACAGAACAAAGAATGGAATGCAGCAGATGTGTTAGTTTAGTTGTAATAATGGAAGATAAACATGTCCCTTTAAATTTTAATGCTTGTTTTGGAAATCATTAATTGTTTTATCTTGGCTTTCAGAAGTGTGTATTTATAGGAGAATTTGTCTCAATTGATGCTTACAGTTTATTTGCTCCTCTGCATTGCATATGAATCAAATCAGAATAGTAAATCAGATTAATACATCTTAATGATACTTGAGTGTAGGGTCCTTACCTTTTTTAGGACTGGTAAATAGAAAATCACTTGTTCATCGACCTCAGGCCTGACTCTGCACACTCATACATGTACTCTGTTGGCCTAAATAAAGCTTTTTAGGGGAATGTAAATAAAATGAAAGACTGCCTTCAGAATTCTTGAAGCCTAATGTCACAAAACTTTGATTCTTCAGGAATGAATGGATTTCCATTTTCTTAATTGGGAAGTAGAATTCTTTTTATATTTGAGTAATTAGGGTAAGAAAGATTATTTTTTTTTCTGTATTACAGTGCTTTTGTTCCTTTGGATATTCCCAACAAGAAGAATTCCACAGAGTGGGAGAAAGTAAAGCTCCTGTTTGAGGAATTTGGAAGTAGTCGTAAGTTTGAGATTTGTTGTGGGCTTTGCATAAATTGCTACTAACTTGTTTTGGCACACTTGTCATTGACTGAACAAGATGATTAACTTCCTTTGTGACAGTTTTCTAACTTGACTTTAACTGCTCACCTACACTAAGTCTTTCCAATAAGATTGTTCCTCCTCTTCAGAGAAAATTTAGAACTGTCTTTAAAATACAGAGGGGAGACACTGGCAGTGTCTGCTTTCAGTACAGTCCCCCTTTGACAGCATGGGTTCCAATGTTGTGTCCTCTGATATTAGTGGTGGGGAGGGGAAGGTACTTTCTTCTATAGTTTTTACTTAATGCAGCTCTTAAATGCTGAAGTTTGACTTTTAGGGTATGGTGAGTGTGTATCTTGTGTAACAGTCTTTAATCGTACCTAATGAAAAGTAATACTGCTGTTCACTGGAAGAATGAAACTAGTAAGTGGCTTTGTCTGTTTAGATGGGAAAATCCTATGGGTGTTATGACTTTTTCTCTTTTTTCTCCTAGTACTGACCTTTTCTAAAATTTTTGTGTTTGCATTTGTTATACTAGGGTTGTAAAGAACTAGTGTGAAGGCCAAACTCCATGAAGTAATATTTAACCTTTAACTTGTGCAGTTCATGTTTTTAGCCAGTGCAATTCATGTGTTCCATTTTCAGGGAAAAAGTGTGAAGGAAGTGTTTTGTAGGTGAGATAAGACAGATTTCGTATTGCTTTCCAAAGGAAGATAACTAAAAGTTGTCTAGCAAACATTAATCCCAGTGCATAGGTACTCCAATATTTGAGCCTCATTCTCTATGTATCAGAGTATTGGCTTCTGTGTGAATGTTTTAGAACATAATGATACAAATCTTTGTCAAGTCACATTCTGCATTATTCTAGGAATTTTGTACTGACTGTAAGTTCCCTGCAATGACATTAGCCAGCTCTGTCAGTGCTTCAGGGCCCATCAACTTTGTATGTACAGCTGGCTGAAGTATTCTGTAACCTGATCCTCTTCCACTAAGAGTACGTATTTCTTACAACCTTTTTCCCTGAGCTCCCAGACCTGGGTTTCCTGAAGCTTGGTCTTGCTAGTATAAGACTGAGGCAAAGAAGGTGTTGACTAACTTGGACTTTTCATGGAGAAGTTCTATATCACCAGGGCCCCTGCCCCACTCAACAACAGGCCCCTATATTGCCTCATCTTCCTCTTGCCACTTAAATAATCAACCTTTCTTGTTTGCTTTTACATCCTTGCAGACTCTTTAATCATAATATGCTCTGTGCTATAAACTGTGCTTGTAAACATAGGAGATGGGGAGGACAAGTCCATAGCTTATTGAACATTTTAGCTTTCTGCTTGTTTGTGTTAATCTTGCTTCACAAAGATTATAACAGCGTAGGAATAAATGCTTCTCAGATTGTTTATACAGATACTGACAGTGGTTGAGCTGAGATGTAAGATGATTTTTCCAGGCTACCTTGATATGACTGTAATGAAATATTTCTCTCTGTATCTGTTTTTGCTGTGAAAATATAGTATAGTTGATAATTATTTTGAGGAAGGTATAATGATTAAGATGCTGGGTTGGGATGTGAAAGTCTGGTTTTGTGTTCTGACTCCATCAGCATTTTCTTATGACTTGAAATTTCATAGGATAATTCAGGCTGAAGAGACCTCAGATCATCTAGTCAAATCTCCTGCACCAAAAAGGAAGCTGTTAGGTCAGACTAGATTGCTCAGGGCTTTATCAGTTAGCTCTTGAAAACCCCCTGTGTTTGGAAACTCATTTATCTCATTGTGAAAGAATCTCTCTTCTTATCCAGTGTGGGTTTAATGCTGTCACCCATTGACTCACACTGGATAACTATGCACCACTGAAGACCCTGGACCCCACCTCTTTGATAAGCAGACAGGCTGCATTAAGTGTCTCCAAAGCTGTCTCGGCAGGCTGGACAAACCTGGCTCCTCAGCTTTGATGCACAGCATGTACTCCAATTTCTGACCAATTTAGTTCTCCTCTTAACTTGCTCAGATTTGTCAATCTTACCTGTAGCAGGGGCCTCAAAGGTGGCTGCAGCATTCCTTATATGGTCCCATCCTTTAACAGAGGGGCATATTCCAGTTGATACAGCCCAGGATGCCATTGGACTTCCATACTGGTAGGGCACACTGCTGGTTTATCTTCAGATTGCTGTCTCCCAAGATGACCTTGGGCTTTGTAGAGCTACTCCACAGACAGCAAATTGTGGGAGACCAAACAGGTGTTCGGACTGGAGAGCCAGAAGCAGCTCCCCAGCGAGAAGCCTCAGCAAATGCCTGGAGAAGGTTCTTTCATGTTCCAGTTCCTGGAGAAATAAGGTCAAAATGCTTGCCTGTTGTCCTTACTTGTACCTGTTGTCCTGTTTTTATCTTAATTTACCCCTTTCCTTTGCCTGTCTGCAGTGGACCAAAGAAATATAAAGATCTCGAGACAGAGAACAAGTATCCAACATCATCAGTTGGTAGTGGCATAATAAAAGGAATACAAACTCATCCACTGAGGCAGAACCTGATAATATACTTCTAGTATACAATTATAAGTTTTTCAGCTAGTTAGTTTCTTAATGTTCCATTGAGCATAATTCAAACTTTTAAGATGGATATTAAATGTTGGTTTCAAATACTTGTACAGAAGGAACATCAAATATGGTAAGTACATTGTGTGATATGTTGCAAGTAGAGGTCACTCCTTTGGTTGTTTTTTTTTTTTTCCCTGAGCTTCAGAAACTAAGTCAAATTTTCACAAGTACTGAAGAGAGAATAGTGCTAGGCTTAGGGTTTGGTTTTGTGGGGGTTTTTTTTGGGGGGGGGGTTATAAGTTTTAAACATAGCTTTAACATTTGAAATCTAGGGACATATTGCTTTTAGCTCTGGGAAAGTTGTTTGCTATTATGTGGCAAAAACAGCAAAAGAGAGATTTGAGCTGTGAAGTTGGATTTGGTTGTGCTCTCCTATTAGTTTAGGAAGGAGGCCTGTAGGGTTGGTCAGAAGAAAGATGGAGCTTCTCATGGAGGATCTCAGTTTATGACTGCTTGGTGCTGTGTTCAGAAAATAAGAATGGAAACTGGCTAGTAATTCTATGTGAGTAAGAATAAAGGTCACTGTACTCTAAATTCTTGAATTAACTAGAGGGGAGAACATGGGGAAGAATTCTAAATACTGGCTTGGTTATGACCAGGCAGAAATATGAATTTGATTGCTGAAGGTTAATTTCTGTAATATCTACTATAAGTTTCCATGTTACTATTTAACCAAAACCACTTGTGATGTGTCCTGCACAGTGAGGTTAGGGACAGGCCTGTTGTGAAGCATTATGCAAGAGGTTTCAGGGAGTTTATTGCCTTTTTGTTTGGTAACTCTTTCACTATCCCTTTTAATTTCTAGAATGATAATAAGGCTACAGTAACTCTTTAGTCCCCTGAACTTCTTCTAGTTTGTAGGTCTGCATGTCCACTGGGTGAAGCTGAGACCTGCAGCCTGGCCTTTTTTGGTTGGTTGAAGAATCCATACTTGACTGATTCTGTGTAATACTTTAGTAGGAGAAATTAGGTAATAAAGAAAATTAAGATTAACCATCCAGAATGCATGTAAAAATTGTGCAAGCATACCACAGCACCCTAGGGAAGCCAGCAGTAGGTCTTGAAGAATCATTAGACAGCTATGGGACCAAGTTCATTAGTGGCTCTTCAGCCATTTGACTGAATGCAACTTCTGTGAGTCTGTCCCACTTCCCGCAATGTGCGAGGAAGATCTGTTGTGGATAAAAAGCTATGCTAGGTAAATATTTCATCTGAGTTATGGCTGGTAACTGTGTCTCAATTTTTTTCTTTATTCTCATGAACTTAAATCTCATCCATAAACCAATTCAGGAAGAAGGGTTCTTATACATCTACTGTAAGTATTTTCAGAAGGCTTTTTTCTTTTTTTTTTTTTTTTTTTGCAGATGGCTTGACTGCACTTTCATTTTCCATTAGTTCTTTGACTGTGATTGGAATGCTGGCGGCTATCACTTACACAGTAAGTTGTTATACAGATTTTTCATTCATGATATTTAGATGTATCTTCTATTTTCCTGGTAAGTTTTAATCTTTAAGTTCATGTCCTTGCTAATATAACTATCTTCCATTGTATCCTGGCTTTAGCATAGTGAAGTTGTTCCCATGTAGCTTTGCTGTGAACTCTGAAATGCCTCTGTAGCAAGAGGTCATGAGAAAAATTATTTTGAAGCATTGCTACCCAAGGAGGTGTTTTGTTTCAGGCTATAAGTGTATGAAATTGTCCTAGAACAAGTATATAAGAAAGAGGGTTTGTCTTAACTGGGTAAGGGGATAAGGGATAAACTAAATATTATCTTTAAACTCTTAATTGAGGAACAAGCATAGTTAATGATTTTCTGTCTCTCTGGCTGGTGTAAGTTGTAGCAGAATTATGTGAGGCAATTCAGTACAGGTTCTTGAGATGTGTCAACCTTGACAGCTCGGTGGTCATCAGGGTCTGTGCAGTAGGTAGGGGAACAATTGGGTGGATCAGCTAGTGGGTATCTTAGGTGAGCTGAATTGCTCTCAGGCCCATTGACTAGGTACTTTAACTTTACCCAGACCATAAATTTTATTACTTTAAGCCTTTTTTAAAATGACATGGGTCATCAAATTATTCAGGCTATCTTGCCGACATCTATGTCATGTGATGGTCAAAAAAGATCCAGACCTTCACTTAGCCTGTAATAATGTCAGCTTTAAAATTTGTTTTCCTGAAGTATAGAAGGAAAGATTCATCTATTGTTCAACTGCATTACATTACTGAAGAGCACATGTAGTGTTATTTTAACCTCCATGAGACTAACATTAAGGCCAAACTCATTAGCTGGAAGGACAACATCAGCATTTTGTTCAAACAACCAAGTATTGTTTTTATAACTGTTAGCAAACATCTATAAAGATCTAAAATGTGAGATTGTTTACATTTCAGTCAGCAGTGAATTTGGGTTATAAGAAAAACCCTAGGTGTGGATGGATGTGGCATTTTGTGCTATGGTTTAGTGGGCATGGTGGTATGCAGCCAAAGGTTGGACTTGATGATATTGGTCTTTTACAACTTTAATGATTCTATGATTCTTGGAAGTTTTTCAATTTATTGCTGATATTTTCTACTTCCACTGTTATTTTTGAACACAGATTGGCTGTAGGCACCATTCAGCTGAGTATTACAATATACTTTTGTCCTCAACACTAGCTGAACTTGGAAATATGTGGCTTCCATCAGCGTTCAGTAACTTCAGTGTTCTGTGTTGTGTTTTCTCAGATGAAGACAATACCTTTGTCTTCAATGTTGATGACTTAGTCTTAATGTATTTAGGACTTATACAGATACTGAGTGATAAATGAAGTAAACATCAAGCATGAGCAAGTCTTGTCTGAATACCTTGTTTACTAAGATTTCAGGCTTATTTGTTCCTTTGGAAACTTCAACTGAACTGTCCATGCAAATGCTTGGAGCATGAAATTTTGTCCTGAAACTATCCCTTCTGTTTTAGAGTAGGTAAGCATTAAGGCAAAGCGGGAGAAATGGATAAGCCATTTTACAGAAGTTTTAGGGATGAGCTCACACAGGAGGGGGCTGTTATCAGCCTCGGTGAGGTTTTTTCGTTCAGGGAACTGTAGAGTCTTATGCTTAAACAGTGAGTTGATTTTGATATGTGGGTGGACTGTACAAATGTGGCAGACAATGAAAACCACCTATTACAAGGTCTGTTTTCAAAGTTGAATCAGGAGTAGGTTTTTTAATGCTCTAGTGCTTTCATAGCACTTTGCCCACTATCAGTGATGGTCGGGCTTCCATATGTAAGTGATTTCCACCTCTTAACAGCATGAGCAATGCTGTTATTATGGTCTGAAGAGTGAATAGAGCGTGACCTTGACAGCATGTGGATGCCATATACCTGCATTCCAATTTTTATTGCTGGCAGGACTTTTTCCAGTGGTATGACAAAATGCAAAAGTTAGTTCAGTAGTGAAAAGTTAGTGGGCTGTGGCACTTCCATAAGTCTAAGGGAGAGGTTGGCCCAGCATGTAGTCTTTCTTTACCAGTTTGAATTGTTCCACTTCAGAGGAAGAGATGCATGATTCTGGAAGGGAGTAACTGTCTTTATCTTGGTAGCTTCGCACTTCTTGGTGTTACGGGGTTTTTTTGCTGTGTTAACCTGATATAAAACTCACCTCTAGATGAGATAAAGGCATTAGTGCACAGGCAAGCCTGTGAGGCATTGTCTGTAATGCTTGTCTCTGGCTCTAAACATCTGACAAGTAAGTAGTTAGGCTCTTGTGTTTTTCAGATAGCATTCTGCATGCCTATCAAATTGTTTGTCCCAGTTTCCAAAAGTGGGAGGTCTTTGTGCTTAGTCATCAAACCACTGTTTGATCATCGGTCATAGATTTTTATTTTTTTTTAAGCATAGGAAGAGAACACTATTATACGGGGGTGAACACAAGAACAAAAGCAACCATTTCAAAGTTTTCCACAAATGTTTAGCAGATGATGGAAAAAGAATAGATGGGGACACAATGTGTATCTCAGTTCCTGCGTCTCTGGATAGAGGTGATCTCAGATCTTTGGTTTATATCAGTGAAGAGTTGAGGATTTGTGGTACAGACGTAACTAAAATCTCTTGTGCATGTCTTCAGCCTCTTTCAATGCCAGTGTTGCAACTGTATGTTAAAGGAAGGTTAAGGCAAGGTGTATCTGGTCCTCTGTATAGTCATATTCATAGTGAAGGAAAAAAATCTAAACTAGAGTCTAATAAAGGTAGTATTGTAATAAGTGATATGTTAGCAAATCCTTTCATACCTAATTAAACATGGCTTTACATTGAATGCCTACTATAACACAAAATACTAAAAATAAGTAGGAATACTGTGCCTGCAGTGACTGCAGTTGACCGATTTAATCGTACCATGAAACAGATGAATCAAGTGCTTCTATTTAAGTCCGTGGCAGTGCCATTTATCCATTCTACAATTAGTTAAAATGTGTGTTAACAGTACTGCTTTGTGTGGCCTTCAATGTGAGGAATTAGATTATAGCTGCTCTGAAATTGAATTTCTGCATTGTGGTAATATACAATACTGTGAAAAGTTGAGGGGTAAAAAAAGGCTTTGGCACTGTCAGCAGGTAGCCTTGAATTTGAGTAGAAACTGAGACAAAAAGCTCACTTCAGCATGTGTGTGCTTTTAGGCTTTCTTTCTGAAAGCATATTCTCCTGCTTGCACAGGAGGAGGGATGCAGTGGGGTGGTGTTCTTTAGATAGTAAATGGCTGCAGTTTAAAGTATGGAACTAGCAAACTTGCCCCAATGACTAATCCAGTTAAAAATCTGGTTTTTAAGGATCGATTGAGTGTTCTGGGCCTCTCTGAAGGTCCAGGTTGATTTAATGTATTACTCTGAAATACATGGTGAGCTATTAATGTAACAAGGAACAGACTGCTTATCAGACCATGCTGTATTGTAGCATTTGATGTGTTGGGATTTTTTGGGGGAAGGTGACAGATGGGGAGACAACATATTGAAGCTCTGTGGTGGACAAAAGTTGCTGACAATTGAGGACTTGTGTTACTGAATGTGATAGAAAGGTAGATAACATTGCAGTTTGATGTGGTTGTCATTATATTAGCTTTCTGTGTTCCATTTTATTATGGCTTCAAACATCAAAATCACAGTAAATTTGATCTAGTGATAGATACAGAGGAACTTTTGTCATAGTTTGAGGGGAAAATGCAGCGTTTGCTTTTTTTGTTTGAGTTTTTCCCCAGCGTCTGAATGGCGTAGCATGAAATAGACTGTTAAAACTGAAGTTGCTGAAGAAATAAAATTTATTTAGTGTGAAAAGTTCCTGAGCTCCTTAGTTTCTGTGAAATGCTAGTTAAGAATTTGGAGAGGATTAGTAATAAATTAGGATCCTGACAGTATCTCATCCCTGAAGGTAAATCACTGGGAGGGTACTAACATGGAAATTACCAGCTTAAGGAGTTAATGTAAAAGCTGCTTCTCCCTGGGGAGGTCAGGGAGAAAACTCAAAACAGCTTTCAGTGATAACTTAATACAGAAGATTGTGTATGTTTTGCAGATGCTCTTAGTTAAAAGCAAGAATTATTGTAATAATTAGATTTTAATTCAAGTTTCATGCTTGCTATGAAGTATCTTCAGAAGTCAACAGCTAATATTTGAATAAAGGAGCAAATGAAATATTTTATGGTATTTCTTAACACCATGTCATTCAAATGAGAATATAAATGAGATGCAAGGAGGGTGATTGAGGGGAAAAAAAGGAGTGTTTAGAGAGTATTTTTAACTCCACACTTTAAATGGAAAATAAATTGGAAAATAAATTGGTTTGTTCTGTTTGGCTTTCTATGTGATGACATTTGGGACAGTCCTGCAGAGTGTGACAACTGCGGCTTCCCTGGGCCTATAACAGTGTCCGGCTGTGAGCTGTGTGGTTTTGGAGTCAGAACCTTTTTCCAGTAGTGTTGGACTTCCATAGGAAAAACAGAGCTTCTCTAACACTTGATGGCAAAGTAAGATGACAGGTGTCTAGCGTGAGGCTAAACACTTTGACAGTAGTGTATAAGGATAAGCTACAGCAGACATCTTGGCTGTATTTGACAAGTTTCTCACCTTATAAGAAGTCCATAACAGTAAACTCTCAAATTATTTCCTTACATTTACCTTATCTTTTCTTTTGTTAGCTTTGTTTCTGTTTTTTTGACTCTAGCCATTCCAATTAGCAGTTTTTCTTCCTAAGGTACTTATTTTACTAAGAGGTGGGCAGAGAACTGAGTTGTCTAAATTTTCCAAAAACTTAAAGTGTAGCAAACATACAGGTTAGGACAAAAAAAAAACCCCAAAACAAAACCAAACAAAAAAACCCCAAAGAAATTGTGTGGTCAAGCAGAATACTGTTTTTTTAGCAACATGACTTTTTTCAAATCATATCTAACAGTTTGAGTACTCTTTCTAGACCATAGTCATATTGCTACAGTACCATTTTTAAAACATAATTCAAAATTTTCTTAAACAATTTTATGGACAGATATCTATATCTGTTTATGGACAGATATACAAACTTAACTCTTGAAATTTCAAAAGGTTTGACTTTTGAGCTGAACTGTTCTTAGAACAATGCTTCTCATGTCAGCCTCCAGCTCTTCACAACTCCTGTGCTGTTATAACATGCCAACATCTCTTGTTGATGTGCATTTTCCAAACATTGAGAAGCCACACCTAACCCACACTGAGCATCTCCCATAAGATCCCCACAGAGAAGCTTACAAAATATGGGTTGGATGAGCAGACAGGGAGTGGATTAAAAATTGGCTGAATGTTTGGGCCTAGTGGATGGTGATCAATGACATGAAGTCTAGTTGGAGGCCAGTCGTTAGTGGGATATGCCAGGGATCACTACTGGTTCCAGTTCTGTTCAGTGTGTTCATTAATGATCAGGATGATGTGGCAGGGTGTACCCTCAGCAAGCTTGTAGGTGGCACAAAACTGGGATGATGCCCTCTGGAGCTAATACCCCAGAGGGTTGTGCTGCCATCCTGAGAGACCTTGCTAGATTGGACAGTTGGCTGACAGGAACACTATCAAATTCAGCAATGGAAAGTGCTAAGCTCTGCAGAATGAACTCACACAAATATATGCTGGGGATCACCCAGCAGGAAAGCAGCTTTAAGGAGAAGGACCTGGGAGTTCTGGTGGGCACCAAGTGAACCACGAGCCAGGAGTGTACTCTTGCTGTGAAGAAGGCTGGTAGTATCCTGAGCTGCATTAGGAGGAGTATTGCCAGCAGGTTGTTGGTGATTCTTTGCCTTTACTCAGCCCTGGTAAGGCCACATGTGCAGTTCTGGGCTCTTCCTGTTACAAGTAAAGTCTTGGAGCTAGAACTCTTAACCAAGAGAAAAGGAAGACTTAGGAAGTCTTGTCAATGTGTACAAATATCTGAAGGGAGAGTGCAGAGTATGGAGCCAGGCTCTTTTCAGAGATGCCCAGGAATGGGATGAGAGGCAGAAGGCACAAGCTGAAACACTGAAGGTGATTGATCACTGGCACAAGTTGCTTAGAGAGATTGTGAAGTCTCCCTCCTTGGAGATACTCAGAAGCCATATGTGCATAGTCCTGGGCAAGCAGCTCAGGTGACCCTGGTGTTGGACCGGATGGCCTCCGGAGGTCTTCCCCAGCCTCAAGGTTCTGCAGTCTTTCTGTGTGGACCTACAGGTTTTAGCAGTGGTACCAATGGGTGACACTTATCGTGGTGTGAGGTGTCCTCTGTTTAAGCTTGGCTCTAGCTTATGAAAAGCTTGAGGAGACAGGGATTGACAGTAAGATTGGTTCTTTATTAGAATAATTTATTTCAACAATACTGGTTTTACTGTTATAATCTTATTTAATTCATGTTGGATAACTTTTTGTTCCATCATAGCTGTTAATTTGTGGAAAAAAAAGATTTATTAAAGATTCTTACTATGATTTATTCATCTCAGTACAATGTTCAGAAAAGTGCAGTGGGCACTTTCAAAAACAGTATGCAGTGATGTCTGAAGTTAGTTCTATGTTTCAATAACTGGTAGCTCTTCCAAGACTGTTGTGTGTCAGAAGATAGTAATAACTTCCAAATACTTTGGTAGGTGGCAATTTTTAGAGGCTCGTTGTGCTAGTGGTGGGGAGATTGCCTGTTCAAGGTGGGGGAGCAAACATTGAAAAACTCTCAATCTAAGAAATACAAATTATTTTTTCCATAGTTTTTTAACTTTACAACTTAGTTGTACAAGAAGCAAACTTGCTTGCTTCTGTGAATAGATGTAAAAATATAAAAGCTGCAGTTACGTTTCTTTTGGCTAACTTTGAGCTGATCCTTATTAGCGTGGTCTTCTAGAATATAATACTAGAATTCACACTTCATGTTGCATTTTCTTGCTGAATATGCTGAAGAATGATCTTTTCTTGATGTTAATTGACACTTTGGAAGACCAGGAAGAGACGAGAAAGATGCAACTGGGGAAGATCTGTATTCTAAATTTTTTTTAACTTTCAAAGGGAAAATAATAAGATGAAGTCTACAAATGTTCACATGATATATTAATGTTACTGACAAGCATAAAGAGACGTAGTTTTTCTCAAGTATATGCAATGTTTAAATGAGTAACATTACTTAGACTGTTTTGTTTGGGGTTTTTTTTGGTATGTCTCAATTCTTGGCATAATACTGAATTGATACTTGCTTTTCTGTTTTCAAGCTTTAATAACACAAAGTTTGCTAGTTTTTTTTGGTATTAAGTAATGTGTATTATTGAAGTACAGAAATGTGAACAAATGATCTTCGGGGGGGGGGGGCTCTGCAAATCTGTGACCTTGATGATTTATACTGACAGCTTTTTATGTCTATGAACATACAATAGCAACAAGAAAATGATAAATTAGGCCTGCAGTGCTGTACTGGTTTTGGCCGGGGGAGAGTTTGTAACAGTTTTGCAGATGATGTAGTTTGCATCTATTCTTTCATTAATGTGTTTTGCATTGAAATGGTTCTGTATTGCCTTAGGTGTTAATACAATAGTTGTTGTCGGCTCCAGATTGCTATTTGAATTCAAGGCAGAATAACCTATTACTCATACAATGATAGGCAGATTGATTTTTGAATGATCTTGTGCATCTCATTTAGCATGACCTTGAAGGATGATTATAATTGGCTTTGTAATTTCTCCAGACATTTAGTAAGTATTATTTGGTTTTGGGTTTTTTTTATGGAATTATAAAGTGATCCTTATTTTCTTCTGTCTTGAAAGAGGAAACATTGGAAAGCTTAGTTTGTCTACTCACAAATGTAATGACCTTTTCACACCTAATTTTTGTCCAGAGCGTGATTTACTTTTCTGCAGTTGACTTAACAGCCAAAGAGCTTAAAAGCTTTTATAATCTGTCTCACCCCAGAAGCATTTGTTCATTAGTGGTGTTCTTTTAAGTAGACATCAAACAGCTATTCAGAAATTCATAAGTTAGTAGCATTCATTGTCATTACCATTTAGTCACTACAATATCAATTCTGAAATACAAAAGAAATGTAATTGTTTCATTATGTTCACTTCTCTATGAAGTAGTAAATAAGAGCAAACCAATTTGACTGTTGTTTTAACGGCCTTATTTCTATTACTCTCTTGGAGAACTGTAGATATTAAACTGGTGGATAGCTGATAGTTTTGTACTTTGAGATTTTAGAATTGCAGCTTGAAAGGAGATTAATCTTTGATTGTTAATGCTTTTCCAAGCCTAATGGAGCAATATAGAAGGTGGCAGCTAGGCAAAAGTTATGGTTAGTATTACAACTGAAGCAGGGTTAACTTTTTTGCAGAAGTTTTGTCCAGCAAGCATAAGTGCACTGTGTGTAGTAGAACAGTTGTAGTGTAGAGGCATTGACAAATAAGTGAGACAGTCTTGCACTGTGCATGTTAGAGAGAAAAGATTATTATGTAAAATGAAGGTGTGTAGTAAGAGACCGTAGGGATGAATAGTAGAGAAATGGATAAACAAGTGCTTAATGCAAGGTTCATGTTGCATACAACAGATTGTGCAAGAAGTGCCGTACAGAACATACCTATTTTGTTTCCCACTCTGTTCATGATTCGAGATGTTCAAATCAATGATTTGATGGCAATTCAAAAAATTGTCATCTCATAGCAGCTGAAGATTGAATGCTAAAACTTCACATGAAATAATTGAGACTTTACTAGATAACATATTGAGTGATTTTTCCAAGCTGTATGGCATGAGCTTTTAAAAATAAACCAATACGCAACTGTCCATGAGATGGTCTGCCATCTTCAGATGCATTCAGGAGACTTTCTCCTTAACTCCTCACAGGTTGAGGATATGTGAACTGCTGTCCCTATTTGCTATGCTTAATGATGTTCTGGAAATAAGATTCTTGGATTCCGATTGTTGTCTTTGATTGGCAGTATGAATAGATAGCCAGAGATGGAGACAGATGGCTTTAATGTGAGAAAGCAGACGACAATTACTTGTGGAGTTAGATTACTTTTCAGGAGAACTGACCAGTCTAGCTGCACAGAGAAGGGACAGTTTCAAATAAAGGTGGAGTCCCAGTTCCTCTTACACAAGCTCAGTGTTGCCTGTATTGGTATGACACCTGACAGTGCACCTCACTTGAGAGTACTTAATTGGTCTGACTTACCTGCTCTGTCAGAAGCAATGCTGCTAACAGTGCATTGTATCCATATAAAAGCATTCCGTGTAATCAACTGAACTGTGTCAATTGCAGTGAGGGATAAAAGGTGTCATGTGACTTCCTTCATGGTTAACATTATGCAAACAAGAAGCTAATTAGGCTACAAATATAGAAAAATCTCTTCTCTACCAAAATATTCTTAAAATAGAGGGTTTTTTTCTGGAACACTTGTATTGAAACGAATTAACTCATACTTGACTGTATTTCTTAAATACTGCATACGTTAAAATAGTTTAGCTGTTTTTAACTTGAATAGGTGCATTTTTATCACAGTCCAATTGATAGAATTGAAAATTTTGTCTTTCATGGTCACATTTTCAGGTGAAGTATTGAAACAAGCTGTTGTAAGAAAATAGGACATTGAATATTTGCATCTTTAAAATTGTGAACACTTTCTATGCCTTTTATACAGTGATAAAAGAATTCTTTTTTATTTGGCTTTTTCATGTGACTTCACTAGAGGGCAGTGCTGTGCAAGAAATGTTTGTCAATATTGATTTCTACACTTCTTGCCCAAGATTAGATATACATCTTTTAAAACACCTCAGTGATAGCCACTTTAAAGCCATATGCATGACATATAGACCTCTAAAAAGAAATTGAATGGAAGTCTTTCTGCTATGCTATGCAAGTACTTTTTGATAATTTATTGAAATCACAAGTTTAATTCTTAAATATATTTAACCAGAAAGGCTATCTTCACTTGTTAAGCTATCTTCACTTACAGTTCCAGCTGTGTACCAAACTGATCAGAAATAACTTACCTGTTCTGTTTGATCCCTAACAAGGAGAAAGTATCCTGTTTGAGCCACAAGTTAATCATTTGAACATATCTTATTAGCTGAACTTAGCAGATATAGAAAATGAAACATAATTAACTTAAAGTATAATGCCTGATGGTTTCAGGCTTTTTGCAGTAGGTGTTCAAAATTAACTTTAATTCATTTAACTCCTTTCTTAAGTAATCTGCTATATTAATTTCAGTGTGTTTTTACTGTGTTCCTCATAACTGATTTTTGGGCTTATGGCTGATATGGTTGATGATTAGTTGTTCCCACCTTAATAATGTTTTTCATAGCTCCTGCAATTTAGAAATCTTAAACTAGAGGTTATGGTTTCCAGTGAAAAAGCTTTCTGGATCTTTTAAGTACAAAAGGGTTAATCCCTGATGTAGTTTGGTGCAACTTCAGTAACATATGATTCTACAACTTGT
Source organism: Manacus candei (assembly GCF_025592945.1). NCBI lineage: Eukaryota > Metazoa > Chordata > Aves > Passeriformes > Pipridae > Manacus > Manacus candei. The sequence continues at coordinate 19,119,911 of NW_026138059.1, read as the reverse complement.
TACAACTTCATTTGTGTTCTGCCTCCTCTTTATGAGTGACTATTAACATAACAGGCAGCTAGTAGGAAAGACTATTCCCTTCTCTGGCCATGGGTTATGTGAGTTTGGCAAGTCTAAAATGTTGTAACATGCTGAGTCTGCAAGAGACTAAGGATCAGAACAGCAGCTCTTCCTTCTACGTCTTAACTGTGGAATGACAGAATAGATGAATCTGCTGCAGATGGACAGGAAGGAAAGGTACATGGGAGAAGTGAAGACTTGGCAAATTATAAGCAATATTCATGTAATTTCTCATAAGGTATTTTAATGCTCTGTCTGGAGTATATTTGGGTTCAGTGGTGTGTTCAGAGAACTGCTGGAGAGTGCTTCTGGCTGCTCTTCAGTGCCTACTGAAAACTGCATAATGGTGCTGAACTAGTTGTGTTCATGTGAGTTACTGGCTCCTGCTTTACAGACAGATTACTGTCTTAAACCCAGCTACCACTTCTGTGAATAACAAATAAGGCAGAAGTCTCAAGAGTTTTGTTTAGAATGTTCTTTCAATAGGGTTGGTAAAGCAGGGGTTTCTGTTGCTGTGAGTAGTTCTGTTTTTTTTTCTCTGCTCCTTCAGAGTAGGCAGCCACCTACTTCAAGAAGTCTATGAAGTATAAATATGAACTTTGTCCATCTAGAGATATTAACTGTATTGCCCATGGGTAGAAACTCAAATTTGAGAACGAGACAGCTGCTTATGGATGATGGCTCTAACTTGTACTTACTGGGGAGCGAGCTCTTAGAATTTGGCATTCCAACCCTTAAGCTAACTGATAGGGGGTGATCTCTTACGTGGATCACTTGTAGTGATTCAAGAGAGGGGAATTTTCTCTCAAATAAGTTGGTTTAGCTATAAATTTAGATTTTTCTACTGTAAAATGTGGTTTCAATGAAGCTGATCAGACATCCAGTAACAGCAGAAAGCAGCCTGAGGCTTGCAGCACCCAACCTGAACAGTTACTATTTAGTACTTTTTTTCATTTTAAAGAACCTGTGTAGTGAAAAAAAACAAACCCACAAACGTGTATACTGCAATTACCTGTACAGACACTTACATGTCTGTTTTTACTCTTTGGTGCAGTGTTTCTTACCTAACTTAACACTTCTAGGCAAAGGATGTCTAAAAATAAGTTGGAAACTGTTCTTTCAGTAGTGTGTGTTAAGAATTAATTACATACTTTATCTAAATTCATGTATATAAATTGCCTTAACTACTTTAAAGACTCTTTTGGTCTGTTTTTATTCATATTCAAAACTTTCAATCCACAGTTTGTTTCAGGACTTAACCCTCTCTTGGTTTTAGTGTTTATAGCTTTGGTTTTCCTGTGCTATCTTCAATACATTGCTTACCTTGTTAAGTTGCAGATGCCCAAAATAATAGTGTATGAATAATTTAAGACTTGTACTAACCCAGGGGATTAAAACTTTGTCCGGGTAGCATTGAACTTCTGTATCAGCCTGAAGGGAAATGCAGCTCTGAAAATGAGCTAATATAGCTTCTGTTCAGACCTGTGACACATCACATGAGATGACTCATTTCTCTGTCCTTCATCCAATATATATATATTGTTGTCTTGAAGGACCAATGTATCTTTTTCCCACACTGATGATGGGAGGCTTACTTGCATAATCATCTCACTATTATCATGTTTTGTATTCAAGGAAGGAACTTAGACTGCCTTTATCACTAGAGCAAGCTTGATGTTCAAGTATATAATTCACATCTGCAAAAACAGCAACACAATGCATCTCTTTGAGAGTTGTATTTTGCTTGGTAGAAACTTAGAAGATTTAAAGCTCTGAATTTTAATTCTTAACTATTTCTGTTGAGTCTATACTTGATATGTTTGTTAGTTGATGGTAACTGTTTGAAGAACAGGTGGAAGCCTTTGCTGAGTGGTGAAATCTAATAGCCTCTAAGCTTAGGTTTGTAAAATTTTTTTTTAGGCCTCTTGTTATATTAATCTCTTATGCATTTCTACATACTGAATGTTTTTGTCTGCGGCTGGAAATGTTTTGGGTTCCACAGAGGGACTTCAGTTAAATTGTAGCCTGCATTCTAGTTATGATATTGGATGGTGTTTATACTTTCCCCCATTTTCTATCCACTATCTGAGTGAGCTTTTCAGGTTCAATATAGGCCCAGTACTAGTCAGTCTTTAGAAATTACCTGGATGATGGCGTTGAGTAGACATATAGTTTAAGAATGATTTCCAACGCGGAGAAGTAGATAAAACAGAATGAAAAACCACCATAGAGACCTTGACAGGGAAGATCGGCCCAACAAGAATGACATCAGGTTTAGGAGATGTTAAGGCCTTCTCTTGGAATGGGTTAATTCTGAGCAGCTTGAGTCTAACAGCTGGGGGATGGCTTGGCTGAAAAGGACCTGGAAGTGACAGTAAGCTGAGCATGATCCAGCAGTGTTCCTTGCAACAGAAAGACAATCAGTGTCTTGGGCTTGCATCAGGAAGAACATAGCCATTATTTCATTGTACTTGATACTTCCAAAGCCACACATGGGAATACTGTCTTGTTTTGGTCCCCCAGTTGTTGAAAACTGTAGAGGCTCCTGGAGAGGCTTGTCCGAGTGATTACAGAGTTGCAGAGAGCAACTGATAAATAAAGGTTGAAGGAATTCTTTCTTTGGCCCAGAGAAGAGAATTGGGAGAGTGCTTTTTAGCTCATGTAGGTGGCAAAGAGCTTAACGGTCTCAAAGAAGATACTCTAAAGGGAGAACTGAAACACCTTTATGAAGAGTTGTGAAGTCCATCATAAGCAAAGTTATTTTCCTTACTGAAAATACTCAGTCTTGTAAGTAGGCCTTCCCTATGGCTGACTTGCTGTGTTCAAACCAGAATCTCTAGAAAGTCTTGGAAAGCATGAAATTGTTTTCATCACTGGCCTGTGATAAGAGGTGTCTTTTCTATATAACACTTCTACAGAACAAAGCTTTAACATAAGAACTGAAATTGCCAGTTACCTTTTGTAGATTTAAAAAAGGGAGTTTAACTTTATTTGGAGGTCTGTAAACAGTGCTGCAAGCGCCTTTTTAATCTGCGTTTTTCAGTTACAAATGAGACTATCAGCTGTGAAGTCCTGAAACACTGAGCAGATAGCTAATAGCCTACTTTTTGCTCTAAGAGCCACCAAATTCTAATGCTGTATAGCTATGAAAAAAGTCAAGTAGAGCAAGTTATCAAAGCTCCAGCTGAACGAGTTCTTTGCTGATGTATACTGCAAGAAATGTTTGAAGGAAAATATTTTTGTCTTACATCCTTATTTAACTTTTTAAAGTGATTTATCATTGACCGTTGTTTCCTTGGGTTTGCAGCTTGTTGAGACACATGCTGTCTGTTCAACTTAACTGACATTGTTCCAACAATTTACTGGTAATTGTTACTCCAGAAATAAGAAACCTAATTCCATAGTAAATCAGCAAGGCTGTCAGACCTGCTAAAGTTCTGTTTCATGCTTTTCTAACCTAATACTTAGAGGAATTTCTATTGATATTCTGGAAAATTATTGCTTGCAGAGTCAAACTGAAGTTTGTGGGCTCCGTCAGATCTTAAATGGTTACCAATTTAAAGAGTTAATGTGGGTTTGAGCTACAGTAATAGTAAATAAGACCTCTTGATTAAATGGGCCTAGAAATGGGTGTTGGTAGTGGGGTATATGACATTCAAAAATAAAACCAAAAAATGGACAGGGTCTTGCTTTGGGTGCCATGTGTGAAGACTTTATTATGCCTAAGTAGGTTTCTAAGCAGGTCAAATCATGCCTTGTGAAAACAAAGCTCATGTGATCTGACAGCATGTAAGGTGGCATTTTTAACACACCAGCATTTGTGTTAAATTTGTTCTCAGTATGAAATGTAAAGCTTGAAGGAGGGAGTGGTATTCCTGTGAAAATCTAGGAAGCTGCTCTTCACCATTTCTGGAGGTATTTAACAGACTTGAAGATGTGGCACTTTGGGACATACTTTAGTGGTGGACCTGGCAGTGTTAGGTTAGACTCGATGATCTTAGAGGTCTTTTCCAACATAAACAATTCTGTTTTCAGAAGTTGGCAAGTGTTCATGTATCAGGCACTCTAGTAAATTGCATATGTTAATTGTGATTGAGAGAGAAAAGAACCTTCCTGCTGAGGTCTTCCCCAAGAATAACCTATCATTCACTGTAAACAAATGACAGGCTTATGGCTAATGTCTCTAAACTGCTTGGAGAAACTTCTGACCTTGACCTTGATCTTTAAGAATCATAGGGTAGCAGGGAGGAAATGGAGGTTTTTTTCTTCTTTATCTTGCCTCAAGTATCTGTTTCTTCTTATGTTAGTGCAAATCTTACAGACCTTGCATGGGTGTACTGTTGATGTAGAAGCTGGCCAAACACTTGGAATGATTTAGAATTTATAATGAGGAGTAAATGCCAACAAAATTTATGAATGCGAATGGGTATCTAAACAGTCTTGGAATGTAACAGAGTTCAGGTGTTCACCTAGCTTCTGCTATCTTTTTGCTTCCAAATTATTTATTTTTTTTTTTTAGTAAATCATGTACGTTCTACCCAATTTTATTTTTAAAGTAGGCTGAAGACTACTGGTAGTCGTGTTCTGCAAGGAAATGGTGTATACTGTGCTTCTAAAACTACTTAAATTCAATATCTAGGAATTCCTGTATTGCACAAAGTTTTGATTTTGATCTGAAGTGGGAAAGTTAACGTTTTGGGAAGCTATGTGAAATGACAAAACACAAGAACTAGTCTGATAAATCTTCAGTGTACCATGCTTATACAAAGTCTTAACACATGCTGTTTCCTAAGTAATCAGGAAACACTTAAGTACCATTGGAACAATGTGGGATACTGGAATTTGCATAGTATATCTGTTATGTTTTGCTCAAAAAAAAGGGAAATAGTTGATTTTCTTAGAGCATGCAGAAGGGGTGAAAAAAACACCAGTACTGATAGCTTATAGCTACGACACACAGCAGCCTTATCAGATGAAAATATATGGCAGAACATTTGAATGTGTCTGTTTCCTTTTCATTTTAGGCTTATGGTATGTCAGCTTTGCCTCTAAACTTGATTAAGGGAACTACCAGTGCAGCTTATGAACGTTTAGAGAACACTGAAGGTATTGAAGAAGTGGAGCAACACTTATTAAGGATTAAATCAAAGGTACGGTCTTCACTGTTCTCACTTTCTTAATGATTTTTTGCTTGCTTATTAGCTTATGGTTCATGCTGTAGAGAGTTTGTCTCAGAAAGACTAACAAGTAAGAAGTTAATAGCTTGCAGTTATTTATTTGGAAACAAATATGGTCACATGTAGTGGTGATTAGGTTCTCTGTCAGTAGTAGTTATTTTTGTCTAGCTAATAATAGTGTTAACAAGTAAAATTTCTCCAGTCCTGCTTAGATGGAAGAGATGCTTTGTAGATAGTAACCTCACTTTGCTGCTAGAAATGGCATCCAATTTGTTGATACTTACTCAATGTAGTGTAGTTAACACTGGATACTTGCCACATAGAGCTGTCATGAGCTAGATTCATCAAACTATGAATCATCTGTGTGAATAAATAACAGCCCCAGATATTCTTGCTTCTCAGTTAATGTACCTTCCTGTTATAAATAATTTCTGTATGAAAAGCATACATATGGAAATCTGTTCTAAATCCTAAACATCCCCATGTAAACCCCTGATGACTTTGCTAATGGGAATTCTGTGCCTAATGTAAGCAAGACACTTTTAACAACCTCCAATGCAAGCCAAAGAAGGGTAGGATTTCTGCTTTACGAGCAAGATAAGGAAAATCTTCCACCCTTTTTTCAACCCATTTCAGGTAGTGAGTTGACCAGTGTTTTCACAGCCTTGACTGGGAGGAAGGGATATTAAGATGCCTCACTTCCATCCTGGCAGTCCATCTGTGCTGTTGTTGTGCTCTGTGATAGTAGACCTCAGCAATGTTGAAACTGTTCCAACAGTCTTCCCTTGATACTTGTCTTACCGCTGTACACAATGTGGGCACCTCCAGTGTTCTAGACACCTTGTTGAATAATGAAATCTAAAAAGTAGTCTCCCCCAGTTTAAATTATGAAGTTTTGGGTTTGTACAGACTAGTACAACAACAAAGGCATCCATTACTGAAATTAATATGAGAAAAATTAGAAACATGTGACAAATGGATCATTACTTGTTATAGAAGATCTTGTTGGACTACAAGAATTTGCATGCAATTGGTCTTGTTGATCAGTCTAGCTAACATAGGATTAAAAAGTAAAAAGTCACTAAGTTATGTCTATATTTTAATATGGCCTTTAATCCATAAAACAAGTAAAATTAGTTTGCACTGTGGTCAGGATTCTACCTCATTCTGTAATTGAAATCTTAATTGTTCAGTTACATTTGCATTAAGTTGTGAAGGAAGTGAGTGTTACTGAGAGTAGTATACACTAAAAACTAGAAGTATGTAAGTATGGTATTTAATCTAATGAAAAAATTCAGTATGTAGTATGATCTTCTCCTACTAGTACATCTGACATCTTTATTTCCTTAGTCTTAAATAATTGAAACTTGAACTTGCAGACTGGGAGCTTGACTGTTGTCAAAAAGTTTGTCACTGAGGTGCTATACAGGGTATGGTGAATGTGTTCCTGTTAAAAGTGCATTATGGTCTCCAATTTAAGTGTTCGCATGCCTAGAATGTCATCTTAGTCTTGTAAACTTTTTGAGTAATTTATTTAAAATATTTTTTAACTTCATTGAGTGTAAAGTGTTACACTGTCTGCAGGGAGGCTGTTTTAAAATAAGGGGAAAATTAATAAGGAATTTCAAAATTTTAAAATACAGTTTTAGTACATTTCCTACTATATAAGAATCTCTTTGTCTAAGTATCAGGTTGTAATATACTAGCATCAGTGTTACAAACAGTTTTGGTTTAGCTGTCTAATACCTGTTTTGTTGCTTTTGCTTATTAACATGTAACAGATCTAAGGATTTGCTACTCAGTTTACAAGATGCAGTGGTTCCCACTCAGTGTTTAAAGGCTCACAATTAAAGTACATTCTTAAACATAATTATCTAACAAACTGTCTGGTACACTCAACTAATTCTTCATTGTGAAAAGTGGTTTCTACCACCTAATAGGAATTCTTCTGGTTGCAGCTTATGACTTTTTTGCACTTCATCCTCTTGATATGCATAGAAATTATATATGCATGAATTATATACTACAAATTCTTGAGAGTTATAAATAGTTAAAGTAGGTATCAAGTTTGTTTTCTTGATTTGGTGACTCTTGATCTCTTGCACTGTTTTTTGGTAACCAGTGCAGAGATGGCCGCCCTCTGTCATCGAGGGATAGACGGACTCTAAAACAACTAGAAGAAAGGTTAAGGACACTTCGAAGGAGAGAGAGGCATTTGGAATCTATTGAGAAAAGCTGGTGGACAAAGTTCTGTGAAGCTATCCGACCTTTAAAGGTAAAACTTTTTCTCAGTTTTTGATACTTAATTTGAATAACTTCCAGCTTTCTTCTTCCCGTATACATCATAGGTCAAGTTTATCAATTACCACCCTGAATATCAACAGCTTTTTTTTATTTACTATTACACTACACAATGACAGCCCTATAGCAAAAACTGTTTGAGCTCTTGGAAAACCTTTTAATTTGTCTCAACTATGATTAAGATTGAAAATGAACAAATCCTAGCTTGTCTACTGTAGTGCTACTGCCATAGAAAATTGGAATATCTTATTTTTTCTATCAAATGTGAAAATGGGGAGAAGGAAGAATTCTATAGCTGTCAGGTTAATTTCAATTACATGTATCCATCAGAAGTCAAAGATGCTTTGAGAATATATGCATTTGGAATAAGCGACTTGCCAAGGAATTACTTGATCAATAGTAAGCTAGCTACATAGAAATTTATGTAGTAATACTTAACCAGTGCAAATGAGATGGTTATCTAGGCAAAGCTTTTATCTTGATCTCCCTTTGATCTTAGGACTTTGACTTTTAGTAGATACTTGGTTTTTAAAAACTCATACTTTTATGAACAGTATTGCTAGATAAAATATTTCTTGCCAACTAGATGTAGGAAGAAACTTTAGCAGTAGGCTGCTTTTGGGAAAACTGAATAGAGGGGAGCAGGCTATAAACAATTTCCTCTGTCACTGCTACTGTTAATGCTAAGTACCAATGGAAATGGGCTGAAATTGCAGTTGACCAAAAGCTTTCATTGTGAAATTCTTAGAGTTATCTTGCTGTGATACGTTAGAAGCATAGACTTAGCCCTGTAATTGAAAGTGCAAATATCCATAACTATTCACTTTAACAGTTTGGATGCGTCCTTTTGATTCAAAAAATATTCAGTATAGGTTATGTAGTTTCTATAACTTTTCATATTAAGCTAAAATTTGACAAGTGTATTTGCCATATCTTTTTTGTCTGTAAGATTTTAACTGTTCATTGTGTTCTTGTAGGATAGTATATAATATCATTAGTTACAGCTTATCACCTACAGTAAAGATGGTATTCATGTGCCTCCTTGTTTTTGTGGTTTGAATGCTTTTTATTCTCCCAGTAACTGTGACAGTCACTGTGAATTGTTGACTCATGAATCGCAGACTAAAGGAGAGTTGGAGAGTTGCAGGTGGATAATTTTTCCTGACAGCTTTTCACTTAGACTAGGGTTGTGCTATGAAGCATGTTAGCGAACTTGTTTACTTTGACTAGAGCTGTCCTGTGAAGGTGATTAATGTCTATCACTGAATTACGTCTTAACTCTTGGAGAACTGTTTTACTGTTGCTTTAAGAGCATTTGGGATGTCTTTGCAAATGTTTTAACTTATCAATCATTCAGTTAGTGGCTTTAAAGAAAAGACAAAAATCTTTTCAATATCCATAGATAATACTTCTGTTCAGTGGAGAAGTGCAGAAGGTATCTTGGGGCTTTGTTTACTGTTTTACAACACTTTTACCTTCAGTGCCACGTGTATATCACTGATCAAGAATGTGACTGCTTCTCAGACTTCAAGAGAAATTCCATTTCTTGTGGAGCAAGAGAACCCTATTTCTGCTTTGTGTTTGGGATGGTCACGTTTATGGGAGTTACAGACTCTTACTGGGACTGACAGAACAGAATAACATGTTCAGGAGATGTACTTAGTCATCAAGGTCTTTTACAGTCTTAACTTAGTGTCTCCATTCAGACTTCTGTAATCGGATTGTCTTTGCATAGTGTCCTCTAATGTTCTTGCTTTAATTGTTTTATTAATGCTAAGTATCTATCTAAGTATATATGTGATTTGTTGTTAAACAAAGGCGAAACTTTTTCTTTGAAGAGTAAGCTTTATTTGACGTAAACTAAGTTTTGAGAATGATTGATTGTTTTACACAAAGATGAAGTTAGTTTTTCAATTTAGTCAAAAGAAGCAGATCTGGAAGATCCCAAGGAAATGAGTATTGGCCAGCATGGGGTTGTCAAGTCACGTTGAATTAGTCTAATTTCTTTCTACAAAATGTACTGTTTCCTGCTTCTCCTTTCTTTACCGTGGTTTCTCATGCTTTTATTTGATACTCTCAGCAGCAGGAGAAATGTGGTATTGCTCTAGGGATAAGTATAAAAATTTTTTAGGAAAGCAAACTCCAGAGCACATAGCTATGTTTGTTCAGTGTGTGAACAAGACTATAGGATGTGAAACATGGAAGTCTATTCAACAATGGTAAATTGCGAGTATTGCATCATTATTTTCATGGGGTACATCACAACAGTTGTGAACAAACTGAAGAGATGCCTTAGTTGAGTAATATAAGTAAATCAAGTGCTCTGTTTTGAGATCTGTGTGAAGAGATCTGCACTCGCTCTTTCCAAGATTCCACTTCTCTCCTTTTGTCCTGACTCTGTGGCACAGAGGTGATGGGCAGTAGGGAGTTGCCATGAATCCATAATACTTCTACTCTGCTGCTGTGTCCTCTTCACGCTTTGTTTCTGTTCCAGTGTGGGTCTGTTCCATTGGCTGTAGTTCCTATCAGAAGCACCTAGCATGTGGGATCTCTGTAGGCTGCAACTTCCTTCTTAACACTTTGGAATTATCCATAGTTGAAATAGCCTACCTTGACTGAGATTTGGGAGCAGCAATAGGAGGCAAAGAGTTCTCTGAATAACTCAAACAAGAGTGATGCAGGGTTAGAATGTTTAAAAGCTTGCAGAGGGAGTACCAGGGAAAATGATATAAACAGAGCATGAAAAATGTCATAAAAGACTTCTTAGTTTGTGGCTTATTTATGTGCAGTAGCAGTGGAAAAATACACTAATCAGTTGATAGTTCTAAATTATTTCTGATATTTCTAAGTTATTCCTCAATTATTTGACCTGTCATATTAAACTGGAATGTGATTCAACTTTCCATTATGACCTAGGAGAAGTGTGCTTCCATTTTTAATGTTGAGAAATGCCTATATTGACATTTTTGTCTTGTCTTTTGCTTAGCCATGTCTTTTAATCCCATGGGTTCATATGTAAGACAGAGCTTTAAGTAAACCAGTTCCTACTGTGTTCTGCTTTAGCTGTGTCATTACTTGCTTGAGCAGAGGCTTTCTATTAAGATGCTCAAGGAGCTCATTTCAGACAGCAGTGTAAGTCATCCTAGTAAGTACTGCTTCAACTCATTATTTTTGCAATATTTGCAGTATTGCATAAAAGCATAGTTCACTCTTTTGTTGGCAGTTAGCAGTATGCATATTAGCTTGCACAACAGATTGTAGATTAGAAGACCCAAGCAGACACTTAGAGGTGATCAGTGATGTAAGTGCAAGCAGCAGCTCTGAACGCTGTCCAATGACAGCGCAAATGATTGAGTACTAGTGGGTATGGGACCTGGGTCTTGTAGCTGATGGATATCAAGAAATGACCTGGCAATGGAGCAGTTCAAACTGCTTGTAGTGGTGGAGGTAACACAGCTTGATGTATGGTTGCATTGAGGTTCTGCTTTCAAAAGGACTAGGGAGTAGGAAAAAAGTTTGTCTTGCATTGGAAGTTAGACTTCTCTTAATATGCATTGAAGGTTCCTTTTTAAAAAAATAATGACCTTACTAAATTCCTCTGTGTGTTTGGCTGAAAGCCAGGCTTTTGTTTTCACATCTTCTAGTACTAAAAGCTTTTCAGCATCAGTTGATAAATAGTCCTGTTGCGAGAGCAAGAGGTTTTGATTTACTGCTGTCCTCTTCTTTGAAGTTGAACATGTAATCATGTTCTCAAGAGCTTGAACTCCTTCTCATTTATGCTGTGACACAAAGCAAAATTATTTTGCAAATTTTCATGGTGAAGTGTATCTAGAATATTTGAAGATACTCTAGTTGGTTTAAAGCTAGTAAATAGCAGTGCCATATTGTCCCGATAAGATTGTGTGTCTTTTGCTATAGGTGACAAGTAAAAGGCAACACTGAGTATATAGCTCCTGCTGTAGTGTTCTTTATAGCCCATCTTAGGCTTTATGTGGTGGGCAAGGAAAAGGCAATACTTACTCTTTCCCTTAACCAGAACAAAATGATACTCAACTGACATGGTCAGTTGAGTATGTTAGTCTGAGTGTTGGTTAATATGCTGGGAATGAGGTGTCGTTTTGTCTGTAGTCAGTTAAGTATGAGGAAAATCTAGACAAGAACACAAGGATCTCTTCTGTGACAGGCCTAAGTCAGCTGATGCTTTGAAGTTATGTAAGTATAGATTGATGTAAACTGTAAATAATTTATGGTTCAGTAGTCTTAATAGTACTGTGGACATACAGGATGAACTAAAGTAGAATGAAGTTGGTTTTTTGGTTTTTTTTTTTTTTAGTATTAGCCTCTCAATCTTGTATTTAATGGGACTGCAGCAGAGGGTAAAATGGGGAAAGGAGTGATATATTTTTTTTTTGGCAATGGTTTATCTAAGTGCTAGACATCACTTCAAAAGACAAGCATATTCCAGAGGGGATATGGATACCAGTTTAGTAGCCGTAGCTGGCAGAAGGTAATGAAGTAAAGCAAGATTAAGACTCTTGGCCTCAGTTGGTTTAAACATCTATTCCCTGTACAGCTAATACCTAGTGAGAGTTTGCTGTGCAGAAGTAAAATCTTAGTACACTTAATTATGTGGAAATGCACAAGTTAATGCTTACCTTGGTATTAGTTTCTAAATCTATACCTAATAAGGCCTACATAGTTGGAGTGGTTTTATAAGTGATGTTCTAATATTGTTTGAAGTTTATCTTCAGAATTAAATGAACAATAATAGCATTGTAACTCTGAGTATCTGTAATGAGCAGCTGTAATAAAGTTCTTAACCTCTTCATGATGGCTGTGTGTCAAGTTTTGGGGCTAATAAAATAATTTAAATGGTGAAACTCTCCCATTCATGTGGAAGACCATGCACTGTGTTCCTGCATATACAGTTTGGAAATACGTCTGTCTAGGTCTCAGGTCTAACTGTCTGAAAACATGATTGTTTCAGGAAGTTCAGCATGCTTACTTGATCATATTCCATGACTTGGGTTTCTAGGAACTGTAACTGAACGGGTTTACTGTCTAGGCTCACTTCTGTGTGCCATCCCCTAACCTCCCCAAAGAAAAGATTGTGAGGGAGAAAACTTGTCAGAGTGGAGAATGGTTTCCTGAACTAGCTTGTAGCCCAGGAAAAACAATGGGAGGTACTCTAGTTGAGGACAGCTTAGAGAATGAATCCCTGGCTTAAGTGCTATATTTGGTAGGCATAATAAAACCACTCTCCTTTTGTTTTTAATCAAGACCTGCCATTTGGGCTTGTTTACTTGAGTTTTATGAAAAATCAGCTCCCAGTGATTTGGTCACTGTGTTTTGGAGTAGCACTACAGAAGGGAGCTTTTACTTGGGAAAGGTGAGGTGTTCCTTGTAAGGTGTGCACAGGTTGCCTCCTGTTGGAAGGTGAGCACACAGGTGTAGTGGTCAAGGCACCAATCTCTAACTTCCTTAAATAAGGCTATATGCATGTATATAGTTAAGGTTTTCCATGGTAATATAGTAAGTACAGGTTGTGCATTCTACTAAATACTGCGTTCATTTGATGTAATGAGTCATCTCTTTTCTTAATGACACTTTTGACTTGAGGGGTAGACTTGTGTATTGCACTGGAGAATGTGATGTACTTGACATAAACTGTGTTTAACATAGTAAAAGTTTTGTTCGCACTTCTCTCAATTGTTTACCAAACAGTTACTGTTTCAAATGTGTTTAAGCTCTGAAGTGTCCAAGCTCATTCATCCTTTACTGAAACCTAGACAACTCTTCACTTCTTGCATCAATTGAAAGTACTTTCAGTTACATTGCTTTTAATTTTTACCTCTAGATTGTGTGGGGAGTATTCTTCATCATTGTGGCACTGCTCTTCACTGTCTCTCTGTTCTTGTCAAAGTAAGTACATTTCAGCATTTTCCTTAGCCACTTAAACTACCTAGTTTCTGCTCTAACACCAGAATTGGGGTGGTTTGCTTCAAGAGGGGGTTTGCTTTCTACCTTACATTTCTGTCCCTAGAGCTGCATTTCTCATTATAATAGTATGTAGTGAAACTGAGCAGAATGTGCTAAAACAGATTGAAGGAAGAACATGGGTCAGCTTGTCTTGACTGTATGTTGCTGAAAACCGTTTTGATTCAGCAGAGAAATTGACCATATATGTTAAGAAAGTTTAATTCAGACTGCAAAAGTATTATGATTTGCTTGAATGAATCTTGATGCACATAGGTACTTCTTGGCTGGGTAACACGTGCTTAAATTCTTTCAGTAAGTGATATATTTTAATTTATTATGATGTCCATTTCATAGTAATTGTTTGATGACATTGAAAAAAATATGGCCAGCTGCAGATCTGGTGGATTTCAACAAAGAGTGATACTAACCAGAGGTCTCAAATGTTGGCACGTTTAATTTTTCAAACTGGGCAAATATGACCCAAACTAGGGAAAAGCTAAAATGCTGAGGAGATGCAGAAGTCAATGTAACTTTCACAGAACAAGTGCAATGAGTCTGGCAAAGCAAAGTGTGTATCTATATAGATATTAGAAAGTTTTCAGTCTCTGGGCTTAGTTCGGCCTTTTTTTTTTTTTTGAGTTGCCCTTTTAGATTAAAGTGAAGATGAAGGTCTGGGAGAACTGTTGTACTTACCCAGCTTTTCTGATTATTGCAGTTTGGACAAAGCTCTGCATTCGGCTGGTTTCAACTCAGGATTTATAATTTTAGGAACTAATCTGACCAATCCATTGAATATGCTATTACCAGTTCTTCAAAGAGTAAGTAAAAAATTGGTGATATATATATGTAAGGATGCTCCTCTGTTTTCTGGTAAACTGTCAAAAGGCAAACTTCTCCCCAAGTAATTAATTAAAACAACATTGTCTACATGTGTGTTCAGTAAAAGCGAGGCAAATTCCTTACTAACTTTTAGTTTTAAGTTACTGATATGAAAATTTTTTTGGGTGGAAGCTAGTTAGGGGAAGGAAGGTGGTGCTTGAAACTTAACTTCGATGTGATCAGAACACAGTGGCAATGGAGAATGACTGCATTTGTGTTTACTATGCACAGAATAAAAGCAACTTTTTCCCATGCTCTACCTACATTCTAGTTTTTGGTGTACTGGATAGTTTAGCCCTCTTCAGTGAAGTAAATGCACTTTTCCACTTTTTAATGTATTTGTTGCACATTGAAAGAGATATTCCTCTATGCAGTTACGTATGTTAGAGTAAGGCATTAGTTTTTGAAACAAACCCAACAAACTGTTAACTTCCATAGAATTGAAAGGCAACAAGTCCATGTACAAATTTAGTTTTTCATGGGTAAACTAAGAAAAAGAAAAACCTTAATATAAGCTAGTGCTTTATTCTCCCCTATTTGAGCTATTTCCTTATTCTTGGTACAGTGGGCCAGCACAATGCATTCTTCCCCAGGGTTTTTAAATTGGGGAACACCTAAGCTTGCAGCTTACTGTGCAAAGTAGTGTTCAGCAGCAGTATTCTCAAGCTGTTATTAATGTAAATATAAAAATCAAATTTTGTATGCAAATATGATCAGAAAAATGTCACAAATAGAATGCCTATGTAGTCCTAAAATGATTGTTGTCACTGTGGACTTTCCATTCTGAGACTTTCTATTTAAAAGAATTAAGTGTTTCTTGGCCTAAAAATGTATAATGCTTCAAAATTAGTGCAAGTTTTAAATTAAGAAAAATGCTCAGTTGGCAAGTTAATTGTCTAAGCTCTATTAGCACCCAGCTATGTTAGCTATATTTGGAGCCAGCTATGTAAAACTTTTAAATAGGACTCTTGCTACCACAGACGCTATAAGTAGAAACTACTTATTTAGATATAAGTGGGAGAAGAGCTTGTTTCCTTGTGTTTTTAACTGCTTGTGTTTTTGTTCTAGGTTTTTCCGCTTGATTATATTCTTATTACAACTATTGTTATGTACTTTATCTTCACTTCAATGGCAGGGATTCGAAATATGGGTATATGGTTCTTCTGGATAAGGGTAAATATTACTTAAGAGTGTAGTTTCTAATATGCAGATATTTAACAAATATGTGCTATTGAATATGTTTATGTACTGCATCATAAATATGGGATGTTGCTGTTGTCTGTATGTGTAGTGAGTGGAAGCCTAGTGTACGATTTGCACTGCTTTTGGAAGGTGCTTCATTTTGCTTAGTTATCAGACCAAAACTGATGTTTCAGTTTGAGCAGTACAGTCATCTGACTCTTTTTCAAGTATTTAATCAGTGTCACTTTGGCTTCTGACTTTTCTAAGTTAAAACCATATGATTCTGATGTACTGGAAGTATTAAGTCAATTTTATGGTCAAAATCTGAAATGTGCATGCAGTCAGAAGGGCTTGATTTGCCATCTATGTTGTTACGCTCTAGATTTTAAGCCATAAGCTGCCCAGAGTGGTTACATTTTATTTAAGACTTTTTAAAAGCCTTTTGGTTTGTTATAACCTCGAATTTTTATCCAGAGAAAGAGTCACATGCTCTTCTCTAAGAGAAATTCTTTTAATTTAGTGAGAAAAATAAGATATTTTGACAAAAGAGTTTACAGGAGTAAAATACAATCAAGAATATTTCACTAAAACATCCAGCCAAAAACCCATTCCACAGGAAAAATAAAAACCAGCACAAACAATCAATATACTAGCTTTAGTACAACACAATTCATTGGTTTTAAGTTACCCACAAGAGAAGGAAAAAGAGTAAAAGAAGAAAACAGATTAAAAGAGTAAAGAAAGAAGAAAGAGACGGAGAGAAAGGAAAGGAAAAATGGTTACCAACAAGATTCAATGATTCACATGGTGCAGGCAGCAGGAGAAAAGAGAGAGGGAGCTCAGATGGAGTCTCATGTATTTATATGGTTCAGTTTTCCCTCCCGGGCAGGATATCCAGTCAGTGCCTTCAGGCCACAGTGAGCTGTGCTGTAGCAGTCACAGGCTGCAGGGGTGTGCTGTGGGTGGGCTACCAGGCAGGTCTACCTTGACTGACAACTCAGCTACAAAGCCTTCAGCTCTGCCATGTGCTCTCAGGGACCCAGCCCTCTTAGCTGCAGGCTGTGTGCTCTGAGCAAGCCTTATGTGATACGGCAGCCTTACCATGTACCTGCAGATCTAGGCCCAGCCCTTCCCCACACACACTCACAGTGAGTTGGTTTTGACCTATATCAGTAATTCAGTGAGGTTTGGATCCAGTATCTCACAGGTGTGACAAGCAAGTTTAGCTTCATAAGAAGTAAAAGAGTACAGTGGTAATATGGCATATCTAAATATTAAGCAAATAATGTATTTGAAAAAAAAGTATTTGAAAAAGCAGCTTTGTGTCCCATAGTGTGACAATCATGCCTGTGATACTTGGTTAAATATTTCCATGCTTATGTGCCTACTCTCCTTTTAAAACTGTCACCTTTTCGTGTGGTGACACCCCAGATTTGGAACAATGACCCATCAATCTTTGCAACGAGTTGTGAGATTAGTATTGGTTTTGGTCTTCTGTCATTTACCCCTCATGTGCCAGCTTCTTCAGGTTGAGCCCTTAGGGATTAGAGAGTACAGTGGTATCTGCAGAATAACAATGAGGGATTGTATTGTTCCCTGCAATGTTAAATGAACAAGAAGCCACCATATGGTGGGCAAGTTTCCTCAGAGCCTGGGAATGCTCTCTCATAACTCCTTCCTCTGTTTCTAGATCTGATTGGGGCTGTAGTGATAGATGACACCCCACCTTGACCGAAGGGCATAATATTGTTTGACAAACCAAGGCACAGTTTGTTATAAGTATACACAGTTTGTGATAGGCAACACCATTTTAATCTTCCTACTAGCTACTGGTGTGTAGATATTTTGGGCCATTACTTAATTTGTAACCAGTACTTAATTTGTTTAAACAGCTGTGCTCTGAAATTTAGGTAAATACCCCTGAAAACCTGCTTTGAGTCACTGGAGTTAAGTTGCCAGAGGATCATTTTAGCAACCTCCCACTTCTGGCAGTAGAATTAAAACTATTATTTGAATTAAAGAGGTTTTTAAATGTCTTCAGGAAAAAAAATAATTTTGTTATGTTAATATTTGTTTTCTGGTTTCAGCTTTATAAAATCAGACGAGGAAAAACTCGACCTCAAGCACTCTTATTTCTCTGTATGATACTTCTGTTGATAGTTCTTCATACAAGTTACATGATTTACAGTCTTGCTCCACAATATGTAATGTATGGAAGCCAGAAATACCTGGTGCAGGTGAGATGTAATTTTTTTTATTTTATGTTTAAATTTTCTTCATCCAAAAATGTATTGTTTACAGAAACTCTTAAAGTCAGGCGTATTCTCAGATTTTGAAGAGAATTTTGTAGCCAGTTTTTTTTTTTAAATACTAGTAGGTCTGTTGGTAATACACAAGCCAGAAAACAATTGTACTACATATTACACAGCTTAATTTCTAGATTATCTTCAGACAGTGTGAAACTCCTGAGTTTTGCTTTACTCTTTCTGATAAGATTTGCCAGCTTCCACTAGATTTTGTACTGGTATGCTAAGTGACTGCAGTGAGGATTATTTTTAATGTGTAAGGCTACGTAGAGAATAAAATCAATGTTATCCACAGATGATAGTTTTTATGTGCATATTTGTGAGGAATGACAAAAATAACTTATTACAGTAGAAATTCATCAGATTGGAGCAAAGTATGTGCTGATTAATCACACTTAAGACACTTTGGACTGTCCAACTTGATGAAACTCCATGCAGTTCTTGCTCTCTAAAATCTACAGAATTAACAAGTTAAAATTTAGTCTCTGCTTTTGTTATTGCACTTTTGTGCACTTCAAGGTTTTGGTTTAAGTCTTTCATCTTCTGTACCTGAAGACTTGAATTATTGTATTTCATCTTAGTTTGAGTGGCTGGCTGCATATTTATGGGGAAGTTCAGTGTTACATATCGTAAGAATCTTGAGAGGTTTCATGGACATCTGTCTATTGAGGTCTGATATCCTATAGGTGTAGACTTTGTTAGATCTGGTCTTCAACTGACCAGGTTGTGAACTGGTTGCTTATTCAGGCACAATGAAGTCAAGATCTCCTGGTGTGCTGTTTGGTGTTTGAATTTCACAGACAAAATAGTTGAGCCAGAGTAGTTAAAAGAAGGGATTTAAATGAAATTGAAGTAACTGTATGCTGCTTTGAGCATTTGGAATACTTCAGTTAGTTTTCCAGGAGGATGTACCTCTGGGGGAGCACACTACTTTAAAAATAAAAAAAACCCAAACAAAACACACACTGACCTCCTTTAGCTGCGACTATTTAGTAAATTCTGTGATTTATCACTGTCAATTCTTTCGGTTTACATGGTGGATACAGAATATTTGGTACAAAAGGATTACAAGGAGAAATTGAAATTGGAGTAGTGTTAAACATGCTAGAGATGAGGAATCTGATCAACTTAAATGAGTTGATGTGGTAGAATTGTCACTGCAGGAAATGGAGGATTCAATAAATGCTACTTTCCTACTGTCTTTACATCTCAATTGTCTGGTAAGGGGCAATTGGTCATCTCATGTCAATCCAAGCACAGTAATACAATCACTGTAGGGGATTTGAGTATTTGGTATTTAAGAAGTGTAATGCATTTTATTAGATTTTATGCTAGATATAACTAATACAAAATAAACGTGTAGGCATCTGTAAATTGGCTGAACTTGTCAGAATTAGAGTAGTAGCAGCAAAACACTGCTAATCTGAAAGTAAGTTTGGGAAAGCATTTTGCTTATGTGGTGAGTTTACATAGAACTCCTGGCCTGATTATATACTATGTATGTAACTTAGAACATCATATAGCTGTATCGGTATCAGTTATGAGCTCAAGTGCCTGCAAATGGCAGTTCAGTTTTTTATGTTGTAGAATGATTGTATATCTCCAATTACAGTGCAGAGCCATTGTGGGTGTAAGGGTAGGACGGAAAATTTCATTAAAGGTCCTACCAAACTAGTCTTTAGGCCTTGCAATGACCTGAGAAAGGAATCTTTTGTGATAAAGCTGGCAGATAACATGGAACATTGAAGAGAAGAACAAATAATAAAAGCTATAGCTAGTAGTTTGTTTTACTTTATGAATAAAATAAAATGTGCCTATATCGAGGGAGGCAGAAAGATTGACACTAAACACACACTTGCATGTTACCTGTTTATGACAAGTAGTATCCAAACATAAATACATAGTTTGTAACCAAGAAGGGTCAAGAGAATAGAGCACAGCAGTAGGAAGGCTATTGTGTCATTCTTACAGCTATTGACATACAATCCTGGTCAGCAATGCAAGAAGGATTAGCTGAAATGGTTGAGTAGAGCTATAACTTTCCATTTAAAGGATTAAAATTGTTGTGGGCAAGATAGCCATTCTGGGCCTTCAGCTTCTTATGTTTCATTTCAAAGAGCTGTGCTTAAAGTACATATTACAACTTGAGTAGAAATTGCTTTTATAGTTAAAATAATATGAGGCATAAAGAATATGCTGGTAAACTACATCTGGACTTCCCTGGCATACCAGATTATCTACTCGTTACGTCTTCAGACCACATCCTATCAAAGAGTCTTTCAGAATGTACCAGACACATTTTCTGTCTGACTACCCTGACAACTGCATGTCAGATTTTTATATTTAGAAACGAGGAGAGATGGTGTCTGGGAATGAAGAGGAGCAACAGACTTTTCTGTGGATGTTAGCAATGAAGAGGTTCTTAACAGTTATAAATTGATGATTATGGATGTAGGAGTAGCCAGGAACATACACAGGAGCAGGGCAAGTGAACTATACATAGCAGGCTTCCTGATGATGAGCTGTATGCACCAGTTCACTTGGTCAGTCTAGGTTTTCATTGTGCTCACACACCACTGTCAATTTGATCATTTAAAGTAACACCACTGGTAACCAGCACTGTGTAAAAAAACAAGCAAAAAGTGAGGATTATTCCAAGTCAGCTTAGTGGATGGGTGGGCTGATAAACATGTATATTACAATCTGGTGGCTCACAGAAAGACTGTGTAAGAGTACTTCTCCCTTTGCTTTGCTCTACAGTAATTCCCAATCTGTTAACCTGTTAAACTAATTTGTAACCAAAATCTATAGTAATGCATTAGACAGGTTAAATTCCTGTTTAAATTTTGAACTGTTTCCTTTGGAGACTTTTACTCTTGACAAGAACTTTTAATTTGGAAGTGCTGGTGGTTTTTCCTTTTAACTGAGTATGTAAAGAAAAATGGAGCTCTTATAAGCCAATTAACATTAGCGAGACCTGGGCTGCTAGCTTTATTAATATTCTGACCACCGGTGTGTTCAAAGCATGTGACCCCAGTTCATCAAAAGTGTTTTCAGCTATGCTGTCTGTAGGAAACTTCTGAAAGTTTCCTTTGGATATAGTGGCCTTACCGAGTCCCTGTGTAGAGCTTTGGTCAACTTTCATAGCTCTTCAAACACCCAGGATAGCTTGGGTTCACCTCTTAAGGCAATTTGTAACATCTGCTAATCAGCCATGAGTCTCTTCATAACCTTTCACAGAGTTCTATCCACATCCAGGCCACCTTCTCAACTTTCTAGTGAAATCATAATTTTGCCCATACTCAAGTATAATTGCTTTTCCATTCAGCTAGGTCAAAGGTTATTTTGCATTTGTCTGAAAGAAAGACCATTGCTTGCTGATGTTTGTACCTAGTGGACCTTTAGTATTTGACTGACACAGAGAGGAATTAAAAGGCCAGCATATACCATGAGTGACACTGATACCTTTGCTGCTCTGGTCCTTAACCAGGGAACAATCACTTTCCTTCCTCAGCCATCACATAGGTAATTTGTAGGAGTGGACCTAAACTGCAGGACCCTGAGTGTCTCTGTCAGCAGTAGGAATCCGGAAGTATCCCTTAGATGGCCAAGTGTGCAAACAGGTCTTTTCAATTTCTTGATCCTGAATATAAAGCAGGAGCAAATTTTGTTGGTGTTACAGGCTGTAACCTAACCCGTTATATGATAGCTTGCTATTTTCTTAAGTATTCAAAATGTGTCACCTCTTACAGCACACATGCTTGAGTGCTGTACTTGGTTTTGTCTCTTGCTTGTCCTTGATGCTTCCAGTTTTCAACCTTGCTCCTCCAGCAATACTTGTATTAAAAACATCTTAAATTGCAGGAGTGTTCATGGAGAACAACACTGATATAAGACCTAGAAAAAAGCATAGATGTTATCAAAGAAAGCCCATAGGTTGTATTTGAGAAACCCTACTATTAAAATACTAAAGTGAATAAAGATAAGGAAGGTGAAATTTTTGAAATGGCCATGTTGTGATTGATTGATCTATGGGTTTTGTATGCCCTGTGTAATTGTATGAGGTACAATGCTGTCCTTTGAAAGAAGCACTCTCTGAGCAGTGTAAGCTGTAATGGTGACAGCCAGCTGGAATACATCCCAGAGATGGGCCACTACTAAATGTACACTGAATAACTGAAGTTTCATGTCTTCTGTTCTTTTCCTATTGTTTCTATCTATTGTCCTCCTACTTTTGATTCCACTGATTCCTGTGACTAATCATATTCCTTTTGGATCCATATTTTTTGAGGCAGTAGTGGTCTCCACGCTTCCTTGTCTTTGCATGAATCAAAATTAACTGGACATATAAACTGTTGCTATCCTAAAGGATCCTTTAGGACAGACACTTGGTTGTTTCTCTTGAATGTTCACAGTGAAGGCTGTATTTGCTTAATATTGATAAACTTTCTCAGTTAAGCTGTCAGAGAGACAGTTTTCTGTACCAACTTGTACTGATTGCTGGTATGTTTTAAGGAATATTTTCTTCAGTCTGAAGGAGAAAAGGTGTTGACCATTACTGATTTCTTTAGAGGGTTTTCTGTTTAGGAAATCATGAAGGTGAAAGTAGGTATGAGACCCTTTAAAGTGAATTAATGTATGAAGAAATCAATGGAGTGCAAAGGACTCTGCTAAAATTATTCACCCGTTCAAAAATGTGGTACATGAAGAGTTCATGTCAGTCTCTGAAAGGATTGGGTTTCCAAAGATTTGGGCCACTTAAGCAGGCACATTTGGGTTTTAAATTGTTAACTTTGGCGTAATTTGTCTTTTTCCATTTTGGCTGTCTAAGTGTGTTGGATATTACCATCTGGCCTTTAGACCAGAAGAGAATTGCATTCAGTATCATTATGGAAGCCTAATATTTTCATAGTGTTTTTAACACCAAAGTTGAGTTTCAGATTCCTTTTATGGACAGTTAAAAGGTTTAATTTCAGAGGTGAAATTTGATTTTTGTGTCTTCAAAAAGAACACAAGCTATATTTTTTTAAAATGAAAGGGTACTTAAAAATGTTTGTTTTACCATTTACAGCTTACTCTGCGTATACTGTTCAAAAATCAATCTGTTTAAATATTGTGAGAGTTTTGTCAACGCAGTTTTGATAAAATTAAAAACTTTTTTGGAAATGTATTTGGACTGGGGACTATCATTGGACGAACATTGCTGATAGACTAATTTTCCATATTTATAATGCAGAGTAATCAGACAATTGATGGCCAGCCAAGGAATGTAACATTTGTATCTAAAGACTGTGATGCAGATGCACCTGAAGGTGAGTTTAATATATTTATTTCTTATATTTCTAATGTGATAGGTGCGTGGTTGTTTGTAATAAGCAACTCAATCGCTCTCTTCATGGCTTTTATTTGCTTTGGTCTAATATATAATAATATATAATAATAAGCTATGATATGTAGCTAAGACCAAAAAATAGCTTCCTTAAAGCTTACTTGATTTATTTGAAGAAATGACCATTTTTAGTAGAACCTTTGGCCAACAAAGCATTCCACTTTGCTTTAAGATGTCTCATTTGCTTTAATGTGTATGTACAAGATGTTGAAAATAAATCCCAACTGGTGAATAGCTTAGCATGGGAAGTGTCACTTCAGTGTATATGTTTACCATAGAAATGTCCAGACAAGTATTCTATTAAATTTCTCAATGTACTCAGGAAAACTAAGATCTGAAATTAGTGGAACTGGAAATTCTTAGTGGAACTTTACAGATAAGAGTTATGAAATTTTGATAAATAGTTAAACATGGGCTCTTCCATGAGCAACACTACCAGTGGAACTAGACCTCTTAAATTATTTCTGTGTAATCCTCTTAATTATTGTTCCTTATAATATCAAGTATAACTCTTGCTCATTTGTGTTATTAACCATCCCTTTTTGACCTTTGGGCAGAAGATATATTATGGATATTCTAGAGCTGTGAGTAGTGACTATCAAGCAGATAGGTAATTCTGATGTGTTCCTTGACTTTCCATCTATGCAGGTCTTAATGTTGGTATTTATTTGTTTTTAGAGAGACTGGTAACATTTTATTTGGTATTTATTTGTTTTTGAAACTTGAGTAAAGGTGTGAATGAATTCTAGCCTGGTTTCATTTAAAAAAATACAAACTAATTGAAATCATACTGGATTTGTTTTTTGCAGTGTTACGTTTCACCTTCTTTTCCCTCTGCATATGGACAGTTTTTTCACAATTTGAAACAGCTTGAATTGCACCAGCCATTGCAATACTGATACTGTTCTTTAAGGTCACAATCAGTTGATCTCAGCAAAAGATTTATGACCTTCAGAATGGTCCAGATCTTTTCGGACCCAAGCTTTCAATTGTTCTTACTCTGGCAAACTTTCAACTTCTCTGTATGAAGAGCAGTTGTATTATGTGTGCATTTACATACTTACAAAATGTTTGATAATGTTTGTTAATTGATAGAAAAGTTAAATAGTTGTCCTATATTCTCCTCTTATTATCAGTATTCTGTAAGTCCTGAGTTTTGACTGCTTCTAGAAGATCTTAACAGCTCCTCAGTTTTTTTCCTACTTGTTATTGGACAAGATTTTGTACTAGTGGACCATTAGTTCTTTGTTTGTAATCTGTTAGGCCATGGTCTCCTTTGCAAGGTGGTTCCCTTGTATTTACAATATCTTCAAATTGAGTATGTATGTGTTAGTCTTATTCCTGGTGGTTCATAGCATTTCCCAAGGGGAATGAATTTGTCTCCTGTCTTCCCTCATACTTAAATCATTCATCCATTTTTTTTGATTGCTATCTTTAGACTTAATGCAGTTTCAAGTGTTTTTCTATTTTGACAAATATAGTTGTTCAACTCACATTTAGGCTGCTGTATCTTTGTGATTAAAATAGAAACTTCTATTTTTGGCAGAATTTAGAAGAACATCTGTTGTCTTTCAAAATGAGATCACTTTGACCAAGTTGTATAGGTTTTTATTTCTTGTGAACAACTTCTTGACTTGGCTACTATTTGCTGGGAGAATATACTCAGTGGCATTGATAAAGCTCATTGGTCTTGACTTTTGTGAGAGAAATTAAAATAGTCTGATTTCCTCAGATTTTGCTGCTTAATTATTTCAGTCCAACCCCAGTTCCTTATAAACATATGAAATTGCACCCATACTTGATTTTTTGAATACTTTTAATACTTTGATTTTCTTTCCTAATTTACTTTAACTAAGGGAGACAATATAGCTGATGCTTAAAACTAGTCTCCTGTTGTGCTGAATACAAGAGTTGGTCTGTGTAAATGATGGCTTTGGTTTGTCATCGTTAATGTGCTGTTGCAGTGGGAATCTTTGAGTCAAATTCCCCCTTCTTTATAGGAAAGAGGTGGAGAAGGTGTTGATATGCTGTCCTGTGCTAAGTGTAAGTAGAAGATGGATGGGTATTTCTTAAATGTGAACGTTAATGCAATGAAAAGGCTATAGTGGAGTTGTATTAACTGCAGATGATAGTCAGGCCATTTGAATGTTTTTATAAATGAAAGAAAACTTTATTTTTTAATACTAAAAAAAAAGTTACATTAGTGAAGACACTTTTTTCCACTGTTTCATCCAGTCAGTTTTAGAAAGTGGAAATGTAGTGGTTGCCTTGAAATACCTGCTGTTTGTAATACCTAGGAACAAAACTAATGAAAATAACTGTTTTAGATGCTACTCTTTTCTGTGATCAGACAGTATCCTGGCAAGTGAAACTTATTTCAGAAGTAGAAACTAGACTCTTAATACAATTTTCCTTGTTTTTAAGGATATTAGACATGGGCAAAAATAGATGCAAATAACTTTAAGTTAAGATAAAGGTGTTGGGCAAACACTTGCAGTTTGAATTGACTTCTGGTTTATGTAAACCATCCAACTGGAACTAAATACAAATATTGATTTCTTTTCTCTGCCCTTTATTTTTTTCCATTTAAACTGAGTTAATTCTAACAGGTGTTTTTCCTTAAACATGAAACAAACTTTTATTGTCTGTGCTGATAGATAAGCTTATAGCAATCTGCTGTGTTATCGAATACTCAAATGCTGTAGATATGATCTCTACTTGCTGTTACTAAGTAGATTTTTTTTTTTTCCTGTCTGAGGTGGTAGAATAGACCTGATCTTCTTGTAACAGTTAATGCTCTCAAAAATTTTGATGTCATTAAAACTTTAGTCTTTAATGGGCAGTGTTTCCTATAGATTTGTTTCAAACTAGTGTCTGGCTTGGTCAAAAGGACAATTACATGTCCTAGGGAAAATTAGGCAGTTAAAATGCCATCTTATAAAAATGTACTCTCAAGTATTTATAGCTAGATACATA
Source organism: Manacus candei (assembly GCF_025592945.1). Lineage (NCBI taxonomy): Eukaryota > Metazoa > Chordata > Aves > Passeriformes > Pipridae > Manacus > Manacus candei. The sequence goes on along the minus strand of NW_026138059.1, from coordinate 19,093,662 downwards.
ATTTGTACTGTTTTAGCATTATATTATCTGCTTTCATGCAGCAAAACTCGTCTCTACTCCTGATATACAGGAGGTGAATCTGTTTTATACTCAATGCCAAAGTCTGTAGTAGCATAACTGCATAAAACAGAACAGAAGCCAAAAAATAATAGGGTAGGGTGCATATTACAACTCAAAGTATCTTGTTTTAAGTTATATTTAAACATCTTGCACAAGTTTTGTGTTCTGGTTAAATTAGACTTTTTAAAAACTTTTTAAGTAGTCTTTTGGAGCAGCAAATTTAATAAATTTGTTATAGGCAAGACATTAATTTTCAGTGTTTGATACAGTTGGGCAAATATCTCCTTTGATTGTTGTTTTCAAGGTCTAATGCCAGCTGAACTGTTGGGCCCACAGTTCTGTTATTTGATTAAGACTCTTTCACCTGGACTAATGCACTGAAAGCTTGGTATAGGTTTAGCTAAACAGGTTAATGAGATTAATGTAAGTGAGCAATGACTCAGCTGCAAGGCTATATAAAAGCCTTTTCCTAACCTTAGTTATGATATCTGATAAACACTCTCTACCTCTTTCTAGACAAAAACAACCCCCTAAATTATTTTTTTTAACCATCATGCACTTTAAATGCACAACATGCTATGAATCCCCCTTGGATTCTCTCACTTGTTTCACTGGGGAAATGAACCTTACCCAAGGCCTGCTAAATGCGTGATACAGTCTGTCTGCTGGGCCTTTTTCACAGACCTGCACTGACTTGGAGCTAAATGTCAAGTGGGAAAGAAGAAAGATTATCTCAGTTTCTGAGGCTTTGAACTGAGAAGGTCTTACTGAGTTAACTAGATCTGTGCCTTCTTCCAAGACACTTTTGTTAGCTAGAAGTCAAGAAGTTCAGAATCTCAGGCTTTGTTTTAGTGAGAATAAAGATTAGATGTAGACATTAGTCAAACTGAAAAGGAGCCTCAAAGACAAGTGCCAAAACAGGAGCATGTTCCAAGTTTTTTTCGTGTAGCATTCTCTCAGGATGGGAAAAACAAGGAATCCTTCTTTCCACAGGACACATCCTTCTTTAAGTAATCAGATGAAGACAGTATGAGACAAGTAGAAACGACATGACAAAATTAGTTAACCTTGAAGGTCAAGTGGTGTACTGTAGTTTCAAGTCTGAACTAGTGGAAGTTTCAGCTTGTACCAAGTTGATACTCCAAAATGTTATAGGTGGCTAATGGAAAAGGTTTTGATTAGTATCGAAATGATAGATTATGCTGTCCACTGCTTGTTTTCTGGAATTTTGCATCCATGTTCATCCCTAGGGTATTGACTTTGATGCTTGTCACTAGCTAGGTCTTTAAAACAAGACTAATTTGCCTTAGTTACTGAAAGGAGACTCAGGAAATGCATCTTGCAGAAGTTCAAATTTAAGTTAGCACTTTATAGGCAAGAAGTAGCAATTATGGCTTGTGTTTAAACACATCTGACCACTTGTAATTAACCTAAATTGTACACAGTGTTTCAAAAGGTGTCTAGTTTCAACAAAAACACTGAGAACACTTTTCTTCACCGGGCTGATCTAGGGGTTTATTACTTCTCTGTAGAAAATGGGTATAATCTCATTGGAATTAACATGACTTCAGATCTTAGTTATTGGCTAATGCTGTACCTTTGCACTATACACATGGCCTTGTAGAATTAGTATTTTCTTCACTTGGAGTTATTTAATAAACATTAAAGTCAATTTATCCTTTAAAATTATGAAAAATGAGATTAACAGGTTTAGCTCTTCAAATCTCATTAAATGGTTTTCACCTAGTCTGTTAATACATGCAAATCTTGGCACCCTCACAGAATCTCTGTAAAGAAACTGAAATAGAAACCTTATAGCTGGGTGCAGTTTTGCATTATAATGCCATAACTGTGTGAAGATGAACATCAAATTTAAAATGGCCAAAAGAGGACTGATGGGCTCTCTGAGTGTATAGAGGGAAGTGGTGAAAACTCTTGTTACATTTAGGTAAAGCTTGTTTGTGCTTCGTTGATTCTAAGATCCAGAACCCTCTTTCTACAACTAAATCTTGCATTCATACAAGAATGCAAATCCTGTTCGTACAAGTCACTTTGTTTAAATCTGACTGTTGGAAAAAATAGTTATGTGACCCAGATTGCTCAGTAGGACATGGTTCTTGTTATTTAGCATTCAGAAACTTTTTTCTTTTTTCAGCACAAAATCTTGGAGAATCTTACTGGAAGCCTCCTTATGCTATAAAGCCCTGCTAGCCCTGACGGGACTTGCGAATTCTTGAGCCATTTATTGTAAACATTCATAATGTGTAATTATCATCAAGAAGTTGTGTGGCTGCTGCAATTGTTCATGTAGTGTAAAGTAAGTGCAAATAGCTGCTGGTTATCTAGGCTTGTAACCTTTGTTACAAAATCAGATCTGACTCTTTGTTATAAAACCAGATTATTTACATTGATTACATCACTTTTCTGTCTGTCTAGTTTTATATCAGGTTGTGCTTGATTTGCAAATACACCATGTGAAGTCTCATACACAAATTACCTGCAGCTTGAAGCGCTGAAAAAAGCAGTTTGCCTTCTAAATAATAGCTTGTCCCAAATAGCTTTTCCAGGCTCTTCATTACTCCTGTCTTCCAAGTTCCTGGCTTCTCCTTAGCCTGCTAAATCTTTTCCTTTGTCAGGATTAGATTCCAAACCTACTGAGCAGCTTTTGTTGAATGAGGTAGCTTTCTGGACTAGGCTTTATCCACCTAGACTTTTGGTCTCTACAGGTCTGTTTTAGGTGCCGTCTCACTACCACTTCCAACTGAGCAAAGAAAGCCCACACCAAAACCAAACAATTGGGAATTAACAGCAGGCAGTTTTTTTGTGCATGTATGTTAGACATAGCTATCTACAGTCTTTTAAGAACTATGAACTGTTGTTTAACATCTGAGTGGTTTGATACTCATGCTTCTAGTGTACTGTAGTGCTTCAAAGTGCTGTCAGCTTGAAATGTTGGAAGCTTAGTGATTCACATCTCTTTAAGTGGACAGCTATTGTAGCTACAAAAAACCAGTTGGGAGATATTTTCAGATCTTGCTATATGTGAGTAGTGTGTTTTCCCATATACTTTCCAGTCTGAAAAGAGATCAAAGATGTAAATTTTTTGCAAAATTAACCTTGAAGCAAGTGATGGTGAACTCTTTAAGACTTGCATTATTGTGAAAGCTGAGTGATGAACTGAATATTTAAGCAATTTCTGGGAGAAGTTAGCTAAGGGAAAGATCACTGGTATAGGATGCCACAACCCAAAAATTGTAAAAGCTTTGTATGGGAGATTAATTTTAACTTGTGAAACCAGTGAAGTAGCAGCAGCAGAGGAGCAGGACTGTGAAGTGCAAAAGCAGGCTCAACAGATGAATGAGGTTACTGTTACTTTTGTGTGTATGTATATATCTCACAGCAGAGAAGAATGTGGAGTAAGTGGGGATGTGCTCAAATAGAATATGCAAGAAACCACTGTTGTAGAAACTGCTGAGTAAGAGATACTAAAAAACAAAGTCATTTTTCCCTGTTTAGTCAACAAGAAAACAAAGAAATACTGTATTTGTGGCTGAGGCAGCTGTTGCTGCTATTCCATGAATCTGTTTCCAGAGAAAGCTGTGGAAATAATAAGTAGAATCATTAACATAAACTTCTGTGGACACTGTAAGTCCTTGAGTGACCATAACACTGAAATATTGATAAAGATAGGTTGAGATCATAGGTACAAGACAAAAAGGGAAACTTGAAATTACAAAACTTTTTATATACTTGCTAGTATCTGAAGGCTGCTGAAGCTTGCTTTGTCTGGTCCATCTCAACAATTTGGTCTGTGACCAAAGCCAGTCCTAGAAACTGTAAGAGGCAGCTGCTTTTTGCAACACAGCTTTTAAGTAATTCACAGCAAGAGCTGTGTGAAATAAGTGTTCTTGGATACCTGAAGCCATGTCTTCAATACGTTTAGGATTTGGAATATGCAGTGCTTTTATGTTTTAGCAGGTTTTACCTGCAGTAAAGATGCAGGTTTTCTTTTGGCAGTAGTTTTGAGTGTATTTTAGGCAGAACTAGTTTCTGCTTGAATTTGGGTATATAAACTTCATCTATCTGTGGATGACATTCTCACTGTGGGTTTTCCATCCAAAATGCCATTGTCAGTTAGATCTGTGTTGTCTCTACATCTACGTTTGTGTAATGATTCCAGGCACACACAGGACCTTTAGAGACAGTCTGGTCCAACACCCCAGCAGGGTCAAGGAGAGCAGTTTGCTCAGGTCCATCCAGCTGCAAATGTTTCCACAGACAGCAGCTTCAATGTTTACCCATGCCAATGGTGAACCTTCTCCTACTATGTAGTTGTATCTGGTCAACCCTCAGCCTGCAGTGTTGCATGGTGTCTCTTTGTTCCAAGTACAGGGCTTCTGTCTCTGTTAAACTTTGAGGACTGTTTCAAGGACTTGAAAAATAGGTCTCTCCTAAATATGGTCATCTAGTGTGTTGGTTCTCTGCTCTCCTCCCAGTTTGATCTGTGGATTTACAGAGGGTATTATCTCTTTCATTGTCTAGTTGATAAACTGAGTCATCAATGGACTGAAAACAAAAACAGTTGACTCTTCAGGTAGTAATGACTGTTAGTACTTGTCATTCTTTGTTTAAAACATTATTTTATCTTGAATCTTGGCTTTGTGCCTTGGTCAGCACTACGTAATATGCTGTATTTTTAAAGTGATGGCAGTTAATCTGTTGGAGGCTTAGTAACTTTCCATGTATATTTCTGTTCCACGTGATCAAGATGTGCCAGTAATATTCTCACTGATCATTCTGGATAACAAGTAGTTATCCTAATTCAGGTTGTTCATTATAACTTATGCTAAATTGGGTCATACGGAGGAATAAATTGATTAAGAATGTTGTGTTATGTCAACCAATTTAGTAATATATTAGTTCAGAAATAATAGGTAAAAATTAGTTAGCTCCTCTTGTGACATATTGCATAGAAATGTTTTCTCAAGGTCAAACTATTCTAAAATATTTACTGTCATCTACTTAATCCAGTTACGGTGAAGAGTTATCTGAAAGTCTTTTAGCTGTTTTTAATTCAGGTAACCAGCTGGAGAGCTGCAGATGGTATTGACAATACTATCTACAGTTAAGAAGCATCTCCACTTTGCCTGCATTTCTTACTTAGATGGCTGCTGAAAGGTAAACTGTATAACTGTATAAGCAGCCTATCACTCGGAAGTTTAGAAGACAGGAAGTTCTGTACTTCAACTGTACTGGGGAATATTTCCAAACCTATGGTCCAAACTGAGGGAAGAACAGGCAATTTGTGTGGCTTACTTTCTCTAGTGTTCAAGTTGTTTAGACACGAATTCCTGCTCTGAAATGGGATTTAGGTGGGGTTTGAAGCATAGTAAGTAAAGAAAAAAATCGTGTTATACCTTAGCATAAACTCAGTGCACTCCTTGCACTGGAGAGGTTCAGCTGGCTTGTGTGTCCTGCTGGCCACCCTGACCTGATCTCTCAAATGTCCCAGGTTCAGTGTCCCATGCAAACCTTTATGCTCCCTGTCTGCAGTGTTGAAAATGCCTTGGCAATTTGATTCTTAATTTTGTTAGAATCTGCCTCTTAAAAAGGAAAAATGCAACCACATCAAAAAATACGTGTTAGAGGAGTAAGGTTTAACCATGTTTTTAGGTCTTAGGTACAAATAAGTCCTCTGCTATCTGGATTGCAAAAGTCTCAGTACATATTGGGGTTTTTTGGCCTACGTCAACATTGTAGTTGACATTGATTTACAAAACTTATGCAATCCTAGTAGAGACACCTTTTTTTTTCAGAGTCCTGAAATGTATGTTTAATCCAAAATCTGCTTTGTATCTCTTTATGGCTATGGTTTATTTAAAATGGGAAGTGAGTTCCATTTGGACAGATTCTAGTTAATAATTGACACATCTGCAGGAGAAATTGTACCTGTCACAGTCACTCTTTGTAACAACAAATGTCGGTCTTGTATACCTTCGTGGAGAGGAGAGTCAATGAGATTTAATGAGTGTAATTGTTCTGCAGATCTGAATACTCTCTAAAACTGCTAAATTATTATCCTATTATATTTGGGTTAGCTGATTTTTTTTTTTTTGTTCTATGTTAATCAGTACTATTTCCTTTCATTTTAGATCAGTGTATTGTCACTCGAACGTACCTCTTTCTTCATAAGTTTTGGTTCTTCAGTGCTGCCTATTACTTTGGGAACTGGGCATTCATTGCAGTAAGTACTTTTAGAGATCACTAAATCAAGTTGGATAATTTACAGTAGTTGTCATTGCATCATTTGCATCACCACCATGCTGCTTTGTTTTACGTATATTGCCCTTCTGTTCCCCTTAATTGAATTAACTGTAACTTTTACTACTTAAAATTTGCAGGTCTTTTTAATTGGATTAATTGTTTCATGCTGCAAAGGCAAGAAATCAGTCATTGAAGGTGAAGTGGATGATGATGATTCAGACATGAGTGATGATGAACTGTCTGTTTATTACCATTGATATCGTTTTGCCTTCCAGATGAAAAAAGTGTAATTTAAAGTTATGTTGAAAGTCATACCCATGTGGAATTTGTATCCAAATAAGCATCCTTGCACCTGTAAAGATAGAAGAAATAACTGTACTCAGTTAAAGGGGTAAAAAACCTGAATATCACTTTTTGAGTATCACTGTTAAATGAGAACGAATATTGAAGCTGAGTTTGAATAATATATAGAAAATATTATGATTAAACATGTATGTAAATTTCTGATGTATAATTTGATGAACTGTTGTAACTATTTCATAATTCATTATGCTTTTCTGTTAACTTAAGTTTTCTTAAATACTTTCATGCTCAACATGTAGGACTTTTTTATTCATAAATAAACTAGCTAAAATCCTGCAAAACAGTGCAAATATTGCTGGAAATATTTGGATGAGATTTATACTTTCAGAAGGGTTTGACTTTTGCATTAGTTTTGCTGGCATTTCTGGGATATCCATACAAAACTATAACTAATAAGAGACTGTCCTCTAAAGTATGCCAAAAACATTCACTTAGGTAGTGAGTTCCCAGTCCACGAAAAATAAGTAATTTTCATACTATTATCCCCACTGAGTTACCATGGGAATCCTCGGGTAACTATGAGGTGGCTTTTACTCTATCAGAGGAAATCATTAGTGTAAATTACAATATTCAGCACTGTTGCAGTGTTTTAGCACAGTTCAGTTCTGAAACTGCCAGGTGCCTGATTTAGTCATAACTAATGGAATAATTGAGATGCAATTAATTTTTAACATATTTTTCTCTTTAATGCAAATTGTCTAGTTTGAAGTTTTCTCTCAGTATTTAATGTAAATGTTGTCAACTTGTTTACAAACCAATATGTTTATATAAACACAGTTCATAAATATTTTTGTCATTCATGTTGTCTTTGTAAAGTAATCCTATTTTAGCTATATAGTTACTGAGCTATATTTCTAAGGCTGGAAAAAATCTTCAGATATCCTTTCACAGACTCAGAAAGAGACAATGATTACAAATACAGGGTTTAAGCTTCTAGTGCTGCCTGAGGGACACTATAGTCCATGCAAGCCCATGGAAATGTAACTTACATAGTCTTTTTACAAGACTAATTGTTAAATAGCTATTAAAATGTGGGGGAATTATTATGTCCTGTTTGCATGTTTGCAAACTCTAAAGTTATTTCAAGAACAGTCTGCCTCTTCCTGCAGTATTTCGGAACAGCAGGGTCTCGGGAACTTCTGAATTTTAATTTAGCTTCAGTATTTGAGGAAGTCTTAGGTGAGTTGCTTAGTTAATGCATGAACACAGGGAACTGATGTGTGGACTCTTATAGGAAGAAACAAAACTGAAGTCTTTTAACAAGCCTTCTGTGCCAGCTACTCCAGTAGCATAAATGTTTGTGGCATCCTGGAAGAATGTCTGTTGTAGGTTCTCATGAGCTACAGATATGCAGTCAGGTCTGTTCAACTAATACCAATCAATCCATTTGCTGCCAATGAGACATTTGAAAGGACACAAATGTATTCAAACAGTGACAGTAGGTACTGGAATTTGACTAGTCAATCTGAGCTCCCTTTGACTAGAATTAGCGGAATACTATTTAAACATGACCATTGCTGAAACTTTCAGGGAATTATTTAAAAGAAGTTCAAGTAACTCAAACAAAAGGTGGAACCTGATTTTGGCTGTCTGGAAGCTGCATCCAAAGGGTAGCAGGAAGTTGGAGCATACTTATTTGTGGATGCCCTGATGGAAAACTTACATGAGCTAATTTAAATAAAGGTAGCTGTTCAGATGTCCTCCTTTCTTTGTGGGTTTTGTTAATTTTTCATCTTCAGCTTTAACCTGTGGTAATTATTACTTCCTTCTTTGCCTGTATCATGTACAGATTTGTTTGTAACACTCAGTTTTGCAGAGTTATATCCATTCTACCTTGACTTCTCACTGGGAGATAGCTGCTCATCTGGACAAGATTGGCAGGAAGGTGTTGGTTTTGTACCGTGTAGCTGCTTCATGTTGTACACGGCCTTAGAGGGTCACTGGTCAAGACACCTGGTCATTGCCTAGGCATATGTTGCTGTAAGTGTCTCCTCTTTCTAGGATTTCATTAATTTCCAGGTTCTTCCCAATCCAGTTCTGTTTCCTGTCCAAATAGTCTATATGCAGAAATACAATGATCTGCCTTTGAATTGGTGACTGTCTCTTTAATTGGATTCAGTAGGTTGGATTCACCACTTTTTTGAATCCAAGTGTTAATCAGGTTTATAAGCAGCTGTATTTGGTCTGGCTGAGCTGGAGTTCATTTCCCCACAGTAGCCCTCACAGTGCTGTGCTTTGCATTGGTAGCTAGAAGGGTGTTGATAACACACCAGTGTTTTGGCTACTGCTGAGCACAGCACCAACACTGTAACATTCCTTCCTCAGTTGAGGGCAAGATCCTGGGAGGGGACCCAAGTAGGCCAGCTGACCCAAACTGACCAAAGGGATATTCCAGACCGTATGACGTCAGCTCAGATATAAAAACTAAGGCAAGGAGCAGGAAGGGGGGCATTCATTGTCTAATGGCTGCCTGCTGAGAAACCGACACGCACGTACCGAAGCCCCGCTTCTCGGGAGTGGCCGACCAGCGCTGTTCATGGGAAGTAGAGAATAAACCCTGCTATATCTTTTGCTTCTGCGCATGCAAGCTTTGCTTTACTTTTTGCTTTAAATAAACTGTCTTATCCCAACCCACGAGTTGTTTTTTTCCACCTTACTCTCTCCCCTGTCCTGCTGGGAAGGGGAGTGATAGAGTGGCAGGGTGGGCACCTCGTGTCCAGCCAAGGTCAACCCACCACAGCAGCCCATGGCAAGCTGCAGCTATCAAGAAGCAGGCTTCTATGGGAGAGTTCAGAAGTTGTTTCAGACATCTGCTGTCACCCTCTGTCATACAAGCAGTAAATAACTGTCAGCATTCATAATTGGAATTATTCTTCACCTGCCACATCCTCACTAAAATTTCTCAGGAGTTCAATGAACCATTTGACTGACAAGGTTTTAAAAGATTTTGTATGCACTAATGTAATTGTAATGAATATACACTCAAGAATTCATCTCTAAGCACTTCATGTGATGGAAACTTGACATTTTTAACTGTACTGTGCCTTTAAAATGAACTGGAGATGGTTTTGAAATTTACTATGTGAACTCACCAACTGGATTTGTACATCCATTATCACCCGGTGAAGAAAACTAGCAGTGAAATATAAGATAGCCCTGACTTAATTGGCTTTGATCAATACTTGCAGGAACTTTTAAGAAACAGAACTTCCAGTATATTATTTCCTAGTTGTCCCTTGTACTGTCTTAAATAAAATACTTGCAAGTAAAACAATTAATTACTTTCTGTCCACAAAGTTATCCATGCTGTGGCAACACTTCTCTCTCATTTAGCTGTTAGCTGTGAAATGATAGTCCAGTTTTCTGCAGGTTTTGAAACAAATTTGAGCTTTACAGTCATGTTACAATAGTGTTCTACCTTGTAAACAAAAGTCTAACATCTTCAATTGAGTCTTCAAAGATCTCGGTTTTCTGGAATGAAGTCACTTAAAGGCATCAGAATTGTTTTGCTGCTTTGCTTAAATGAATGATATTTCAATTCCATCTCTATAGTGTGAGCTTTCAAAACTTCTGAATAAGTGTAGTGCTATTGCCAGACTTGACTTCAGTTACCTTTGCTGTTGTACTTTTCCAGTCAGCTTCTACCATGTTGGAGGTTCATGAACATTTAGAAACTAGAGAGCCTTAAATCTCACTGACATGTCAAATAAACTGTGATCACCAGGAATGTTTAATAGAATTCAGCAGCACCATGTGCCAGATTAGTCCTCAATTTGCTGCTTGGACTACAGTGATTGGTAGTTTATCCAGAGTTACAGGTCGTAAATCCAGTAAAGCCTGTAATAGTCTGTTTTGTTCCTTAGCCGAAACTGCTGGTGTCCTGCAGCTTTCCTGCTGATTGTCAGAAACAAGTGAAAAGCCTTTCCCAGTAAAGGTGCAGAGATATATCTGCAACATCTTTGTATTTTCTGCTTGAACTTCAGAAAAGTGATTGCAGTGTGGACTTGAGATTTTGCGCTGAAAATTGCAATCTGCTATGTACAATGTACTTGTACAAGTCATGCTGCATAGAATGGTAATCACATGCTCAGATAATGTGACTAACTAAGCTGAAAACTAATGAACCTTTTCAATGCTTATGTTTTGCTTCTGAATAATCAGTGTAGACATAACTCTGCAGATTCTTTGACATGTCTTCTACTCCTTAGAAACTGTGTTTCTTGGGTTTCCAGCTGTTACTTGACTTTGTCAACACAAATTTCTGAATTGAAGAGTGGCCCAGCATTCTGAAAAGCATTACCCCCTTGTAGAAACGATTATGTGCTTTATTGTAAAATACTGGTAATTGCTGGTGTGCATAGCAGGGGTAAAGTTGAAGTGTTTAAGTAGCTGATAAAGTGTGGAAGGTAACTTTTCTCCTGTAAGTAAGTAGAAATTCAACCTATTATGACAGCACTGATACAGTTCTGAGTATGGATAGGGAAATAAAGTACTACTTCTGAGACTAAGCAAAGGAAAAAAATTCATCCCTTTCTAAAATTGTCAAAAATAATTTGAAATATTCAAACTGTAACATTTTTCAGCCTCTCAGGTTAAGGATTATGGTTCATATTGATAATACATCCTCTTACATTAGTGTATATCTGTTTCTTGTAACCTGCAAGGTCATTTATCTGGCAGATAAAGCAAAGAAATGAAACTAAGAATTATTCTCTTTTCCTGCAAATGTGTATTTTGACTGTACTTCTCAAAAGTTTTGGTTGTGGTAAGATATCATTTTCTGTTAATACTCTCAAACAAATTCTGTTTCCAAATTAAGTCAGTTGCCAATTCTGGATAATGACATTAATCATAAATTCTAGTGTTCTTGATCACTTTTAGTGAGATGAGTCTGTTACAGAAATTACTGGAAGTTGGACTATTTTTAACTTTGTCTTGTTCAGAGAGATTGCATGAGGGATAGCACTTCAATCAAATTTATAGCTATAAAGGGTATTATTTCTTTGAAATAAATAGACAGTTTAAGCACACTTAATAACCCCTATTTGTAGCTTGCTTCCAGATTCACCTCTGGAAGTATGATGTATATAGAGGGTCAGACAGAAGAATTTTGGGTTCTGGAGGGCTGATAACAGAGGTCAGCTACAGATGTGGTAAGTTTTGTGTTCATCACCTAGAAGGACATGTAAGACCATCCCGTATAACAGAATATATGGAACCTCCTGCAAGGAAGTAACTTCTGCTGCTGCTAAGCTGCCTAAACATTAATCATTGTTACTGTATCCTATATAGAGTTTGAAAATTCTCCCACGTGTAGTAAGCGTATCACTTCACCTGAGAGTACTTCAGAGTCAGGACAGCAAGGACTTAAAATGTGAATGTCTATGATATTTCTCATGCACACACATGCCCCTCCCCAGACTTACAGCCTATGGGCTTACTACTGCATTAAGCACTTGAAGGAGTGCTCTGGGACAGAAATGTTTGATTGTGACACTTAATATATAATTTAAAGGTACCATTTGCATCTCAAGTTTAGAATCATAGAATTGTTTAGAAAACTTGGAAAAGACTTTTGAGTCCAGTGTTAAACCTAACTGTGCCAAGTCCACCAGTAAACCATGTCCCTAAACACCACATCTTCATGTCTTTGATTTCTCTGAGTTGTACTTAACTCTTCTCTAAACATTTAAGTTAGAAAAGTGCAACTCTGTGTCCTTATTGCCTGCTGACTTTAAATAGTTTCCAAATAAAAATGATCAAGATGCTGATGGCAGGTTTGTCTGATTTGCATAGAATGTTCTTTTGGAATGGGCCAATAAAGAAAAGTTAAGTTTATTGCAAAGAAAAGCGTTTTGTTGTGTTTTGAGGTGCAAAGTCCTGAACGTAGAACAGTTCTTATTTGAACATGAAAGTTAAGTTCTTAACAATGGACATATCTTTCTAGTGCATGGAGGAAAAAAAAATCATAATTGGAAAATATTAGCTCCTGAAGAATCCTTGTTCTCCTGGCTATGAAGCAGGTACTTTATTTTTTCAGAAATTGATCCCAAATAAATAATATTTTTATTAATATCCTTGACTAGAAAGATACACCTTTTAAGTTGTGCAGAGACTGATACCAGGATTATTTTAGGGTTAGATTTTTAAGAATGAGGATTGCAGCTCCTCCAAAAACCTCTGGGAGTTCAGATCCTAGGTTATTTGGAATGTTTTTCATGCTTGAAGTGCTTAGGGAAAATATAAAACTCTTTTCCTTTCAGTTTATGAAGGAATTAAATATATAAAGCCCATCCTTTTAATGAGTGGAGTGGAACATGCCATCAGGTTTTAGGTATTTGAAAATACATTACTAAAGAATTAATGCTTGACTAATGCAATTATTATAGAATAGGTTTCAGACTTACCTAGTCATGACTCTGGTTCTGAGAGGGAGCAGAAGGGTACTGTCAGAAGATGGCCTGTAATCTTTCTTGACTAGCTTTGAGCATAGTGTTGAGACTTAATGATAGAGAATGGGTTTTTTTGGTAGCAGCTGTTTTTAATCTGTGACTCATAGCTCTGGCCTGTTCAAAGTCTGTCCAAATGGTACCTGACAATATGCTGCAAGATGCTGACAGCTCTAGGAAAAACGTGTGTTTGAAGAAGCACTTTTTCATAGGAAAGACAAAGGTTGAGAGAAAAGACTCTTACATGTGTTAGATCCACAGAATAACTTAGAGCTTGCGCCATAGAGGACAACGCTACCTGAATTTCAGACAATCTGATCTGTAAAAGCTAGATGCTGCTTCACTCTAGGCTAATTCTTATTGTGGGGAGAGTTTATGCTGCAGGATTGTTTATGCAAAGCTGAGTGCTGAGAAAGGAGCTTGCCAGTTATAGGTGTGCAGGACCTATATCTGGTGCGTAGGTTCCTAAGTTTTGATCTATAAAGAGACTCATTGCTGACAGAGAATCAGATTTTTCTACTACATAACTGGACAGCTTATCTAATGGAAGTTGTCCCTGCTCATTGCAGAGAAGATTGGACTAGATGATCTTTGAGTGTCCCTTCTAACCCAAACCATTCTCTTCATGGAATCATAGATTCATTCTCTTGATGAGTTAGGTCTCAAGAGCTCTGTCGCCTATTTTGGAATGTGGCAAAGAGGAACATATGGTGAAGCTGAGTGGGTTCTTATTCTAGATGATTAGACCTGGCATTTAAGTTCTTTTGTATTCATAGCAAAGGAGGATTAAAAGATGTGGGTAGAATTTAGTCTGAGCAAGTCCTATCTGAAATCTGAGCCATGTAATTTGAATCAGACTAATTCCAGGGTTTTTTTAAAGCTATTATTGCATGGTTTGGGTTACTGGACTTTCTAGATACCTGTAACTAGGGTCCCTTGTATGTTTAGAGATGTCCTTCTCTGCAGATGTGCAGAGAATATATATAATATCTGACTTCTGTTGTTTGAAATACAGATCGTACTACCCTCTTCATGCAGACTGCCAACTGGTGATTACCTACCCAATACTGCTAGAACATGACACTGTCCTGAATTTGACTGGAACAAACTTTTGTTTTCACACCTGGAAAAGAATCCTTACAACCATACTGTTGAGATCTGTCCCTACTGTTGAATTTGATGTAATGCAGACTTCTAAAATCTGCTGACATCAAAGAGAAAAGCAGAAGCAGCAGCTTCTTCTATAGCAAATTACTCTGTGGTGTGTCCATAAGGCAAGAGTGGTGGTGGTGGTGTTCTGACCAGAGGGTGGTGTGCCTGGCTGGCAGCAAATTATAATTTTTCTGGTCTTGGAGGTATTCCAAGAGTAGCTAGATTGGTCCTACAGGCTTGAGAAAAGCTGTGTTGAAGCATAGTCTGACAAAAATGTACTCATTCATCCCTCATCCTGCTATGTTGTCCTGCTGAACAAAGGATTTTTCACGCTGTGGAAGCAGTGCTACCATGTGACGTGTGTGGAACCAGCACTGATGTGCAAGGCTTTCTGAGCAGACAAATGGTGCCAGTTCCAAGGGGTAACAGTAGAAATCCACATCCTATCAACAGGAGTCCTGCTGCGATGAAGCACGTCTACTTTTTGTTTTAGAAAAAGCTCAAGATCAGCTTCCTGACAAGCTGGCATCCTCCTACAGTGGAACTGTTTTAATGCCTTTCAGCTGTTTCCACAGATTTCCTGTGCCACTGCAGAAATCATGTGAGGATGGTTCTGTCCCATTCTCTCAGCGATGTGTGAACAGGCCCTGTTTTGACAGGCTTGCTGGATGTGTCTTCACAGTTCCCAGTAAGGCTCCCAGGTCCCCTGCCAAAGACACAGTGATAAGTACGTCATTCAGACTTGGCAAATCTATCGTTGGGCTGGATGAATAATGTGGAGAAGGGCTGCTCTTCACGTACGTGAATTTCTGTCTCAAGGAATGTACTCCAAATAGAAATGTTTCCGTATTAGTGTCCTGTTTTAGGCTAGTGCCTGAACAACCCTTTGCAGTGGCAACTCTGAGTTGTCCGATATGATGGGATGTTTTGAATTGAAGAACTCATAAAACACCTAGCATATCACTTCTGATAGTGTTACTTCTAATCTCACTCCATCTGTTTCTGAAGGCCCTTATTTAGATTCACCTACTCATTTTAAGTTAAACACAGAACTTAACTCACTCTTCTCCAATAACAATTGTTTATGCTTTGTGGTTTTGCATTTGTTTTTCAACCTGTTTTTTTTAAATGCTTTTTCAAGACTGTCATCCGTTCTTTTGGGCGAATGATCTCCCAGTGCTTTGAGGAATCCACTTGGGTTATATAATAATCCGATCTGGCAAAATCTATTCTCAAGTAGTGTTGGAATTGCATTTAAGTAATCTGGTTGTGTAGCTGAATTCTCCTAAGTTGTGGTCCTCTGATGGATAAAAGAAACTACATGTGTTTGCTGTACCTAGTGCCCCGTGGTTGCTCTCTGACATGGCTGTATTGTTTGAACTCTTTCCAAAGCCATTCTCAGTGATTCTTTGGCAAATCCTCAACTCTAACTGCAGAGATTATGCTGCTAGTTGACAGATGTACTTTTTTTGATTGCCTTTACATTTTATCACAGCTCATTATTATTGCAGCATCATTATTTTTTGGAATATGCCAATACTTCCAAATCTGTAATGCTCCTGTGTGAGCATTTGCAATTATAAAATTTACATGTTGGACTTGACTGTTAAATTGTATTCTGGGTGAGAGCTGTTCTCTGTACTGGAATGGATTCAGCTGGCTGCTCTTGTTCCTGCTGTTCTGAAGAGGACCCTGCTCTGTAGTCACCTACAGTGGCAGTCATCAACATGCAGGAAAAAATAAAAACTCTCCAATGTGCTCCAGTCAGGAGTTTGTCAGAAAATCTCTGAAGTTGTCCAGTCCCAGCAAGCCAAAGCCAGTTTTTAACTATCCTTAAAGCACTTCTAGTTGCTTTTCTGCTGTAGGGTTAGTCTCTTCCAAAAGCAAGTAATGAGCCATATTGGTTGCATCTTATATGTTCATGTGGTTGGTTCTTAGTTATGAAAAATGCTGTTCCACAGCAATGATGTTTGATTTCAGAAAGTTCAATATACATTTTATTAAAGTTTAGTGTAAATTATTTTGCGTTTAAATATATTTTGAATTCTCAGAAGTGACAGTTATCAAACCAGAGAGGGAGTTCTTCTCACTCTTGTATCAGTTTATTTTTTCACTAGTGAAATACAAAAACATATACCTACAAAAGGGAAGCAGTGCCCATTTGAATTACAAGCAATTGCACACTGTCCCTTGGGTGAGGAAGGAATAGGATGAGGATGAAACTGAGTCATGCTGAACTGCTTAATGTAGTGGGTTTCTGTGACTGGGTTTTGGTAGCGGAGGGGGCTACAGAGGTGGCTTCTGTTAGAAGCTGCAAGAAGCTTCCTCTACCTGGTGGAGCCAATGCCAGCCGGCTCCAGGACAGGCTTCCTGCCGCTGGCCAAGGCCAAGCCAATCAGGAGTGATAGTAACACCTCTGTGATAACATTTTTAAGAACAGAAGGTTATTGCACAGAAAGAATTCCAGCCAGGGAAGAGCGAAGCGAGAACATGGGAACAACAAGGTAGACATTAAGGTCAGTGCAGAAAGAGGGGCAGGAGGGGCTCCAGGTGCCAGAGCTGAGGCCCTGCAGCCCGTGGTGCAGACCATGGTGGAGCAGCTGTGCCCCTGCAGCCCATGGAGGACCATCGGGGTGCAGAGACCCACCTGCAGCCCATGGAGGAGCCCGTGCTGGAGCAGGTGGATGCATGAAGGAGGCTGTGACCCCGTGGGAGGCCCAGGATGGAGCGGGGTCCTGCCAGAGACCTGCAGTCCGTGTAGAGGGAAGCCCACACTAGAGCAGGTTTTTCCGGGTAGGACTTGTGGCCCCTGTGGGGGACCCACGTCAGTACAGCTCATCCGTGAAGGACTGCACCCCATGGAGGAGTGACCCATGGGACAGCAGTCTGGGAAGAACTGCTGCCCGAGGGATGGACTCACTCTGGAGAGGTCCATCAAGGACTGTCTCCTGTGGGAGGGACCCCACGGGAGCAGGGCAAGGACTCCTTTCTCTGAGCAGCAGCAGAAACAACAAGTGACCATAACTCCCATTCCCTGTCCCCCTACACCACTGGGGGGGAGGAGGGAGAACATGGAAGGAAGGAGGGGTGGGGGAAGGTGTTTTTAAGACTGTTTTATTTCTCACTCTTTGGCTCTTACCCTGTTAGTAATAAATTTAAGTACTATCCCCACTTTGAGTTTGTTTTGCCTGTGAAGGTAATCAGTAAGTGATGTCTCCCAGCTGTTATCTCAACCCATGAATCCTTTGCTGTTTTTTCCCCTCTCTCATCTGTCGAGTTGCGGTGGGAGAGTGAGAGAGCGGCTTTAGTGGGTACCTGGCATCTGGCCAGGGTCAACCCACTACACTTTAGTAGCTTGCTGCCAAAAGGGATACTCTGCATATTCCTGCAGCATCTAGTACTTGCCTAATCTGTTTGTGAGCTGACTCAGTTTGCTACTGTATTAGCACAAAATAAACAGCAACTAAGATGTGGAAAGGAGGGAGAAATACTGCGTGGTTGGAGGCAAGGAAGTGATAGTGACTGACCTAGGACAGCCAGCAAACAATCACATTGGAAGTCTCTGTAAGAAAGATTGTCCATCCTTGTAAGACTCCAGAAAGACAGCTGTAAAAACTAAGGTGCTCTAGCACGAAAGAGGGAGGTCCATATCAAGGCTGCAGACTTGGATAGTAAGGTGGGTGTAATGCTGTCTTAGCTACTCTGGAGGTCATTTGTCTAGCTAAGGGAGACCTAGGTCTGGGGGAAGTCTGGTCACTGGAGACTTTTTTTCTTGTCCCTTCTCTTTTTCTACCTCTGGCTCTCATAATGCCCTAATCTTACATAATCTTTATTTCTGTACTGGTAGTATTTAGTGCCTTTTTTCCTCTTTTTTTCTTTCTTTCTTTTTTCTTTTGAATCCATAAATCTTTTTGGGGTGTCTTGCCATACCATGACTTGAAATAAAAGTAGTCTAAGTGGCAAGCTGATAACACTACGTTTTTCACACAAAGATGCAGCAGATCTCTGGAATGTCTTGGCAGTGCCCAGTTCCCTTCCATGTGATTCAGGTATCCAGAGAGCAACAGACTTGCATGGACTAGGGAACAGTTGTCACCTGCAGGAAAAGAAGCCAGGTTTTTTTGACAGGTCACCACAAAACAGTTCTTGGACTGTGCTGAAGCATTGGAGTGGACGCTTGCTCCTTGAGGGTCCACAAGGAACTGATCAGGCAGAGTTGAGCTGGCTGACTTGTCATCACCTGCCTGTTTCTTAAAACATAAGTGCATTTGCACTGTTTGAGCAGGGAGGCTCACAGCTCACTATGGAGTAAGTCAGGCTCAATTTCATGCCTTAAGGGGGAGCCCAGAATCATCTTTGAGACAAAGGTGAAAGAGAAGGGCTAAATTACAGTAAAAGGTAATCCTGTAAACATCAGAAAACAAGGAAGGACTCATCTGTGACTCAGGGGTCTCATCCATGCATTGTTCAGGCCATCAGAGGATTTACTACGTTTTTCTTGTACCAGTCTTCACTGAAAGGGTCACGAGGGACTCTGGTGGGCTTGTGGCTGAATCCAGTGAGGAAGTGGTAAAATTTATTTTGGAAAAGTCAGTGATGATGTGTCAGAACACTGGAAAAAAAGAGCAAGTCTAGTGTTTATTTCACTTGTAGAGCTGAAAGTAGTAGTCAGAAAAGGCCAGCCCAGTCAGCTTCCAAGAAAAAATAGTTGAGTAATTAATTGGTAAGTACCTGGAAGCTTGCCAGCTGTCGCTGGGTATCTGTCGAAGGGCCTCGGCTTGAAGGGGGAAGAAAGACAGACGACACACACAAGGATGGTGAGACAAAGAGATGTCTGCCTGCTCAGCGCAGCAGGCAACCTTTTATTAGGTTCTCCTACTTCTACTTTCCCACACACACAACACAAACATATTTCCACAAAAACACTGAGGAACGCGCACCTGCACTTCAGCCACACAGCTCAAGGCTGTGTCCATGGGAACTATCTGATCGGCTCCACTGCTCCCATGGAAAACGGCCCAATACCCCGCAATACTCCCAACTCCTCAAACTTCAGTTGTGGTGCTGTGACTTCACCCCACAGCCAGCAGATACATAATAATTGATAGAGATTTACTGAAATCAGTTTTCTACCCTGAGAAAGGTATGGGCATTATGGAGAGGGAAATGCATTGTTACAGTCCTGATGGCATTCTGATAAGTGTTCTCAGGAAACCTACTAGTGGATGAATGCAGCAGTGATTGGACAACTGCATTCAGAAGATTAACAGATCATTAATAAACTCAGAAAAATGTGTTGGGTTGGGTATTTCCCTCTGTTCTGGATCCAGTGTTATGCAACAATAGTATTACAATTGGATGATGAAATGGCATGTAGATTTAATAAACTTGCAAATAGTTTAAGTCTGGGGAGGAGTGCAAGCACTGTAGAATAAAAGAATAAATTGTAAAAAGTTCTGACAAATGACGGGAGTGGGTGATGTGATCAGACAGCCAAATGAAGAATAAATGGCTACCATTTCTACCTTAGAAATGTCTCTGAAAATTATTGTGCATTGCAAGCTAAACAAGAACAGTTTCTTTTTCACTCCTCAGCAAATTGATGGAAACACATAAATGGGTAGCTGACCTGCAAGAACTGTAAAATCATTGTTCCACTTAACAATCCTAAGGCTTGACCTGGAATTCTTCCTGCTGCACTGGGTACTGCATTTCAGAAGCACATGAGCAAATCAGAGAAAATTCTTGTGAGAGTAACAGGAATGATTAGGTGTCAAAATGTGACTTAGAGGGACAGGCTGGTTGAACTTCTGGAATAACTTTCTAATAGCAAGAACAGTGAACTTCTGGAACTTGTTTAGGAAAGTTATGGAGTCTGTCAAGGAAGATCTTTTTCTAGCATTGTCAAGCCTGTTCTTATGCATTTTGTTAGAAGGAAAGGTGTCTGTGTCAAGGAGCTGCAAGATCCTGCATTATGCTTCCAAATGCTTAAGCTGTTAAAGTCTTGCAGGCATGCTAACCAACACACATTAGAGCCTCTAATTAATATGTGTCATGTGAAAGTCTCTTGTTCATGGGCAATACTTCTAACCTGCTGTTCAAGATTTTCTGGTAGTCTCTCTATCGCTTCCTGCAGGTGAGAGTGTGAAGGAGTTTAGAGGCAGGACTGTTGGACTATATTTTGTAGCACAGTGGTATTTCCATGTTGGTTTAAAGTAGTTACAAGTGTTCCACATTATGGGTATTTCTGATAGAGTGAAATGTTGTTCATGTCTTAAACATTGTCAAAATCATGGAAAAACCTTTTGTCAAACTGCAAAAAAGCAACTGCCTGTCAGGGGCCACCGAAGCACAGCCCCCTTCCCCAGTGCCTTCTAACTGGAATTTGTTATGGGAACTTGAGATAAAACTATTGTCCAATTATCTCAGGTCTAGGGAGAAGTAAACAAGGCTCAGCAGGTAGAGGAGAAGAAGGGGTTTGGGTGTGTGATGGTGAAGTCTCCACACAAAAACCAAGTAAACTACCCCCCCCACCTCAGCTGAGAGGCAGCTGAGAAGGGGTCATAAACCATCAAAGACCCCCAGAGGGCCCCCTGGCTCATTCCTGAGGCCTTCCACCACCAGAGGACTGCAGGTGATCCAAGTGAGGCAACAAATCCAGAGCCTGTTGCAAGAGACTGCAAAGCTTTCCTCCCCCACCCCCACCAGGGGAGGTGCCTGGTCATCTCCTGAAAGTATTGGACTCTGTGTTTTGGGTGACCCTCACTCCCAAGAAGACCAGAAGACACTGACCTGCAGGATGCTGCCGGGCTCCACAGAGTGGTGATACATTTTCTATCTAATCTCCCTCTGTCCCTCTCTTTCTTCCCTCCCCCCACTCCCTTTTTTCTATTTCTTTCTGCCTCACATTTACTGTTAAATAAAATCCATACTATTGACTTTGGCATATGGTCTTTTTTGCACCTTAATTCAGGCAGAGGCATCTCTAATAATTTTAATAACTGGATCATAAGTGTTTTGGAGGCTGAATTCACACTACAGAAGGAAGTGGCCCATTTGACATTAATTCCCCGTTATAGCGGTTTGTACAACAAGTAAATCACATTTTTTCAAGTATTGTCAAGGAGCAGATGGAAAAAAAGATTGCAACTCTAACTTCTGTTGATATCTCTTTAAGAGGGAAGAACAGGGCTGAATATCCACTGCTGGCGACTGCCAGACAATGAAGATAAATTGGGTCGAAAAATAGATCTTTGAAAAGCTGTAAATCAATTTCAGTGACATAAAGTCACTAATGGAAACAGGCTAGTTTGGGGCAGAATTTCTGAAAGTTAAGCAAATAATTTAGACCAAATCAAAATGTGACAATGTGCTGCACTTAAGTGATGTACCTTCCCTCTCCCTCCCCATCCCCCTGTTTAATAGCACTCATGTTCCAGTTTTCACATTGGAACATTGATAGTAAGAGCTATTCAGTTAAAGATAGCAAGAAAATGTTACCCATATAACCAAGTGTAGAAGAAAAATATAGAAAAATGCTGTAGATGAAAATGCAACTGATTTGATGACTTACTCTTGACAGGTTTAACATTCATCTTTGCTGTCTGTGCAAGAGTAAGTCATCAAATCAGTTGCATTTTGTCTAGTCCAGGATTCTGAAAGCTCAGGGATAGAGATAAAAATGGGGTGTATGTGTAGTATAGTTTTCTGAAACATCTTCTTAACATCCAGTGGTTCATTTGGTCTTGCCTTTTCTCTGCTTTTCCAGCCAGAATTCTTGCCTTCTTTGTCTCTTCACTTTCTTTGCTCTTCCTCTTATGACTTTCCTGTATTGAAAGTTCTTGGTGATTATTAGCAAGGAACAACATCTGTCTTACTTTATCCTGGATGGACTTTCTCATTTGAGTCTCCTACAGTTAGTAACTTGAACCCATTTTTATTCCATGTGCTGATTTTTTCAAGTTTCAAGCTGCTGAGCAGATCATGAATTCTTGTCCTTTATCTGCTAAAGGATTCTTTTTTCCCCGGTGGTTTTACTATCATTCTTTAGGAATTGGAAAAATCTCACCCTGCCCCACCAAAATCTTATCCTTGTCTCCTAACTATCCTTACCCGCAAATTTGTTTTGAAGCTACATTCTTAAAATCTGTGCTCTTCCTTTACTGCCTAACTAAACATGCATTAGTAGTATCATTCCATAACCATTTGCATGCAAGTTTACCTCTTACCGTCATCCTCAATTAACCTTTTTTTTCCCAATTTATGTGAATGAACGCTATGCAAACCTTTTTCTTTTCTCCATTTTGGAAGAGGTAGTCCAGTATTTTTTACTCTAAGACATTGATGAAGAATCTTTATTGTATTGCACTTGTTTCCACAATGAAGATCTCGGTACTAAATTTTTACTAGGTCGAGCACTTCAGAATTTTTCGATAGGTCCTAAAAAAACCCAAATTACCCACACTTGTGTCATCTTCCTGATTTGGTGCTCTAAAGTGGTCCCTTCATGATGAAGTCCCCATCATGATGAAGGGCATGGGTTTTTGATTTTTCTTTTCCTTCCCTTCCCTTCATGTCCCTTATTTTTATTGGCTTGGATACAATGCCAGTCCAATGTACCTCTATGGTATTTGGTTGGTTTACAGCATAAATGGAGTGTTGTTATAACCTCATCTTCTGTTTAGACATGAGTAATAGTAATTAGAGAAAGTGATGCAGGGGGATGTGGATTGGGTATGACTGTAGGTGAAGTCCTTGCCTGGAAGATTTGGATTTGGCTTTCCCTTTGGTTTTACTTTAACCATAGCCTTGTCCTCAGATATCCCACTTCTGTGTTCTGTCTTTTGGACTGGTGGCATTCTTAGCCAGAGTTTCAGCCTCTGCTACCTGAGTAGAAGTTATTCTACTGTATTAGAATAAATAGTTATTGCCTCTTTCAGTAGTGTCCGTGGCCCCTTGCGGTAAATATCTGTCTTACCAGCCTAGCTGCAGTGGGCCAACCATGGCCAGCATCAGCATCCAGCCAGTTGCCCACTTTCTTCCCTCAGCCCTCTGTAGCAGGATGGGAGAGAGAATCAGAAAAGCAAAGCCAGGAAAACTGTGGCTTGAGATAAAGATAGTTTAATAAGTGAAAAATATCTGTGCACCAAAGCAAAATAATGAATTTATTTATTAGTTCCTATCAGTAGGCAGATGTTCAGCTGCTTCCTGGTCAGCAGAGCTTCATCATGTGTAACCATTATTTGGGAAGACAAAAGCCATAATTGGGAGTGTCCTGCCTCCTCCTCTTTCATTACTGTCATATGGTATGGGATATCGCTTTGCTCAGTTGGAGTCAGCTGTCCTGTCTGTCCCCTCCAAATTTCTGCCCACCTACAGCCTCTCGCCGAGGAGCAGCATGAGAAGCAGAGATAGCCTTGGTGCTGTGCAAGTGTAGCAGAGCATAGCAAACATACTGGGGTGCAATCAATGCTCTTTTAGTTACAAATCCAAATGATCATGTACTTCAGATCCAAATTGGAAAAGTAATTTATTTGCATCATTTATCTTTGCAGTTGATGGTAAAAATGAGTTGTTAATTTCTGAGGGGTCTGATACACATGGAGGACCTAAAGGGGCTGGTGTTGGTGCAAGCATATTGACCTGGCTGCCAATAGAACATACTGTGCAATGACTGTGTGATAAAACTTGTGCTGGTATTAAAGCATCCCTTGGCCTTTTCACCCGCAGGGTGAAACAGTTTGTGTTTGACCTGTTCAGAACCTCTCTGGGATCAGGCTCCATGTATCCATAGGCTTACAAGAACCCTTTAGCTGTTTTTTTTTAGCTTTCTGTATGTAACATTTTGCTGCATGGTGTCTTCCTGTCAAAAGGATGGACAAAAAATTCTTGTCCTTTCAGCCTTCCACAGATATGCAGTTGTACTGTGCTTGGAGAACTGCTGAGAAAGTGGGAAAAACCCTCAGTCTGAGGCAAATACTGACACCTTGTCCTCTGTATCCTGCCTGAATTAATTTATTGCCTTCTGATGCTGACACAAATACTTTCTCTTTTGCCTTAGGTTGTTATGGCTAAAATCTTTTTATGTGTCTTAAAGTGTGTCAGGTTCTCAAACTGTTTCCCATGGGCACCCTAAGTTTTCAGGAAAAAATGATACGTTGTATATGACTGAGTTTGGCACTTCTTATGGATGCCTGTTTTGATCCTAATGGGAAAGCAGGCAGCTGTGTGTTCCGTTCTTAAGTTACTATCCCTATTGACTTTGCAAGGATCTAAAGTATGTAATTCAAGGCAGTGTAAATCCACACCTTGTACTTGGTGCTGGAATGCTTGAATACAATAACTTAAATCTCTGGATGGCACCATTAAGGATTTTACTAGTTTGTGAAGAAACAGATGAGTGGCCACATCCTTTTGTTGCAGCTGCCAGCACAATAATTTCAGAGTATCATTTACTGAAGGATCAGGACCAACAATGCAGAAATTAAATACAGCCTGTTTTGCCATGGCAGCCTGGCCATTCCCATGTCTCATGTGCTGCTGGATGCCTCAGAGCAATTTAACTGTATATTCTGAGTTGCTGAAGTGAGAAGGGATAAAAAACAGTAGTTGACATACTTTCTTCTATTTGTATGGAACTTCACCACTGCAAATTAAGATCCAAATGTTCATTTCAAAGCCATGCCATATACACAGCTCTTTCTTTATAAGTTCTGTTCCTTGAGCCTTTTAAAGTATTTGTGCAGGATGACTAATAACATTCTCATTACATTTTCCTTATTGCTCTATGAAGACTTAGTCTGAAGGCTAGTATTAGTTTGCTTTGTTTGAATGGGTGTTACAGCTAAAATTTTTGCTCTTTTAAGTGAAGAGAGCAAACTGATTTTTCATTATACTGAAAAACTGTCAACTGTGCTCAGTTCCTGTTACTGTAGGAATTAATGAAAAGCAGAAGACTATAATTCTAAACCCCTTTCATTTCTTCTTGGAATCCCATTTTATTGAAAGAGAAAACAAGATAATGTTTTGATTCCAGAAAATATTATCTGAAGGGTAAGGACAACAGACCAGCTTCATTTTTCTTAAAAAGTGTAATGACAATAGAAAATTTTCACATGGAAAGAGAGAATAAGCCTGGTTTTTATGTCTCCTGAGCATCAGTTTTTTTTCTGAAGGCTCGGCTCTGATTCTAAGATTCACAGTGATCTTAAAATGTCATGCAGCATTATTCTACACAGATCTCATGCAGGAATCTACTGCAAGTTAAATGCAACTCCCATCAACTGTTTCTGCTCTAGTTTTTAGATGCAAAAGTAAACCTCAGCACCTCCTCACAGGATTTGGAAATCAAGTGTACTTGACCTCATATGTATACACTGGGTTTTGGACAAGGCACTGAAGTAAGAAGACTGTGGAATAATTGTATTCTGTAGTCAATTTCAAATCAGTTTGAGAAGGGATGTTGTATATCACAAAGCAAGAAGTGATCAGAATGTCTATAATTGAAGATAATTTTCCTTGATCTTCTAACTGGAAAATAACATAGCAATTTCACTGGCCAAAAAGCTTCAGTCTTCAAAAGGAGAGAGAAAAACATCCCAGTATTTCCAAAAGAGTACAGGAAAATTTAGAAGCAAACACTAATGTTTGAAATGCCCACATGGTTGAAGGGCGACAAACATGAGTAAGGGACTGAGACAACTTTCATGTGAGAAAGGATTGAGAAGAGAGGGCTCAGGAGGATACATCAATGTATAGGAATACCTGAACAGAGGGTGCAAAGAGGACAGAACCAGGCTCTTTTCAGTAGTACCCAGTCACAAGACCAAAAGCAATGGGTACAAACTGAAAGTTACTATTTTTTTTTTTTAACATGTCCCACTGGCTCTTGAAAACTCCTTTTGTCTTCTCGCATTCTCTGTCAGTTCTCACTTTGGACTTGATTCATCATCTGTTCAGTCTCATGTTTTATCCTCTACTTGAGATAAATGGTCTCCTTCGGTGCTAATATCTTCATGCTCAATGTCAATCTTTCCTTAGTGACCTTGGTGAAATATGTGAGGAACCCATGACTAGCTGTCAAGTGCTCATGACAAGTGCCTTTATGCTTGTGTGTGCCTGTATATACATTTATATATATATATATTCCTGTATATGTTAGCCATTATAAATGCTTACATGTTGGCCTAAATGCCTGTACAGCCTTCCTGTCCTCATCTCTACCTATAACTAGATTTACTTGATGGTTGACTGTAAGTGCTGGGAATGAGAGTGCACTCCTTTAATGGCTTTTTGAAATGTCAGCAATAATGAAATCCAATCATGATCTACATCTCTCCAGATTCCTATAGCACAGACAAATGGCTTCTGCTCCTATATTGCTGAGTCCCACAGTGCAGGGACTTCTCTTTTTAAGTATAAATTAAGCGGAAGCCCACATATATTTGCTCACTACTGAGTAAATGACATCCTTGTTATTTAAATGGTTTTTTTCCTACCTTGTTCACATCTTTCATTGTTATGGATTATTATAGGCTTTAGATTAAGGTATTAATGATACAGGTGGGTTTTTAAGGTCTCCAGCAGAAGTGATATGAAAATGTGGTACTTTGCAAAAATCTATTTGTAGCAGCTCCTTAGAAGCCATGTGTAAGAGGACTATTGTCATGCTGAGAAACTCTACCTGAATACTGATTTAAGAATTCTCCCCAGCACTTCCTTTTCTATTGAGAGTGTAGTTTCAGTCTAAACCATCACTTATACAAAAAACCAAAAACAATAAATTGCTTTTCTATCACAGGTTTGTCTATTTGTGCTTTCAACCATATTTCATATCTCCATTATTGCACCAGAACTTCTGAATGTTAAGAACAGTACTGGCTTTGGGGAATTAATCCTTCTTTTTAGTGAATACCACTTGAGACTTCAGGAGTTCTGGATTTGGGTTTTTTTTAATTGAAAAAAGTGATACGTATACAATAAATGATTCAGTTTTCTTTTCAAAAGACTATTTGAGCACTTGCAAGGATCAAACCACATTAAATGAACCAAGATTTCCTGTTATAACCTTACTAGTTTATGTAGGCATGTCTCCTTCCCTGCTCCAATAGCAATGAAACAGGCCAAAAAAAGTGAAGATTAAACAGGAAAATATGTTTATGTTTTTTCTTCACAATTCTAGCAGTTACTTGGCTATTTTTGCACTTGGAAATTGTATATTTAATTAGCTATGAATTTTGAAAGACAATTGCTTAATGTTCATCTGTTCCAATTCTGGACACAAGATGCTTGTTAACTCTATTTGATACTCAGTTGTCTGGCTTAGATTTGACGTTAAAAGTTATTGTTTAATGTGTAGGGTGAAGTGTTTACTTATTCAGAAAAAAAAAAAAAAGAAGTCTTCCATTTTGGTTCCCTTCTCAAAATATAATCTGAGTAACACTTTTTTTAGGAGCCCTGAGGAAAATATTTTTTCTGAAGAAGAATCTCTGTAATATTCTCTTCTACAATATATATCTTCTTTGTATTTTTAATACTGGAGAAATCTCTGTTTTGTTTAAAGGTACCAGTTTTTGCAAGTCTTGTGTGTCCTGAATGCAACTACTGTGTGTACTCACCCCACCTATACATGAGGTTAACACAACCTAGAAAGTTCATCTTAACAGTGCATGAGGTCACAGCTGAAAGGGTCATGGTGGCATCTAAGACACACATTAGTACAGTTCAGTATCTTTATTTTACCATTTTCTGATGATTGATTATTTTTAAATTGACTGGCTGACAGTGAGGGATCCCTATCATATATTTGTACGCAAAACCAATCAGCTCCTCCAGCTCCTGTGGGAACAATAAGATATTCTTTGAGAAATCAGATTTGTAATTTGGGTACATACAAAAAGTTAAACTCATTAAAATAAATAAAATATAAAGAAATTTTAAGGTAACATCTCCAAAGAGCTAAACTATGATTTTTTGGCTGGTCTTAATGTCCAGAGTTGAAGATGGTCTTGTTTGCAAGTAAAAATGCTACCTTTGGTCATGAATCATAGAATCATAGAATATCCTGAGTTGGAAGTGACCCACAAGGATCATCAAAATCCAACTCCTGACCCTGCACAGGACAACCCTGAGAATCACACCATCAGCCTGAGAGCGTTGTCCAAAGAGTTCTTGAACTCTGACAGGATTGGTGCTTGACTGCTTCCCTGGGGAGCCAGTTCTGGTGCCGAACCACCTTCTGGGTGAAAAATCTTTTCCTAATATCCAACCTAAACCTCCCCTGACACAGCTTCATGCTGTTCCCTCAAGTCATGTCACTCCTCACCACAGAGATGAGATCAGTGTCTGCCCCTCCTCTTCCCCTCTTGAGGAAGTTGTAGACAACATGGTTTATTCGACCTGTCAATCAAACTACCCAGTAAGATACAAATCTGGTCTCTGACAAGGGTCCATGAAAAGGGAGATACCTTATATGTAGCCAACATTTCTTATAAGTGTTTTTGCAATCAGTTACTTAAAAAGTGAGATTTTTTTTTGTTGCTTTCAAAAAAGATACCAGAGGCCATTGTAAATGATGTGGAACCTTTAAATTGTGGTCCTGATAATTTTAGAAATTCAGAAGCTCCACTGAATAACTTTTAACAGCTAGTTTTAGCAGGACTTTTCTGAATTGGCAGTAATCCAACTTCACTGAGTCATGGTCTTAGAAAGTGCTATGGATGATTTGTCTAATGGCCCAGCTTAGTGCTGCAAAGCAGAGTAAATCACAGCGTGTGAGACTTGGATGTGTGACCAATGTGTTTTGTTCACTGGGTCAGTAAGTAATTAAAGGGAAGATTCAAACCCTGGCACACAACCCAAGCTATCCTGAGGGAGATAGGTACTGCCACCACTATAAGCTCTATCAACCTTCAAATGTTTTCTCTTTGCCCCCCAATCTCATCTACACAAAGTCTTGCATTAACTGCAACACTTGTAGGAATCATTTCTATTCACAAGTACAAAACCAGAAAGATCTGAAGAGTTCGCACATCCTGTTATCCAACATCGTAAGTCTTCCTTCATCTCCCTTTTCTGTCTTCTGTTTCATTTACTGACATACAAAAGAAAAAATTCTTTGCTTGTCTTTATGTGTGTATACTTGTCCTAGTTAGAACAGCTGGGACGAGTTCATTACTGTGTGGGTGTAACCCAAACTGTGCATTCTACATGCACATTTCCCAGAAACTGTTAACAACAGACCATTTGCAACTGCTGCCCAGAGCACACCTGGCCCCGCAGGCTATAAGCTGAGTGTTAAGAGGCCTGTGAGATAGGAGGATGCTCCTGTCCTCAGACCTACAACTCACAATCACCCATTGTGGAACTCCTCACTCTGGGGGAGGTACTGGGCATTCCTGCCTGAACCTGAGGGTGTATACTCTCGAGGTTTTGGGACTTCTGGTACCATTCATTGGATCCAGAGGAGGACCAGAACCTTGACTGGACTGCAACCACCACTCTCAACCAGACTGCGACCAGCACTCTCACCAACAGGTTTTCCCCCCCCTTTTACTTTGGACTCAGGGGGACCATGTGGGGGTCAGCACGGGGGCCAACAAACATGAACACCATTCTGTTCATGGCCCAGGGTGCTGGGTTATATGTCTGGGTTTTGTGGTTAAAATTTTTAATTGGTTAAAACCAATTACTTGTCCATATAACTGTATTATTGTATTGTTTTTTATTAAATTGTAACTCTGACTTGTGGTCTCTTTTGAGTTGGGTTCATTTCTCCTGCTGGTTCACCTTTAAACCAGCACAACACTTTTGGGAATACTTGGATAATTCAGATAAGGAAGGTAGCAGAAAGAAAGTTCCTTTCAATTAAGTATATTCTTGAAAAGTAAAATATAAGTTTTTCCTATCTGTACAGAAATCTAAGGAAAGCTGTGTTATATACTTTTTTCTGTGAGAGTTGTTTGATTACATTTTGAATGCTCAATTAGAGCATATACCTGAATGGCAAAGGGAATAAGAAAGGTTTTTAATATTCTTACCTAGGTTTCAGGTTTTATGTGACTTAAAGTGGCTTTTAGGCTGTAAATTAGACAAAGGAATAATTTAATTATGAATGCCAACTGTAGAATTAAACCAACAGCAGTAAGTAGTGGACCCTACTTGGATGAACATTTTAGAAGATGACTACACCTTTTTTTAAATAACTTGTAGGAATAGATTAACTGCGGTGTTAAATTTTATGATTCAACTAATGTCTTCAGTCTAATACAGCAGGAATAATCCATAAGTGGAGGTTTTAAAATGAAAATGTATAGTGTTCTGAAAGAATGGCCATATTCTTACAGCTAGTCAAAATGGGCAATAGAAGCCTGGTATAGATCTTGACTGCCAGAAGTAGAGGAACCGATGTCACACTAAACCTTTTTCTTCTTTTACCTGAGCATGGAGAGACTGCCTGTTATAGGCTATAAATCCCAGGAGGGAAATTTTCCTTCCCTTGCCTCTTACTATAAGAAAGACAGAGTCCAAATGGAAAAGGGGGCGATTAGCTTTACAAAAGGTCTAGCCAGCTGAGCTGCATTCCTAACTGATGGACCATCAGAGGCTGGAGGGAGAGGGGAGGAGTTTTTAGGGAGGGTTGCTGGCTCTCCTCAGAAAGGAGAAGTCAGTTTGCTGGGTTCTCTCTCTGGGACAGAGACGGGGTAGCTGTCTTTGTCTCCAGCTCGGACCTGCTGCGTTTTCATCGGAGAGTTTTTGTGCGAGACACCGTCATCTGAGGACAACAGTGAGTTCTGTGAGGGCGGACTGCTTTCCTTTCCCCCTTCTTCCATTGGGGGAAGGGTCCCCATTTTTTTTTCAGCTTCTCCTGTGACCCGAGACCACTCCCCAGACCCCCTTCCCGCGCGGTGACCGCCAGAGCCCGACAACGCCCCCTGCAGGTCAACAGAGAGGTGCAGGCTCTGCACCTCCAGCGATCCAGAGAAGTATTCAGACCTTTTGTTTTGTTTGAAGGGGACTTTTAGGTACAGGACTATTGTCTAGTTTTTTGTGTGTTCTGTTACTGTTCTTGCCAACATACATATATCTTTTAATAAAGGGTTGTTATTTCTTCTGTTTTTTCCACACTTCCTCCATTAAAGCCCCTTAATTTTGAATTTACAATTACTGAGAGAGAGGACTTTGGTTTGTCTCATAACTCATTCTCTTTAGCAAACATTCCAATCTCTTCAAACTGAGACACTGCCCTTTATATTTCGACTAGTTTCTCACAGGGAAAATTCACCTCTGTGTCCAAGAAAAAAAAGAACAGAGCATACAGTGTCCAGTTCTTTTCTGCAAAACTTCTTCTTCATCACTTTTCTTTCTGGATGCTGTTTGTTCCAGCCAGGTTAATCAGACATTGACCATGTGCTGTGGAGCTCCGGGGACCCTGGAAGCCCCCATGCCGTGTGCCACGGAGGGACCCCGGAAGCCCATGTGCTGTGGAGCTCTGGGGACCCCAGAAACCCCTGCGCCACGGCCGTGGAGCTCCGGGGAGCCCGGCCCCCGGGTGCGGCCATGGGTGGCCCCCGCCCTGGCCCCGATGGGAGAAAGGAGAGAGAGGGGGAGCCTCACCAGCGGGTACTGCACCCCCGTGGAAGAGTAGAGGAGAGCTTCAGAACACACAGAGGTTTGCCGTTCCAGGTTTGGGGGAGGGGGAGGGTGTCGAGCGGGCCATGGGGGACCTTGGACTCACAGGAAGGCGAGCGGGGCAATCCTGTGTGAAATGTTGCAGGTGAACAGTGCACCTGAAGATATGTGGTAACGCAGTGGAGGACGGATAAGGTCAGGGTGGATAGTGAGTTCTTTTAGAGTGATGGGGGTCCTGGCCGGGCTGGGACCTTGAAAGGCACCTCAGCCTTAGATGGGTATGGGGGCTAGAACTGTTTGTTTGTTTGTTTGTTTGTTTTTGGCTCATCTGCGGCTACTGCCCAGGTTCAGCATGTTCTAGATATATTTACTTTGCTTTGTTACATCCTGAAAGGGTGGTCAGGACAAAGGGTTGTTCCTGGGTATTTCCTTGTAATTGTATATAGATAGGTGTTAGTAAAGTAGGAAATGAAAGCCTGAATCGTTCTAATGGGAATGAAGCCTGTGTACCCCTATGTGGTTGCGAGCTATGCTGGTGATGGTACATGCCTTCGGTAGGGTCACCCATGCCAGACAGGTCAAATCCGTAGGGTCAGATACACTACATTCTTGGGCAGGATGAGCTCGTTAGCCTTCTGGCAGTCATCCTAGGAGAAGGACAACTCTAATCCCAAATCGGGGCAGATGGAGCTCGCTTAGCCCTGTAAGGCCATCCATCTCAGAGAAGGTCATTCTAATTAAACATATGTCCTGAGGACCTCACTGCCACCGTCCAAGCTCACTCGGCCCTGGCAGATGAACCTTAGGATTAAAGGGTGGGTTCAGTTCCTTACATACTGCATCTCAGCTAAAAAATCCACTGCGCAGGCTTGAAAACTTTACCCACATTCACAAAACACTGTAGCGACGAGTGAGGGTTGAAATGGCAGGTGAAAGGTGCACTGGAAGCCTCAGACCCAACCCTGCATGCAGGCGGTTCAGGATATTGGTCATTTGAGACTGACCAGAGATGACAGTCTCTTGGGGCAGCACCCTGAACGACCAAGCAGCCTTTCCAAGGACAGCACTGCTTGCTCCACTCGGAGAGGGGCCTAGAAAAGGTGGCCTAAACAAAGCTCATCTCCACCTTCACCTGGTTGGTTAACCGCAGGCCAACGGGCATCTTCTTCCAATGCGGTCACACAAAGATCAAAAGACAAAGGCATATACACCTGCCTCCAAAGGTGTACCTAAATTAACTCTAGCATGCTGGAACATCAGAACCATGCTCGATTCTGTGAATAGCAGATGTCCTGAGCGCCGTTCTGCCCTAATTGCCCATGAACTGGCTCGTCTCAACATCGACATTGCTGCTCTCAGCAAAGTTTGCCTTCACGAGGAAGGCAGCCTCAGAGAACATGGTGCCAGTTACACACTCTTTTGGTCAGGTAAGCCCAGAACCGAAAAGCATCTCTCAGGAGTTGGCTTCATGATCAAAAATTCTATTGTTCCTGAACTCGAAAATCTGTTGACCGGTCACTCTGACCGAATTATCTCCCTACGCCTCCCACTACACAACAAGCAACATGTTGTCCTCTTTAGTATATATGCCCCAACTCTCCAAGCTGACCCTGCTGAAAAAGATAAATTTTACACTGACCTGCACCGCCTTACCCAAAAGGTGCCTGCAGATGATAAGATCATTATCCTTGGTGATTTCAAGACCAGAGTAGGTAAGAATTTTGAAGCATGGAAAGGTATATTAGGCAAGCATGGTGTTTGAAACTGCAACGATAATGGTCGACTTCTGATAGAATTCTGTGCGGAGCAACAGCTCACCGTCACTAACACTATCTTTCAGCAGAAAAATAGTCTGAAGACAACCTGGATGCACCCCAGATCTAAGCATTGGCACCTCATTGATTATGTCTTGGTGCAATGGAGAGATGCCTGCGATGTCCACCATACCCGCGTGATACCCAGCGCAGAATGCCAAACAGACCATTGGCTTGTGCGCTGTAAACTCAACTTCAATCTTAAATCCAAACCTAAAAGGGGCAGTATCCCAAGGAGAAGACTCCAAGTTAACAGTCTCCAATCAGCCACAGTGAGAGACAGATTCCAGGCAAACCTTCAAACTAGGCTCGAAAACCATTCCATAGATTCTACAGATTCCTCTCCTGAAACAATTTGACACCATATTAAGAACAGCATCCTGCAATCCTCTGAAGAATCCTTAGGGTTCTCCTTCAAGAAGATCAAGGACTGGTTTGATGAAAAC
This sequence comes from Manacus candei, assembly GCF_025592945.1. Taxonomy (NCBI): domain Eukaryota; kingdom Metazoa; phylum Chordata; class Aves; order Passeriformes; family Pipridae; genus Manacus; species Manacus candei. The sequence continues at coordinate 19,059,486 of NW_026138059.1, read as the reverse complement.
AATCAAGAGATCCAGGAATTGTTGAGGAAGAAGAGAACCGCCCACCAAGCACACCTTGCACTGCCTCCTGTTGCGCAAGGAAAACAACCTTTCGTCTTGCATGCAGCAAGCTCCAACAGAAACTCCGTGACATCCAGAACAAGTGGTGGATTGATATAGCTGAAAAAACTAAGTTATGCGCAGATACGGGTGATCACAGAGGGTTCTATGAGGCCCTGAAAACAGCACACAGGCCTACATACCAAGTCCAAAGCCCCCTACTCAGTGCTGATGGTCAAACACTTCTAACAGATAAAACCTCCATTCTGAATCGATGGTCTGAACACTTTCAGACTCTTTTCAGTACCAACTGTGTAGTCCAAGACTCAGTAATTCAGTCCATCACACAACAACCAGTGAAGTACGAATTGGATATTGCCCCCACTTTAGGAGAAACCCTCAAGGCCATTCAGCAGGTGAAAATTGGCAAGGCAGCTGGGGTTGATGGAATTCCACCCGAAGTCTGGAAACATGGGGGCCTTGCACTCCATGCTAAATTTCACGAGTTTGTGGTGCTCTGTTGGGAACTCAGTGAACTACCATCAGACCTTCGAGATGCAGTCATCATCACTTTGTATAAGAAGAAAGGAATTAAATCTGATTGCTCAAATTACCGTGGTATTACTCTGCTCTCCATTGCTGGAAAAATCCTGGCAAGAATACTCTTGAACAGACTAAGACCCGCTATAGCAGAAGGAATTCTACCTGAATGTGGTTTCAGAGCCAACAGGAGTACCACAGACATGGTGTTTGTTCTCAGACAAAGAGAAGTGTAGGGAACAGAACAAAGGTCTCTATGTAACCTTTGTTGACCTCACCAAGGCTTTCGATACTTTGAGCAGAAAAGGTCTATGGCAGATCTTGGAACGTTTAGGCTGTCCCCCAAGTTCCTTAAAATGGTCATCTCGCTCCACGAGGATCAGCACGGCCAAGTCAGATATGGCAATGCACTTTCTGAGCCCTTTCTAATAAAGAATGGCGTGAAACAAGACTGTGTTCTCGCTCCAACCCTATTCACAGTCTTTTTCATCATGATGCTCCAAAGGGCCACTGCAGACCTGGATGATCAGGACGGTATCTACATTCAATACCGTACTGATGGTACTTTTCAACCTAAGGCGACTGAAGGCCCACACTAAGACCTTAAACCATCTTGTCCGGGAGCTGCTTTATGCTGATGACGCCACCCTTGTCGCCCACACAGAAGCAGCTCTGCAGCGTTTAACATCCTGCTTTGCAGACACTGCTGAGCTCTTTGGGCTGGAAGTCAGCTTAAAGAAGACAGAAGTTCTCTATCAACCGGTTCCTCAGGAAGTCTTCCATCATCCCCATATCACCATTGGCCAATCAGAGCTCAAATCAGTCCAGCAGTTTAATTACCTAGGTAGCCTCATCTCCTCGGATGGTAAGATTGACAGAGAGATAGACAACAGGTTAGCAAAGGCATATAGTGCTTTTGGAAAGCTTCATAAAAGAGTTTGGCGAAATAAACACCTGAAAAAAAAGTACAAAGATCAGTGTTTACAGAGCCATTGTGCTGTCTACTCTCTTGTACGGATCTGAATCATGGGTCATCTGCTGCCACCACCTGCGTCTACTGGAACGCTTCCATCAACGCTGTCTCCGCACAATCCTAAACATCCACTGGTCAGATTATGTGACCAATACATCTGTTCTAGAACAAGCAGCAGTCACAAGTATTGAGGCCATGTTGCTGAGAACACAGCTGCGATGGGCAGGGCACATCTCAAAGACAAAGGACCACCACCTCCCTAAGATCTTGCTTTATGGTGAACTTACCACCAGCTGCCGCAAGAAAGGAGCCCCAAAGAGAAGATACAAGGACTCCCTGAAACAACATCTCAGCCTTGGCCATATTGATCACCATAACTGGTCTACTCTGGCCTCCAATCAGGAGGTCTGGAGACACATCATCTATAACACTGCTGATGCCTTTGAGAAAGCACGCAGGGTCACTCTTGAGGAGAAAAGACAATGCAGAAAGAATCGTGCTTTGCAGAATGTACCTCCTAAGGAGCCTTTCTGCTGTGCCTTTTGCAAATGGACGTGTCTATCTCATATTGGCCTTTTTAGCCACCAATGCGCTTGCAACAAACGTGCGTAGTGCCTTTCCCAAGTCTTCGTTCATGAAACCTAGCCATGATGATGATGAATCAGGCATTCCAGGCATGGCTACTCTGAGTTTATGAGACACCATTTAAGCCACTTCACAGCAGCTGAGAACTGAACCTGCCCGATGGCCATCTTTTTTTTACTTCTGTGACACTTGCTTAGGCCTGCAACTTCCTTTACAGACCCAGTTCTTTTTGATGCCTGGGGAGAAAATGTGGTTGTCTTTTCTTCCTTTTCCTCTTAAAAACCAATGACATTAAATGCCAAATATCTGCATTTGGAATGCATATTGTTGTTTTCTATGTTGTTCAATTAGGAAAAGTCAATTTTTAATTGAAGTTGTTTACTCAGTGCACTCTATTGGAGGCTGTCTTTTGTCCATTTTATTACTAGTGCCATATTTTCTGGTAATGAGTAGACAATTCCCATGTGAGTGGTTTTATGCAGAGGTAGAGAATAAGTTGTTCGTTGTCTTCCACTTTTTAAGAGGCCTGCCTCTTGGTGATAAATAGAGATATTTCCCACTGTAAAGCTGGTACGGAGCAGGACTGACTTCTTACAGATATGTTGTTTCAAATATGTAAAGGCTTTTCCATGATCCTCTGTCCATCAAGTTTTAGCTCTCAATTGTTGTTATTCTTTATGGTAGTTAGGCAGCTGAGTAGGCTTTTGGCATAATTATCAGTTACTCAATCCTGTGTTAGGTTTCAGTAGATTTGTGTGGTGAATCCATAGGCGTTTCCTCTTTTTTTTTTTGTTTGTAGAATGAAGTTTCTTTACTCAACTCACTGTCTCCTTATCACACAGTCCCTTACAATATGCAGAGTAGGTTAGATTCTGGACAGTCTCTCTCACAGCCCTATGTGCACTAAGGAGAGTTGGAGTGTTTCCTACTCTGTGTGGCTTTACCCTTATTCAGTGAGGTGAGGACGGTGAGAGAACAAATTCATGTCATCCTTGTCTTGATGTTATAGATGCCTCAGTGAGCCTGCCTTCTCAAAGCTTGATTTCATTTTGCACTTTTTCAAAACAAAATCTTCATGCAATTTGTTTAAAGATGTTTACTGTTTCTTGGAGATTATAATAGAGCCTCCAAAACGCTGTGCTAAAATAACTTCCTTCTATAGTGTGAGATGATGCTGGCATTGTTTCATGGATAGCATAGATTTGAATTATGATAGCACATTCTCAGTAAATGATTTTTAATTCTTAACAAGCTTCATTTGACGTCATTTTTGTCATCAAAATTAGAAATAATTAAACCAGAGAAGATTCTTTTTCAGAGTATTTCCTTAGTCCTCATTCACTTGCACTTACATCATCAGTTGAAAATCACCCATAAAAGAATGAGTGAAATGTGGAAAATTAATTCCACAGAGCTCCTAAGGATGACCTTCATAGTGAGGTTCTTTAAGAAACAGAAAACTATTTGCTGTCTCTGTAGCAATCAGATAAATCCTGTTGAGTCTGGACACCCTGTTGTGGATACATCAAAAAGAAGATGTACTCATATGCTCCTCCAAGTGCCTCAGTGTAGCATTTAGCTCTTGCTAATGTTCACAGAATATCCATTAGACTTGCAGTCACTGAAGCTGACTTTGCAACTAAATTTTACTCATCATTTCCTAAATTCTGGTAGCTTCAGATCACTTAGTTTCTATCATATGAAAGTACTGGCATCATTGACAAAACACATTTACTTTTAGAGGACAGAGGTTCCAATACATATTTAGATGATTAACATGATTAAGTGTATATCTTCCCTCCCCTTCCTCTTTTAGAGACCATTGACTTAAGAATCAGGGTGTACAATGTTTTTCCACCAGTCCTTAAGTTTTATTGTCTTGTAATAAATCCGCTTTGTACACACTACTTAAATATTCATTAAATGAAAAACAAAATGCAGAACAGACTGGGGCTGTACAGGCTAGTAGTTAGGGCACCCGGTAGGGAAGCAAAACAGCGTTGTTTTATTTCCTGCACCAATGAATACTTAATATGAAATACTGAAATATTCATTGATAAGGGGAAATGGTATCTGACCACATAAGAAGTAGCATCTTAGCTTGCCTGAAGATAAAATGAAGGCAACCCTATAAAGAGCCTGAGCAAAAAAAAAAGGTCCAACATCTGACATCATGTATAATTAGATGGTTGTTAGGAAGTATTGAAAGAAAACTTGCCAGCAGTGCTACTGAGAAAAGTTTTTCTGGGATTTTATCAGGAATTTGAAATAATGCATGTTTGTTATAAAGTAAGATATATAACTTATTTCTATTCTATTAGACCTGATGGGACCATACAAAAAATTATTAAAAAAAAAAAAGAGAGATGTGTATTTTCATTCAGAACAGGTTGGTCAGTACCAGAACTAAAAAAAGAGACTCTTAATATTAAATAACACCTCCTTGTTACCTTTTCTAAAAGAAATAGTGACATTTTCAGTGTGCCATGAAGTGATGATCACTTAACTAATTTATTTGGGGGGGGGAATTTGTTATACTCTACATTAATATTTTGCTCCATAAAGTACAGGACAGCAGGCAATATATTATAGTGAAGTAGAGAAGTCTGGGCTTTCTGTGAGGACTGAATAGGTGGTAACTCATGAAAATGTGCTGCTCAGTGCAATCCAGATCCTAATAATGAAGTGGGTATTCAGTTACTAGGGAGATGCAAGTGGTAGAAGGCCATAGATGGATGAGCATGCCACAGACACTGCTACCAAAATTGCCATTAGATGGAAGCCTTTGTTGGTAACTTCAGGTAAAAGGTCAAATCCTAAATGGACAAAGAAATCAATCTAGCATCTCTTTCATGCCTGGTGATAGTAATTAGTCTGATGGATCTTTTTACCCCCTTTACTAATCTGAGGCATTTGCACTCTGTGGCATTTTAAAAAATTCACATCCCGTGTAAGTTCTCATATGTTTGGAGCACTGGTAGGTGATGCGTAGGTAAGGTGATCAGCTCAAAACTCATTATACAGTTCTGCCAATCAAACACATCTGCTACTTTTTTTTCAGTGCAAAACACTGTGTACAGTTTTGATCCTCTATAAGCAATTTGGGGGGAATGTTTTCCCTAGCACAGGTAGTTAGCCTTTAGATATTACACCGTTATTTGAAAGTAATGTAATCATTAACTTCACATTTTTTCTTCTTTGCAAATAGCCTCTGAAATGTTTAAAACAAAGATGCTTGTCTGAAAGTGTTTGATGATATCATATAAACATGTTTGAAATTATGGCTTTTCATTACTTGTATAACCCGTATTCAGGTCATCAATATTTATTGAGAAATCATCGTTAATTGAGAGGTTTCCTAATCTTTGAATAGGTGATATAGAGATAATGATCTATTCTGTCCTCCCAGTACAATTTGGTTACAAAATTAGCCTGTGTTTGGTTACCATGACAATAAGATTTTTTAATATAGCTTTGTTCTTTTCTCCTTTTATTCTTTTAATGAGCAAATGTATGTTTCAAGACTTTTCTTAAGCTTTCATATGAACAACAATTTGATTATAAGATGTTCACAAATTCCAAATGAAATACTGTATCAGTGCGGTTGAGAAGAAATATTTGCAGATGTACCCTTTCTTCATATTTGTAAGTAGCCTCCTTTTAAGATGTTGATCTAGGCAATATATATCTTTTAAAAAAGTGACAAAATAAGTTATTCAATAAAAGACATTAATGCGGTGAAAAAGGGGAGAGATAACTGTGCCGTTCTCCAGAACAGCTTGGGCCACGGGATCCCACGCAACAGGCTGGAGTGTAGGGCAGGATGTTGTGACAACCCATGTGAGGACCCTGCAGTTTATACTCTTCATGGAAATATGTTGTCAGCAGGGAATGTGCTTGTTAACAGTCTTAATAAAATCTTTTTTTCCTCTCTAGATGAATTTTTACTATTAATAGTTATATACCTTTATTGTATCCTAATAAGGTTTTTTGTTGCTTATAGCAGGCACACAGTGGAAGAAAGGCCCAAATTTCACTTCAAAGCTTTGGCCAGTTGAAGATCCTGTCCCAGTACTGCAAAGTCCTCCCTGTATCCCCAGCCCTGAAGGAGGAAGATGATCTTTAAAAAACATTTCTCCTTTTGTCCATCCTGTCTGCCTATCCTTTGTTGGTGTAGGGAAACTTGGGCCTTGAGCTTTTGTCCTAGCTCTTGTATATATCCAGTAATAGCTGATTATTTTTTAGAGAGCAGTAGAGGATGTAAAAAAGCTTTTATTTCAATGCAGCCTTTCCTTTAAGTTTGTGTTTTCTGAATCCTCAAACCAGCAAGCAAGATAAGACTTTTGTTTCTGTAGAGGACAGAACGAACCACAGAAGTTATTTTTGTCTTAAGTGGTAAGTAGAAGTGAAAACAGTTTGCTTATCCTGCTAACATAAGACTTGGGTTTGTGTCAGCAGAGCAGGACTGAAGTTAACTGTACAGTACTATGAGAACCCATGTGAGAACTATGAGAACTTCTTTCAAACACTGACATCCAGACCTTGTGTGAATCTCATTCTGAACTCCCTTGCACTGGAAGGGCTGTTTGAACCTGTGAGGACTTCTGTACACTGCCTTTATCTTTCTGCCTGAAATGCTTGCCCTTTCAGTTTTTGAGTGAGAATGTACATAAGTAGCTAAAAGATGGTGGCTGAACCCTCCACGTTACAGAGGTCAGAGGGATATACTGCTGCCTGTAGTAGGGGCTTGTTCCTCACTCAACATTATAATTCAGTTAATTAGTTTATGTAACTATCGTAAGAGAACAACATGGAAACTTTTGTTACAAATTCTATCCCAACTTGACACAGAGTTCTTGATTCCACTTCCCCTGTTTTAGATTGTGTCTTCCCAAAGGGACATGCAGATGACCTATATGGGCGAACCAAAGTCCCAGCTCAGCCAGCACACACAGTGTTTTGCACTGAAGGTGTCTGAAAACTTGCAGAAGGCAGGATGGGACTCACCTGTTTAATACCCTATTTATCACCCTAGAGGAGGAATCTATGATTGCTTATGAGTGCTTGCTCGTAAAATTTGTAGTTGACACCAAACTTGAGTGGCACCAGTTGATATGCTCAAAGGCATTGCTGCTATCCAGAGGTATGTAGATAGTTGGAGGAATGGGAAAATAGCGACATAATGAAATTTAGTAAGGACAAATGCCAAGTGCTGAGAAGGGGTCCTTGCTGTGCACAGACTGGGGATGCCAAACTGGAAAGCAGCTGTGTGGGAAAGGCCCTGGGGGTGCTGGTGGGCAGTGGGCTGAGCGTGAGCCAGCAGTGAGGGCAAACAGATTATGGGTCTGCATTAGTAGAAGCACAGCCAGTAGGCAGAGCAATGGATTGTCTCCCTCTATTTAGCCCTTATTTTATCACATCTGAAATACTGTCGGCAGTTTTGAGCACCCCAGTACAAGAAAGACATCAATAAACTGGAATCAGTTCAGCAGTGCTTGCTTTGTCTTGAATTGCTGTCAAAATGAGTCTTGGGATGCACCAACAGGATGGGCTCTCTTGCTCAGTGAGATGGCAGCAGCTACCCCTGCCCTTGCAATGGCCTTCACTCTTCCATTTCACACTTCCCACGCCACTATCTCACTTTTGCATTTTGAAAGCTGCTTCCCCAACTCCAAAGCAAAGTGGGATCTCTGGGAAAATGTTTTCAACAAGGCAGGATCTTAAAGGCAATGCTGTCATCTCTTAGTTTACCTACATATATGTTTGACTATGGTTGGAATTTGGATGCTGATATGAAAGGATGGGCCTGAAAGAATATTTTAGGGCTGAATAATGCTAAGCCTTGTAGGGACTGAAATTCCCAAACAGCTGCTTCAAATCTTTAAAAGATGTGAGTAAGGACTTAGAAAATCATGACATGAGTTTGGTAATAGGAGTTACTTATCATGATATGTTTAGACGTGTTAGAACACTTTCAGATACATGCTTTCTGTCAATACCCTTTTGACCCTTCTGCCTTAATGGCCTATTTTCAAGCTTCTCCCTGTAACCAGAAGGGTTAAGAATATAAAGTATGTTTGTTTGGGTTTTTCCCTGACTTTTTTCCTGGCTTTGTTTTTTAACCTTAATTTGAATTTGTAGTAATGTCCTGGTGTCTTCAGACAATATCAAATCTAAAGTTTTTAAGATGAAGCCCCATGATTAAAATCTATGAGCTGGCAACACCAAAAATTGGATTAAAATGTTGTAATTTAGTCTTATTTTAGATATAATTTATATGGATGTCCATTATAATCTTTATGTCTATAATCATGGTTCCTCTTAATTGAGTGCTTAGCAAGTGATTATCGCAGTAATTCCTGGGTGTTAATATCTGTTATAAAATAATGTTTGCTTTCTCTTTTCCAAGAAGTTCATTGGCTCCAGTAAGTTTGGCCAAAGTTCTCTCCATAGCACAAAAAAGTAGCTCTATTAGTGGAGATTTTGTACCTAAGTAGCAGACTGTAGTGAGAATTAAAAATTATCCAGTTCCAGGGTGAATTAGGATTTGAAGATTTATGCTTAGAACCATATATTCAATGTTTGTATCTGATGCCAAGCTGCAGGAAAATGTTCCTGACAATGTTTTCCTTGTGCCCTGCACTGACTGATTGAAATTTACAGCTGACCTCCCTGACAATAATTCTGTCAAAGGATCAGTCCTTCAGGCAAATTGCCAGCTCAGACACAAAATCTGAAATGGAGGAATGCAGAAAGCCTTTTGCTTTAAAACTGTAGAGATGTAAATTTTCTCTGACAAAGCTGGTATTGTGGGCTTCTTTTGCACCTTTCTCCTTTGTCATTTTTATTCCAACTGAGGAGGGGAAAATTATATTTTCCTTCTCCCAGAGCATGTCCAATCATACTAAAATGCTGTTGTACTGAATGCCAAGAACTCATTACTGTTCTTGAAAATTTGTCTCTAGAATGGAAATTTGTGGCCTCTGAGAAAGTTTCAGTTAGTTCCCAATTCCAGGTATCAAAATTACTTCAAGATATCAAAACAGAAAAGTTTCATTATGAATTAATCTGAGGGAAAGATTATTTTCGTTGAAGGGTTTTATTGGTAGGTCATGGCCCTTAAGAGCTTTATGGCCATCAAATATAATGTTCTGTAGAAAGTGTCAGTGATTCAATAGGACACATTTTTTATTAACAAATTGATATACGGGACAATTTCACAGGCATTATGTTGCTGAAGGTGCTATTTTTTAAGCTGGAAAATACATTTAGCTGTGTAAGTATGTTCTGCCTTATGATTCACTTTTAATATAGTTAACAGTTTACTTCTCTACCCATGTTCTCTGTTGCAGTGTCCTGTAGAATAACTACTATGTATCAAAGATCAGGAAGATGAAACTAGAATTTAATGAATAATTAACACACAGATTTCATAGATAAAGTGCCTTGGAAGCCCCAGGGATGAAAAGTACCATGGAGAAGTACTACTCCGACAGTTAGGGTGAATTTATGTTGAGCACAGACATGATTTCAGTTCAATTCCTGCTTATTTTGGACCCTTCCCAAGTAGTTACAGGTAATTTATTTAGACTCAGGTTCTTTGCCTCTGGTCCCTGTAGTAGGCTGCTACTCTCATGAAGGTATTCTTCACAGAAACAGTCAGTAAGATGAAATAAGAACCCTTATGGCCGAAAAGCTAACAGAAAGCTCCCCTAGGCAAAAAAGCAGCAGATGATGCACTCAAAAATTCTTTTTTATGGCCAAAGAGGGAAGACATAATATATGCATATAAATGTATATGGAACTAAGAATTTATTGTTAGGGCAGTGAATACTTTAAAAGTCTAAGGAAAATACATCGAGCATTTATTGTTAGTCCAATTGCGGTAATAACAACTGATTAAAAAAAGGAAAAAAATGCCTCTTTAATACCCTTACATGAAAAAGCCTACAAATATGGATCCCTTTCATTGGGTAATCGTGCTTGTCCTTACAACATAGCTTGGACAATGCAGGCTGACAGCTTCCTGCCTCCTGGAGCATAGGGGCAGAAATGTGTTACAGTGAAGCATCAGCATCCTGCTGTCCTCAGCAGGAGAAGAGTGATGCTCATGGTGGGGCCTTCTTCTCAGTGTTTTCCTTCTCCTGGGCTGCCAGCTGCAGCCTGGCAGTGGCCCCCAGCCATACACAAAGGGCTATGGTTTGTCAGGCAATGACTGGGGGACAGGGGCCTGTGTGTGTGTCACCCTCTCCCCATCAGGGCCACCCCTAAGGCTGGAGCTGGAGCAGGGGGGCAGCAACCACTGGCACTAGCACAGGTCTTAGAACAGTGACACCCAGCTCAGGTTCTCCTTCTTCCTTTCTCTCTATTTTATGTTATTCTGTACTTAGTTTTTCACTAGTAGAGTTGGTACTGAGCCACAGATTTGTGATTAATTCAAGTTTTGCTGATTTAGGCTTATACTTCTGGCCAGTCTCTTTTTTGTCAGCAGCAATGTTTATTTCATTATCTGATTTAAATACTGTTGAGACTTGCTCAGGAAGCACAAGCACTGCTTATTGTGTTCACAATATATGACAAGTGATATCCATAACATAAAACATGAACAGTTTATTTCCTGCCACTCCCAAAATAAAAGTTGCTTACAGGTAATGATGATGTCCTTCCTCTAGGGAAAAATTTGGTGGAATCCAAAACCTTTCAGGAAGCTTTCATTTGACAGCTGGATGCATTATGAGGAGTCAGGCTGGACAGGAGGTCACTGAAACAGCTGTTGAGCCTGGAAGCCTCACCTGTGCTTGCAGCAGGTCACACACAGGGGAAAAGCCCTGGTTATCTTTGAATTTCACTGTCACTGTGCAGGAAGGTGAGATACTAAGATGCTGCTAAGAGCACCGGGCCTGATGAGAAGCATTGTCCAATGCTGCCCTGAGGGTCCAACTCCAGGGACACCATCAGATGGCCCAAAGGCATTCCTACCAACAAATATGGTCATCTGACCTCACCCTTTTACCTGTTTTCTACAATAGGATTGACACAGCCCTTTATACCACATTCAAAATTATCTCCTTGTTTGCCCTTTCTGGCCTAAGAAGAAATCCTTAGTTCCATACACAGGGTGTGTTTTCTTCTATCCTCAGGATGCAACAGTATGCATCTTGAACTGACTATTCTGGAAACTTCACTGACTTGGAAATTGTGTCCTGAAGATAGGTGCTTAATTAGTTTCTTACAAATAATGAAAATAAGATAATTTAAAAATTTGTTTGCTTCATGGCACCAGAAGACCTAGCTAGGTTTCCTCCTTTATATTGTTCAGTGTTCCATATAAGGTACTTATCCAGGATGTAGAAGACTCAGTTCCCCTTTCTCAACCAAAACGTTTTCAATTCCATCTCTTCTTGGTCCCATCTTCTTGGAGAATGTCACTGGACTGTTAGGGGGTTAGAAAAGAGTTCATTTCTCTGCTCTAGCAGTTCTGTCACTGACATGAAGTACTTGACTACTTGGCTTCTCAGTGTGGCATGATTGTGTATCCTACATGGCTTTCACAGCTCCCTGTATGTGGGAGAAAGCCTAATTTTGATTTCTGCACCTGAATGGGTAATGCATTTATAAAACACTCATCACTTGAAATTAATAGAGAGACCTCTGGACAGGTAAAGAGATCTTTATTTTTAGTATGCTTATTTGAAATATGTGATAACCATCAGAAATCACAAATTTGAACTGAAACAGGTTGCTCAGAGAAGTTGTGGATGCCCCATTGCTGGAAGTGTTCAAGGCCAGTTTGGATGGAGCTTTGAGCAACCTGGTCTAGTGAAAGGTGTCCCTGCCCATGGCAGGGGGTTGGAATGAGATGATCTTTAAGGACCCTTCCAACACAAAGCATTCTGTTCTGTTCTATTCGCAGTGCTGATCCTCTGGGCTTACACACTGACAGTATATCCTAGCTTAAGATGGTAGCATGACAGATACATGAGGTGGAGGCTAGGGGAAGGGTGTTGTTTTAATGTCCTATTATTCCCAACTCCCCCCCCACAACCTGCTGACTGGAAGGAGGAGGGGAAAGGTGAGAAGCTGTGTGGAGGTTTGGCTATTAGCCAAGGCTAATCCACCACATAGACTAATCTCATAGATTCCCTTAATAATACTTTCGTACCTTTAGTAGCTAGAGTCAGAACTTGATGTTCTGGAAAAGCCTTGTTAATCTTACCTCTACATCAGTTTGTCATGACGGAATACAGAAATCAAGTTTGAATTCTGAGAGCAAGGGAAGCTGTTGCCAAGACTTTTTTCATAGAATCATAGGATGGTTAAGGTTGGAAGGCACCTCTGGAGGTCATCTGGTCTGACATCTCTGCTCAAGCAGGGTACCCTAGAGCTGCTTGCCCAGGACTATATCTAGATGGCTTTTCCATATCTCCAACTATGTGGAGATGCCACAACCTCACTGGGGAACCTGTGCCAGTGCTTGGTCACTCTCACAGAAGAATTGTTTCCTTATGTTCAGACAGTACCTCCCATGGTCCAGTTGGTGCCTGTTGCCTCTGGTCATGTCACTGGACATCACTGAAAAGAGCCTGGCTCCATCTTCTGTACACCCTCCCTTTGGGCATTTATATACATTGATGAAATTCCCCCCTGAGGCTTCTCTTCTCCAGGCTGAACAAGCACAGCTCTTGTCAGCTTTTCCTCAGAGAAGAGGAAGAGCTCACAGTCCCTTCATTATCTTTTCAACACTTTACTGGACTTTCCATTATGTCCACATCTCTCATGTACTGGGCAGCTCACAACCGGACACAGTACCTCGGGTGTGCCCTCAACAATGAGTGGAGGGGAAGGACCGTCTCCAAGAACCTGCTGGTAGCACTCTGTAGCTCAGAATACCATCAGCCTTCTTTGCTGCATTGCTGGCTTGTGTTCAATGTGGTGTTCACCATATCCCCTAGATCCTTTCCTGCAAGATTACTTTCCTGCTGGTGGTTTCCAGCAGGTACCTGGTGTTGTGCCTCCCCAGCTGCAGGATCTTGTACTTCCCTTTGTTCTTCATGAGGTGAGCTCTGTCATCCCATTTCTCCAGCCTGTTGAGCTCTGGATGGCAGCACAAACCTTTGGTGCTTCTTTTATCAAAGCTGCTGGAGCATTCAAAGTGCGCAGGTTTCCCTGGAGAGAGAACTCTCCACTAGCCACAGATGGATGGCATAGATCCCACTTGAGCTTCAGTTATATAAGGTTTAGAAAGTTTTAGGTAAGAATTTGTTTTGCCTTTGGAGTAATAAAGTCGTTTCTGTTCATGTTGGCTACCAAAAGAGAAAATATTCATCTGGCAAAGAGTCTATATAACAATTTGCCCAATTGAGTCAGGGAGCTTAAATGAGAAAGTCAACTCTTAACTTTACAGAAATGCAGCCAGGAAAAATGTAGAGCTAAGAAACACACCTGGTGTGAGTTGCATACTAAGTACGCTGAAACAGAAGTCACCTTGTCTTCTTGAATAAGCTGGCAACTTTAGTTAAAGGCAAATAAAACCAGTATATTTGTGTTTGATTTTGTAAGAGTTATTTGCATATGAAAAATTGCAAAGGGAATATTGACAAGGCAACAAGTTTATGTGTTGACACCAGCTTGGTGAAGACAATTTCCATAATTGATCATGAAATTCTTAAATTAACATGTTCAGTAGACAAATTAAAATGAAACTTATGCAAAAAAAGGTATCTTTAAGTTTTTCTCTCACTAGTACTCCTGGACATCATGAATTCTTTCTGCTAGGGTATGTCAAGGTAAACTGGGAAGCCAGATCTAGACACTGAGCAGTAAATTCAGTACTTCATTCCTGCAGTGTTTGCAGTAAGTTTATTCTGCCTGGTCAGTGACAAATCTCTCTGGTGTAACTGATGTTGCGTGAGCCCTGTCTAATCTCATTCTACTTGGAAGACAGCAGAGAAAGAGTCTCCTCACTCTTGAAGGAGCCTCCTCCTATTCTGGAGGCTACAGCATGATGACAGATTGGATGTGGAGGCTGCTCTGAGGTGCTGAGCAATGTACAGGTAACTCAATCCAATCAAGATCCTTGTTTAGGAAATAGAGGGGTGGAATACTTGCAGGATGGACGAGGACTGTATAGTAAATAACTCCATTCACATAGGTAAATTAGAGTCCAAATAGTCATGGTTTGTGCTGATTTTGTTTTCGGAGGATGTCTCTAGGTAGTTTAACTGAGCCCTTTGTTGGTGCCAACAGCATGCTTGCGAAGAATAATTATTTCAACTTTAGCATATGTAGACTGGAGTTTCACATTGTGAATTAGAAATACGTGGAAGAAACATCATGATAATCTACAGTGATGAAAGTAGTATCATAAATCTATAATTATGAGTGATACTTCTGGATTCACAAGCCAAATTTAGGGATGACCTGTTGAAATATAAGTAGGCAAATTTCATATCTTCATAACATTCTGTAGTATAAAATCTGTATCTCTTAGGCTGTGTGCATTACAACCTTGTTTTATACTGGTTTTTCAATTGGATCACTGCTTACTCTAGGGTTTAAGAATTTACTTGTTCAGAGTCTAGCAGAATGGTAGTAAATTAAAAGAATGGTCCTTGAATTTCTTGTATTCTTCTTTAGCATGGGAACATATAAAATATATAACAGTAGAGATAACTTTGTTCTTACGTGTAGTGGCCAAATTAAAAAGGTCACGTTTAAAAGTTGCAGTGTAAATGAATCAGACTGTGGGAGTAGAAAAGGAATAAAAGTAAGAGTAGCTCAGTCTCCCGTGCACCCATTTGCATTCACCTCTCTTTTAAGCTCAGTGAAGCTGGATTTTAATGAACTATGCACTCTGATTTTAAAACACTAATGTAAACTCTTCCAGCTTTGATTAGCAGAGCCAGCAAGGTATTAATTTTTAAATTGAATGTTCTGTGCAGGGAAGCTTTCTGCCAAAGTGTATCTTAAAGTCCTACTTAAAATGGAAATCTAAACAAGATGCCAAAGGAAGACAACGAAATAGGATTGTCAGCTAAATTTCACTAGGAGAGATTATATAATGAAGACTGTACTATTACATTACAGTGAAGTCCTACTCTAAGAATTACTAATAAAACACTAAAACATTTAGTAGGCTCAATTATGCATATCTGAAACCGTTTTTTAGAGCTCTTCATTTAGCCATAGTTCTTAAATGAGTAAGAACAAACAGATGCATTAACTCCCTTGCCCACTTCCCAAGTCTTTATTCCACCATTAAGGTTGCTAAACTGAAGTCTTCTGTGC